>NC_140585.1:38976618-39654516 GCF_964204655.1 Triturus cristatus | reverse complement strand
ATGGTCTCTCTGTGGGAGTGAAGTGGTCTCTCTGTGGGAGTGAAGTCATGGTCTCTCTGTGGGAGTGAAGTCATGGTCTCTCTGTGGGAGTGAACTCATGGTCTCTCTGTGGGAGTGAAGTGGTCTCTCTGTGGGAGTGAAGTGATGGTCTCTGTGGGAGGAAGTCACGGTCTCTGTGGGAGTGAAGTCATGGTCTCTCTGTGGGAGGGAAGTCATGGTCTCTTTGTGGGAGTGAAGTCATGGTCTCACTGTGGGAGTGAAGTGATGGTCTCTCTGTGGAAGTGAAGTGATGGTCTCTCTGTGGGAGTGAAGTCATGGTCTCTCTGTGGAAGTGAAGTGATGGTCTCTCTGTGGGAGGAAGTCACGGTCTCTGTGGGAGTGAAGTGATGGTCTCTCTGTGGGAGTGAAGCCATGGTCTCTCTCTGGGAGTGAAGTCATGGTCTCTCTGTGGAAGTGAAGTGATGGTCTCTCTGTGGGAGTGAAGTCATGGTCTCTCTGTGGGAGTGAAGTCATGGTCTCTCTGTGGGAGTGAAGTGATGGTCTCTCTGTGGGAGTGAAGTGGTCTCTCTGTGGGAGTGAAGTCATGGTGTCTCTGTGGGAGTGAAGTCATGGTCTCTCTGTGGGAGGAAGTCACGGTCTCTGTGGGAGTGAAGTGATGGTCTCTCTGTGGGAGTGAAGTCATGGTCTCTCTGTGGGAGTGAAGTGATGGTCTCTCTGTGGGAGTGAAGTGATGGTCTCTCTGTGGGAGTGAAGTGATGATCTCTCTGTGGGAGTGAAGTGATGGTCTCTCTGTGGGAGTGAAGTGATGGTCTCTCTGTGGGAGTGAAGTCATGGTCTCTGTGGGAGTGAAGTGTGGTCTCTCTGTGGGAGTGAAGTGATGGTCTCTCTGTGGAGTGAAGTGATGGTCTCTCTGTGGGAGTGAAGTGATGGTCTCTCTGTGGGAGTGAAGTGATGGTCTCTCTGTGGGAGTGAAGTGATGGTCTCTCTGTGGGAGTGAAGTGGTCTCTCTGTGGGAGTGAAGTCATGGTCTCTCTGTGGGAGTGAAGTCATGGTCTCTCTGTGGGAGTGAAGTGGTCTCTCTGTGGGAGTGAAGTGATGGTGTCTCTGTGGGAGTGAAGTGATGGTCTCTCTGTGGGAGGAAGTCACGGTCTCTGTGGGAGTGAAGTGATGGTCTCTCTGTGGGAGTGAAGTCATGGTCTCTGTGGGAGTGAAGTCATGGTCTCTCTGTGGGAGTGAAGTGATGGTCTCTCTCTGGGAGTGAAGTGATGATCTCTCTGTGGGAGTGAAGTGATGGTCTCTCTGTGGGAGTGAAGTGATGGTCTCTCTGTGGGAGTGAAGTCATGGTCTCTCTGTGGGAGTGATGTAATGGTCTCTCTGTGGCAGTGAAGTGATGGTCTCTCTGTGGGAGTGAAGTGATGGTTTCTCTGTGGGAGTGAAGTGATGGTCTCTCTGTGGGAGTGAAGTGATGGTCTCTCTGTGGGAGTGAAGTGGTCTCTCTGTGGGAGTGAAGTGATGGTCTCTCTGTGGGAGTGAAGTGATGGTCTCTCTGTGGGAGTGAAGTGATGGTCTCTCTGTGGGAGTGAAGTGATGATCTCTCTGTGGGAGTGAAGTCATGGTCTCTCTGTGGGAGTGAAGTCATGGTCTCTCTGTGGGAGTGAAGTGATGATCTCTCTGTGGGAGTGAAGTCATGGTCTCTCTGTGGGAGTGAACTCATGGTCTCTCTGTGGGAGTGAAGTGGTCTCTCTGTGGGAGTGAAGTGGTCTCTCTGTGGGAGTGAAGTGATGGTCTCTGTTAGAAGGCGACCTCAGAGGAGCCCGGAGGGGGCCCTGACTATTCTGAGACCAACCCTCGAGGTATCGTAGCCGGGCACTGGCGGGAGACTCCTCAGGGCAGGAACCTCGTATCTAGGATCGTACACTCGGCACCACACGACAAAGAGACACCACACCGGGAGTTCTTAAGGATAAATCTTTATCAGATCGGAGTTGTAGGATCTTTATGATCCGCAAGGCAAATATATAGAAGTGGAGCGCGGGCTCACTGAGTCTTTTTTTATTTATTTATTTATTTTGTCAATTTATAGGGCGCAACAGCTACCCAAGAAGGGTTTCCCGGCGCCTAGACACAGCTAGAACGAGAGACAGAAACGGAGGGAGATTTTAAGATGTTTATTGTTCGTACAGCCAGGTCTTTACAAGCTTTCTAAAACTATAATAGTTATCTTCCTTCCGAATGCCTGGTGGAAGCGTGTTCCACAGGGAGGGGCCAAGGTAGGCAAAAGATCTGCCCCCTGATCTTGCACGTTTAAACCTTGGTATACAGAAACATGCTGCTGTCTGGGACCGGAGGTTTCTCTTTGGTGTATAGAGGCAAGCAAGGGATTGGAGGTATTTTGGGGCTCCTCCTGTTTTTATTTTGAACATGTAGTTCAAGGCCTTGAAACGAACTCTGTTCTCAATCCTGAGCCAATGAAGGTCCCGGCGGTGGCTCGAGACTCCAGCGTTCCTAGGAATCTTACACAGGAGTCTGACCGCAGCGTTTTGCGCTACTTGTAGTCGTCCAATGACAGATTTATTAGCGCCTAAGTATAGGATGTTGCCGTAGTCAAGCCTTGATGTAATAAGGGCATTGACTACGGTCTTCTGTGTTGACATAGGCAACATCCACAAAATTTTCCTCAACCATCTAACTATGGTGAGACACAGTCCAGTAACTTTACTGGCCTGCTTGTCCATGGATAAGGCGTTGTCTAATACAAAGCCCAGATTTCGAGCATGGGACACCGGAGTAGGAAGGATGCCCATCTGTTCTGGCCAATGCGCGGGGTTCCAGAGATCTTTGTCTTTTCCCAAGATCAGAATTTCCGTCTTGTCGCCGTTCAGTTTTAACTGGTTTGCTGTCATCCAGTTCAATATTTTTAGTAATCCTTCCTTGAGTAACGACGGAGAGTGGGGACAAGAATTCGACAGGGAAAAAATGATTTGGGTGTCATCGGCGTAGTTCATGAGCGTTAGCCCTAGCTTATCAACAAGTTCTACCAGTGGTTTGAGATAGATATTGAAAAACAGAGGGCTCAAGATGGACCCCTGCGGCACTCCATGATCTGCAGGTAAGGTGTCTGACTCGGCCTGTGCTGATGCGATCTGAAAGGTTCTGTTTGCCAGGAAAGATTTAATCCACTCCAGAGCCTTTCCTCTTATGCCATTTGTGTGTAGTTCTCTAATGAGCGTTTCGTGGGAGATGGTATCGAACGCCGCACTTAGATCCAATAGCACGAGTGCTACCGTCTGGCCTTGGTCAAGAAGTTTCCTGATGTTTTCAGTGACACCTAACAGGGCGGTCTCCGTCGAGAAACCAGCCCTGAAACCAGATTGCGAAGGATGGAGTAAGGAGTTTTCCTCTGCAAAAATGGCTAACGTGGAGTGCACGTGTCTCTCGAGGCACTTTGAAAAAGCAGGAAGCAGAGATATAGGCCTATAGTTAGCCAGTATTTCTGGGTTAGCATTTGGTTTTTTCAAGAGGGGTGTCACCATAGCATGCTTCCATAAGGCCGGGACAGTAGCGAGGTCGAGGGACAAGTTTAGGAGGTTGGCTATGATATTCAAGGACTGGTCATCCAGTTTTTTTATAATATTAATAGGGATGGGGTCCCTAGGAGAGCCAGATTTAACTGATTTTAGGATTCCTTTGAGATTCTCTAATGAGAGACTCGGCCAGGATTCCAGCAGGTTTCCGCCTAAAGCAGTAGATTGAGGCAGGATAGAGTTAGATGGAGGAGGTGGAACAGCTTCAGATATTTTAGTATTGATGTCTGAGATAATTTTGTCAATTTTCTCTGTAAAGAAGCAGGCTAACGCCTGACAATGTTGAGCGCTTAGGGGGGGAGCGGTGGCTGTAGTATGTGCGCCCGCCAATTCCTTAACTTTAGAAAAAAGAGTTTTAGGCATGTTAGTTGCTTCGGTAATTGTTTTTAGGACGAAGGCAGCTCTTGCCTTTGTACATGCCGCATGATAATGGTTTCTGGCTTCATGATAACATTTTTTGGCATTAGGGTCGTACTTTTTACGCCATTGACGTTCTAATGCTTTGCATTTTGATTTTTCAGATTTAAGGCTGTCGTTAAACCATGGGGCCGGGGGACGATGCCTACTCCCTTTGGTGTGAATAGAAGGCAGGCAGCTATTGGCTGCATTTGTTAGCCAATTTTGGGTCTCCATTGCTGCATGGTCGATGTTGGAATTAGGGCTAGGAGAATTTTGTTTGAGTACCGCATTTAAAGCATCGATGTCGACTGACTTCCAGTTCCTTCTATTAATGGCAATAGTGTTTTGTTTCACACTAGGGGAGGAAGGAAGAGAAATGCTAAAGCTGATGAGATGATGGTCGGACCAGCCAGAGGGTACGGTGGCAATGTGCGTGAGTTCACTGACGTTAGATATTATGGGGTCCAACAGATGGCCAGCTATATGAGTAGGGCTGGAGTTGAGAATAGATAAGTTCAGTGCAGCTAAATCTTCCAGAAAATTATAGCATGAAGGGATGGTGGGATCTTCCAGGTGTAAGTTAAGATCACCCAGCAGGGAGAAATTTTTAGATGACATATAGTAAGGGGTAATAAGATTTGCAAAGTTAGATACCCATTGAGAGGGGTTTCCTGGTGGACGATAGATCAGAAGACCTGACATTGTGAAATTGGGGTTCAAGGTAATTTTAAAAAGACCCGCTTCACAATCTGGAATTTGTACAGGTTCCAAAGTACAGTTGAACTCCCTGTTAAAAATGATGGCTATCCCGCCCCCTACCTGTTTTTCCCTGTCAAGTCTGACAATGGCATAGTTGTTAGGGAGGGCAAAGGCAATATCTGGACCAGCGCTGTCATGTAGCCATGTCTCGGTTAGGAAGACAGCGCTAGGACATTCTTCAGTGAGGAGATTAAAAATTTCATGCTTATGCTTGGGCAGTGATCTACAGTTTGTACTGTAAAATACGTATGTTAGCTGTACATTTTTACGTAAAATTTTACATTTCCTGTGTCTCCTAGGTGGGTCGGAATAGGGTTGAAGAACGTCAATGGATAGTTCACACTCGGAGCAAATATGGGTTCCGACTTTGTGAAGGTTGGACAGAGAGCAGTTCGACTTCTGGGTAGGGCGCAGCGCTCTCAAAGCGGAAGAAGTTCTTACCAATCTGGGAGGCGCAGTGGGAGAAAGAGCCTCGGCCTCGTGCCCCGTCCTGGCACGGACGGGCACAGACGGGCTAGTCTTTGGCGTGTCTTCGGCGTGCTGAAGGTGTGCCCGCTGCGCTCGACCGCTGCGCTGTCGAGTAGTGAGCATGATAAGAGGGGATAGAGGGGTGGGCGTGGCTACGTGGGTGGGCGTGGCCCCGAGTCACGTGGGTGCAGTGACGCCGACAAGGGATTTCGGACTTCCCCCTCGGCGCAATTACTGCGAAATGAGCCAAGCCGCTGACTCAAAGTAAGTGTTTTCGTCTTTAAAACACACGAACACAGTGCAATTTAAAAGTTTTACAAAACACACAAGTCTAGCAGCGCTAACAGATACCCCGGCTTCCGCCTCAGGGTGCTATGCTGGTCAACACCGGCTTAGGACGAGCACGGCGCTTATCTGCTTCCTGGAGTGGGCGTGGCTACGTGGGTGGGCGTGGCCCCGAGTCACGTGGGTGCAGTGACGCCGACAAGGGATTTCGGACTTCCCCCTCGGCGCAATTACTGCGAAATGAGCCAAGCCGCTGACTCAAAGTAAGTGTTTTCGTCTTTAAAAACACACGAACACAGTGCAATTTAAAAGTTTTACAAAACACACAAGTCTAGCAGCGCTAACAGATACCCCGGCTTCCGCCTCAGGGTGCTATGCTGGTCAACACCGGCTTAGGACGAGCACGGCGCTTATCTGCTTCCTGGAGTGGGCGTGGCTACGTGGGTGGGCGTGGCCCCGAGTCACGTGGGTGCAGTGACGCCGACAAGGGATTTCGGACTTCCCCCTCGGCGCAATTACTGCGAAATGAGCCAAGCCGCTGACTCAAAGTAAGTGTTTTCGTCTTTAAAAACACACGAACACAGTGCAATTTAAAAGTTTTACAAAACACACAAGTCTAGCAGCGCTAACAGATACCCCGGCTTCCGCCTCAGGGTGCTATGCTGGTCAACACCGGCTTAGGACGAGCACGGCGCTTATCTGCTTCCTGGAGTGGGCGTGGCTACGTGGGTGGGCGTGGCCCCGAGTCACGTGGGTGCAGTGACGCCGACAAGGGATTTCGGACTTCCCCCTCGGCGCAATTACTGCGAAATGAGCCAAGCCGCTGACTCAAAGTAAGTGTTTTCGTCTTTAAAAACACACGAACACAGTGCAATTTAAAAGTTTTACAAAACACACAAGTCTAGCAGCGCTAACAGATACCCCGGCTTCCGCCTCAGGGTGCTATGCTGGTCAACACCGGCTTAGGACGAGCACGGCGCTTATCTGCTTCCTGGAGTGGGCGTGGCTACGTGGGTGGGCGTGGCCCCGAGTCACGTGGGTGCAGTGACGCCGACAAGGGATTTCGGACTTCCCCCTCGGCGCAATTACTGCGAAATGAGCCAAGCCGCTGACTCAAAGTAAGTGTTTTCGTCTTTAAAAACACACGAACACAGTGCAATTTAAAAGTTTTACAAAACACACAAGTCTACCTTTGAGGGGGGGTAGGAGGTAGCGGGACAGTCTTTGGGGGATAGGGATCAAATGCAGGAGCGTACCCGGCGCGCAGCTCACAATCCTCGAGCTGGGGGATACACTTGCCGTCGTGGGGTCCGGCGGGACCAAGAGAGTCTGTGGGAGCCGTGAGTCACTCAGTAGGGCTCAAGTACAAGTTCGAAGGTCTTACGATCTTCAGGGAGCCGCGAGTCACTCAGCAGGGCTCAAGCACGAGTTCGGAGGTCTTACGATCTTCAGGGAGCCGCGAGTCACTCAGCAGGGCTCAAGTACAAGTTCGGAGGTCTTACGATCTTCAGGGAGCCGCGAGTCACTCAGCAGGGCTCAGGTGTTTCCAAAGGCGAATCTGCCGGACAGCCCCAGAGCACCCCTTGTTATAGGGCGACTCCTCTTTGATGTCCGCAGTCTGTGCAGGCAGGGGTCTTGTCACCTGGGGGTCGCTTGTCGGGGTTTTCCTGCCATTGTCTTTTGATCCTTTCAGGGCCGGGTTGGGAGGAGTCCCAGACACCCAGCAGGCATGGAGCCAGCCCTCGGGGAGGCCGGCGGGCCGATCGAAACCCACCTTCCCAGGGAAGCTCAGAGGTGTGATAGAAACTGCTCCTCCCTCTCTCATCCCAAGGGGAGCGCGATGTCCTCCAGCCGGAGTGGCGCCTCCAGGCCAGGGTCGCGCTGGGGCCGGGCGGCCATCTTGGTGCATGAAGTGGGCACGCGGGCCCGGTGTGGCCGAAAGGAGGAAGGGTCGGGTGTGTGTGTTCTGGTGGGAAGGATCGGCTAGGTCGTGGGTTCGGGGGCTGTGTGAGGTGCAGGGGTCAGGTATGGCTATGTCACGAGGGCCGGGTCTAACACGCGTCCCCCACAGCTGAAAGCCGGAGAGAACTACCCATCCTCTTGGGGGTTCTCTTCGCTGAGGCGGAAGAACCGGGAGAGGCCATCGGCGTTGGCGTGGTCAGTCCCAGGGCGATGTTCCACGGTGAAATCCATCCCCTGGAGGGAGATTGACCACCGCAGTAGCTTGGGGTTTTCTCCTCGCATCTGCATAAGCCATCGCAAGGGGCGATGGTCGGTTTGGACCTTGAAATGGGTGCTGAACAGGTACGGGCGTAACTTCTTGAGGGCCCAGAGTACGGCGAACGCCTCGCGCTCGATGGTGCTCCATCTTTGTTCTCTGGGCAACAGCCTTCGGCTGAGGAAGGCCACGGGTTGGTCTAGGCCTTGGTCATTCACCTGGGACAGGACGGCCCAAATTCCATGCTCGGAGGCGTCCGTCTGGACCACAAATTCCTTGGAATAGTCGGGGGCCTGGAGGACGGGGGCAGTGCACATGGCCGCTTTCAGGGCATCGAACGCCTCTTGGCAGGCAGGGGTCCACTGCACTTTCTTGGGCTGTTTCTTAGACGTGAGTCCCGTGAGGGGACCGACCAGGCTGCCGTAATTCCGGATGAATCTCCGATAGTAGCCCGTGAGGCCCAGAAAGGCTTGGACCTCCGTCTGGGTAGTGGGGGGTTCCCAGGCTAGGATGGCGTCGATTTTGGGCTGGAGAGGGGCGACCTGACCGCTTCCGACCTGGTGCCCTAGGTAGGTTACCGACCCTTGCCCAATCTGGCACTTGCTGGCTTTCACGGTGAGGCCTGCCTGGCGCAGGGCGGTTAGCACCCTCCGGAGGTGCTGGAGGTGCTCACTCCATTCGGAACTAAAAACTGCAATATCGTCGAGATATGCAGCGCTGAATTTCTCCAGCCCGGCCAGGACTCTATTTACCAGTCGCTGAAAGGTGGCCGGGGCATTTTTCATCCCGAAGGGCATCACGCGAAAGCGATAGTGCCCATCCGGGGTGGAGAAGGCGGACCGCTCCTTGGCTCCTTCTGTGAGCGCAATTTGCCAGTAGCCGCAGGTGAGATCGAAGGTGCTGAGGAACCGAGCAGCCCCGAGTCGGTCAATGAGCTCGTCGGCTCGGGGAATGGGGTGGGCATCGGCTCGGGTGACTTCATTGAGTCCTCGGTAGTCCACGCAGAAGCGGAGCTCTGGGGCGACACCGGGGGTAGCTGCTTTCGGGACCAGGACCACGGGGCTGGCCCAGGGACTGTCTGAGGGTTCGATCACTCCCAAGGTCAACATCTTCGAGACCTCGGCCTGAATGCAGGACCGGACTCGATCAGGGACTCTGTAGGCTCGGTGCTTCACCGGTGGGCTGTCTCCGGTTTCCACGTCATGGACACACCAGTCGGTGACTTTGGGGACCAGGGAGAAGAGGTTGGAAAACTGCCCCAGGAGCTGGCGACAATCCTCACGTTGCTGGGAAGTGAGGGATGGGGAGAGGTTCACTCCCTCTACGGAGCCGTCCTTCTCTTTGGTGCACAGGAGATCCGGGAGAGGATCCGACTCCTCCTCGGACCCGTCATCAGTGGCCAGTAGGAGGCTCAGCTCCGTCCGCACAAAGTGGGGCTTGAGGCAGTTCACGTGGAGGACCCGGAGGGGGTCCCGTGGTGACTGGACGTCCACCAAGTACGTGACCTGGCTCTTCCGCTCAACCACTTTGAAGGGCCCGGTCCATTTATCCTGGAGGGCGCAGGGTTTCACGGGGGCTGTGACGGTGCGCAGGGGGATGGCTTCAGGGTATCGGGTGGCATGGTCCACCAGGACGAGGATAAAGCGGTGTCCTTGGGAGGTTGGGGGGTCCAGAGGCCCCACGATGTCGATCCCGACCCGCTCAAAAGGGGTACTGACGACAGGGAAGGGTTGGAGGGGATCCTTGCGCTTTCCTCCGCTCTTTCCTCCGCTTGGCACGTGGGACAGGACTTGCAGTGGGCTTCTACATCGGCTTTCATTCTGGGCCAGTAGAAGTGAGTCACGAGGCGACTGTAGGTTTTGTCCTGGCCCAAGTGGCCTGCGAGGGGAACGTCATGGGCCAAAACCCAGGAGGAGGTTTCGGAAGCGTAGGGGTACTACCAGCACCCGGCCGGATCCCAGCTCCACCGACTTCTGCTCGCTGTACAAAAAGTCATCCTCCCAGTATACCCGGTGCGTCCCAGTCTGGTCGCCCGCAGCCTGGGCCTCTGCCTGTTGCCGGGGCCCGACCAGGGAAGGACAGGTAGCCTGCTCACGGCAGAACTCCTCTCGGGAGGGGCCCCCCTCGTGGCGCCACTGGGCCAGCTCGGGCAGATCGCTCAACTCGGTGACCTGGGCGGAGTCGGAAGGTGGGGGTTCGTCACTGGCGATCGACCCTTCTTGTGGGGGAATGTGGGGACCGTCGGCGGGGACCATCCTATCTTCCGTGGTCGGGGCGTCGTCGACTTCCCCCAGGGGGGTCAGTCGGGCCGCCATGGATCGGGTGGTGGCGCACACCCACTCCGGGAGGCCCATCATCCCTAGGTGGGTCTTGCGCTCGACTTGTTTCCAGGGGGAACTTTCCAGGTCGTTACCCAGGAGACAGTCGACCGGCTGGGAGGTCCTAACTGCGACTTTCAGTTTACCGACCACCCCTCCCCACTCAAAAGGCACCAGGGCTACTTTACACAGACTTTCCGTGTTGTCTGCTGAAATGACCGGGCAAAAGACGTTGGGGAGGACCTGGTCTTCGTGGACTAAATGACTGAGGACACCGGTGATGCTGGCCCCGGTGTCACGGAGGGCTTCTACTTGGTGGCCATTGATCGTTACGAGTTGCCCATATTTCTTCGTGTTGGAGGGCAGGAGGCTGCCAGGGACCATTTCTCTATCTCCTAAGGATATTAGGTCCATGGCTGCGGGTTCCCACTCTACGGTCTCCTCAACCTCCTCCCCCAGTGCTACATTGGCTATCTGTCTAGCGGGGGGTGCTGCCTGGGTGGTGTGTGGGGCCATGGGGCATTCAGGGTCGTTGGCGTAATGCCCGGGCTTCTGACAACGGAAACAAGTGATGGTCACCCGGTGCCCCCGTCTCAGGGGGGGGCCGGATACAGCTGGTGGGGGTGCCGGGAAAGGCAGAGGTTGGGTCTTCGGGGGACTAGACTGGGACTCTCTCTGCCCTCCCTGGTTTCCCCCCCCTCTCTGGCGGGGTGGTCCCTGACTGGCTCGGGGGTACTCTCCTACAGGGCCCCGGGAGACCCGGGTGTTGGTCCAGCGATCCGCCTCGACAGCCAGCTTTCTCGGATCCGTGAGCTTGCTGTCGAGCAGATGCTGGCGCAGTTCCACAAAGCACTTCGCAGCCAGGTGTTCCCACAACATAAGGTCTGTTAGTTCTTCCAGGGTGGTTACCTTGCTGCCCTTGATCCACCCATCGAACGCGCGGCTGAAAAAGTTCACATATTCCACCCAGGTGGTGCCCGGGATCTTCCTGCAGTCCCGGAACCGCTGGCGGTACATCTCCGGGGTGAGGCCATACCTTGTGAGGAGGGCCTCCTTCATGTGGTCATAGGAGGTCTGCATGGAGGTTGGTAGGTCGAGCAGGGTGTCTCTCCCTTCGCTCAGGAATCGTCCCCACAACGCGGCCCCCAATCCTTCTGCGGGACCCGATGGGAGGCCATGGCGACCTCGTAGGCCCGGAACCACTGTTGAATGTCATCGTTTTTGTAATATTCTTTGACCACATCCTTGGGGATGTGGACCTTCTGCTCCGCCGGGGATGCCGCCTCTCGGTTCCCCGGGGGCCGCGCTTCGTCGCTTTTTGCTTTTAGCTCCATTTCCTTCAAGCTGCGTTCATGTTCCAGTTGAAGTCTCCTTCCTTCGTGCTCCCGTTGGAGTTTCTTTTCTTCTAGTTCTCCTTGCACCCGCATCTGTTCCACTGCTAGCTTTTTCTCGGCTAATTTCAACTCGCCCTCAATTTTGAGTTTGGCTAATTCGAGTTCGTGATGGCGACTTCTTTCTCTGTCTGCGAGTCTGGTACGAAGCTTCGCGCCTGGTTGCTGCTGCGTTCTCCTTGGGAGGGTCCAGCTTCGTCGTGGGGCTCCACCGCTCCTTCTGGGCGGGGGGCTCCAGAATCCACCCAAGCTTTCAGTGCCTTTTGCATATCTTCTTTGGTGTTGAGACCAGTGGTAGCGATTTTGAGTTCCTTGCAGAATTGCTTCAATTCTCGGGGTGTGTACACTTCCAGTTGTCCCGGCTGGAACACGGTACTGGTGTCGTTTTCTGTGAGAACCACGGCGTTTCCTTCTGCCATCTTTGTCGGTAGTGCGTCAGCCGTTCACGGTACGATCTCTAGATTTTGGGCCCGAATCCCGTGGCTTGCCACCAATGTTAGAAGGCGACCTCAGAGGAGCTCGGAGGGGGCCCTGACTATTCTGAGACCAACCCTCGAGGTATCGTAGCCGGGCACTGGCGGGAGACTCCTCAGGGGAGGAACCTCGTATCTAGGATCGTACACTCGGCACCACACGACAAAGAGACACCACACCGGGAGTTCTTAAGGATAAATGTTTATCAGATCGGAGTTGTAGGATCTTTATGATCCGCAAGGCAAATATATACAAGTGGAGCGCGGGCTCACTGAGTCTTTGAGGGGGGTAGGAGGTAGCGGGAAAGTCTTTGGGGGATAGGGATCAAATGCAGGAGCGTACCCGGCGCGCAGCTCACAATCCTCGAGCTGGAGGATACACTTGTCGTCGTGGGGTCCGGCGGGACCAAGAGAGTCTGTGGGAACCGTGAGTCACTCAGCAGGGCTCAAGTACAAGTTCGGAGGTCTTACGATCTTCAGGGAGCCGCGAGTCACTCAGCAGGGCTCAAGCACGAGTTCGGAGGTCTTACGATCTTCAGGGAGCCGCGAGTCACTCAGCAGGGCTCTAGTACAAGTTCGGAGGTCTTACGATCTTCAGGGAGCCGCGAGTCACTCAGCAGGGCTCAGGTGTTTCCAAAGGCGAATCTGCCGGACAGCCCCAGAGCACTCCTTGTTATAGGGCGACTCCTCTTTGATGTCCGGAGTCTGTGCAGGCAGGGGTCTTGTCACCTGGGGGTCGCTTGTCGGGGTTTTCCTGCCATTGTCTTTTGATCCTTTCAGGGCCGGGTTGGGAGGAGTCCCAGACACCCAGCAGGCATGGAGCCAGCCCTCGGGGGAGGCCGGCGGGCCGATCGAAACCCACCTTCCCAGGGAAGCTCAGAGGTGTGATAGAAACTGCTCCTCCCTCTCTCATCCCAAGGGGAGCGCGATGTCCTCCAGCCGGAGTGGCGCCTCCAGGCCAGGCCAGGGTCGCGCTGGGGCCGGGCGGCCATCTTGGTGCATGAAGTGGGCACGCGGGCCCGGTGTGGCCGAAAGGAGGAAGGCCACGGACGGGAAAGTCTGGGTCGGGTATGGCTATGTCACGAGGGCCGGGTCTAACAGTCTCTCTGTGGGAGTGAAGTCATGGTCTCTCTGTGGGAGTGAAGTGATGGTTTCTCTGTGGGAGTGAAGTGATGGTCTCTCTGTGGAAGTGAAGTCACGGTCTCTGTGGGAGTGAAGTGATGGTCTCTCTGTGGGAGTGAAGTCATGGTCTCTCTGTGGGAGTGAAGTCATGGTCTCTCTGTGGGAGTGAAGTGATGGTCTCTCTGTGGGAGTGAAGTCATGGTCTCTCTGTGGGAGTGAAGTGATGGTCTCTCTGTGGGAGTGAAGTGATGGTCTCTCTGTGGGAGTGAAGTGATGGTCTCTCTGTGGGAGTGAAGTCACGGTCTCTGTGGGAGTGAAGTCATGGTCTCTCTGTGGGAGTGAAGTCGTGGTCTCTCTGTGGGAGTGAAGTGATGATCTCTCTGTGGGAGTGAAGTGATGGTCTCTCTGTGGGAGTGAAGTCATGGTCTCTCTGTGGGAGTGAAGTCATGGTCTCTGTGGGAGTGAAGTCATGGTCTCTCTGTGGGAGTGAAGTCATGGTCTCTCTGTGGGAGTGAAGTCATGGTCTCTCTGTGGGAGTGAAGTCATGGTCTCTCTGTGGGAGTGAAGTGATGGTCTCTCTGTGGGAGTGAAGTGATGGTCTCTCTGTGGGAGTGAAGTCACGGTCTCTGTGGGAGTGAAGTCATGGTCTCTCTGTGGGAGTGAAGTCATGGTCTCTCTGTGGGAGTGAAGTGATTGTCTCTCTGTGGGATTGAAGTCATGGTCTCTCTGTGGGAGTGAACTCATGGTCTCTCTGTGGAAGTGAAGTGGTCTCTCTGTGGGAGTGAAGTGGTCTCTCTGTGGGAGTGAAGTGATGGTCTCTCTCTGGGAGTGAAGTCATCGTCTCTCTGTGGGAGTGAAGTCATGGTCTCTCTGTGGGAGTGAAGTCATGGTCTCTGTGGGAGTGAAGCCATGGTCTCTCTGTGGGAGTGAAGTCATGGTCTCTCTGTGGGAGTGAAGTCATGGTCTCTCTGTGGGAGTGAAGCCATGGTCTCTCTCTGGGAGTGAAGTCATGGTCTCTCTGTGGGAGTGAAGTCATGGTCTCTCTGTGGGAGTGAAGTCATGGTCTCTGTGGGAGTGAAGCCATGGTCTCTCTGTGGGAGTGAAGTCATGGTCTCTCTGTGGGAGTGAAGTCATGGTCTCTCTGTGGGAGTGAAGTCATGGTCTCTCTCTGGGAGTGAAGTCATGGTCTCTCTGTGGGAGTGAAGTCATGGTCTCTCTGTGGGAGTGAAGTCATGGTCTCTGTGGGAGTGAAGCTATGGTCTCTCTGTGGGAGTGAAGTCATGGTCTCTCTGTGGGAGTGAAGTGATGGTCTCTCTGTGGGAGTGAAGTCATGGTCTCTCTGTGGGAGTGAAGTCATGGTCTCTCTGTGGGATTGAAGTCATGGTCTCTCTGTGGGAGGGAACTCATGGTCTCTCTGTGGGAGTGAAGTGGTCTCTCTGTGGGAGGGAAGTGGTCTCTCTGTGGGAGTGAAGTCATGGTCTCTCTGTGGGAGTGAAGTGGTCTCTCTGTGGGAGTGAAGTCATGGTCTCTCTGTGGGAGTGAAGTCATGGTCTCTCTGTGGGAGTGAAGTCATGGTCTCTGTGGGAGTGAAGTCATGGTCTCTCTGTGGGAGTGAAGTCATGGTCTCTCTGTGGGAGTGAAGTCATGGTCTCTCTGTGGGAGTGAAGTCATGGTCTCTTGGTCTCTCTGTGGGAGTGAAGTCATGGTCTCTCTGTGGGAGTGAAGTCATGGTCTCTCTGTGGGAGTGAAGTCATGGTCTCTCTGTGGGAGTGAAGTCATGGTCTCTCTGTGGGAGTGAAGTGGTCTCTCTGTGGGAGTGAAGTCATGGTCTCTCTGTGGGAGTGAAGTCATGGTCTCTCTGTGGGAGTGAAGTGGTCTCTCTGTGGGAGTGAAGTCATGGTCTCTCTGTTGGAGTGAAGTCATGGTCTCTGTGGGAGTGAAGTCATGGTCTCTCTGTGGGAGTGAAGTCATGGTCTCTCTGTGGGAGTGAAGTCATTGTCTCTCTGTGGGAGTGAGTACTATTAGCTTCATGGCTTTCCTGCTGACCGGGAACTAAAATCTGTGAACTACAACAGTTTGCGAAACCCACGTTGGCTTTTCTCCACAGCTGCCATGAAACCCTTCACATTTTCTCTAGATGATATTGGAAAGGCCATTCTAGATTTATGAAAATAAACAGAAGAAGCGAGGAGTGAGATTGGCGACTCTCCGAATGTTATGAAAAAAGAATCAAGATTTCATTAAAGACCCGGAGGTTAATATTATACATTCATCTTTGAATTGCCACTCCCACAGTACCTTTAAAGAACTTAACAAACAATAAACTTGAATCTAGAACTAGAACCCCTTAGTCCATGAGTAATCCCCTCATAGAACACTCTTCCTCTTTAAATGCGGCGGACTATCATCCCTTGACCATGCAGTTCTCTCTCCTCCGTGAATCGACATGTCCAGCTTCTTTTCTTTCTCCAATCGTCCTACTGTGCAACTAAGAAGAGTCATCAACCTGCCTATTACCATTTACGCATCTCCTGTAAGTTTCAAAATGTGTTATTCCATCAGTAAGTAACCATCACAAAAATAATACGTTTTTTTTCTATTTTGTAAAGGGAAGCTTTGGGCGCGATAATGTTAGCACCCGTGTCTTTAATCAAATATTGACTCTCTTTTCAAAACATTTGGAGGAATTCAGACAAAATATGAAAAAAATATCGAGGAGTAGAAATATCGACTTTGAAATATTGTGTTGCAGAAATATCATGTGCAAACATATCGTTGACAAGAATATCAATTTTAAGGTAAGTAATATGGATGTTGAATTCTATGTTGCTAATATCAATGTTAAAAATATCTATGTATGTTGTTAATATCTATGTTGTTAATGTCGTTGTTAATAATGTTGACCAAAATATTGTTGTTTATATTGTTTTACAATTATTTTTATGTATTTTAGTATATATTTTATTTGTATACGTTATCAATTGTTTGTATAAATATTGTTAATGTTTTTTAATATAGTTTGGAAATGTTTAGTTGTTTTTAAAGTTAATTCATTAGTTTATCTGTATTTTTAGTGCTGTTGTGGGGTTAAATGGGGTACAGGGAGGGAAATAATTTAATTATAATTAGTAATTAATCAATAATAATGATTAGTTGATAATTAATTGTGTAATGTTTTCTTAATTGTGTTAAGTTTCAGATGCGGGTTGTGCTGTGTGTATGGGTATACAGGGCTGGACTGGGAACCAAAACCGGCCCTGGCAAAGTGCTCGGACGCCTCCCCCTGGAGGGGTTGGGGGGACGGCAGAGCTGTTTGCCAGGGCTGGTTGCGGCCGATTGTGTTACAGGGCTGATTTGCAGCTATGCTGCAAAAACATCCCTGTAACAAAAACGGCCCTCCAGAGGGCCAAAACAAGCCCCCACCCTGGCGGCCCAGCGGGGAAATGCCCGGTGCCCACTACGGCCAGTCCGGCCCTTGGGGTATGGGGGGAAGTAGTTTATTTAGAATTATTTAAGAATTAATATTTAATTATTATTAATAATTTAGTTAATTATGTAAATTGCATAATTAATTACAGTTTGCAATAATATTTATGGTGTGGGTTGTGGTTTTTGTAAGGGTAAAGGATGTGAAAGAAATTCAGTATAATAATTAATAATTAACATTAGTTTAATTGATAATTATGTAAATTGTGTAATTAAGAAATTTCATAAGTTAAATATCATGTGTGGGTTGTGTTTGTAGGGGTGAAGGATGGGAACTTAATTAAATATATTTAATGTATTATTAGTTGATTGTGTGATTGATAAATGATTCTGGGGGTCATTACGATGCGGGTCAGACCGCCGCAGTTTAGTCAGAAGCAGTCTGTCTGCCCGCCGGATTACATTGCATGCGAATACACAGAAATCCGACCGTTGCGGTACCTCTGACTGTAGATACATCAGAAAGGAGAAAAGGTGCCGCCTCACAAACTGTACGCCCAATTAAGATGCACCTTTCCGGCGAGCCAACCAATGTGGTTTGTGGGGTGTGTAGGGGTAGAGGGTGGGAAGTTAATTAAATATAATTTATTTATTATTAGTTAATTGTTAATAATTGTGTAATTGATAAATAATTACGGGGGTCATTACGATGACGGTTGGACCGGTTGCTGCGGTCCTGTCAGCGGCGGTCGGACAACCGCGGGTTAGTCGAAAGCGGTCAGTCCGACCGCCGGATTACAATGCAAGCATATTCACAGAAATCTGACAGCCGTTATCCCACTTACTCCGCCAGGACATTTCATCCTTCGGTTATGTTAGAAAGGACCAATGGAGCTGCCTCACAAACCGTATGCCCAATTATGATGCACCTTTACGGCGAGCCGACTGTGAGAAAGTAGGTTTCTGTTGCAAGTAAACCCCCCCTTTTTCTTTTTTTGTTGTTGCAAGACTACTGATGCTCTTTGACTTGGTGTGCCCTGGGCTCCTGCCAATCAGGTGCCCAGGGCCTGTGTTCCTTCCCTAAAAACTGCCTAACAGCCAAACCGAATTGGCATCTCTGGCCACATGTCAGCACCTGGTAAATAGTACCCTAGGCACCCAGGGCCCTGTGACCAGAGAAGGTCTCTAGAGGGCTGCAGCACTTATTGTGCCACCCTTAGAGGCCCTGTACCGTGACACACACACACTGCCTTTGCAGGCTGAGTGTCTTGGTGCAGAACAAAACAGAGAGTCGACATGGCACACATCCCTGTGTGCCATGCCCACAACATACACTGTCCTGGCATTCCTCAGTTACCCCTCTAGCTGGGTGCCCTATGCCAGTGGTGTGGGTACAGGTGCATGAGCCCGGTGCCCCTACAGTACCCAGGTCCATTCCTGGGCACTGTAAGTGCAGTGCTACCATTAAGAGTATATGGTGCTGGGAGGTCGTCAACACGAGCTGCACAGCACCATGATGGCTACACTGAAGACTGAGAAGTTTGGTATCAAACTTCTCAGCACATTAAAACCACACTGATGCCAGTGTGGGATTTAATGTAAGATGCACGACAGAGGGCAACTTAGAGTTGCCCCCTGAACCTAACCTACAATCCATGTCCTGTCTGAGAGGCTGCCTAGGCTGCCACCCAGCAGACATGTTGCTGGACCCCTGGGTAGAGAGCCATCTGCTCTCCTGGGTCTGCAACAATGCACATCCTGGGCGAGGTGCTAGGTCTCCTTCCCCAGGATGGGCAGGGGAAGCTTCAAAGGCATGCCGTCTTTGTGAGCTTCTCCAGGCCACTTGCTGTACTCAGCAACTGGCCCCCACCGGTTCTGACCCCCACTCTGGTGGGAAGACTGCCGGGAAACCCCAAGGGAGGAAAGGGGGTGTGCCAGCCTCTGCCAACCCCACCCCTCAGGTGGGGGAGTCGAGGTGAGGCACATCTCCGAGCTCTCGCCATTTTGAAGATGGGGAGCCCTGCCCAATCAGGACTAGGCTACTGCCCCCTCCCACAGGAAAGTGGCAGGATAGGGGTGTACCCACACCAGGGAAGGGACCCATTGGTCCCTGCCCTTTACCTACCTGTAACGCCCCTAAATTTAGTATTTAGGGGCTCCCTGAACCTTCCTTCCTCAGATCCCGATTCCGAAACAAGGAAGAAGAACAAGAAGAAAGAAGACCTGCCGTGCAGCTGCTAACAAGAGGACGACACCAACTGACTTGGCCCCAGCCCTATTGGCCTGTCGACCCTCAAACCTGCTCCTGCTAAACCCCGGCGTCTCCAGTGGTCAGCAACCTCAAAAACCCCGGAGGGCCTGACTGCCTTGTGACTCTAAAAGACTGGGGCTCCTAAGAGCAGTGGTTCTGCTCAAAGCAAGTAACAGACCCCTGGCACCAGCCAGGAACCGCGACTCCTGCACGCTCTGCACCCGCCAAGCCTGGCCTGGGCCGGAGTGGACAAAGACCATGAGGATGTCCCTCCGGCGACTGTGACCCCGAATCTAGCACCCAAGGACCCTCCTCGATGCTCCTGAGGATGCCTGCAGCCTCAACACCAGAGACCCCCCCCAACCGCGACCAGCTGAGGGTAAGATTTCCCGACGCGAAAAGACACCCTTGCACCCTGCGGCCCCCTGTGCCCAGCTCCTGGGTGCCTACCTAACCTACAGCTTTCCAACTTACCTCTCGAAGTGGTGGTCACATCTGAAGAATCTTCGTCCCCGAGCTTGCAGCCTTTGTTCGTCTTGTAGCTTCTCAATAGGAAACCATTGAGCGCCCGACGGCTCAAAAGCACCCTGCACCCAGCCGCCTGAGTGCCCCTGGAAGTGCAACATCTATCCTAATCTACTTCTCCACTTGCCCTGAGTAAGTGACCAGGAGCCCAGCTCCCACAGCTGTGTGGCCTGCTTGCCAGCAGCCACCAACCAAAGGACCCCTGACCGCCATAGGATAACATTGGGCCTAACTCACTCTAGATCCAGGGGCGTAACACAGGCCCCCGCATCCCCCGCAGTTCGGGGGGACCCCAAGCTCCAGGGGGCCCCCTCAGCACTGCACTTCGGCCGGGGAGCTCCTGATAGAGTCCAGAGGGGGCCCCTCCACGTACCTTGCAGGGGGGCCCCCTCAATTATCGTTACGCCACTGTCTGCACCCGGTTGCCCCTGTGCCACTGAGGGTGTAAGAACTGTACCTACCTGACCCTGGGAGACCCCTGAGTCTATGCCCAGAACCTTAACTCTGCCAGTCGAGTACTTACCCAAAAGCCGATAACTCACTTTCCTTCCATAGGGTAACATTGACTGGTTTCACTTGGAAATTCTTCTAAGTGTCGAGTTTTGAAACTTTAAAATATTCACTAAAAATCAGCCGATCAACGAAAACAAAATTACTCACCTGCTATCAGGAGAGATCCCAGTGCTGGATCTTGGTGCCCAGCACTGACCCTGAAAAGTAATTACAACCGTACTTACCGCTAACTTGATTTTCCTCCATAGGATAACATTGCCTGGTTTTTGCCAGACATTCTTCTGTGTCGATATTTGAAACTTACAAATATTTCTTAAAAATCGCCTGTATAACGAAAACTATTTCTTTCAACTGTTTGCAGGAGATGCACCAGTTCTGGATCCAGGACCCAACACTGAGTAAGAAAAAGTAACGATAACCCTACTTACCTGCTAAGTGAATTTCCTCCCATAGGATAACATTGGTGATTCTATGTGAAAAAGTTGTTGTGTCAACTTTTAAAATACAATAATATTCCTTAAAAATCATACCTGTAACCAAAACGTATTTACTCACCTGTTTCCAGGAAATGTCCCAGGACTAAATCTAGGATCCAGTCCTGTGGTTAGAAAAGTAATCCTAAAAGTAATTAATTGCATTTACTTAGAAATTCCCATTGAGCTGAATGTTATAATTGCGTTTGAATTGTGTTGCCTATTGCAACAACTGTAACTATTGCCTTCAAAAGTCTATTGCCTATTGAAAGTATTTAACTAAAGCATCTCATTCTGAGAAAGTATATTTTGATACCTACTTGTTGGTTCTAAAATAAAACAACTTTATATTTTTATATACAAACCATTGCCCTAGAGTTCAGTTCTTGAGTGTGTGAGACCATTTGCTGACTGAGTGTGTACAACAAATGCTTTACACTGTCCTCTGATACTGCCTTACTGCTCGACCAAGCTACCACTTTAGAGAGTAAGGTTATATCTAACTTTAGCCTCTGGGGACTGTGGACTCTGTACACACTGTACCTATTTGGGAACAGTATATACAGAGTCACTTTCTTACACCGAGCAATGCGGGTTGTGGGGTGTGTAGGGGTATAGGTGGTACGTAATGTATTTATAATTATTTCATAATTATTTTTTAATTATTAATTATTTAATTAATACATTATGTAAATTATATAAGTTTGTAGTAATATTTTTGATGTCAGTTGTGGTTAAAGGGTGTGAAGAAAATTCATTATAATGAATGTTAATTATTAATGATTATTTAATTGAGAACTGATTATGTGAATTGTGTAATTAAGAAATTTAGTAAGTTATATGTGGTGCGGGTTGTTGTGTTTGTAGGGGTACAGGATGAGAAGTCATTTAAATATAATTAATGTATTATTAGTTAATTGTTTATTTTTTAAATTATTCTGGGGGCATCATGATGCCAGTCGGGCTGGCTTCAGCTGCCCTGTTGGAGGCGGTTGGACCGCCTCAATTTAGGCGGGAGCGGTCTGTCCGATTGCCGGATTACAATGCATGCGAATACAGAGAAATCCAACCGCTGCGCTCCCTCTAACTCTGCCAGGAAATTTAGACCGCTGTTATGACGTAAAGCACCAAAGGGGCCGTCTCACAAACCGTATGCCCAATTATGATGTGCCTTTCCGACGAGCTGACCGTGGCGGTCCAAAACCACCTCACTAGAGCTGGCGTAAATGGTGGGACAGAAGGCCTAAACACACCTGTACACAGCTCCTCATGTCCTGTATCGCCATGGAGTCGATCGCACACATCCTGCCACTGCTGCATCTGCTTGATGGCGTGCCGTCGTGGGTGCAACGTCTGGTAAGTGTCACACCTACCCGTGTACATGGAGTCCTCAGCATATCGATGCCCCGCTATGGAAAATCAGGGGCGTACCTTTGTCTGTATTTGTCTTTGTTGTTTGGTTGCAGGGGTGTGCGCAACATGTTCTCAAGTCATAAAGCTGGGACATCTTTTCAATCCATATTTTTTGAGAAACAGGACATCAGGGGGTCTGGAGGGACCTTGGAAAATGAGAGTAGTGAGAGTAGTGTTGCAGGGTTTGAGGTGTTCCGTTATCTGCCGGTGGTTAGCGCCAACAAGTCGAAAAAGCTGATACAGAGAAGGGTCCCAACAGTCTCTCCATATTTGCCCTCAACCTCAGGGTGCAAAAGATACTCAACTCTACAGCAGTACCACCTTTCACTGCCGCAGATGTAACTGCAAAGAGACTCGTAATAGTCCATTCCCAGTGTTGTCAGGTCAGAACAGAAGCTTCGTCATTATATTATGCAAAGAAGTCAGAGTTATAACTCCAATAACTAATGTAACTAACAAACATTGGCAAATCCAATGGTCCTGGTATCTTGTAGATGCAATGTAACTTGTTGTGTCAGATAACTTCATGTTGTACAATGTCAGAAGATGGAATATATTGTCTGTGTGGGACTATATTCCAATCGCAGATTTGCAGCTCACGTGCTTGTAAGCCACACCCTCATGTACATCAGCCACGCCCCTGTGAGAGACCCCCCTGTACAGTCATCCCACTCAAAGTACTTTTGTGGAGAACACAAAGAACACAATGAAACACAAAATTCACAACAATGTGCAAGCCCAGAACAATGTAGAAGACTGACAACGTGTGTTTGTGTCAGTGTGGGTAGGTCAAACATCCCTGGTGAAAATCTACATACACTGCACATCAATTGACTGAAAGCACTCCAGGCCAGCCTTGTCCCACACAAATGATCAATTATGGGGTTGAGACACTATATACACCCCCCTCCCCAGACCCAAAACATTGTGGATAAGGCTAGGGGCATTGTAATCCTGGTCCAAACATATCTTGTGGTTCTCTGTATGCAACATCGAAGAATGTATGTTCCTATCACATCTGAATGATTCCGCTATGTCCAGATCAGTGACTATGTACAGGCACACACTCACAAACTCTACATGTGTGAACGTCTTAGAAGCTGGTGTAATGATGTGTGCAATAATCAGTGTCAAAAACTCATGAACTCACGTATAACATAGCTATGATCTTCTGTGACACCCTCTTGCTCATAAGGTAGGTCCTGTTGTGAAATTGAACGTACATCAGTATGGATGTCTCAGGAAAATAAAACACAGCTCCACTGCAAAAGAACTGTAACGGGCCTTTTCACATCACCCACGTGAAAAAGGAAAGTCGGGTAAATGAGAATCCCACAAACCCCGATGTCAAACATATAAAGGCCACACTGTAAAGACTCCCTGCAGATTTGGGTTAGCGAAACCAGGGGGACTCCTGGACGGCAAAGGGCCAAGCCCTTAGTCCAGCTAGCACATTCTTCAAAGTCTCCATGTGCACGGGACCTGTGGCATGGGGTATAACAGGGACAACCAATATTGTCAAAAACTGGCATTCACATGTGGCTAATGTGTAAGTGCAAGTCCTTAAAACAACACTACAGCAGCAGCTGCCGTCAGACATCTATGAAAAGTATGTGGTAAGAACACACATGTACATGCTTACATGTGCATCCAAAGTAACAAATAGCTATTACAATACTACCTCCCATACGTGGAGTAACAAATACCTACTTTGCACACATTAAACATATCCACCCTACATCTCAGGGAGTACTGCAAGCCTAAAGACGTGGACACTGTTCAAGGCAAGCTACTCTACTTAACATGCCATTGTAAACTAATGGGGTAACTCAAGGTAAGTCATAGGATCTGGGTAAGGTACGGAACATGCAACAATGTGGTCCACTAGCAAATTATTTACAAAATAGTGTACAATATTGAATAACATATAGTAGTCATGGCGCGAGAGAAATAAAACGATCATACAAGGAATCTTCAATTAAATTAAATATATACTAATTTTTTCTTTCATAAGAAAAATATTTTCAATGCAGTTATATATGTTTAAGAAAATAATATCACGGTCGCTCCACAAGGTGCATAGCAAAAGTGATCATAGAGTTGCTCATGTGCAGGGTGATGTACAGAAAAGAATATAAATTACACTTAATTGCGACTTCCTTGTATGATCTTTTTATTTAAATAATTTTCCAGAGGGCCACATTGTTGCATGTGCTAAACCTACTATAGCAGATACCCCCCAAAGCGATGTCTGCCCCAGTTGGAACTCACCCCACTTGCACATCCATTGACCCTCAGCCTCTGTAACTCCATAGCTTGTCCGAAGGTCTGACTACACTTACCACTGCAAACGGATCAGCAATCAGAGTGAAACAATCACAACTGTTGTCGCACATCCCAAAATATCCAATAACAACAATTAGCATCAATAGCAATGGCAGGACAAAGGTCTACAAAAACAATAACGTTTTTATTTTAGACAACATATCAGTGTCCAAAACCAAAGGCCAATGACCAGTCCAAAATAGGGTATGTGTTCCAGGACACTGCTGTACCACTTGACATGCCAACCAGATCACTGCCAGGGAAAGCTCCCCAGGAAGGGCTATCTAATGGGCAGTCCAGGTGTGAGAAGGTGGCCTGATATATGCTGTCCACTAGTTCTAGTGGGCACCTTGTATCAGTCCAAACAACCCCTTATGGTGAATGGTTAAAGACAACCTTATGTGAAAGCTATCCTAGTGGTAGCTATGGAGAGCAGCCTTCAGGCTAAGTCTTGAAGGAATGTAAAGGAGCTTGTTTTACCAGTCTATAATCTCTTGAATGATCAAATGAAAAGACAACCACACCAGGTATATATTCAAAATATATGTATTTAAGATAAATCACACCCCTCTAGTCTCTTTATGAGACTGGAGTTCGAAGTACTTCAGTTTCAAGTGTTTAAGCATCAGTAAAAGCACAAATACACGTTTGGGCCCAAGGGGCATACCAAACCATATACTAAAATAGTGGTATAAGAACCACGACTGAAATAGGCAAGGTGCCTATCACCTATAGAATCTCTGGGACCCCAAGGAACCACCCAAGGTAGGGACGTCGGGGACCCACGGGAGCCGTATGCAGTGTGGAAACACAACCGCGGGTTCCTATAACTTTCTATGGGGAATGTCGCGGTTGGAATTTTAAAGATTAGGGACACTTCAAATCAAACTAGGACCAAACTCTTTTGGACTTAGACAGTTCTAGGACTAGCACCCTCGGGAGTACTGGAGTACTTGAGTTACCTCACCCAGGGAAGCCGGGTGCATAGATGCCTTTGGTGTCGGGTCGTGTCGTCGATTCCAATGGAAGCCTGCAAAGAACTGCTGCTGCCGTGGAGAGGAGAAGTGTCCGGAGAGATCCAAGCATGGATCTAGGATGTAAGGAACCTGAAAGCAGAGGGGACAGAGTCTGGGTCACTGGCAAGTGACCTAGGACAGGATGGACCAATGCCCACCAATGTCGGGTGCTTCAGGTGAGTTGACGGGTGTCTTGACTTTTCAGCCACGAGGTCCAGGAGGCGTCAACGAAGTCCACAAGCCGGATTCAAGCTGTCCCATGAAGTCTGTCGAGTGCTGCGGTGTCGGCGGCCAGAAAGGACCCAACAAGCTTTGACAACGACAAGTCTCAGGAAAACAGAGGAAGGACTGCTATGCAGACCAGCAAGGTCTGATGGACTCACCCAGCAAGGGTAAGTAAGAGGAAGTCTGGAGTAACCAGAAAAGTACATGTAGAAGTGGAGTTGCCTTCGTGGGGACCTGCTAGCCAACGGGCTAGTGATCACGAAGGAGCCTCAAGCGGTCGCACTTGGAGCTGGCCCACGGGTCACTCGTGGAGTGGAGGCCAACAATCTTCGGTGCAGGAGGTGCTCAAGGCTGGGGCTACTCGGAGCCCAAAGCACAACTTCGAGGATGACCATGAAGGTGTTGTTGCTGCAAAAGTTCACGGTGTCCAGGGGTCACGGTTCAACTTCACCCACGATAGCCACGGGCCTCAGCTTTGCTGTGGACTCAGGGTAGCCTCGGAGAAGTCTGAAAATCTACCTCTGGTGATGCAGAAACTTCGGCGTTTGGCGGGAGCTTCAGCACTGCAGACCAGTCAGTTGCTTCGTTGGTGCCTGCCAAGCAGGGGAGACACTCCTTGACCCCAAGGGAGATTTTTTCCATCTTCTAGTCGTGATAGAAAGTCGAAGGTCCAGGATATATGTTTCAGAGGTTCGTCCAGGGTAATCTAAAGTCCTAGGGACTGGGTTCCTATACTTATAAGAAGTTTGGTGGATGGACTAACTCTAAGGCTCCACCTATGGGTGGGCCTGGGGTGGGGGTGGTTACACCCCTTCCCCTTTGTCCAGTTTCACGCCAGAGCAGGGGCTGAGTGCCCCTGCAACCGGTTTGAACTGGGCTATGCACAGGGACACCTTGTGTGCCCCAGGCAGTGTCTCAAAAGAATTCTGTGAATGCACCCACCCTGCCCCAATACACATCTGCCTGTCTGGGGAGGTAGTTACACCTCCCTGGGACAGGAAACCTATTCTCCAGGCCTCCCCTGCCGGAGTTTCGGTCAGCAGCAGGAGGCCAGACCCGTGTCTGTGGCATCCATTTTGTGATGCCAGGGTTTTGAAAGGATTTAACCGGATTTAGCCAGTGTGAACATGTCTCTCCCTCTAGAAGGGTTGAATGCTACCCCTGCCGCCAGGACTGGTGGGGGGGGGGGTAGTATTCCAAAGCGTTTGACACCAAACTCTACATGTTTTGATGCAGCCATCCCAAAGTTAGCATTTACTGCGAGGTTATAATGCACTTAAGAGTATATGGTCAGGCTGCACCACAAACAGCATCAGAGGAGGTACTCCGAACGCTGCAGAGGGGCTCTGCTCATGCAGGGGCACCCTCTCACATAAAAACCAAGCACTCTGCCTTCAGGATTGTCAAGGCCTGCCATAGGAGTGGCTTATAGGTTTATATGTGTCTGTATAAGGTAGTGATATATGTATATATGGATACTTGTATAGCGCACGACTACCCAGAGGTCTCTCGGCGCTTGTATGAATACCGCTGTGGAAACCATCCTGGCTTTTCCCTGTGAGGCGTCCACTCCTGGGCACCCCCAAGGTGAAGGCCAGGCATCCTTAGCGTTGTGGGGGCCGTTGTGGAGATTAAGCAAGCTATTGCCCAGAGTTGCAGAGTGGGACTCCATGATTAGAATGGCACCGAGGCGAGAATTATCAGGTCCGTGGAATTTTTGAGCCCAAGACCCGCCGAGGCGGGGAATTGAACCCTGGTCCCGGGCTAGACCTCTGCATCAGGGTCTGCCGCTCTAATTATTGAGCCACACTTCTCCACATATAGGTAGCCTATACCACTGTAAGGGGTGCAAGCACACCCTTACCCAGGCTGTAGTAGCAGACCTGTGGTGCCATTTTGGAGTGCTTCCCAGGGGTGGCATAATACATGCTTCAGCCCCTGGTACGCCTCTGAGGTAGCTATGCCCTAGGTACATAGTATAACACTGTATTATCCCTGTGCACTCTTGGCGTGTTGAGCAAAGTTCAAAAACATTTATGTTGGTGCTCCTGGTGTCACGCGGAGTCCCACCGCGTCTTTATAGAAATTAGTATGTAGTGAGGAGAGTCACCTTCTCACAGAACGAGGGCGCGCAGTAAACAATGAAACTGTTAAGTTTCTTCATCAATTTATTGACTTCATAGATTGAGTTTCAAGAAAGTTCATCCAATATGCTGTGGTTGAAATGTAATTTCCAAATTTCTTTATACATAACGAAAATTATTCTTCATGAGCACATTAGACATCCACCCAATGCATTTCGGGTCAATCACATCTGACCCTTCTTCAGGGGTCTAAAAATGAATGAAACAGGACCATTAAGTTCACTGTCCAGTTAAATGGTCAACAATATAGACAAAAGGACCAAAAGATACAAAATATGAAACAAACACAACGGGTATAGTACAAGATGAGCAAGCTATTTTTGAGATGAACAAAGTGAAAAAAGAGAAGCAGGAGGATAACAAAAACATGAGACAGTTAAAGTGAGAGTGAAAAAGCATGAGAGAAAGTTAGTGTGTAGTCGGAAATCTAAAGGTAGCAGGAATCAAAACCTAAGTGATGCGTGAATGGAAAGAGAACAACTGAATGGTATAAAAACCGCAAACTTACTGGAAACCGAACGGTTTGCATGTGTCTAAGGCTCTGCAGTCGGCGTGAGGATTCAACGTCGAACTGAATGACGGATCGGAATGAGACTGAGATTGGTCTGTATATGTGAACCAAGTCACGTGATGAGGGAGCAGACAGTGTGGGCCAATCAGTTATGGGATCTCATGATGGAGACTGTGTACGAGCCAATGAGAATCTGGCTAACTAAAATGCAAGGGTGAAAGATGGCGCAAAGGCCAATGACATAACGAGAGTAATAGAATACCAATGAGGCGGCCGATAACGTTCAAGAGGTGGAAAAACGAAGTAATGGGAAAACGCAAGGAAATAGACAAGTGACTCAATAAAGTTGGAATGAAAAAAGTGAAAAGAAATAAAAACTGAAATGAAATACAAAACTAAACTTTGATATGGACATGCAAGTAAACATGCATCATTAGTGATATAATAAATAAAAATTCATGATGTTTGTTAATTCAGGGACCGGATACCACTTCATGCCAATGTAAATACAGTCTTCGAAGTTAGAGAAAACAAGCATATTCTGTGCGATCGTTCATCCCAATGGGGTGGGAACAATTTAATTTTTTAATCCAGAAAAATTCAGTTCTTAATCTTTGTTTTGCAGGATCCATGTCTCGGCGTTGTATGATCGTTTCAAGTATTGTGAAACGCAATTGGGAAATCTGATGACAGGCTTCAATCCAATGTGATAGCACAGATGATTTTAAATTCTTCATTCTGATGTTACTCTTATGTTCTGTGATACGGATTTTCACTTTCCTCTCAGTTTGACCTACATATACTTTTCCGCAAGGGCATTTGATTGCATATACACAATTGGTTGTGTCGCAGGTGCTTGTGTGATTTAAGGCTATGGAGTAACCTTTAGTAGGATGAGTGAATTTGTTGCCAATCATTACGTTCCCACAGTGGGTGCAGTTTTGACATTGGAGCATACCACGCCATTTTTTTGTCGGTTTTCTGGGTGTATTTAGGATTTCCTTGATATTTTTGGAGCGTTGAAAAGCAAATGTGATTTTTTCTTCAAATAGATTGTTGAGATCAGGCTCCATGGAGATAATTCTCCAATGTTTATTGATGATTTTCTTAACCTGCAAAGATTCAGTGGAGTATTTCAATACACATACTGTTTTATTTTTATCTTTTTGATCCGTGGTCTTTTCTTGAAGAAGGTTGTCTCTTGATAACAATGATACTTTTTCTGCAGACGATTTAAGCACACTCTCAGGATACCCTCTTTGTCGATACTTAATCGTTTGTTTTTCAATAGACTTAGTTAAATCATCATTGTTCGATACCATACGCTTTATTCTGATAAATTGAGAAGTTGGTAAGTGTTTCTTTAGCGTCTCAGGATGGAAGCTCTGGAATAGTAGACTGGAGTTTCTGTCAGTCTTTTTGGTGTGAAGTTGAGTCGAAATCTGATTTTGATCCAACTTGACTATAACATCTAGAAATGTGATAGTTTTATCATCGATGTGGTGGGTGAATTTTATGCGGTCATTGTGTGTGTTCAATATCGAAATATTCTCTTCAAGTTGTAAACGTGATCCTTTCCAAATTAAAAATAAATCGTCGATGTACCGTTTATACATGATGATTCCTTCACTCCACATGGTGTTCTCAAGAATATAGTCAGTTTCAAATTTACTCATAAAAATGTTGGCATACGAAGGGGCCCCCCCCGAATCCCATGGATGTACCGCTCGTTTGATTGTAAAAGTTATTTTGCCATTCAAAATAGCTGCAGTAGAAAGCGCATTGCATGAGTTCCATAATTAACAGCCTTTGAGACTCATCTAGTTCACTTCTTAACAAGCTCCATTCCAATGCTTCGAGACCTTCATTATGAGGTATTGATGTGTATAGCGCTATTACATCGATAGTACACAATACATAATGTTGGACCCGGCCTCGTGGCGTGGTCCTTAACCCCGTGGATTGTGCCCGTTCCCCGCCCCGGCCTTCACGGGCCACCCTTCTGAACTGCACCGAGGCCCTTCATCCTGAGCTGCACGAGGTCGCATACCCCTCGTGGCTCCGCCATCTTGTTGGCATCCACGTGACTCTGTGCACCAGCCAGCGCGACCCCGCTCAACCCGGCCTCGACCCCAGCGAAGCCCCGACATCGAGGCACCACGAACTGGCCAGGGGGTGCCGCAGGAACCATTCATCGCTCCCGGCGGAGGACAGTATCGATGGGACCCCCAACTGTCCTCCCCTCTCGAGGTGTGATCGCCCTGCAACTCCCTTGGGCCTGGCGCCTCTCCTGCTGGGCGTCTGGCCACCTCCACCCGGCCTCTCCGCCCCCCCCGGGCGCCTGGGTCCGGACATCAAAGGGCTCCAGACCTATATCTGGGGCGACCCCGCCACAGATCGGCAATTGTATCCCGGAGTCGAGAGCCCTGCTGATTGAATCGCGGCTGACCCTACGGAGAAGAACTCTTGTCGGAACCATCACGAGCCCTGCTGACTGCGTCGCGGCTCCTTCTTGTGAACACTTTGAACCACCTGGAACATCGGAGCCCTGCTGACGCTGTCGCGGCCCAACCTCGCTGAAACCTCCCTCGGAGCCCTGCTGACGACGTCGCGGCTCGAGCTGAGCAGAAACCACCTTGAGAGCCCTGCTGATTGGATCGCGGCTCTCCACGAACTGTACGCCGGAGCCCTGCTGACGCCGTCGCGGCTCGACCCCTCCGAGATCCGGAGGTCCTCCAGCTTGAGGATAAGAACTGGGCCCCAGGTACCCTCGTACCGCACTCCTGCCAAAGACTGTCCCGCTACCCCTACCCTTCCAAAGAGACACTGAGACTTTTGGTGGATCTCTCGATCCCTTCGTGTAAATATTGACCTCGTAACCTTTTTATTGCTGATAAAGATTTGCTTGTCGTAAGACAACCTCCTTGAGTCCTGTGTGGTGGTGTTACTGTGCTAGTACGTGATAGGGGAAGGATCTCTCAGGAGACTTCTCGGCAGCGCCCGGCTACTTCGTACAGTGTGAGGGCCCCCCCCCTTGGTGGTCTCGCCGATTCCTCGGGGTACGCCTTCCAACACATAAGATACTCCATTTTCAAGTTCGACCAAATTCAACAGGTTCAAAAAAGATGTGGTATCTTTGATATAGGTGACGCTTTTTTGTACAATGGGCTGTAAAAATTTGTCCACGAATTTGCCAATAGGCTCAGAGATGGACCCACAGGCCGAGACAATGGGTCTGAAAGGAGGATTATGGATATCCTTATGAATTTTTGGCAACATTTATAATTTTGGTCTTCTCGGGAATTTCGTGTCAAAGAATTGTTTGGTTTTAGCACATATCCAGTTCATTTCGAAGGCATGTTTGATGATGTTTTCAAGTATTTGTTGATATTCAACCGTAGGGTCAGATTCCAAGGGCAAATAAATGTCTTGATTTGCAACATGTTCATTGACTCTTCTGATATAGAACTCAGTGTCCATTACGACGAGGGCGCCGCCTTTGTCAGCTTTTGAAAGGTAAGTTGCTTATCGGCACTTAAATTTTTAAGTGTATTCCATTCTTTGGAAGATAAATTCATCTTTTTGGGTTTTGTGAATTTCATTTCTTGTATATCTGCTAATACAGATCTCTCGAAGGCTTCAATCGTTTTTTGTGTGAAAGGCGCACAAAAAGTACTGGTAGGTTTAAAGTCTTTATCCCATGTTTCAATACATTGAGGTGGTTGAATGTCTTTAAAGAAAAATTTAAGTTTCAAGGTCCTGAAAAATTTAAACAAAGCAATTTCCGTTTCTGCTAGATTGGAATGGTAGGTGGGAACGAATGTAATGTCTTTATTCAGTAATTTGGTTTCTGCTTTAGTCAATCGTTTAGATGAAATGTTGACTATGAGGTTGCTTTCGACTTCTGGCTCCTGGTCCTTTCCACGATTTTTTGATCGGATTCTTTTCCCCCTTCGTGTTGGCTTTCTGTTAATGGTGGAGAGTTGGCCGCGGGACTGATATCTAAAAAAGCTGGCTGTTGAGTGTTTTTGCTTGCAGATGGTTTAGTGGTTGATAAAGTTGCTTTATTTAATGGACCTCTTGACCCCGAGATTTCAGAATCGGATACCACACTTTCTTGGGATGAGGATGTTGTTGTCTTTTGTGTCGGTTGTGGTTGCCATTTCCTTTGGTTATAAACTTCAGCCCATGTATAAACTTCTTCCAGTTTATAATCTAGTGTGTCTCTGCGGTATTTTCTCACTTTTCTTTCATTAACTTCTTTTGCATATTTTTCAAGTTTCAAATTAATGTCTTCCAAAGTTTTGGTGAGATCTGGAATCTTGTTGATTTCAGTCTGTAAGTTTTTAATTTCCTCTTCCAATTCAATTAAGACTTTAGAAAGTTCTTCTACAATCAGGAGAATCAAATCTAATGTACATTTGTTCAGTATCTGATACCATCTTTCAACAAATTTCTTGCTGTTTTTACATAACATTGGCTTAAGGGCTATCCTGAGGCCCCTAGGTATTCTTCAGTCCCGCGGCCAACTCTCCACCATTAACAGAAAGCCAACACGAAGGGGCAGAAGAATCCGATCAAAAAATCGCGGAAAGGACCAGGAGCCAGAAGTCGAAAGCAACCTCATAGTCAACATTTCATCTAAACGATTGACTAAAGCAGAAACCAAATTACTGAATAAAGGCATTACATTCGTTCCCACCTACCATTCAAATCTAGCAGAAACGGAATTTGCTTTGTTTAAATTTTTCAGGACCTTGAAACTTAAATTTTTCTTTAAAGACATTCAACCACCTCAATGTATTGAAACATGGGATAAAGACTTTAAACCTACCAGTACTTTTTGTGCGCCTTTCACACACAAAATGATTGAAGCCTTCGAGAGATCTGTATTAGCGGATATACAAGAAATTAAATTCACAAAACCCAAAAAGATGAATTTATCTTCCAAAGAATGGAATACACTTAAAAATTTAAGTGCCGATAAGCAACTTACCTTTTCAAAAGCTGACAAAGGCGGCGCCCTCGTCGTAATGGACACTGAGTTCTATATCAGAAGAGTCAATGAACATGTTGCAAAGCAAGACATCTATTTGCCCTTGGAATCTGACCCTACGGTTGAATATCAACAAATACTTGAAAACATCATCAAACATGCCTTCGAAATGAACTGGATTTGTGCTAAAACCAAACAATTCTTTGACACGAAATTCCCGAGAAGACCAAAATTATACATGTTGCCAAAAATTCATAAGGATATCCATAATCCTCCTTTCAGACCCATTGTCTCGGCCTGTGGGTCCATCTCTGAGCCTATTGGCAAATTTGTGGACACATTTTTACAGCCCATTGTACAAAAAAGCGTCACCTATATCAAAGATACCACATCTTTTTTGAACCTGTTGAATTTGGTCGAACTTGAAAATGGAGTATCTTATGTATTGTGTACTATCGATGTAATAGCGCTATACACATCAATACCTCATAATGAAGGTCTCGAAGCATTGGAATGGAGCTTGTTAAGAAGTGAACTAGATGAGTCTCAAAGGCTGTTAATTATGGAACTCATGCAATGCACTTTGTACTGCAGCTATTTTGAATGGCAAAATAACTTTTACAATCAAACGAGCGGTACATCCATGGGATTCGGGGGGGCCCCTTCGTATGCCAACATTTTTATGAGTAAATTTGAAACTGACTATATTCTTGAGAACACCATGTGGAGTGAAGGAATCATCATGTATAAACGGTACATCGACGATTTATTTTTAATTTGGAAAGGATCACGTTTACAACTTGAAGAGAATATTTCGATATTGAACACACACAATGACCGCATAAAATTCACCCACCACATCGATGGAAAAACTATCACATTTCTAGATGTTATAGTCAAGTTGGATCAAAATCAGATTTCGACTCAACTTCACACCAAAAAGACTGACAGAAACTCCAGTCTACTATTCCAGAGCTTCCACCCTGAGACGCTAAAGAAACACTTACCAACTTCTCAATTTATCAGAATAAAGCGTATGGTATCGAACAATGATGATTTAACTAAGTCTATTGAAAAACAAACGATTAAGTATCGACAAAGAGGGTATCCTGAGAGTGTGCTTAAATCGTCTGCAGAAAAAGTATCATTGTTATCAAGAGACAACCTTCTTCAAGAAAAGACCACGGATCAAAAAGATAAAAATAAAACAGTATGTGTATTGAAATACTCCACTGAATCTTTGCAGATTAAGAAAATCATCAATAAACATTGGAGAATTATCTCCATGGAGCCTGATCTCAACAATCTATTTGAAGAAAAAATCACATTTGCTTTTCAACGCTCCAAAAATATCAAGGAAATCCTAAATACACCCAGAAAACCGACAAAAAAATGGCGTGGTATGCTCCAATGTCAAAACTGCACCCACTGTGGGAACGTAATGATTGGCAACAAATTCACTCATCCTACTAAAGGTTACTCCATAGCCTTAAATCACACAAGCACCTGCGACACAACCAATTGTGTATATGCAATCAAATGCCCTTGCGGAAAAGTATATGTAGGTCAAACTGAGAGGAAAGTGAAAATCCGTATCACAGAACATAAGAGTAACATCAGAATGAAGAATTTAAAATCATCTGTGGCATCACATTGGATTGAAGCCTGTCATCAGATTTCCCAATTGCGTTTCACAATACTTGAAACGATCATACAACGCCGAGACATGGATCCTGCAAAACAAAGATTAAGAACTGTATTTTTCTGGATTAAAAAATTAAATTGTTCCCACCCCATTGGGATGAACGATCGCACAGAATATGCTTGTTTTCTCTAATTTCGAAGACTGTATTTACATTGGCATGAAGTGGTATCCGGTCCCTGAATTAACTAACATCATGAATTTTTATTTATTATGTCACTCATGATGCATGTTTACTTGCATGTCCATACCAAAGTTTAGTTTTGTATTTCATTTCAGTTTTTATTTCTTTTCACTTTTTTCATTCCAACTTTATTGAGTCACTTGTCTATTTCCTTGCGTTTTCCCATTACTTCGTTTTTCCACCTCTTGAACGTTATCGGCCGCCTCATTGGTATTCTATTACTCTCGTTATGTAATTGGCCTTTGCGCCATCTTTCACCCTTGCATTTTAGTTAGCCAGATTCTCATTGGCTCGTACACAGTCTCCATCATGAGATCCCATAACTGATTGGCCCACACTGTCTGCTCCCTCATCACGTGACTTGGTTCACATATACAGACCAATCTCAGTCTCATTCCGATCCGTCATCCAGTTCGACGTTGAATCCTCACGCCGACTGCAGAGCCTTAGACACATGCAAACCGTTCGGTTTCCAGTAAGTTTGCGGTTTTTATACCATTCAGTTGTTCTCTTTCCATTCACGCATCACTTAGGTTTTGATTCGTGCTACCTTTAGATTTCCGACTACACACTAACTTTCTCTCATGCTTTTTCACTCTCACTTTAACTGTCTCATGTTTTTGTTATCCTCCTGCTTCTCTTTTTTCACTTTGTTCGTCTCAAAAATAGCTCGCTCATCTTGTACTATACCCGTTGTGTTTGTTTCATATTTTGTATCTTTTGGTCCTTTTGTCTATATTGTTGACCATTTAACTGGACGGTGAACTTAATGGTCCTGTTTCATTCATTTTTAGACCCCTGAAGAAGGGTCAGATGTGATTGACCCGAAATGCATTGGGTGGATGTCTAATGTGCTCATGAAGAATAATTTTCGTTATGTATAAAGAAATTTGGAAATTACATTTCAACCACAGCATATTGGATGAACTTTCTTGAAACTCAATCTATGAAGTCAATAAATTGATGAAGAAACTTAACAGTTTCATTGTTTACTGCGCGCCCTCGTTCTGTGAGAAGGTGACTCTCCTCACTACATACTAATTTCTAGGTACATAGTATACCATATACTAGGGGCTTATAAGGCACTCCAGAATCCAATAAGAAATGTAACCAATGTACATGCAAACCATTTTAGAGAGGAAGCAGCTAGGCTGTGGTCCTGATTAGCAGGGCCACAGCCAGACTAAGGTAAAAAAAACAGTGAAACACCAGCAAAAAGTGGGGGTACCCATGTGAAGCAGATCCTACTCTCCTACACCAGGCACCTCTAATAAGTTATTCCGGTGGGCTGGGGTTTGGACTGGAGAGGCTGGGTTGGCTCTTGGGAGAGTTGGGCTCGGGATTGGGAGGGTTGGTTTAGTCGGTGGGAGGGCTGGGTCCAGGATTGGGAGGGTTAGGCTGGTCTATGGGAGGGCTGGACTTGGGATAGGGAGGGTTGGGCTGGTCTATGGGAGGACTGGGCTCCATATTGGGAGGGTTGGGGTGGTCTGTAGGAGGGCTGGGCTTGATTTTGGGAGGGCTGGGTTTCATCATACAGGCTATTTTGTAGGCTTTAAGGGTAGTGATGGGTATAGGGAGAGGTAACAGGTTTAGACATTTTTTTGTTTTGGCTTAGAAGTCCTGGGGTGGGGAAGAGGTCCTTTGGGTTATGGGAGGGGGTGGGTCAGTTTCAGGATGCGTGCGTTTTCTTCATCTACTACCACATGGGGTAGCAAGGGGTTTAGTAGGGGGAGGCAGGTGTTTTTGGGGTGGACCTGGAAGTGGAAGAGTAGGGTAGGGGTGGGAAAGAAGACATTTTGGGTTGGGAGGGGGGCAGCTTTGGCAGGAAAGAAGCTAAGGGCAAACAGGGTAAGTTCTTTGGGAGACTGGGGAGAAGGTAAGGCAAGGCGTTGGGTGTTGGAGGTAGATGGATGTGAGGTCTGAGGTGTGGATGTGCGTGCTGTGCGTGCATGTCTCTGTTTGTCAGATGTTTGTTTGGGTGTAGAAGGTTTCTGGTCCTTGGAAATGTGTGATGTGTCTGTGGCTATTGGTGTGGGTGTGGTGTCTGGTTGTGTGATGTTGGTAGTGGCAGTGGCTGGTGGTGTTTGGGTGTGTGATGTTGGTAGTGGCTGTGGATGGTGGTGGCTGTGGTGTCTGGGTGTGTGATGTCAGTAGTGGCTGTGGCTGTGGGTGGGTCTGGGGGTGTGCTGTCTGGGTGTATATCACTGGAGGTGGTAGTGAGGAGGGTGAGTGCCTGTTGAGTGGTTGTGCTGTCGTTTTTCTTCTTATGTTAGTCTTTGCGTGTGATGGGGAAGAGACAGGAGGTGGGGTGGAAAGCTGGAAATGTTGGAAGGCTACAGTGAGTGTGTAAGCCAATGCCGGATAAGATCTCTGTAGATCCGACTTGTCAGTGTGAATGCCTTCCAGGATTGAGACCATCTGAGTGAGCTGGGGGCTTTGCACCTGGATTGCATTCAGCCCTGCAGTCTGACCCACGGAGATCTGCCTCAGGATGTCAATTACCTCTCGACTCCGGGCTGCAGGGGGTGAGGTGCTTGATGTAAAGGAGACTCTCTCCTTATTAGGGGAGCAGGCCCAGAGAGCTGGTTGGGGACCAGCAGGGAGGGTGGAGATGGAACGGGGGTGGCGGATAAGTATGAAGCGGACGCAGGTCCAGGGGGTCCACCACCACCAGAGAATGGCCACTGGAATTTGGCGATGAAGAAGATGATGACTCGTTGTACGTCACTTTCATCACCCTCTGGGCCACTGGTTCCCTCTCTGTCACTGTGGTGATGGGAACCACTGTGGCCAGCTGCTTCCCCAATGGTCTCAGCCCTGTCCCCTTTGCTGCCTTGGGTCGATTCTGAAATAAGAGAAGAAGAAATAAGTTCATTGGAATTACGTGAACACACTGAGCAAACAAATCATAAGACAACACACTACACAATAGCACAGATGACAACATGTACAATGATGACTACGCTGGCTCCAACACTGGCATGAGCACATGCATGACGGCTACATGACCTGTGCACAGTCACAAATAATGGTGTCATGACAACAGTCTGTCCAACTGCATGTGTGACCTTGTCCCAAATCCACCCTCATGTGTGTAGCAGGAGATGTCATCACCCTGTCAACCTAGGCCATTGTTGCATACCAGGGTTACCTGATGTCATCAAATGGGATGTCCACATAGAATGCACAACTACTCATCCATACGAGATCCTGCAATCAGCAAACGGTCAGGTGTCCCTAACCTGCAACACGTAAAACTGCTGGGCACCTGCTAAGGAGAAGTAGCAGCAATATTTGACTATCAATAATATTTTGACGTGAAAGTGCCCATTCCACACTGTTCACACTTCCCAAGTGACACTTTCACACCTGCCCACTGCAAGATGACGCAGTTGATAGCTGCACACGAGTAGCTCAGCTAGGTGTCACATGTAGTACAGAAGAGTAGAATGGAGACAATCTTGTCCAAGTTGTATGAAATTCCAGCACTAAGACCCACGGCACGAATCTGCCTGAGAACATCCCCTCGCAAGATTGGTCATGTGAGCACACCTTTTGATCTTGCAAATCTCAGTGCCATTTGTACACTGAAGGAACATGAGGCTTCGGAGATATCTAGACCATAAAGAGGGCTTAATCGTGTCGAAAAGGGAAGGGAAATCACAGTACCTTTCATGTCTCGCAAGCAAATAAACCAATGTGGTATTGTTATGTTATGTTATTCGTGATTTATACAGCGTGCGGCTACTCCAAAGAGTGTCCCGGCGCTACAGGAGACCACAGACAACCAACGAAAACAAAAAAGACGCCCCTGAACGCCACCCTAAAGATAAAAGAGAAGGAGAACTAAATCTGAAAAAGCCACGTCTTCAGGTTTCGTCTGAAGGACAAAAGATCAGAGTTTTGACGTTGTGAGATGGGGAGGCCATTCCAGAAGCGAGAGGCCATGACCTGAAAAGATCTTCCTCCAACCCGCGAGAGCCTAAATTTTGGGATTAAAGTTAGGGACTGGGAGGAGGATCTTAAAAAGCATTGGGGCGTAAGTACGGGGCCCCAATCCCATAGAGGGCCTTAAAAAACAAAACCAGAGCCTTAAAGTAGATTCTTTTTTTCACTGGGAGCCAATGGAGTGAAGACAGCAGATGAGAGGTATGAGTTCTGGTCTTAGTTAGAAAAATAGCCCTGGCTGCCACATTCTGGATGATTTGTAGCCGACTTAGTAAATATTCGGGGAGACCCAAGTACAAAGAGTTCACATAGTCGAGTCTTGACAACACCAGAGCCTGAACCACTGTTTTACGATGCGATACTGGGAGAAGTGGAAGAAAATTTTTCAACATCTTCAATATCCCGAAACAAGTACCAGTGACAGATTGGACTTGCGCCTTCATAGAGAGAGCAGAGTCCAATTTAACCCCCAGGTTATTTACAAGTGTCACTTCCGAAAGCGGGGGGACACATGTCCTGTGGCCACCAGGAAAGCCAAACTTCATGGGTTTGGGAGCCAAAGAAGATAATCTCCGATTTATCGGAGTTGCACTTTAATTTGTTGTCAATAAACCATGCAAAAATCTCCCCGAGGCAGTTTTTTATACAAACTCCGAACCCTTCTCACTGGTGAACAACAACTGAGTGTCGTCCGCATATGACACTATTTTGGCTCCATGTTTTTCAGCAAGAAGGGCGAGGGGGGCGATGTACAAATTAAATAGAGTAGGGCTAAGGATAGATCCCTGCGGAACCCCCACATTCAAGGCAGGAATTTCAGCTGAAAAAGGGGGTGTCCACACCGTTTGGGAACGGATCTCATCCATTTCAAAACCAGGCCTCCAAACCCGACCCCCTCCAGCCTTTGCAATAATAGTTTGTGAGGGACGGTATCGAAGGCCGCGGAGAGATCGAGTAGCACCAGAACTGAGCTGCCGCCCCTATCCAGCACGGCTTTAACAGTCTTGGCCATCTCCAGCAGACCAGTTTCTGTGCTGAAATTGGCTCTAAAGCCTGATTGACTGGGGTGAAAAAGATTGTTCGCCTCCGAGAAGTTTGTAATAACTTCATTTACAAATTTTCCAGCACTTTGGCGAAGAAGGGTAGCAGAGAAATCGGCCTATAGTTGTAAACATCGTCGGGGTCGGCCTTAGGTTTTTCTAAGAGGGGTAACATTTTAGCGCTTTTCCAGGCTTGAGGCATAAGGCCCTCCTGCAACAGAGAATTTAAAATAGTATTCACCGTGGGGTTAATCACTTCTGCAATGGCTGATAGATTTTTGGCGGGTCAAGGATCTGAGGGCGAGCCAGAGTTAAGATTTTTCATGATGGAAAGAGACTGATTAGGGCTAATATTAGGGAATTGCATAAGACCTACTTCTGGCCTGAAATCCTGTGCCTTATCTTCACAAGGTTTAATCTTAAAATAATTTTGAATGTCCAGTTCAATTTTGAGAATTTTGAGTGCAGTCACACAGATGTGACCCCAATACGTCAGCCTGTCACTCCCTGATGCATGTTCCCAGCCAGTGAATGACCATCCACAGATGCACGTGTGCACCACACTTAACTGAATACACCCTTTTCAATGGCATGCTAACTCACATTCCTAGAAATGACTGGAAGTCTTCCAGCCATGCAGGTCATTGCCTCAAATTATTTCTAATGACATCCATCTATGTCATTGGGTATGTGTGACTCACCCACCCATGTGTACACACCCCTCTATGTGGTTAGAGCTACTCTGTAAACCCAACACGGAAGAGTATTGTGATGTACACATTGGCTAACACATACAAATGTGAATGAATACCTTGCAGACCCTCATATCATGTATGGAAGAGCTGTACAAGTGACAGTACAACACGTAAAAGTACACATGCCAGCATGTAGGCATCAATACAGATGGCACCAGTGGTGTTTGCCACCTCATTATACTGTACATTTGCCATTTACCAAGGGAAAGTAGTGCACGGTGTCTGCATCCAGAGAGCATTGTATGCCATGACACATGTGAGTGCTCCATCATCACATTAGGCACAGTGGTGAGTGAGCATCACTCCAGCCGCAAGGATGACAAGTGGCCTGTTTGGGACCACGGTCACACATGACATAAAAAGATAACATAGGTCACCTGTGACTTTATGCAACCATGTGGATGCTCAAATATGGTTACTCACATTTGACTGGACCCTGCTCAGTTCCTGGCCACATGGACAATAGTCTACGGTCCTCATCATGCACTTCTACCAGACCTACACATGCAATAACGCTCCCATTGTGTGGAACATGAGTCGCCTTCAAGCTTGATGGGGAAATAGCTGCCTGTAATAGAAGATAGATGGTCATGTAGGCTGTTTCACTCGGGCCCGTACTCACCCCCTCCTTGCTGCTATTGTGCTCTTAACAGCCCACTAAGGTCCAGATAGGCCACCACCAGTATGCTGATCATTGGGGAGTCAGGCTCCGGCAGGTGCCCCTTCTGCCTTAGGAGGACAGCCCCAGCATGACCTCCACAATCTTATGGGTCCAGCTGCTCACACGAGCAAACCCAGGGTCCGTTCCTTCCGGGCGATGGCTCTCCACATGGACACCTTCTGATGGGTCTTGACCTGTATGGATGCAATAGATGAAGAGACTGAGTAGACAAGCATGATGTAGGTTATTTGCTAGGGTGACACAAAGGTTGTAGACAGCTAGCATAACCATCGATCAATAGTCCACACACTACATGTGTAATGCGCACATGCTGAGCAGTACAAATAAATTACTACACACTGTTTAAATCATGTCTATACTGATTAGCCCAGCCCACTGACATCACTTAGCTCTGGACCACACCACATGTGCTCTGAAAAGAGTTATCATGTGTCACAGCACACCACTGTGTCCACCTGAAGGGCACATTACTTGTGCATCACTGGACAGACACCAGAACAGTCTGGACAAATGGCTTGATATAAACAGTCCAAGACACCTCTGCTACCATTGCATTGACTACATTCCAAGATTTGGTTCACAATTTAAGGCCTGGCATGTGTATCACTGAGAGCTCAGACTCTGTGGATCAGTGGACTTGTGATTCACTCATTTGGACACCATACTACGTCTGCATGTGTTTCTGTGGAAAGATTAGGCTGATGCGTTTGCCGCCCGTGGAGCCTGAATCTAAGTGAGGGGGGCGTGGCACCTGCCTTGCTACACCACTAGTTCAGGCACCACGGAGCGCACTTTATGCCATATGTGGCAGTGTATAGGGGACGACATCAACATACTATTGTACATATTGCCTGATTGGTCATTCTTACAAAGCTAGTGATGCACTTCATCACTGAACAGCAGATGTAACCAACTGTCTGCAGTGTACATGTTTCACATGTTCCTGTACAATGCTAGTATCACTCATAGGACAGTAAAATTCCAGATATGTGGGAGTAAGGGGCCTGTCCTAAGACATTGACACACAGTGACATTATGGATCCATGGACAGTAGTCTTGAGTCTGGGAATCTTTTCATGCATCGTACACTGTGGTAATACTAGGTGCGTTTAGGCCACTCATGGTCCCGTGACACTAATATGGGCCACATCTGGGGATCAGCAGATCTACATGGAGAGTACTCTGTACATCAGTTCCACAGCCACATTATCCCAGCTACAGCCTGGGCCATGGACCATACAGGGTACAACTCATTGTTGAGGTTTGTTAGGCTCAGCATACTATACCCACATGACCATCAAACGCCCACATTTTCAATAACGAATAGTACATCTTTTTATCATCCAATATATGACATGAGTGTTGTGGGTGCCCCTGAAGGGGTCTGTGAGGTGCTGTTATCTCCCAACCATCATTTTGGTGAGGCCTCCGGTGTGTTAAATGATTTGTGTGGCTGTACACATATCTCATATTATGCTCACATGGTACTTACAGGATACATACACAAGTTAGGGTTAGCTCATCTGCCATGAACTGAATACCTACTGTATCATAGGCAACACAATCTTAATACATGCATTGATGTGTGCATGCAACCGGTGTAGAATTTAGGACTGATTACACACCTATATGTTGCTGTGAAGAAAAAAAGTACAGTGCCACATGACCCATGTCAGTCTGGGACTCTGTTACACATTTTTGTCTATGGGACTGGATATGAGTTATTGTTGCAGAGTACAGAATATGTTGGAGGTGCTCACCTGCTCCTCTGGTGAGCCATAGAACTGGCGATACAGGAGAATTAACTCCTTCATCAAAGTCTCCAGCTCCTCTGGTGTGAAGGCCGGGGCCATGCTCCCTGTACAGTGCGCCATGGCAACTCCCAGAGATGGCAAACAGCAACTGAGGCTGAAGAGGTGTTGTAAGCAGCAGTGTCCGAAGGCAAGTGAATAGACTGCCAAACCGCAACGTATTTGTAAGCAACATAGACTGTCTTCTGTATAGATGGCCACAGCCATTGGACTGCAGCAGTCACATGTTCCAACGTTAGCCTATGACTGTGACCGCAGTGGATGAATCTGCCTACCGCCGATTCAAATCAGCGGGCAGTTCGGAAATCAGCATGTCCCATAAATGAGGTCTGGCATCCGCATAGGCAGCCTACTGTGTATACAGCCACAGTTCTTGGACTGCGGTGGTAGCATTTTCAACACGTGGTTTGAATCCGCTACCGATCGGAGATTCAGGATGCCCCATCAGTGAGGTCTGGCATCCGCCATGTCAGCATTGAAGACCACTTGGAAAACTATCTTCTAAATGCATCTCCATCAGTATTAATATGTTGGAACATGTCGCCGGATGTATGACACCATTCCTCTGTATGTCACAATCCTAAAACCACAGTGTAGAGTGCTACGGTGCATGAACATGCGATTATCTCAGTGCACTGTACACCCCTGGAGTGGTAGTAATGTGTGAAATTCTGACTCGGCAACATGACGGTGTCCATCATACAATGTAAGTTTGTATGATGTGCGCAGTGGTGTTTGAGACACTTGTTGAGTCTATAATAGAAAAGTTAGGTGGAACTGTCAGCTATGGCCTTGTTTCAGGTTCATGCCGGTGACTTCCATATTACTCAGGACAATCAATGTCTTACTTTAGGCTGTCTTCTGCTTGGATTTGCCTATCCTACAACAGTTGTCAAATGGGGGTAATCTCTCCTCCAGATCGTTGTCGGGCACTAATTTGACTTTCCGTATCCCGATGTTGATATGTACGCAATTGTGTCTTATGGAATCATGATGTGCATTGGTGTGTACAGCTCACATGTTTGGGTATGTGTGGTCACATGACTTTTGGGTGTGTCTTGGTAAATGTCAGTGTGGACACTGTGAGCAATATCCACATGTCTGTACACGCCACACATAGTACCGTGGCAGAAGGAGGAGACGACAGCCTCCTGTATACCGGCCATTTCCTGACCTTCTACTATGGATGAAGGAGACTTCATCAGGACATTTCGTCCTCATAGGCAGACAATATGAGATTTATGTGACCAGTTGGAGCCTCATTTATGTCCTCAAGAAAACTATCCCACACCTCCGCCACCCATGGTGAGACTCATGGAAGCACTGCATTTCCTGGCCATAGGTTCCTTCCAGTACACTGTGGCTATATCTGGTGGAATGTCACAACCTATGTTCAGTGACGTACTATGTGATGTCCTTTCAGCACTGATGAGAAACATGGACAGTTACATCCAGTTCCCCAGACGTGAAGATATGGCCAATGTGAAGGGTGACTGTTGCTTTGTACTTGCCAAAGTATTCCATGTATTACATGTTTAGAATGTTAGGGTTGGAGGCTGGAATTGCTTCTCTAGCAGTTGGAGCAGCCACCTTGAGCCCTCTACTCCTGTTTACTTCTGTATCCTGTTGACTGGAATAAACCCTATCAAAGAGTGAAGATTCCTTGTCTACTTGAATTGCTGTACATTCTAAGGAGAACACACTTCAGTGACTTCTATGGAATTGGTCGCATCTGTGAAAAGCTGGCCTGGTATATGATGTCCACTAATGTAAGTGGGCACCTTGCACCAGTCCAGGCAACCTTTATGGTGATTTAAGAGGTCTTAGACAACGTTAGAAAGCTCTCTAAGTGGTAGCTGTGGAAAGCAGCCTTCAGGATTAGCCCAGAAAGTGTGTAAAGCAGCTTGTTTTACCAGAATGCAATCTTACAGTATAGATTAAGTAAAAAGAACCACACCAAGTATTTATAAAAATATGTATATATTATATAATACTCTCTATAATGTTCAAGTATCTCCAACATGGAGATAAATACAATGCACACAATACTTTAGCAAGGAAACACAGTAAATAGCACAAAATACACAATGGCCCCAGGGGGGAACAAACCATATACTAAGAAAGTGGTATAGGAACCACAGCTCGAGTCAGGACGCGTCGACAGGATGTAGAATTGCAGGGGACCCACAGAACCACCCAAGGTAAGTAGATAGGGACCCCACGGAGAGTGTGTGCAGTGTGGGAACACGGCTACGTGCTTCGTACAAGTCTATGTGCAAGTCGCGGTTGGATTTTTAAAGATTAGGGACCCTTCCCAGTGGACCCTGAAGAAACCCTGTGGAAGACAGGAGGTTGGAGAGCCACCCCACTTGTGGATACCCTAGTCTCCACGTTACCTACAACAGGGAAGCCGGGTGCGTACGTGTGAAGTGGTGCTGTAAACCGCCCTAGAACCAAATGGAGGACTTCAGGAAAGTGCCACTGCTGGAAGAGGAGAAAGTGTCCGTGTGAATCCAAACGTATATTCTTTAAGAGGAATACCTGAAAGCAGAGGGGACAGAGTCTGTGTCACTCAGGGGTGACCAGGAGACTTGGAAGACGTATGCCCTCCGATGTCGGGTGCTTCAGGAAGGATGACGGTGACTTTGACTCTACAGCTGTGAGGACCAAGCAACGCTGAGGAAGGCCAGGACCCGGATGCGAGCTGTCCCATGAAAGATGTTGAGTGCTGAGGGATCGGTGTCCAGCGGGAGCACCAACAAGTCTTGGCAAAGGCAAGCCATGAAGAATCAAAGGAGGAGTAACGTTGTGACCAGCAAAGTTCAGGGGACTCACCAAAGGCAGGGGAGTCGGGACAGGCCCGAGCAATCAGAGGATCCCAAAAGTAATATGTGTGACCCTCTAATGGGCCCACAGGCCGGAGGCACTGGAGTCACGAGAGGACGTCAAGCAGCTCACCAAAGGTTGCAGGCCACGGTGCACACAATGTGGTATGGCTTAAGATTCTGGTCACAGGAGATGCTCGAGGTTGGGCCTACATGGAGCCCGAAGATCTTCTTGCAAAGAAGCCAACAAGCCTTTGCAACTGCAAGTTGGATGCAGTACAGAGGGGTTCAGTTATGAGGAATACTGGGCTCAAACTTGGTGAGAGAGTAGAGCAGGCCTCGGGAGCTGTGGAAAACCACCACCTGAGTTGCAGATCCCACGGAGTCTGGAGGAGCTCGGGACCTGCAGCCCAATCATCTTCGTTGCGGTGCCTACAAATGCATGGGAGTGACTCCTTCACTCCAAGGCAGATTACTTCAGGTGTCTTTGATGCTTCACAGGCCTTGGAGGTTCCTATATGATGCACAGGCACAGACAATGCAGCAGACTGACAGGGAGACGAAGTCAGGCCCAAACGAAGTCCAGCGAAGTCCAGGGTGCCCAGACAGTAAAAGTGCAGTGGTATCAGTTCTGAATCTTATCCCATGATGAATATAGGGATCTACACCTAGGTAAGCCCTTTACTTCCCTAGGGAAAGGATTGGGAAGATTCAGGGGACCCTCCCAGGGGAGGGTCTGGACAGGGAGGAGGTTACTCCCATGTCCTTTGTCCAGCTTCACTCCAGAGCGGGAGCCAATGGCTCCCAGAACTGGTTTGAACTGGACTATGCAAGGAGGCACCAAATTTTACCCTCATGCAGAATGAGTGGCGCTGGCAAGCGCACCCACCCAGCCCCAATACACTAAATCCTGTCTAAGAGGTGGTCACAACTCCCTGTGACAGGATGTCTATTGTTCCACCTTCCACTGCTTGAGCTTGGCTCAGTAGCAGGAGGGCAGAAATGTGCCTCTGGCCGGCAGCAACCATTTTGTGCTGTCCGGAGCTAGAAGGTTGGAACACTGAGAGCCTAATGGAGCTCTCTTACAGTGCTTGGAATCATACATCCCACACCATTTACGGTGTGGGGGTATGATTCCAACATGTTTGATACCAAACATGATAGGATTCGTTGCAGATGTTTTCGAAATGCTCATTGCGTGATTACGCAGTGCCCTCCTATATAGTATATGGCTGCTTCACTGACAACCCGGGAGAATGGACTCTGTAGGCTGCAGGGGTGTCCTGCTCGTGCAGGGGCACCCTGCCTTCAGGATTGCAAAGGCCTGCTATCTGGGTGACTTATAAGTTTTAAGTGCAATGACCCTAGATATAGTAAACCTATATCTTTAGTAAGTGGTGTAAGCACCAACGTACACAGGCTGCAATGGCAGGCCTATAGTTCCATTTTGAATGGTCTCTCATGGGTGGCATAATACATGCTTCAGCCCATGGCAAACCTCTGGTGTACCTATGCCCTGGGTACTTTAGTACCATATGCTAGAGTCTGATAAGGGTACGCCAGTACCCATTCTGGGAAGTACCAAAGTACAGAACACAACAGTTTAGGGAGAAAGCAGATAGACTGGGGTTCTGATTAGCACGATCCCAGTCAGACTTGTCAAAAACCAGCATCGCACCAGACAAAAAGTGAGCGTAACCATGCAGAAGGATCCTACCTTCCAACAGCATCCCACATGTGGTTGGATCTATTCATGGCACACATATCGCCTTAGTACCACCACAAGACAGAGAACAGGTTTACAGGAATAGGAAGCACTTCCATTGTATCAATATGCAAGTGGCATGTTTAGCGAATTTAAACACATCTCCAAACATCTGTGCCATATTCCCAAGATCTGCCCATGACTCCTTCTTATGTGGTACAGCACCATACCCCAGCTGATGTCACAACTACTACCAGAGAGAGCCTGGCTTGTTGGTGTGTAGGATGTGCCCAACCTTTGTGTATGTGATGTTACGTCGTATCTTCCGAAAGTGTGTGACTCATTCTTTCACATTTGTGTGTTTTCCATTTAGGAGTCTCAGCGTACCCCAAACGCCCTTGGTTGTTGACACCGCTGAGGAATACGACAACACCTGGGGGAGTCCACTTCAGGGGGGCCCATGGAAGAGCACAGCGGCCAGTGGCGCGGGCTTTTGCGCTCTTGAAGGCTAAAGGCAGGCAAACTGCTCCAGCAACCTCTACAATCCCCAGGTTAGAGACAATCGAAGAGAAGTGCGCATGACCACTTCACGGTCACAAAATGAGATCTATTTGAAATGAGATTAAATAAATCAAAGAATCACTAAAGAAGCAGCATCAGAAAGAGTTTTGTAGGCAAAGCCATGTTATGGAGGGTTTGCAAAAACATTATTGGAAACCCATACACAGGGAGGGACCCAGAGAATCTGACTCTAAATCCCATATTTGTAAAGCGCGACTGGGGGTCGTCGGGGAGATGAAGTGAGCTATTACCCAGAGTCACATGGTGCTGAGCTGAGCTGCCGCCGGCACCGGGGATCGAGCCGCGAGCCCTGAGTTCCCGAGTCAGCTGTGCCACAGCTCTCTCTTGCTACTAATTACTCACCAAATACCAGAGCCCGCTAAGGAAGCAGAAGTTCTCAATCAGAAATAATACAACAGAACACAAGGCGAACACACTCTCAGAGGTTGGCAAGAACCAATATTACAAAATGAAGAAGATTGGATCTAATTTTCCAAAAATTGGACTCACCACTGTCTAAAGTGATGCAGAAAATTATACAAGTTTATTTCAGTTGAGTTAGAACCATAAAAACATGTAAGCACACACTATTTAAAATAGATACTTCATCAACAATTACTATATCAGAAAAAGTTCCAAATAGGTAAATCAGCAAAATTGCCCAGAATGAGACTGTATCATGTAAAACGCGTTGCATCACATAATATGTTACAGTACAGATAATACTTGCAAATATACAAAATGTAAGTCTACATCTAGTAAATATTCAGAAAAGGTCAAAGATGGTTACACCACGCAAAACTATAAAAAGAGCAACAAACATAAAAATATAAAAGTGCATCAATGTTTAAATCAAACTGCAATTACAAGGACATAAATTTGTAGTGTCAGCGGGAGCTCAGTAGAGCTATGCGAAATTATAATTATAGGTGTGTGGAATTACGCCTGTGAAACATTTACCACGCCTATATGGGCGAAGCAAAATGTGCCATGTCGATGTCACTGGTGTCATTTTGTACTTAAATAAATGAACAAAGCACGTAATTTTCTCGACCTGACTCAGTGTTCAGAATTCCAAGCTGCCCTGGATCTCCTTGTGAGGGCTCATTTGAAGCTACAAGCCAGTAAGGGCTCCAGAAGGCCGGATAAGTTATCTGGAACATCCCCTCCTGTCACTTGGAATGCACGGATTACAAGGAAAGCTTAGTGCTCTGGAGGGTCCCAGGCAAGGACCCCTGGTAACTGAGGTCCACGCACCAGCCCGCCGTATTACTTAGAGCCCAGGATGGGGTCCCGCGTGCCTGGGTAGGCCTTCCCTTCTTGGCCTGGTTCAGAAGCTCTGATTGGGCCCCAGGTCAGAGCTTCAGTTTGCCCTGGAGTAGAAACCCCTGTCCTGGGCTCCATTATCAGGACACCATGTTGCAAAATGCCCTGGAGGTGGGGTGTCACCGCCGCCCAGGCCTGCACCCCTGTGTATGGCTGAGGCAGCATCTCAGCCCTTCTCACTTCCATCCTGGAGGGGGGACGGGGGAGATGGGCACAATGGCACACATGCACAAGTAAGTAGAGCACAGCTGCGGACTCCCACCAAGAGAACTATGTACCCAAGTATGCAACATTTCAGCACTGTCTGAGCACAGAAGGCAGAGGCACACCGCATGTAAGGGATAAGGGTCAGGCAAATCAGAGCTGCAGGGCAACTCCCCCAAAATGCGGCACACACATATCATGTGCACAACACATCAACATTGACAACGAAGTGGCACAAACCGCAAAACGTTCACCACAGAACAGAGGACACAACTGGTGCCGACTGGGTGTAGACACTGGCCAATCACAAGTGGCATTGCGAGGGAAATGTGAGTTGATAATGTACAAGTACAAACACACAGTCGTGATGTTGTCTAAATGTTCACTGTCCAGCAGCAAATAGGCAGCCCCCCCGAAACAGCCACAAAGTACACAGTGCAGTTTGTATGTAAACATGTACAATGCGACAACACACTGTGAACACATTGTTAAACTGCATCTCCCCTTCACATTGCAGAGGGACAATCTCCACCTCCTGCAGAGCAGTCTCAACCTCTCTTCTCTGATGACGAAGAGGAGCACGACACCTTTGACTCCGACGCCCTCCGAGAGTTCATTGACAGTCTCCGCAGCACACCTCCAGGAGCAGGGCAGCCCAGCTGCTACGTGGAGACACCACCCCCTGCACAGACCACACAGCAGGCAGCACCTACCACCAGGGCTGCCTCCCAGGACCCCCACGAAGAATACATGGCCTTCCAATGCCGTGTGTTGGGGAGCCAGGAGAATCTGGCTGAACAGGTGCGGGTGGGCTTCGACCGCATGGCAGACAAACTAGATGCCATACGTGGGTGTCTAAGTCCCATCAGGAACCACTCACAGTCCCTAACGGACATCGACAGTCCGCTCCATGCTCTCCAACGAACCATGGCTGACATCACTAGAGTCCTGACTGTGAGATAAGAACTTGAGTCACAGGGTGACACATTGTCGATTGTTGTCCAGGTGGCGCCTGCGCAACAACAGCGACACACACATTTGTTACTTCCTTGTCCATCCCCGTACGGAACAACGCACAGACCCCTGGGTTCATTGTTCAAACCCTTATGCTGGAGTGGCATACGCCAGGCCAGCCCACTACGCTTCCGTTCCAGGGGGGGACAACAACGCCACATGTGCCAGGACTCTCCTGTAGTAATCTGCTGCTCACAGGTCTAGTTGTCAGCATGCCACGGCCACTCCCTCATGGCTGGTTTACACCCACACCACACCCATCCAGCACACGCGTCACGGCACATGTGACCCTGCCAATAAAAAGGGCCGGGCGCACGTGCACGACGCCATTTCCAATCTCTCTCGGGCTGTATCCGTGTGGTGTGCATGTAGGCATGTGGGCCCAGAGGCCTGCAACATCACATTCTGCAAGCCCGGAGGAGACATGATGGCGTCCGCACCACGATACCCAATCATAGAGGGTCCATGAATATGGGGGCACAGACTTGGTGACACTGGATACACTGCGGCCGGCACTGGTATGTCCTCTGCCATGGAGTAATCAAGACCCAGCACCAAATGTGAGACCTGGTGGCCTGCGGAGCGTGGCTGCATGATGTGAAGGGTACCATGTCTGCCGGCCGCAGGCTTGTGGCTAGCAGCGGCACGTGGTGGGCCCTCTTTTCTACACGCCGGTGGCGGAAGGTGAGCAGTGGGGCCTGGGTGCGCAGGGGTGGGCATGCACCGCTGGGTGGTGGAAGGGGCTGGGGTGCATATGCCTGGGTGCGCAGGGGCAGGCATGCACCGCTGGGTGCTGGAAGGGGCTGGGGTACTGGGAAGGGCTGGGGTGCAGCTGCCTCAGTGCGCTGGGGCGGTCAGGTGATGATGTCTTGTGCAATTGTATGTACATTGCCATTCAGGGATCTGGACTCTGTTTCAGATGGTGGGTCTGTCTCAGATGTGGGACCTTGTGAATTGCACTACATACCGGCACGTGGTTGGAGACACACTGGTGGCAGCAGGTGGGCAATGTGGCCTGGGTGCGCAGTGTCGGCACTTTCTCTCCCTGTCCCTCTCTTCTTTTCTCTAGCTCTCTCTCTCCCTATCTGTTCGTATATCCCTCTCTGTCCGTCTATCTGTCTCTCCTCCTCTCTGTCTGCCTATCTCTCTCTCTCCCTCTCTGTCTACCTCTCTCTTTCTCTCTCCTTCGCTCTCTCTCTGTCCCTTGATGTGCGCAGGACACACCTTCTCCTCATGATTTTTATCTTGCAGGATGTGACCTACGGATTGTCCAGAGGGGAGCCGCCATGTGTCTTCATTTCTGTTCTGTGTTTATTTTAATAAATTATCATTTGTCGCTTCGAAGGTGAATGTGTGATGCTCATTTTTGTGACGACACATGCATGTCACCAGATGTGATTTGCGACATCATGCGGGTTATTTGGTACATGATTTAGTGTTGTTGATGTGGCATGTCTTTGGCTGGGCGGATGTGGGGGAGGGTTCCGGAGAGGAGGGATCCTGGTGGAGGTGGGTGTTGTGGCCCTCTTGGGTGTCCGGCACTCATGTTCAGTGGCTCCATGGCATCTGTTGTTCTTCAGGTGTGGCTCTGGGCTGGGCTCTCTTTTCGGGTGCAGGTTGTAGTCTGACTTTGCACCAGGTCGGAGCAGGTGTTAGTTTCCTGGTGCTAACATGCCTAATCACATGTTTTGTGATCTTATTGCAGATCAGGCTAGTCATTGAGAATGTTGTGGAGTGGTGCTGTTGCGGCTTTTTGCTCGGGAACGCCTACTCTGCATCTCATTAGCGATAGTTGCTGGGGTCATCTGTGGCGATTTTTTTTTTGCGGATGCTTTCACGGGAAAACTGGTGATATTGGCTGTTAACACCAGCTTGTGAATGGGGAGATACATTTATTGCAACTTTGACTACGCTAAAGTGCCGTTAACTCGGCGATGGCTCATTGAAAATATGGCCCTCAGATGCCTGCCCTATCACCCTTCGTTGGTACTTTCTGTGCCTGCCACAGTGACCATTAGTAATGGGGAATCAGGATTCGGTTCTGGAGATGGAGCCTGAGAAATGGTTACCACATCCAAGGAAGGCAGCAGGCATGCATATTTCCCACACCTGACTGGGAGAGGTAGCAACGAAAAATAACAATACAGGACTATTTTGAGGCCCTATAATTGGAATGAGTACATTTTTTATTCATTTATTGCATTTCAGATAAACCACCTTAACAGAACAAAAAATAACACATTTCCACATATTTGATACATTCACTGTGAACTTGCCACATGATCAGAACCCCCCCCCAAACCAATAGAACGAGGCACAAAAGAGTCATTTCTTAGCACAATACAACTCAGTGATCGTTACATGCAATCTGGGAGGCCTCCTGCCGTGTAGTCAATCGCTCTGTCAACAGTGCCCAATAGTCCTTCGTTCTAGATGCATATGGCAGTTCCTCCGCATGTGTTCTGTTGGTCTCCGCAGTATGCAATGTCTCTATACCATCCCTCCAACTTAGGGTAGGCCCGTTGTCCCCAGTGTTTTGTGACCCCTCTCTTACCTAGTAGCAGACTGACTGCCACGAGCTTACGACAAGCTGGTTTCAATGCTTTCATATATCCAAGCAGGCATAGCTTGGAGGTGCAGTGTACAGGTTCGGCTGCTACCTCTGTGAGGACGTGTGTTACATGTTCCCAGAACATGCATACACTGGTTTTTCAAGTGTATGCAACATCTTTCACGCTAATTTGGTCAGACTGCGCTTAGAGACCCCTGTGGTTATAACGCGCCATACAAATTAAATAAATAAATAAATAAATAAAATAAACTGGAAAATTTGTGGGAAGCTGTGCGCCAGATGTAGGAAGTCTGCCCCCGGAGAGCCGCATCTGCAGCAATTGTCATCTTCCAAAGCCCATATTTTCTGAGTGGGAGTGATGTGTAATACATTTGATGGAGGTACTTAAAATGAGTAATACCCAAGTTCCCATTTGGGGTGAGCTCCCCTGTTTGTGTGCAGCAGTATGTCATTCTGATTGTGTAAGGGGTGTATCTAGGCCTCCTTCCATTTATCTCTAGGGGAATTTTTGAGCTGGACTTTATCTAAATGCAATGCGTTATAGAGCTTAGTGACTAAGTTCCTTCTAGTTGGGGTGGTCGGAAGCCTCTGAAGCGCTGACAGTGCTGGGGGTTCCTCCGGAAATTGTGAATATAAGCTACAGATAGAGGCGCACAGCCGCAGGTACGTGAATTGCAGTACGGAGAGCCGTGTCCTCTTTCCATCCGGGATCAAGTACTTCATTGCCAGCAATGTTGCCTTTGCTAGTAAATTGAACGCCCTGTTCCGACGTGACCGATATTGCTGGGTGGTGGGTCAGTGGTAATGCTTTCGCGTATACTGGGCCTTTGGCTTATCTGCTGCCACGCCTTAGTAGTGCATTGTATGGTTGAGGTTTCTGTTAACCTATTAGCTTTAACATCATGTGGGATCAGGGCTCTGAGTGGGATTGGATGCTCTGCTTCATGTTCCGGGGGAGGGATCCAGTAGTGTGCGTACTGCGCTTGTGTGCATAGATAGTATAGCTGCATGTTCGGGCTGTAAATCCCACTTGCGTGAAAGGGAGAGTGAGCATATTCGGTTGTTTCCCCCTCCCAGATCAGTGCCGTTAGGAGGGAGTCGAGGGATTTGAAGAACTCTTTGTAAGGGTGATTGGCATTGTGCTAAATAAAAGAAAGACATTTTGGCAATATCAGTTTTGTGATGGCTATTCTGTCTGCTAGGGATGTGCCCTTCTACGGACGCGTTCCTCCAGTTGAGAAAAAGTTGTATCGTGTCACCACTTCAGGGTCCCTCTGGATCGAGATCCCCAGATACTTCACTGGGTCGCTATGCCACGTCAAGGGGAATTCTAGCTCGCAAGGTGTCGTGCATGGGATGAGGGGCACTAGGAAGGATTTTGTCCAGTTTATGCTGAGGCCTGACAGTCGCCAAAATTGAATATATTCTTGAATGATTGGGCCCAGGTATGTTTATGAAATGTTTCCAGTTTCCGGACATAGACAACCCTATCATCTGCATACATCGAGATCGCTATTGGGCAGGGTCTAAATCGCAGCTCAGCTGCAGCGTGATTCTGGCGTATTACACATGCCACTGGTAGTGCTAAGGTGAAGAGGATGGCGACAGTGGGCTGACCTGTCTAGTTCCCCTGTGCATAGGAATTGCTTGAAATGTGAGCCCGTTCATCCTGAGAGGTGCCACAGGGTCTGTGTATAGTAGACGTACCTACGGAGGAAGGCAGGAGGTACCCCCATCCGGAGGAGTCCAGTGAACATGTAGGACCATTCGATTGAGTCGAATGCCTTTGCAGCATCTAGTAAGACTGCTGAGGCTTTCACAGAGGGGTCCAGTTGATGGAATAACAAATATGGTTCGTAGGTTCGTAGGTTCTGGGGATGAAGCCTGATGGTCCATGTTGGAAAGCAGCGGTTTTCAGTCTAGTCACTGGTGTTTTTGCCAGTATTTTGGTATCTGTGTTAATTAGGGACAGAAGAGCACGTTTGCCTATCATACGCTTCTGCATCGCATTGGTACTTGCAAGGATCGATTACTGCAATGGTCTCTATCTTAATCTCGCATCAGGTCTCTTGAAGAGGCTTCAGGCTTTGCAAAGGAAACCATCAGGAACCTTGACTGGCTGCCAGTCAGACAACGCTGGAGGTTCAAGGCTCTTTGTCTGGCTTCTAAATCATTGCACGGAATGGGGCCAGCCCATTTCAAGGAGAAACTCAAATGGTACATCCCAGGGAGGACGCTTCCTTTCAGGCTCTGCCATGAACCTGACTGTCCCTTCATTTAGGAGGACCACCTGCGGCGGGAAACGTTCTTCAGGACCACGGCTGTGCTTTGGAATAGCCTCCCACGGGCTCTAAAGGCTGCTCCCTCTTTACTCACCTCCAGAAAGGCCTTAAAGACTTGGCTTTTCTCACAGGACTAGAAGGCACTTGACCATTTTGCTTGACTTATTTCTGACATTTCTATAGCACCAAGACGGCCACGGGCAAGAGTTTGTGCTTTATAAATAACATTCATTCATTCATTCATTCATTCATATACCTTGAGCAAATACAGGGCCGGGAGGTCTGCAAACTCCTTATAAAATTCTTAATCAGGGAGAAGGAACAACAATTAAATGACAATAATATCTATATTAGAATTAAATCCTCAAAACGAAAAGAAGTCATTAGGCAGATGGTTCATGATTCAGATCCAATCTTCTTTATTGTAATTCAAGTCATTCCTTATCAAATTCACCTGGTAGGCCATCTAGGCTCAGGGCCCTATTACTGGGTAGCTTGTTTATTGTTTCTTTAATTTCCTCCTCCGTGACGGGCTGCATAGATATTCTCTCTGACCATCTGACTGCCATGCCAGGGCAACATCCTCTGGATACTGCGAGATCTCAGTCTCTGCAGCTTCCTCACGGGAACAACATAGCTGAGCATAGTACTTGGAGAATCTCGCCCCAATGGATGGGGTGTCATAGCAGGGCTCACCGCTGGCCCCCCCACATTAGTGATATGAGACTGCACCACTGAGCTTTTAGCGACATGGCCAAGTGGCGTCCTGGTCTGCCTGCTTTCCCATATGCTCTCGCCACGGCTCTGCAGGACACATGACGTGCTTCTTGCTCTGTCAGCGTCTCGTATTCGGAGATCAGTATTCGTATATTTGCCACGGTGTTGGTTTTGGTGTCACTCTCTTATTCTCGCTCCAGCTTCAATAAGTTGTCTTCCAGCCTCTGTGACTGGGTGCGGATGGCTTTTAAAATCCCTGCTCTCGTTCCCATGCACACCCCCCGGATGCTGGCTTTGAATGCTTCCCAGAGGGTCCCATCCCTGTCCACCGAGCCTGTGTTTACAGCACAATAGTCCACTATAGCTCTTCTCACGGTGTCTCGGAAGACTGGGTCTAGGAGCTCAGTGGAGTGTAGGTGCCATTAAAAGTGTCTAGGTCCTTGCGTTGGGATGATCTGGGTCAATAGCACATGTGCATGATCTCAGAGTGTTTTGGGCAAGTGGCATACACTCTGCACCCATGTGTTCACCTCCCTTGTTTCGAGCCAATAGTCTAAGAGAGATAAGGAACCATGAATCGTCGAAGTGCAGGTATTCTCCCTCCCATCCGGGTGTCTGTAAGCCCAGAGTCGTCCATTTCAGTGTGCATCAGCTGCGCTGCTTGCTTTCCCCTCGAGATCCCCTTTCATTGATCTGTCCGGGTTTGGATCAAAATATAGGTTTAAGTTCCGTCCTCATAGAGTCGCCGAGGCTGTAGTGTCCTAAGTCAGCACCAGATACGCGCATAGATGTCTGGATCGTCTATATTAGGGCCGTAGGTATTGATAATAGTCAGCATTGTGTCCCATAGTGCTCCCTGCACTATCACTTAACGGCCGTGCCTGTCGATTTCCTAGTGTATTACCTCGAATTAGACCCCCTTTTTAATCAGCCGCATGACCCCTCTTGCGTAGTTAGAGTAGGAGGAGGCTATTCGGTACCCTGCCCATCTGGCCCCGCTGTTTCCTCCGTTTTACCTCTGAGATGCGTCTCCTGTAATAACGCTATGTGTACTTTATGCCTGTCAAGGTACGCCAACACTTGTATAATTTTCTTGGGGTTGTTAAGACCCTGCACGTTCCATGTTATTAAGTGCAGTGGTTCAGCCTGTGTTAATTTAACCAGTTACGTTAGTTGCATGTCTTTGTGCATGCTTGTCTATTTTACTTGTCTCTCCATATCTGACAGGTTCAATCGTTATGTTTTTGTGGGCGTTCAACATAGAACCAACAACCCCTCCTCCACGCTCCCACTTCAGCATCCCAATCATGCTAAAGACAGCATCCCTAAATAACAGAATGTCCCTATACAATGAATAAATAGACTATACCGTAGTCTAAACCTAGATCTCTTCTGAAGTGTAGTTCAAGGGGGATCTCCATAGGGGGGCAGCTAGGTGCCCGGTTAAACCTCCAGGTGGGAGGAGGTGACCAGGGAGCTAATATATCAGTGTCTGCACTTGAGATCAGCAGTCACTCACATTGGGCGGATGTGCGGCCTGCAATATCTGTCTATCTCCAGGCCATTGTCTTCAAATCTTGCCCTATTGAATCGGCATAACGCCTATTCAGTGCAGCACTTACAGACCTCTCCGATACCACCCAGGGTGGCCTTTATTCTCATAGGATCTGTGTGGTCATCACAAAATTCTCCCACTTGTGGACAGGTCATCTTGCTGCGAAGTCAATCATGAGGAATAGCTTGCCTTGGGCCCTTTTTAGTCCTCCTGCTCCTGTGTGTGTCGTCGGGTCCCTGTAATCTGCTTCATGTATTGCATTGCCGCTTTAGGGGTGGCGCATACTTTCTGTGTACCCTCTTCAATTTGGCTGGATATAGCATAGCGTACTTGATGCCTTCTTTTTGTAGTTTTTTCTTTACTGAGGCTTATTCTCTGCGAGCAGCTTGTACCGACGCCGTGAAGTCCGGGTAGAAAGAGAGGGCATTTCCTTGTTAGTGACTCTCTGGCCGTTCTCTAGATTGGCACAGTACCGCATCCTGGTCGCGATAATTTAAAAGGCACGTGATGATGGGGCGCCCTGTGCCCCCTTTCTACCTCCAGCACATCCGAGAACTGCCCCACATCAAAGACCTCCTTCAGCAGGCCCTCTCTGTGGATTTCCAGATTTCCTGTATTGGTGGTTTCTAGAACTCCCATGATCCGTAGGTTGTTCCTTCTTGATGTAGCTTCTAGGAGTTCATTTTTAGCTTGGATCACTTCCAAGATCTTGTACATGTTCAAGCTTGTCTCTTGAGTGCTGCGGCGTGGGTCTTCTGTCACGGAGATGTGTTGCTCCGTCTCCGTTATTCTGGCTGATTGTTTGTCCAATTCCATCGGCATGTGGTCCATGCATAGGATCAGCGTGTCAATTTTCCCGTCAATAGATTGTAGACTCTGCTGCATCGCTGAGAGCGTGGAGGCTAGCACCAGCAAGCTCTGAGCTTGGGCGTCTTGCTCAGAGTCCGACATTGCGTCCCTGCTGGACTTGGCCGCTCTCTTGGTCTCAAAGGTGAGTTAGGATTGCTGCTTGTCTGTTTTGCCCATGGTGAGTTCTTCTGTGCTCTGCTGACACACTTCTTAGCGGGGGTTGCACAACATTTGTCTTGTTAGACCTCAGTAGTCCGTTTGCACCCGCCAGGTCCTGAAAGGGGCCGGATACCACTTCCTTTCACCAGGGCACTGTGTGAATTACTGGACATTAGGTTGCGGTGGAGTCAGTCTGTAAGTTGCTAGCCGGTTGTATAGATGTGCACTCTCTTGTCCTCTGCAGCAGCGCATTGTTTGTGGCGAGCCACTTGTAGGGTTTCCACTAATCCCCGAGTGCATACTTGAGCTGGGGGACAGGGACCGGTTGGAGGTTGTGTTACAGCCCAGCACTTCCCCGCAGTGAGGACCCCTAGGCAGGTGTTTGTACAATTGGTTTACTCGTGGTGCAGTGAGGTTAGGTGTCCGTAACTTGTCTGCCCAATCTTTCGGCTGAATCCCAAAGTAGTCCTAAATGCCCCGCAGGTGCAGCTTGCCTCTTGCCTCAGCGTGAGGGGGGCCAGCGTACCTGGGGCCATCCCAGCTGTTGGTTTAATCAGTTTCGGCCCAACACAGAACCAGGCCAGCCACGGGAGGTCCTGGCTCGGTTAAGCGGGCAGCTCTTCTGTTTCTCTCCCTCGTCACCTCTTGGGATGCCTTGCAATTCCTCCACGGCGTTCTGATTTCTGACGCCACTGCCAGCGGGGGAGCAGTTCCGACTTGCAGGCTGACTGCACCTGGCTTGTGGTCTGGCCGCGTTGCGCCCCTCACCTTGTGGGGGCTGCGCGCTGCGGCTCTCGCCAGCTGCCCATCAGTTTCTACTTCCTCCTGTCTGCCTCTACTGTCTTTGGGAGGGGGATATCTGTCAGTCCACTCCCCCGGCTCAGCGGTCGCAGCTGTTCGGCCTCCGTCCTCAGACAGCTTCAGATGGCGGGACCTGGAGGAGTGCAGGTAGTATTGGTTCCACGGCGGCTGCAATGTTGTCAATAAGGCCGATGCTCTAGCTTGGTAGTGGCTTGTGGTTCGCCCTCTGGCTTTCAAGAGATGGCCATTTTATCTCACTCTCTCGTGTCCAGATCCATTGTAACATCAGGAGTGCTACTTTTTTTTGGGTCACTGATCTCGTTTACCAAGGATGCTGGGCAGATGGAGCTCCTCGGTCCGCAGAGCCATTCTAGGCTGCGGCCATTTTGCGTCAGGCTCTCTAGCGCACCCCCCATCGAATGAGTCCACTTTAAATCCTTTATTGGGAATCCATTGGAGGGAAAGCCTGGTGCATAAAATTATAATTGCTGCAATTATAAAGTTCATAGTTTGGTCCTGGGATTGAGCTGGCGGTTCGCCTCAAGGCAAGCGACCACCTGCACCAACATCTACATCTCGGAGATCCCTTAATGCTCCTGACTGAGTGTCCTGGGGCTCCGTAGTGTTTACCTTAAACAATTAGAGTGTTTAAAGCAGGCTATCTTGTTGGCATTCAGGACTGAGTTACCAGGCAGGCCCAAGGTGAGGGGGGGGGGCAGTTAGGGGCTTAACCCTCCTTAGCTTCTCAGACCTGGACTCCAGGAAGGTGGAAGGCACCCAACCCTGGGCACCTTGAGCCAGTGGCCTGAAACAGTACATACACAGGGCAGGATGGCTGATGACTGAGGAGGACTCTCTTGTCCCTCCGGAGTGTGGAGCAGAGATGGGACCTCAGTGAAGGTCCAGCCACTGGGCATCGCCACCTAGTCTGACCGGGGCAGGCTGGTGTTAAACCGGGAGGAGTCTGGGGCTTGTGCATGCTGAACAGTTCCAGGAAATCCCAGTGAGAGGTGGGTGAAGCCATGGGTTGCACCTGGGAGGCCCAGTCTCCGCAGGCCAAGGCTCCAGACACCGGGTCAAGTATGGCTTAATGACCTCAGTCGGTCTCAGGGATCAGACGAACAACTTCCTAACTCAACTGAGTCCCAATGGAATCACCAACCTTGGAGAAAGTGTTTTCAGTCCATGGTTTATCTTCCTATACAATTAACCAGAGTTGCAAACAATTTGGGCCTTTCAAGGTCAATGCACAAATCTTTAATGTATTTAAGTCACTGAGTGTTTCAATGATCATCTAGGCCCAAACGGTAGTTATAATTTCACGGATCAACTGAGTGACTGAATTACCCCTGAGGAAACCCATATAATAAAGGGTGATAACCTGACAGCATCTCCAAGGCAGCTCAGCCCCAATTCTTCATGGCAAAAGACATGAGGTGTGCATTGTCTGCAGAATGTATTATCCTTAACTGGAGATGTCTAGTGTCAGAAAACCCCCAACCACCAGCCCCATAACAGATGTCATATACATGCTGCTGTAAACATCCACCATGTGTTTTAATGCCTGTGGAGGGAGGTGCAGAACGAGGGATTCGGAGGCATGTCGGACTTTTGAATGATTACTTTAATGAGTCGATTATAAATAATAATCGTTCAGAAGCCAAAAAGAAACATTGGCATAACCAATAGGTCTCGTTTTTGGGACCTTATAAGTATTTAGTTATGCAGCATAATATCCTTGGTGCAACAACATAAAGTGTTGCATGGCTAAACACTTATAAGGTCCCAAAGGCGAGACCTATTGGCTATGCCAATGCTTGTTACTGTGTGCATGTAGTACATGTCAATATGCTACTCCACTTTTCCACTATCTTTCTGACCTGATTTCACTCTGCTCTTGGATATTATTTTACACTTTCCTGCTAATAATTATGCTGAAAAAAAACACCATCAATTGATTTTTTTAGTATTTTCGACAGGCAACATTTTCTGACGGATGATTTCTTTAAAAAAATACAAGTGGAGATGTACCCTTCTAAACTCCCATTTGTCCCCCATTAGAACGCTGCTGATGCTTTATAAATGTTGTGTAATTTTCGGGAGCTGTAATGTTAATACCATTACATCTCCTGGTAATTAACACAATTTAACACCTGGAGTAAACTAAAAGTGGCAGTGGCGTAACGCAAAGCGATGCCCGCTGGCAGAATGTGATGAGTGTCCCATGCGTGTCCCATGTCTCACAGATATTCATGGGCCTTGGGCTGAATGTGAACTCCTAAAGGATAGGGGCCCCCCAGAAAGATTGGGGCCCCCCTCTACTGCAGGGACCTGTGAAAATGCCCCTGAATAGCAGAAACCATGTTAACGCCAGTTACTCCACAGTGTTGGTAGACATGCTTGCGGTAATAATGTTTGACAGTAATGCTATGAACTCCACTGCCTTTAATGCCAAATTTTCTGTTCCAGGGTCAGTGATGCCCGTCATGAAGTTAAGGCATATTTTAATATCGGGTGCAGGACGGGAAGAGTTAATTAGGGCAATTAAGCTGACTAAAGTTTTAACAGACACATTACAGTTTTGAGGAAGTAACTGAATCCCGACCTGCCTTTGTTTTTATTTGTTGACCCATGCCCCTTAAATAAAACAGCTTGCTAACCTAATAAATCTGGAATACTGTTACAGAAATACTGTGTAATTGACACCCGGTCAGGTAGCTTAAAGATTAAGTTATTTTGTATCAAAATTAGGTTCAATTTTTTAACTGGTGTCGCATCATGCCCACTGATTGTAGATTTTAAATCAAGATACTTTGCATTAATATGAATAAACTCTTTCATCCGCTGACATTGTTCAACTGAAAATAGGAGGCAGCCACATGCGGGGGAGAGAAGAAAAGGCACGGCAGGGGATAGTAAGTGAAGACCAATGCCTAAGAAGTTAAAATAACAAGCAGTGACGGGCAAAAGCGGTACAGGGAAATTCTTGAATTAGGTTTCATGTTTTTAATTGGTGCCGCATACTGCCCACGCACGTTTGATTATAAATCAAGATAGTTTGCATTAACCTGAATAAACTCGTTGATCCGAAGACATTGTTTAACTAAAATAAGAGGCAGCCACAGGCGGGGGAGAGAGGGGACGGGAGGGCACGGGATATTGACGATGGACCTCGAGGTAGTTAAAGTAACAGGCAGTGACGGGCGGAGAGGCATAGGGAAATTTCTGAAAATAAAGATTAATAGGCGTGTTTTCTTGCTGGAGCCAGCGCTCAGGCAGCTTTGTTTTTTATTGCAATCTCAGACAAAACATGAAACGCGGTGATTGCAACCCGAGACAAAACATGAAGCGGCAGTACGAAAAGGGCGTGCTGTGCCAATTCACGACCCGAGTCAAATAATTAACGAGTGGTCATAGTGAGTCTGGAACTAGTAGAGAGGGTAAATCCGAAGGGCTATAGTGTGTCAAGCACACGAGTAAAAGTAAAAAAAAAAAAAAAGGAGTGCAGCCGCGACACGCGCTCTGTGTTGGGGGAGGGGGAGGAGCATTGAAGCGTGCGCTTGGTAGAGCAAGCGAGAGAAAAGCCAGATGGCTCCTCTGCTCGTAACTGGGCGCTTAACCGCACGCTCTAGGCCGCACAAAAAGCTGTGGTCGGCTTTTTAAAGCCCACTAATTAAATGTCTCGCCAGAGCAGCGCATGGGCTGGCTCAGGCGAGACCTGAAAAAGGGAAAAAAGAAAGAAAAAAATGGTGGTAGATAAAAGTTACTGTTCCCAGACATCACTCAAAGGTGTCTAGGTAGAAGGGCCCAACGTTTTTTTGGGTGAAATCTGTTTCTTCTGCCCCCTGGTTCACAAGTCCGATGCCACCGACACCCTCGGAGCAATGAGAGGGCACAGGTAAGTGTTTCTGCATTATGTATGTTCTCGTCTCGTCCTTCTTTTTCCTTCTCCCTTTTTATGGCCTTCACCGCTGGGTGCGCTTGGTTCTTGGCGTACGGTGGAAAGGGGGAGCCCCAACAGAAGGCAGGAGTAGGAATAGCCCCTGGTTCCCTTTTTATGGGATATCTGCCCCTCGGTGAGAAGGTGTGTCCTCACCAGATTTGCGTACTGGTGGTCGCTTACTGGGGTTCGAGAGGTTCCGTGAACCCGTGACCAGGGATCTTCAAACATAGACACCACAGGGTGAAGATAAAGATAGAACCTTACATTAACGGGTTGTGGTTTTAAAACATTTGGGAAGCACTGATCTAGATGGAATAAAATTATCGTTATAAAAATGAATAAGGTAAAAATAAGAGGTAAATGTCGCACCACCCCTAGACTTTTCACACAGCTCTCCCTCGGCCCTGCCTGATGACGAGGGTGCAGCGAGGAACGTAAAAGAAGCGGGAGTCTCTGGGCGGTCCTCTGTTGGGACCCAGGGTTCCTTTAAAAGATGCTGTACTGTGAAATGAATGGCCTCCTGGGCAGAGTCACACAGAGGAGGTTAAGAACAGGGGGGTACACCTGGGAGCCACGTCTAAGTCATCACGTGGAGGTGGCATCACCGGGGTGGACTCCTGGGTAGTGTCACAGAGAGGATCTCAGGAACTGGGGGATACACCTGGGAGCCACGTCTGAATCATCACGTGGAGGTGGCATCACCGGGGTGGACTCATGGGTAGAGTCACAGAGAGGATCTTAGGAATAGGGGGATGCACCTGGGAGCCACGACTGAGTCATCACGTGGAGGTGGCACCAATGGGGTGAACTCCTGGGCAGAGTCACACAGAAGATGTTAGGAACAGCTGGGAGCCACATCTGAGTCATCACGTGGAGGTGACATCACCGGAGTGGATTCATCGTGACCGTCAAGTATTAGAACCCAGGGACACCAGAGTCCTGAACCTGTCAGAGAAAGAACGTGAGACGGTCTGAGATGACCATGTGTTGGTGGCACCACTAACAGGCCATGTGTGACAGCTGATGGAGCAGGGGAAATACAAAAAGTGTTTGTATCCCTTCGAAGTTAATGACCTCATAACCTAAAATTACTAATTGTTTGAATATATGTATTAACCAACAAATGCACCTATAATTAGACACTACATGTGGGAAAACTAACTGGCAATTGCAAAATCTTATTTATTTACTACTGTGAAATTAAACTAACATAGGTTTGTGATTTGAGTATTAACTAGAAATAAAATTACATGTATTTCGTTTGTAGCAAACTATATTGTGGCAAAGAATGCAGATGGTAAGTAAACTGGCTTTAAATGTCGCTTATGCTAGGTAACACTTAACACGGGTCATTAGAATGGTGGGTGGTAAACAGAAGGGCTCATTTTCTGTGTCTAATTTCTGTTATGTCGTTTTCATATTAGTTCCGTTTGGGCCACTGCCGAGAGATGGGATTACGTGTAACCAAGATGGCCCCTGCGCATGAGTAGAATGGAAGTTACAGTCACGAGTGAGTGGCCTATGCCTGGAGTGAGAGATGTCAAGGTCGCACTGACCTAGGACAAGAGTAAATGCCAAAGACTTTTGTACAAAAGCCTGGGAAACAGATGAGAGACTCGAACTGAAGAAGATGATCCCATTAATTAATAAAAGAAATTGTTACAAAAATTGGGACTTGTCAAGTCACGAGGATGCATGAATAAGTAATTTACAGAACCGGTTTAGGCAAGGAGGAGAATGAGGTGACCATCACCACCCCTTCAATGGACCAATAAGAGTGGATATAGCCCCTAAAAGGTTTCAATTTCCGATATAGTAAGTCAGTGAAAGGGTATAAAAAGTGGTGCTTATGATGACGTGAAAACACTTGCTTATTTTTCTATTCAACACGACACGCTGTCTGTTGAGAGGATTTTTTCCTGATGCTGAAAAGCCTTTGACAAATTTGAACTTCGAACTTTGATGGGGAGAAGGAACGAGACCGTCGCGGGATTCTATCCTGGGAGGGAATACGTCCGAGGAAGTTAGAGGGACAGTCAGTCAGTTTGGGAACCTATCCTGTGATCTGTGGTTCATGTTCTGGTGAACTATTCTCGTCATCGCCCTAAGACCAAGGGTAATGAGTATTTTCCGTTTCTATTTCAACCTTTACATTAATGCTTATAAAATCTATGTTTAGAATTTATTTGTCTAATAAAATTTTACTTATTCAATTTATTGAATGAATCTAGATAAAATGTCATGCTAACTCAAACTGAGTCTGTGGTTATTAAAATTAAAGTTATGATCTATAAAAGTTAAAGGTTTTAATTGTGATTGAGCTGCACTTAATCGCCATCAACTGATTCATACTAGTTGGTCCATCGAACAAAATAGCGGAGTATCTTGATGTTTAGAGCCGACAAATTCCAAAATTAAATGTATATAATGTATATAGTTATTATTTAGGGAAAAGATCGTATCAAGGTACCCCGTATGTCTTGCAGCTCGCCAGCTTATCACTGATCCAGAAAACTGAGTGAATGTGTGTTGTGTTTCGGTGTTATGGGCCCCACCGATGAAAAAGTGGTGTAAAGTGTTTTTTCTGGGTTGGTGTTAGTTGTAAAGATTTTGTTTAAGCCGCGCTGCATCACAGCTGATGACATTGGAGGTATATGAGATACCCCCGGGGGGCCACTTTGATCCGGGTATTCAAGCTGTGGACCCAGTTGTTATGAACAAAGAGTTCTTGCAACTGAGGTCTTCTAAAACTGACCACAAGACAATAACCGGATCTTAATTTAGGACAATTACCCACTCATGAAACATATCTCACCATACTGACCTCTTCAAACACCCCCACCCCCCACTCTCCCCATATTGACATGTAACCTGTGCACGCTGTTGTTGTTTAATTGAGCGAAGCCTTCCCTCTGTGATTGGCGCAAGGGCGCACCTCCACCAGAACCATAATATAGGCAGGTATTTGGAGAACTGGTAGCCTACAGTCAACAGTGTTGCACTTAATAGTACTGGGGGCAGCGTAGCTGGAAGATTACCACAGCCCTTTGTCAGATCTGAGACATTGTCGAGGGATGAGGCGACCAGTGCCGTGTGCAGCGGAGCCCACCTGGCAGGACACAGTTAATGTGCAGGATAAACCACCTTATAGCAAGTGACCTACTTATGGATCACTCATTTAACAGCAGTCAAATCGATTACAAATACTCTAAAAGACAGGGGATAACAAGGTCTTGATGTTAGCCAAAGCGCTTCGATGAATGATTCAAAATTGACAGGTAATTTAGCCTTGCACCCTCAGCCCTGCTTTCATGTACAGTGTGTTGGTTCCAACCAGGTCCACTAAAATTATGCGGCAGGAGAGGGCCAAATTATGCGGCAGACTTGGGTAAATTATGCAGCAGGAAAAGACAAATTATGAGACATCATGCAGCACATTTTGGTATAGTATTACTTCATTATTTTGTGATTTGTAAACTTGGTAACACTGTCTGGGCATTGGTTGCAACTCACCAGTACCAGTTTAACAAGCAGACACAGAAATAGGCTAGAGAAAGGTGAACACTCAACCTCTGTAAAGGGCCGTGCACTGCAAGGCAACGCGTGTCACTACCTTTTTAGTAGCCTTTGAGGTAGAAACAAAAACATTTTTTGTTAAAATCTGCAGATTATGAAGTAGATGATGGATTATGTGGCAAATGCGGAAAATCTATAATTATGAGAAAATCGCCACATCCGCACTTTCGCTTAATTCCAGTGGCCCTGGTTATAACAGATGAAGGAGGGGGAGAGGATGTAGCCTTACGGCTAGAGCGGTCAACGTAGAATCTGGGGAACCGGGTTCGAGTCTCGAAAACTACGTTCAACATCCTGTGATTCTGGGCACATCACTTATTCTCCCCGTGCCTAACAAAAAATGAATGTGTCCTCATGTAACAAAACTGGTGCTATGTAAAGCGCTCTGATACCAGATATCTTCGGGTCTAGTTCGCGCTATATAAAACTCTAAAAAACAAAAACAACAAAAAAAGGAGCTGCAATGTTAGGCACCTGATCTTCACCAGAAGCAACGAGTACATCAGCCAGGACCACCTGTATCTACACAATTAAAAACAACCACACCTGGACTATCAGAGACAGATGCTACTGCGCTCAAGTGATGAGAGTGAATGATCCGGGGTCAACCAGGATTTGTAAAGTGCAACAAATCACCCTTGGGGGTCTCAAGGCGCTGGCGTTGCTGCCTGCTTCATGTAGAAAGCAGTGAAAAACGAACAAAAGCAGGAGAAAGCACTCAGGGAAAAAGGGGGAGAGGAAGGGGAAATCAGTAAAAACGAGGCAAAATCAGGATAAAGCACTCAGGAAAAAAGGAGGAGAGGAAGAGGAAATCAGTAAAAACGAGGCAAAAGCAGGAGAAAGTTTTAAATCCAAAACATCCAGTAGGTAAGTAACAGTATTTATTGTCTAGTACATAAATGTGTCCTTGTCGGCGACTTTTATTTAAGGCTTCGGTTAAAGGGCTCGAGGGGGTTGGTGATCCCTTGGTGTCTTCGGGGCTCTTTTCTTTCTCTGGGAAGGCGTCGCCTTCAGTGGGACCCTCTCCTGGCTGGTCTTCTCTTGTTGGGGTTCTCCCACGGAGGCTCATGAGCGTAAAAAAGAAAGAGGAGCCGTCAGTCTTCCAATGTATATGCCCATTTTGCTAGGATAGTCTCTTCACCATACCCAGGTGGTGAATCTACACGTCTCTATGGCCGGGTAGTGTTACTCGTGAGGGTAGGGAATTTAGATATATGGGTGAATAGGAGGACAAAGAGTATATAGTGGATAATCGCGGTACCGGATTCTCTTTTAGGCTGCCCTTCTTAAGTTAGAGGTCTCTTTACAGGGAGGGAGTAGTGCATGTGGGGTTGGTGCTTTTAATGACAATCAAACGTGCCCGCATTAGTACTCTCAGTCCCTACTCCCCTCCTCCCCCCCTCTCGGTCCCGAATCACTCACCGGCTCTGCCGCAACTCTCCTGAGTTGCGGCCGCTCCCCAGCCTCCGCTTGTGGTGACCACCAGTCTTCACACCACCTCTCGTCTTCGTCTTCCTCTCCGCAAGGGCTTCTTTTTCAATAACCGCATAATTTCGTTCTCTTGGAAACAGTTTCCTGCTAATGTACAATAGGGGTCTTTCCTCACCCTGTCTATTCCTTTGCGATAGGACGGCTCCCAACCCTTGATCAGATGCATCAGTTTGTAGAACAAAGGGCAACGTATAATCAGGACTAGCCAGTACTGTATCAGAGGTAAGAGATGTTTTTAGTCTTTCGAATGCTCTGACTATCTCAGGGGAGGGGTCTTTTAACCTAACTTCTGTTTTCACTGCCTTATGCAACAGATCCGTGAGAGGGGCTGCTATCTGTGAGAATTGAAGAATAAATCTACGATAGTGGCCGAGCAGCCCTAAAAAGGCACGGAGGTCCCTGGCAGTCCGTGGAAAAGGTATTTGGGATATCGCGGCCAGTTTCTTGCTTTGTGGTCGTATGACGCCTTCCCCCAATAGGTATCCCAAATACCTCACCGTTTAAGCAGCCAAATGACTCTTGGCGGGGTTGAGTTTCAGACCATATGGTCCCAGGGCTTGAATCACTTAATACAAGTGAGCAAGGTGTTGTTCCCACGTTTCACTATAAATGATGATATCATCAATGTAAGCCCCGGCATACTGTTCATGAGGCCGCAAGATTATATTCATGGCTCTTTGAAATGTAGCGGGTGCCCCATGTAACCCAAAGGGTAACACCTTGAATTGGAATAGGCCATCAGGGGTGGAGAACGCCGTCTTTTCCCTATCTTCGGCTCTCAGGGGTATCTGCCAGTACCCTTTGCATAAATCAAGGGTGCTGATGTATTTAGCTTTCCCTATCCGTTCGATCATTTCATCTACTCTGGGAAGAGGGTATGTATCGAACTCCGAGATTTTGTTCACTTCCCTGAAATCAATACAGAAACGTACGGAACCGTCCGGCTTATGCACCAGAACGATAGGGGAATTCCACTCACTAGTAGAGGGTTCTATTATATCCATGCGGAGCATCTGTTGCACCTCTTCCCGGATGGTGTTTCTACGGGCCTCAGGAACCCGATACGGCCGGAGACGTACTTTCTTGCCTGGAAGCGTTCTAATGGAATGTTCTAATAGCGTGGTTTTCCCCGGGGTCAGAGAAAATCTCCTGTAAGGGTGATAAGACACTGACTAGTTCGGTTTTAAAGGGGTTTGGTAGCTCAGAATCGATACATTGATCATACAAGGGTGTAAAAGCCACTGAGTTCCCCACGAGGGCCGGGAGGGGTCCCTCCCATTTTTTTAGGAGGTTAACATGATATACTTGTGATGTCCCTCTGTTTTTGTCGAGCTCTAGTCTATAGGTCATAGGAGTTACCTGTTCCAACACAGTATAGGGTCCCTGCCATTTCCCTAGGAGTTTATGATCTGATGATGCCATCATTAATAATACCGCGTCCCCTACTGCGAAGACTCTAGTCTTGGCTTTCCTGTCATAGTGGGATTTTTGGGCCTCTTGTGCTCTCTCCATATTGTTTCTGACTATAGTACGTATTTGGTGTAGATGCGTTTTTAGGTTGCTCACGTACTCTATGAGGGGTGTAGTGTTATTTGGTTCTGTTTCCCACTTTTCACGTATCATATCTAACAGAGAGCGGGGTTGATGGCCATAAAGCAGCTCAAACGGGGAATACTCCGTGCTCTTTTGAGGTTTACAATGAACAGCATACAAAGCCAGGGGTAGTAAATCTTCCCACCTCTTTGATTCTAGGGCCTGGAGTTTTTTTAACGTGAGCTTAAGGGTAGCGTTATAACGCTCAACCAGACCGTCTGTTTGTGGGTGATATGCCGCCGTTCGTATCTGCTTGATACCCAATTGGGTACATACCTGTTTCATTAATTTAGACACGAACGGGGTCCCTTGATCGGTTAATATCTCTTTTGGGAATCCGATTCGAGAAAAGTCGGTGATCATGGCTTTGGCTATGTTAGACGCGTCTGGTCGTCTTAAGGCGATGGCCTCCGGAAACCGTGTAGCATAGTCCACTAGGACTAAAACGTAGCGACATCCACTACGAGAGGGCAGAAGAGGACCGGTAATGTCCATCCCTACTCTATAAAAGGGTTCATCTATGATAGGCAGGGGATGCAGCGGGGCCTTAGGGGGTTTGTATCGGCTATTCTTTTGTCAAATGGCAAATTCCCTGCAATATTGTTTCACCTGCCTGTATATCCCTGGCCAATAGAACCTGTCTGTTATTGATCGCTCGGTTTTCTCATTGCTAAAGTGACTCCCCAATAAATGACTATGGGCCATGTATAGAACTTTTCCCCGAAAAGGACCGGGAACCAATAACTGGGGTACTGTGTTGGCCTCAGCCTTTCGGTACAATAGTCCATTGTTAATAAAAAATAGGGACATACATGTAAAGGGTCTACGTTTGGTAGGGCCTGATTCCAGGCTTCTTGTAGGACGGGGTCTTCTCTTTGTGCCACATGAAAGTTTCTGTCATCTTCCCATGGGTTATCTTCTGTTTGGACCGGTAGTACTATGGCGGGCTTTCTTTTCTCTTTTCGCCTTTGGTTTTTTGTTTTCCTAGGCTTGGAAGGGGGCCATTCAGTGTTGTCCTCCTGGGAGAAAGGTGCGTCGGCCCACCAGTCTTCACCACCCGGCCGTGCCTTATTGAGCAATTGAGATAGTTGTGGATAGTCATTTCCCAATATGACCTGTTCTGGTAGCCTTGGAATGAGACCGACATTTGGGTGGGATCCAGGATCGGCAGCATGTTGTATATGTACGTATGCAGTAGGATACTGCTTTGTATCCCCATGGACACACCGTATATTCACGATTCCCTCAGATTCACCTAGCTCAGGCCCCAACTCCTGGGGACGTATCACACTCTGTCACCATCCAGTGTAGGCTAAAGCTGTCATGGGTCGTCCGTTCACAGTTATACCACAACGATAGGGCGGGGAATGATCAGTCTGTGACAGGCAACAGAAGTTTCTTGCCACCCCTATTTCCATGGGTTCTTCTTCTTGTGGACAGAAGCGTGCTATGTGTCCCAACACCCCGCAATTAAACCATTGAGGTCCAGGCATAGGGGCTCTTAGTACAGGAGGACCGGGAACTCTGAACACTGGAGTTCCAGGAACAATAGCAGCAGGCTCTGGTTTTCGAACCAAGGGTGGTCGAGATGGACGATGCAGCCCGCTGACCCCGGCTTTCCAGGGGGTTTCCTCCCGCCCTTTTTGTAATTCTTGGGCTCTACTATAGGCGCTTGCGATCTCCACTGCGGTTTCCAGGGTGAGATGGGCGTGTTGTCTTATCCACTTCTGAATGGGTGGATGGAGCGAGGACAGATACTGCTCCAAATATACTTTGGCCATGATCTCTTCTTTGGTGGTGGTGGCGGGCTTCAACCACCGATCAGCCATATCTTTTATTCAGAAATATAAGGCCCTGGGGGTTTCTTGGGGACCCTCCTTAAGTTGTCTGAACCGCATCCTATATGTTTTGTCGTCTACGCCTAACCTTTCTAGAATACATCCTTTAATTTCGGCGTATGGGGTGGTTCCTTGGATGTTGGCGGCTTGGTAGGACGCTTGAAGTTCTCCCGACAGTAAAGGTCCTAGGTATTGACCCCATTTAGCCAATGGCCAGGCTGCTGCCAGTGCCATTCTCTCAAAATTGTTAAAAAAATAATCTGGATCTTCTCCTGTCACGTATTTTTGTAGGATGACCGACGGTAAGGTGCTCAGGGTCCTCTGTTGTCCGATAGCGTCCGCGAGTTTTCCCATAGCAGTATCATGTGATTGTCCTTGTTCAGACAAAACCTGTTGCAACTTTCCTCTGTCCTCTTCTACCACCGACAGAAACTTCTCCATTGCCTTTCCCAGGCTCTCTTGGCTTTCAGCCATTTTGGCGAGTACAGCCTCCATGTCTTCAGTCAATCCCACTTCTGACACCACTTGTGGGAGGGCGGGTCGAATAAACAGATGAGGAGGCTGTATATAGGGTGCCCGTCGGCGACTTTTATTTAAGGCTTCGGTTGAAGGGCTCGAGGAGGTTGGTGATCCCTTGGCGTCTTCGGGGTTCTTTTCTTTCCCCGGGAAGGCATCGTCTTCAGTAGGACCCTCTCCTGGCTGGTCTTCTTCTCTTGTTGGGGTTCTCCCACGGAGGCTCATGAGCGTAAAAAAGAAAGAGGAGCCGTCAGTCTTCCAATGTATATGCCCGTTTTGCTAGGATAGTCCCTTCACCATACCCAGGTGGTGAATCTACACGTCTCTATGGCCGGGTAGTGTTACTCGTGAGGGTAGGGAATTTAGATATATGGGTGAATAGGAGGAGAAAGAGTATATAGTGGATAATCGTGGTACCAGATTCTCTTTTAGGCTGCCCTTCTAACGTTAGTGGTCTCTTTACAGGGAGGGAGTAGTGCATGTGGGGTTGGTGCTTTTAATGACAATCAAACGTGCCCGCATTAGTACTCTCAGTCCCTACTCCCCTCCTCCCCCCCCTTCTCGGTCCCGAATCACTCACCGGCTCTGCTGCAACTCTCCTGAGTTGCGGCCGCTCCCCAGCCTCCTCCTGTGGTGACCACCAGTCTTCACACCACCTCTCGTCTTCGTCTTCCTCTCCGTCTCCGTTTTCTCCCGATTTCACGTCTTCCTCGGACTCTGCGTCTTCCTCCTTCACCGTCTTGTCGCTGGCTAGCTCCCTCCTCCTTCCGGCTTCTTCGCGCTGGCCTTCCGTGGATTGGTCCGTTTTCTTCTTCCTTCTCCAACTATTTCCGGGGTTCTTCCCACCTCCTCTCGCGGCGTCCTGCACGAGTGGTTCCTGTAGGGGCGGAACACAGAAGGAGGTGTTTATTTTTCAGACGGGCGCATGGTATATAGCAGGACTCTGGGTCCTAGCACCGGCAGGTGGGTGTCCGTAGTTACGAGATATGGGCCAGGGATGGGACACACTCGACACTTCCCCACAGTCCTCCAACTTCCCATCCAGCAGCAACTGCCGATCCTGGAATCTTCCCCCACTCATCATACCATATTCCACATTACATCTCCACAATTCTACAGGTTACCTTAGGAGATGATAATGCAACACAAAGCACTCAGAAAACACGGGAGAGGAAGGAGAAAGCAGAAAAAAGCAAGGCAAAAGCAGGAGAAAGCACTCAGAAAAATGGGGAAGAAGCAGGGTGGTGCAACAGCATGGGAGAGCTGGTCCTGGGGCCTGCCCTGTTGGCCTTGTGCCACATTAATGCATAGACTTGTATGTACAGTCTCATCCGTGAGAGACCCCGCACCTCTAGGAACTTTCAACCACCAGAGATGGTCGCCACTTCTTAAGTACTTAATCCTGAGGAGAAAACTGTGCCCCAGCACGGCCTCCTCTGCCTCTAACTGGCCTCGGATGAATCTGTCCGTGAGTCCTCAGCACAGCCTCCTCTGCCTCTAACTGGCCTGGGATGGGTCTGTCCGGGGGTCCCCAGCACGGCCTCCTCTACCTCTAACTGACCTTGGATGGGTGTGAGACGGAGGACGAGGTTAAGCACGACAAGGCACGGAAGGAGTTAATCCACTTCGGTCCTTCCCCTCTGCAGGATGAAGAAACACCCTGTCACGACCACAACCTATGGGAGGACACAACGACGAGAGCAGGGGCGGAGTCTCCTGTAGAGGAGGCAAACCCGGAAGACGTCGAGGTGTGCGTGTTCAAGAGACGGGAGGACGAGCGAACAGAGCGAAGCACCCAGGAGGAGCGAGGAAGAGAAGCAGACGAGAGACCGGAGGAACGAGGACGAGAAGCAGACAAGAGACCGGAGGAACGAGGACGAGAAGCAGACGAGAGACCGGAGGAACGAGGACGAGAAGCGGACGAGTCTCATCCCCACGGGACGGAGAACGAAGCCAGCGAAGGGGAGCAGTGGACGGAGGACTGGTGGACACCCCCGGACGACGCTACAACGCCGCCGTAACTCAGGAGAGTTGCGGCCCCCACGGTACGTGGGTCAGGGCAGGGATCGGAACGTACAGAGAGGGAGGGGGTGGGTTCCTGTGCAGTATCAGAGAAGGGGAGGGAACGGAGGAAAAATCCACAACTGTTTTCTTTTTTCTCCCGTCACCACCCTATCACCCCTCACAGTTATCGGTTATCATTTCACGTTCACTACCAGCCTACGCTTACCTAGCTCCCAGCAACAGCGAGGTGACTCTCTTGTGGGGCTTAGCGTCACTATAACCCGACCATCCTTCTGAACCTCACAACGTACTCTGGGTATTGAGGAAATATGAATTTTTATGATCAGTTATGTCCCCTATCTTAGACCGCAACGGCTCCATGTACATGCTACAAGTACATGTATGTTCCCTCCAGTTCCAGTTATGAAGACGCAAATACATGTGCGTCCACCGTCAACATGTCCTCTTTCAGATCCGCCATGAATGGGTCGGATATTCCGTTCCTAAGTATGAAAGGCCACCGACTTTATGTGGTTCACTTTCCACGTTTTACAGTTCAGGCGAGTAGGCCCTGAATTCTGCCATCAAGCCTTTTCCTGCCTTCTGCCTCTGAAAGCTCCAGTCTGAGCTCGCATCTGTATCCATGAACTTTGTCCTACTCCCTGCGCGGCTAACGGTGCCTGATCCGGCCTGTTGCCTGCCAAAAACTGTATTTCACCTTCAAGTTATCTGCTCCGCTCCTCATCCAATGCATTCCTGTCTAGTAGTTTATGTAAACATTCTTCCAGCTACCGAGCAAAGGGCCCGGCCTCACTGTCCTCATGCAAGTAATTCATAGCCCCTGTTACCATGGAAGATTCCTGCCCCCTCGCATCTCATCTAGACACTTAGACGCTTGTACACGCACTAATAGTCAGTATAGAATAGATTCCGTCCGAGAGACCTTTCCTTGTGGATAATACAGTTCTTTAAACATAAGATATTAGATATGATTTGGGATTAGGTTGACCTGACCCCCCAGACTTCTGTCTCCACATGTAGCGCTAAATGTCAAGTCCCCTTCACCCTCTAGTTGCACGTCAATCACACGTCATGCGGCTGCGCGCGCATCTCTGCCAAGTATTTCTGCTGACATTGCAGGATTCTCTTATGGATCCACCCACTTGTGACATCATGTTTAATGACGTTTCTAGTTTACGCCTATATTTACGCCTCTTTTCATTACGTATGTGTATTCTTATCTGTATTATCAACTGTTACGCCTCCTGCATCTGTCTTAATGTAATGCTTTTCATATAAATATCTTTACTTGTCAATAATGTATTGCCTTCCCTTCCTGAACCTTCGTGGTGATGGAATTTGATGCCATGGTTCGAACCATAATTCCTTTGTAAAGGAATAAAGCCTTTCAGAACCTCTAATACCACGGATTCTGCCTCTTATTTTTACTGAGTTATTCTTACTAGACTTTACCGCATAAAAAATAGTACAGGTAATTAAATATTTACCACATAAATTGGCGCCCGAATAGGGACACTTTCTCATCTCACGCGCCGGAGGTGCGTTGCAGGCCCGGTCTCCTGCCACAGCTGGACGGACAACAACGCGTACCCGCAGGATTTCCTGTATCTCCCTCCGGCCAAGCGGGGGTGACTGAGGCTGCGATCAACACCCAGACGAGGCGGTGAGAAGTGCGAAGTATCCCGACCAGAGCCTAGCTGAGAGAGCAAGATCCGAGGTATACAGAGGCCCACCAGGTTCCGAAGTTCCGCGTCGAGTCGAGTCCAGTCCGGTCCAGTCCAGTTCAGTTCCGAGGCCTTCCGTTCCGTGCTACCCGGTGAGTACCGTTGCCGGGGAGGCATTTAGACGTGCACATTAGTTTGTGCCGGTCAAGACGGGTTTGGGTACACAAATCCGGTCTGCACTGTTTTAGCAGTGTATCTGTACTGTTTAGCAGTATATCTAGTATGTCTTGTATATAATCCAGTATCATCTAGTGTTAGTATTATGTCAGTAACTAGTTTTCTTCTAATTATCATTGTTCGTTAAATGTTAAATGTTAAATGTTAAATGTTTTAATACGTTTTAAAAATTGTGGTGTGAATGAGTGTTCATTATTGTGTTTATTGTATTAACTGTGTCCAAGATCAAGTAGCACGGTTTAAAGATGCCGCTCTTTTCAAAATTAAGACAGATCAAAACTAGAAAAGGGGTACTCGAAGAAGCTGTTCCCATTCCACCTAGGGACACTCCAGGGTACTTTATGTACCATAAGCATGGCCTAGATGCCGTCTTATTTCTTGATTTATGGGTGGACTACACCAAGGATTTACCAGAAAGTCAGAGGTGGCCCTCAGCTGGGACATGGGATGCAGATTGCATCATGAGAGTAGAAGAAGAATTATGGAAAAAGAAAGCCAGACAGTCACAGAAAGATGCCATCGAATTATGGCGTAAAGAATCATATAGACGTACAGAAAAAGCGCTCAGACAGGAAGAGAAAAGTAGGGAAAATTCAAATAAAGCCCGAGAAAATATATTAATTGAGGAAGGTACCAGAGTAAAAGCAGAACAAGTAGACAGACAACGAAACACCCTTATGAATGGTATGTATCCTCTTCTTGCCGAGGGTCTACCTAAGGCAACCCCGGAAATACCGAAAGACCTGCCACCTCCATTACTCCCGACAAAGGCACATCCCAAGACCGCTAAAGATATTTTCCTTTCCTCCTATTTAGACGATGTAGCTCCCGAATATGTTAATACCACACCACACGCACCACCTGCCGATGGTGCTCAACGCCAAGATCATCAGTCTGTACCTCCGCAACAACAAACTCCTACACACATTCCAACAGGCCCATCTGTTTCTACCGCTTTTCCCGCATCTACAGTTTCTATTTTACATCCAACAAATCCTTTCGTGCCCAGCACCTCAGACGGTGCTACAGGAGGTACGACAGACATTTTTGCCACGCCGCCGCGAGGAAATAAATTATCTCTTAGAGATTTAGCACTCCAACGTACACCCCAACTAGCAACTTCCGACATTTTTAAAGAACATCTAGTGGATTGTAGATATGATCCAGTGCCCGGTAGACGGGACGGAATGCTGCTGTCATCATTACGTATACGACGAGCTTCAAGGTATTTAGCGACGCTACCAGGAATGACGGCACATTTAGACAATATATATCACTTTGTCCAATCGGGGCGAGGCCCTGAAAGTATTAACGAAGCCATGGAATACCAGAAAGCGGATGTACAGAGGCAACTGTTACGCTTCTTCATAAACTGCGTGATCAGGAACGAAGACAGGGCTGAGAAAGATCAGGAGGAAATGCAAGTACTTACCAGATGGGGTCAGAATATATCAGAGGGGAGACATGATAAACAGACGTGTATAGTAGCTATGTGCCGAAAGATCCGCAAAGAAGTAGAACGAATACATAAAGAAAGATTAGAAGCAGACAAAACTGAATCGGAGGGAGAGGAGGAGCAAGAATCAGAAATGGCCGCAGGACAATTAGAAACGATGGCTTATGTAGGAAAAGGAAGACCTTTTAATAATACCAGATGCTTTAATGATCCAATACGTCCGATACGTCCAGAATGTAACCGAAATTTTCAAGCCCCTATGTTAAATACAAGGTCTCCTGAACACCTATTTCAAGCTGCTGATAAATTACTCCGAGACCGAAGGGGGTATCATATGCTCGATTCTATGGATGAACAAGAATTAGCCAGGTCAGCAGTACAATGGGCTGACAGTCCCGGAAAATACAGTGATGATGCGTTAGCACACACGTTTTTGAATCTTAACCCAGACGAACAGCGATTAGCTGGTATATACATGATTCAACACCTCATTATATTATATCAATGCCAACACTCCGATCCTAGTCCCCTACCTGATATACTGATAGAATTACTCACGAATAAATGGAGAGGTTCAGGTACTGATTTAATTAAAGAAATTCTAGAATATCGGAACCAGTACATTGTCTTCGTATGCCCAGAACATGTTCCAGTTCCCACTATGGGAAGAAAAATGTATCACATAGATAGACAGAATCCCCTACGCGAAGTGCACCCAATAAGGGGTGACGACAATACTTTTAAACGCGTGTTTGTGTACACGCCCATAACTAAAATTGAATTATTAGAAATGAAGAAAGTAGTACCTAGCCATGATAAAGATCCAGCAGGTTTCCACCGTGAGATAAAAGACATGTTACTCATGGGAGAGTATACCTACCCTGACATTATGAAAATATTAAAAGTATTAATGCCTGCCGGTATTTACGAGAAACTCAAAGAAAAGGATTGGGAGGTGGGAGATCAGAAGATAGATTGGACAGCATTAGAAACCGAAGAAAAGGCCCGAGCTGCAGGTTCAGGGCTTGGGGAAAAGACTACAGCATTACCAGGATTACTAGTGCAAGTACTGCCACGCTTGTTAACTACGAAAAAGGAAGATTGGGGTGCAATTTCAGCCTGTAAACAAAAACAAGATGAAGACACTAGTGATTTTTATTCCCGATTTGAAAAATGTTTTGGTATTAATAGTGGCATAAAAGCAAATAGCGAGTCGTATCCACATCTGTTTGTGACAAAATTAGTTGAAAATTCCCTGCCCCAAGTTAAGAATAGGGTATTAAAATTCGAGAGTACCTGGCAAGGTAACACCCCGTCACAGATGTTACAAATGTTACAATATCACCACAATAGAATTAGAGAAGAACAAGAACATGAACAAAGACGTATGAAAGACACGAAAATGAAAATGCTTGTTGCTCAGTCAGTTCCAGCTGACGGTCATAGAAAGGGTACGACACAGTCCAGTGATTCAGCAGGTCCTGTAAAAGGGACATGCAACTATTGCAAACAGCCAGGTCATTATATACACGATTGTGCAGTTCTGAAACATAATATCTCCACGGGTAAGACCAAGGAGAGACCACGTCCACCTAGACAGGACCAGATCCCACAACAAGTACCTCAGCATGTGCAATCTATGCCAGTTCCACAACAACAGACCGTAGCAACATCACAACAGCAGCCTATTGCTGCCACACAAGCAACGACACAACAGATGTACCAGTATGCACAAGCAGATTATCCCGATTATCAGCGATACACATGAAATAGCCTAGAGAGGGAAGTTGGCTTACCCCTTATCGAGGTTCCTGTAGATCAAGAGGGACCTTATGTACATAGTGAAATACTAGGGAAAGACAGAAAGTTTTTAATTGATACAGGGGCAAGCAGAACAACTATACGTCGCAGCGAAGTTCCAGGGGCACCCCTCTCAGGCTCACAGAATATTTCCCTTGGATTCTCAGGAAAGCCTATTATTAATGAAGTATCACTACCTCTTCCACTTACGGTTGGTCCATTGACACGAACTACAGATTTATTGCTTACTAAAACATGTCCAGAAAACTTGTTAGGCATAAAAACACTGAAAGCTCTAGGAGCTATAATATGTTGTTCTCCGGAAGGAGTACGATTATTTTTGCGTGACTTCAAAGGTCACTATGTGTCCAGAGACATGGATCACCGGTTACTGAATTTACCTACACATTTATGGGCACAAGGCCCTACTGATGTTGGTTGCATGCACATTACACCATATCGAGTCACACTCAAAACAGGAGTGGTACTACCACGAATGCGACAATACAAGTTACCCCCAGATGCTGTAGTGGCTTTGCTGCAAATCATTGACGAGCTTATTGCCCAAGGAGTGGTCGTGGAAACCGACTCCAATATATGTAATTCCCCGATAATTCCGATTCTTAAAAGAACGGATCCAAAAGCACCGCCAGTATATCGATTAGTTATTGATCTGCGCGAATTGAATAAATGCATTGTGCCACAATACCCCGTGGTCCCAGATATCTCTTCATTATTAACAGCCATTGATTCAGAAGCAACGTTCTTTACTGTAATTGATCTCAAGAATGCCTTCTTTAGCGTCCCAATCGATCCGGAAAGTCAATACTTGTTCGGATTCAGTTTAAATGGACGAAGTTTTAAATTCACACGCGCACCTCAAGAATTCACAGAAAGCCCCAGCATCTATAGCCAAGCACTGAAACGAGAACTTGACAGTATCCACATGCCAGCTAACACTGCCCTACTTCAATATGTCGATGATCTGCTGATCACCGCTCGAAGCGAACCTGAATGTGAAAAAGCATCACTGACGGTTTTACAATTTCTAGCCGACAAGGGGCACAAGGTGTCCCCTTCTAAGCTGCAATTCTGTGTCCAGCAAGTTGTTTACCTTGGGCACTTGCTGTCCAAGGAGGGAAGACAGCTTACACCCGACCGCATCCAGTTAATTGCTAACATGCCACCACCCAAGACACAAAAGGAGGTGCGGGCTTTTATAGGCCTCACTTCATACTGTAGGCAGTGGATCCCTCAATATGCATTTCTAGCAAAACCACTCATTCAGTTGACAACACAGGAGGTAGCCACATCGACTGTCCTCCCTTGGACTCAAGAACATACACATGCCTTTGAAAGTTTAAAGAAAGCTTTATGTCAAGCACCTGTTTTAGCAACACCATGTTACAGTAAACATTTTACACTTTTTGTTACAGAACGCGAAGGTACTGCCTTGTCAGTACTCACTCAGGAACAAGCAGGATCACACAAACCATGTGCTTATTTTTCTAGTACATTAGATCCCGTAGCTCAGGCTCTTCCTGCGTGCCTGAAATCAGTGGCAGCAACAGCCTTAGCAATCAGACAAAGTGATGCCATAGTATTAGGACATCAATTGACAGTACAAGTACCACACGCAGTAGAGGTTCTCTTGAACCGAACACAAACACAACACTTGACTATAGCAAGACTTACCGGTTATGAATTGACATTGTTCCAGCCACACATAGAAATCAGACGTTGTAGTACATTAAATCCTGCCACACTTTTGCCAGTAAATGGAACAGACCCATTAGCACATGATTGTATTGAAGTCATTACTATCACGACGAAACCCAGACAAGACTTGACAGATATCCCATTACCAGATCCAGACCTGACATTGTATGTAGATGGTTCATGTATGAGAACAAGTACAGGAGAGTTAGTGGCCGCTTATGCAGTCACAACAGACACTGAAGTCGTTGAAACAAATTGTATTAACACTTTGTCAGCTCAAGCAGCAGAGCTCATCGCTCTGACACAAGCCTGTATTCAAGCCACAAATAAGAAAGTTAAAATATACACAGATTCACGTTATGCATTCGGAGTCGTCCATGACTTCGGCGTGCTGTGGCGAGAGAGAGGTTATTTAACTTCTCACGGTACCCACATCCAACACGGACCCCTCATTCAAGCTTTATTAGACGCAATTCATCTACCTACTGCAATATCGATTATGAAGTGCAAGGCCCATACGAAAGTTACCGATATCATTTCTCAGGGTAACGACCTAGCTGACAGAACAGCTAAACAGACTGCTCAGAATCAGAATCATACGACTGACACGACAAAGACAATAGTTCCGACACCAACACATTGCATGACAGTTAAGGATCCCGCCCTTGATGTAATTGACATACAGACACATGCTACACCCGAAGAAATAAAGAAATGGACTGAATTAGGAGGGATCCAAACGGATCAAGGATGGATGACGAAGGGAAAATCTATATGGTTTCTTCCCGACTCCATGGTTCAAGTCATCATTAACACAATACATAGTCCAGCGCACCTAGGAGAAAAAGCTATGCTAGATAGCATTCAACACATTTGGTTCAACAAACATTTACGAGCAGCAGCTAAACAAAAAGTACGTACCTGTATGATATGTTGCCAGTTCAACCCAGGTAAAAGCATCCCTGTAGAGCAAGGTGGATTTCAACCTCCCGATCACCCTTTTGAAGTCCTCCAGATGGATTATATCCAGATGGAACGATGTTGAGGATTCAAATATGTTCTCGTAGTTGTCTGTGCTCTTTCCCGTTGGACAGAAGCCTACCCGGTTTCAGATTACACTGCCCCGACTACTGCCAAACAGTTAGTTCGAGAATTCTTCCCACGGTACGGTTTACCACGTGTTGTATACTCAGATAACGGCCAGCCATTCTCATCCGAGCTAATGAAACACGTTTCACTTCTGTTAGGTTACCAATGGAAATTCCACTGTGTCCGACATCCCGAGGCAGCAGGTCTCGTGGAACGCCATAATCAAACTCTGAAAATTAGATTGTCCAAAGTATGTAGAGAAAAAGGTGTTGATTGGATAGTAGCTTTACCAGTTGCACTCTTTTACATGAGAATGGTAGCACATTCTCGAACAGGGCTATCCCCGTATGAGGTGATCTTCGGTAGACCACCAAATATGTGGGGGACGCCTATACCTCGTAAAATCACTGATGTTGACTGTAATATGCTGACAGATTACCTGGCTTCCTTGATGTCTGCACTACAATCTTGTCGTTCACAGGTAGCTGCAGCTTTTCCCGATAACACTGAGGTGAAGCCCCATGACGTGGTTCCAGGGGATCTTGTGCTAGTGAGGAACTTTGACAGAAGGAGCCAGCTGGAGCCTCGGTGGCAGTCGCCGAAACTCGTCTTATTGACCACAAGGACAGCCGTGAAGGTTGAGGGACGTAAAGGGTGGTTGCACTCGAGCCATATAAAGAAATTTTATGGACTACCGTCAGACGTGAATACTCAGCCCTGCATTCCCTCACAGACTGATTCAAAACTTCCTTTGGTTGAAAAGACCGAGAGTGACATTTATAAACTGAAACTAAGGTCTAGCAAGTCAGACAATTTGATTGTTTAAGTCCTCTCCAAGGTGAATCGGTTGAATTTGTCTCTGACATGTATCCTCTAGACCGAAACAGAGAGAGAAATAGACAGAAAAAGCTTAAGAAACATGCGTACTGTAAATCACTTCGTAGTCACTGCATAGTGACATTATTAATTATGTTTTTCCTAAGTCTTCTGATAATTGCTGTTAGTATATTGCTGCATATTTATTACCCTATTTCTAAACGTGTTTACAATGCTACTGCTGAACATTCTTTTAGCGAATTACCTCCGCATGAGTTGTCTTATAGATTTGCGCTGCGCAACAACACTTTCATTAGTATGTTACATCATTCCCATCAGACCAGCAATGCTACAAATTGTTGGATATGTGGCCGACTCCCTCCCTATCAGAACTATAAGGGAGTTCTGCCTCTCTTTCCGTATCCGTTCACACACAATGGCTCCTGTGGAGCATGGTTTAGTTTGATTAATTCCCTAGATTCAAATTCAGTAGTTTATCAAGACAACTGGGTATGGGGAAACCTGAACCTAGTTTTGCTTAAAGTCTGCTACCCTAACAAGGAGGGACTTCCCAAAAGAACAGGAACTGATCTAGAAAATGAAGTATATGGATTAGGTAACTTTACACTTAACCTTATGATTCTGAATGTTGAATCCGAAGCTACACCAATCTTGCCCGCTATGTCAGTATTTCCAGTTAAAGGTGAATTATGTGTAAGAAAGAATGGTTCCATACACATGGGCCATAGTAAATGTACCACTGTAATAGAATTCAGTGATCAAGGCAAGTCTACATTCAGAGCTTCTCGTCATTCCTACTTCATATGTGGCCAGACCGCATATATACGTTTACCTCTAGATTGGGATGGTACCTGTTACATTGCATTCCTTCTGCCACCTGTTTTCCTAGCCCCTCCTGATTATCACAGAAATACCCATTTAGTACACAATAGACAACAGAGAGATCTCCCGATTGTCGATTACACCGAAACGGCATGGGAGCAATACACAGATTTCAATAAAGGTTTCTTTCCCTATATAGGTACAGTCACTAATAGTAAGCTGATACGTAGATTAACTAGAACTCTTGAAGCAGTAGTAAATGAAACTACTTCCGCCTTAGGCAACTTAACAGAGGAGCAGTCTGCGATGCGGATAGTTGTTCTTCAAAATCGTCTTGTCCTTGACGTCATCCTGGCCGATAGGGGCGGAGCCTGTAGGGTCATCGGATCAAGTTGCTGTGTTTTCATACCAGAAAACTCGCGGTCAGTATATAAAGCCATAACTCGCCTTCACAAGATTGTAAGCCAGATACACCAGAATCCAGGCACCTGGACTTGGTCCGGTTGGTTCTGGAGCGTGTTGTCAGCCTGGGGATGGAGGATCCTATCCTTCCTAGGTATTGGCTTTCTCATACTATTCAGTTGCTGCTTATGTCTACAATGTGGGCCAGCGATTTGTGGTCTGTGTGCCACATCGTGTATCCCGCCTTCAAGTTTTCGCTCAAAATCCCGGAAGAAGAAAGAAGAACAAATGATGCTATATGAACAGATTGATGGATTGATGAAGATCGATATCTCATGAAGGGTCCGTAGGGGACAAGGAGGGAATGAGGAAATATGAATTTTTATGATCAGTTATGTCCCCTATCTTAGACCCCAACGGCTCCATGTACATGCTACAAGTACATGTATGTTCCCTCCAGTTCCAGTTATGAAGACGCAAATACATGTGCGTCCACCGTCAACATGTCCTCTTTCAGATCCGCCATGAATGGGTCGGATATTCCGTTCCTAAGTATGAAAGGCCACCGACTTTATGTGGTTCACTTTCCACGTTTTACAGTTCAGGCGAGTAGGCCCTGAATTCTGCCATCAAGCCTTTTCCTGCCTTCTGCCTCTGAAAGCTCCAGTCTGAGCTCGCATCTGTATCCATGAACTTTGTCCTACTCCCTGCGCGGCTAACGGTGCCTGATCCGGCCTGTTGCCTGCCAAAAACTGTATTTCACCTTCAAGTTATCTGCTCCGCTCCTCATCCAATGCATTCCTGTCTAGTAGTTTATGTAAACATTCTTCCAGCTACCGAGCAAAGGGCCCGGCCTCACTGTCCTCATGCAAGTAATTCATAGCCCCTGTTACCATGGAAGATTCCTGCCCCCTCGCATCTCATGTAGACACTTAGACGCTTGTACACGCACTAATAGTCAGTATAGAATAGATTCCGTCCGAGAGACCTTTCCTTGTGGATAATACAGTTCTTTAAACATAAGATATTAGATCTGATTTGGGATTAGGTTGACCTGACCCCCCAGACTTCTGTCTCCACATGTAGCGCTAAATGTCAAGTCCCCTTCACCCTCTAGTTGCACGTCAATCACACGTCATGCGGCTGCGCGCGCATCTCTGCCAAGTATTTCTGCTGACATTGCAGGATTCTCTTATGGATCCACCCACTTGTGACATCATGTTTAATGACGTTTCTAGTTTACGCCTATATTTACGCCTCTTTTCATTACGTATGTGTATTCTTATCTGTATTATCAACTGTTACGCCTCCTGCATCTGTCTTAATGTAATGCTTTTCATATAAATATCTTTACTTGTCAATAATGTATTGCCTTCCCTTCCTGAACCTTCGTGGTGATGGAATTTGATGCCATGGTTCGAACCATAATTCCTTTGTAAAGGAATAAAGCCTTTCAGAACCTCTAATACCACGGATTCTGCCTCTTATTTTTACTGAGTTATTCTTACTAGACTTTACCGCATAAAAAATAGTACAGGTAATTAAATATTTACCACAGTATCACGAAGAAAACACCCTTTACTAAAAGAGAGCACTAAACCGGTGGTGGCACCTATAAAAGGCGGTGGCTCGAAATAGCGTAATCCAGGCCAAGTGCAGTGACCGTGTTTTCTTCTCTTTGTTTTTGGGATCCTGTGGCCGGGGGCTGTACCATCACGTCCGAAGAAGACCACGAACCCAGTTTCCACCGGATATCCCGGACACCTACCCGGAGCCCGAAACCTTGGTTTTGCCTATCATCACCTGTACTGTCCCAACGCTTACCTTACTGTGACTGGATGCAATAAATAACGCCATCATTCAACCCTCATTGAGGCCTCCTCGCTTTGTTTTCCGCCCATCCCTCTCACAATGGGTCTGTCCAGGGTTCCCCAGCACAGCCTCCTTTGCCTCTAACTGGCCTGGGATGGGTCTGGCCGGGGGTTCTCAGCATGGCCTCCTCTGCCTCTAACTGGCATCGATGGGTCTGTTCAGGGGTCCCCAGCACAGCCTTCGCTGCTTCTAACTGGCATCGAATGGGTCTTTCCGGGGGTGGGCTTCAGCCAGGCGCCCCAGCATGCGTCCCACGCAAGTGACCACCTGTTCAGTGGTGTAGCATAGGCCCTCGCAGCCCCCGCAGTGTGGGTGGGCCCCCAAGCTCCACGGGGGCCCTCAGCATAGTACTCTAGCTGGAGAGCGCCTGATTGAGTCCGGAGGGGGGCCCTTTGCGTACCTTGCAGGGGGGGCCCTCAAGTTTCGTTACTCCAGCGCACCTGCCCATTATTTACACAGACTGTCTGTGATTTCGGGCGAGTGCCTGTTGTCTGTAAGTTCTCGTCTGTAAGGAGTTTGTCCATAAGTTTAAAGCTGCTGAATTGAACTGAGAGCCACTGCTGACAGCCGATCAGTGTTGGAAATAAGCGGGGTGCAGTCGCCCCAGTGTAATATGCTGAATCCCCTCAGCAGCGCCCGCACGTTGTCTGCTTTCCGTTCAGAGCACCGACCTGCAGTGCGTAAAGCGGGCTTCTTACTTTTATTTCCAGCTGGGCACAACACTAAGGCCTCACTTATAAGGCCCCCAGCCCTTCTTCTGGCAGTGTCTCGTCCTGGCGGGGCACTGGCGTAACGAAACTCGAGGGGGCCTCCCTGCAAGGCACATGGAGGGGTCCCCACCTGGCTCATTCATGCGCTCTGCAGACCGAGTGCTGTGCGGAGGGGGGCCCCTGGAGCTTCAGGACCCTGCGGGGGCTGCGGGGTCCTGTGTTACGGGGCGGGGCGATATCTGGAGCCTAACACTTAAACACAGTGTGGAGAGGGAAGCAAAGGCACTCGGCTTGTTGTCCCCTTCACAAGCGCTGAAGAGAAAGTATGATTTGGAGAAAGGTTTTTGACTTGTTCAACCCCTGCATGTAAGAGGGTCGCGTGCACTGTAAGAATATCAGAGGTCTCCGACTGTACAAGGACTGACTCCAAGGATGAATGAAAAGGCACTCACCAAATCCTTGTTTTATTTAATTTATTTTGTGCTGCTACTCAGCCCACTGTAGAGTGGTAGTGCCAGAGCTTTACATACCCACATACGCACATTATACAGAAACAATGCACCAGACAAGTGTGTAAATCAAAGGACAGGAAATGCTACATAAGACAACGAGGGATAGGCCGTGTAGGAGTCAGATGTCATCCACAGTGGCTGGCATCATATGTTACTAGTGCACGGACCGGAGAAACACAAAGTCAGGATTTAAAGTGTACGTTTTACAGTTCCCGCTTGCTGACAGCTGAGTGTTTGCTCTGACTTGGCGGGTGCTGTCAAAGGGCCCGCCAAGTCAGAGCAAACTGCTATGTCCCAGGGGTGGGCCCGCCAAGTCAGAGCAAACTGCTATGTCCCAGGGGTGGGCCCGCCAAGTCAGAGCAAACTGCTATGTCCCAGGGGTGGGCCCGCCAAGTCAGAGCAAACTGCTATGTCCCAGGGGTGGGCTCCCTGGGACATACCAGGAGACGGCTCTGTGGGGTGGCGGTCCCCAGGTTTATTATTGGCTCCAGGAAGGGGGTCCGGTGGCTTCCCTCCATTCTTCTATTTTGCCCGTGGGGGTGGTGGTCCCCAGGGCTCAGGGGGGTCCGCGCGGTCCTTCGCATCATAATTTTTAAAAGCCCTAGGGAGGTGGTGGTCCCAGGGGCTGCGGGGGCTGGTCGGGTCCCCCGAAATAATTTGCTGTTTTGCCCCCGGATGTGGTGGCCCCGGGGCTGCAGGAGAGGCCGTACTGGCACCTGCCTTTAATGACTTTGTTTTGCCCCGGGAAGGAGGCATCCCCAGGGTCCGGGTGCGGGCGGGCCCAGCAGGCCCGCCTACATCCTTTTTTTTTTAAAGTGCCCCAGGGAGGTGGAAGTTCCCAGGGTTGCGGGGCGACGCACCGCCCTCTCCCACATTTGTTTTAAAACATTTGCCCCAGGAAGGTGGTGGTTCCAGGGGCTTTTATAAAGCCTTGGAGGAGACCTCATGCGCCCCCACTCCTTTATGTTTATAATGCACACATGACACAGGGATTTGGCACACCCGGAGACTTCCTTATAAAGATTTTTTTTCTCAGTTCTGTGAATTCGCGGATCATCCTGCAATTTTGTGGCAAAATTGATTAAAAAAATGTTTTTAACCATTTATGTAGTCCCTGTGGGACCCCACCACCAGTTCTAGGGGGTCAGGGTAGTGCTACCATGGCATTGGTCTGTCCATTTTTTTGAAAATTTTAGTTTCTATTTTTGAATGTGTGTATCAAAGGTTATATTAGGGTGAGAGGAGGTCTGCCACTCTATCACAAGGATGATGTCATCAGAGATGTCATCAGGGATGTCATTTGAGATGTCATCAGTGATGTCATGAGTGATGTCACTGACCATGTCATGAGTGATGTAATATGTGACGTCATCAGCAGTGCATTGCGGGCGCGCAAGTTATAGTTAGCTGAACTAACTATAACGGGGGAATTTCAATGGTTTTGTATGAGTGAAATGTCCAGCTAACTATAACACCCCTGAAACCTATGGTTTTTTCAGTGAATTTCTAAGGTTTTTTAAATGCTAATTCCTAACTATAACGTGCCTGAAACCTATGGTTTTTTCAGTGAACTTCAAAGCTTTTTTAAATGCTAATTTGCGTTGGCAAAGCAATTGTGGGTTGCGATGTAATCCTGACACGTCCCTTGATGCTGTGCACGGAACTTTGAAAGACCGCGGGAACTGATTCGTTGGTCTTGCGCTTGATGCTGACGCAAATTAACATTATCCCTGATATTACCCGCATTTCGGCCGAGCATCCTGTGACCCGCACCTTGGCCTCCAATCTTTTGTTGGCCTTATCTGGCCTGCATTACAGTTCTGGCGTTCAGCCGTATTGTCCGGAATCAAGGTTTTCAGTAACCCATGCAACTCTACTCTATTCATAGTAGACTGGATGTCGCTCTCCGTGTTCTGATGGCGTTCTGAATATTGGTGTAATTTATTGACACCTCCGCTTTATCAAGCACTTTGTGCTCTGTTGTGTTCTTGCCCCTCTTTATCTTTGGTCCGCCCTGATGAAGGTGGGACCCCTTTGTGGGTCCGATACCGAAACGCGCGTTGGCGCTTAATCTGGTGACCTCCTTCTCTGAATACCATCTGGCTTTCATTGGAATACGTTCCAATGACTATACCCACTCAAATACCAAGGATTATTTGATTATTTAATGAATGTGTTGGGTAATGTGTGTATGATTGTATTTGAATGTGTATGTACGGGGTTTTGAACATTGCTTGTTTTATATTTTTTCACGATTGTATATATATATACACCGATGACTTTCACATGTGTGTTTTTTCATTTTGTTGTATAATTCCCTGATCAAAATTATGTATTTAATGAATTATTGTGTTTTTTAAAAAAAAACTTAAAGTCAAAAATTAAATAAATTGAGATATACCACTGGGCATTGTTGATGTACATTTGTCTTTTCCAGTTTTGTGTTGTTTGACAACAAGGACCTTCTTTTAGGCCTTTGAATAGATATTTCTCCGACCGGTTTGCTTTCTTTCCCTAGGTGATTTTAATAAACAACAGAATATGAGCTTCACAATAAAAGATTTTCTACAACTACAATCAAGAAACATGACTGTGTGATATTTTTGCTTGGGAAGTTATTCATCTGTTTATATATTGTGTTTATTCACCAAAACAAGTTGTACTATGACAGCTATATAAATAGAAAATATTTCTCTCGGGTGCGGGGTTAATTTTCAGTTTTGGATAACGGTGGTTTTTTATCACCTTCTTGGGATGTATGTGGGTCACATCCTAGACCTATTGCACCGAGACTCAATGCTTACTTAATAGGCCAATTATTTAGCGATGTTTGGTGCTGGACCTCTTTAAGCTCTGACCCTGCTCTCTTGTCTAATTTCTAGCTATGCCTACAGAGATAGGACATGTGAAGAAAGAAGAAAAACACACAGAAAGAAAAAAAAGAAATGCAGAAAGAAGCAACAGAAGTCCTCAAAGACGAAGAAAAGTGCAGGAAGAAGAAAAACGTGCAGAAAGAACAAACAGAAGAGCAGAAAGAATCCTTGTTGCAAAATCATCCTGTAGCCTCAACTTTTTCACACGGATACTGGTGGTAACTGAGTCTGACTAACCAGTAAAAGACACTTAGAATACAGTGAAACCACCTATATACACTAGGGAACACTATGCGTTGGCGTCCCCCTGTGATTAGCATGACCTCCTCTGTAAGCCCCTAGTATATAATAGGGCAGGGGGATTAAAACTACCTCCTAAAATGCACCCCCCTTCAACACTGTGTAAACGGGCCCTGTGGCCGTTTTAATTTGGGAGATTAAGTCCCCTTGAAGCCTGAGGGCCTCTAGGGTTCAACTAGCCCACTAGGTACCTCCAGTAAGCGCCACATAGCTGCGTTGCAGAGAGGTGTAAAAAGGGGCACGGCCTAAACCACCTCTCTGCAACGCAGCGCAGTGGTGCTTACTGGAAGCACCTAGTGGGCTAGTTTATCCCCCGGAGCCCTCAGGATTGAAGGGGAATTATTTCCCCAACTTAAAAAGCGCCACAGGGCATGTTTGCACACGTCACCTCAGGCCCTGTCCCCTCCCTTCCCCACTGTGTAAACACACCCTGTGGACGTTTTAAATTGGGAGATTAAGTCCCCTTGAATCCTGAGGGTCCCTAGGGTCCAACTAGCCAACTAGGTACCCCCAGTAAGCTCCACAGAGCTGCATTGCAGAGAGATGTAAAAAGGGGTACGGCCTAGACCACCTCTCTGCAACGCAGCGGAGTGGTGCTTACTGGAAGCACCTGGTGGGCTAGTTGGCCCCCAGGGTCCCTCAGGATTGAAGGGGAATTATTTCCCCAACTTAAAACGCGCCACAGGGCGTGTTTGCACACGTCACCTCAGGCCCAGTCCCCTCCCTTCACCACTGTGTAAACACGCCCTGTGGCCGTTTTAATTTGGGATATTAAGTCCCCTTGAAGCCTGAGGGTCCCTGGGTTTCAACTAGCCCACCAGCTACCTCCAGTAAGCGCCACAGAGCTGCGTTGCAGTGAGGTGTAAAAAGGGGCATGGCCTCAGAACATCTCTCTGCAGCGCAGCGCAGTGGTGCTTACTGGAAGCACCTGGTGGGCCAGTTGGCCCCCCCGGAGCCCTCAGGATTGAAGGGGTATTATTTCCCCAACCTAAAATGCGACACAGGGCGTGTTTGCACGCGTCACCTCAGGCCCCATCCCCTCCCTTCACCACTGTGTAAACACGCCCTGTGGCCATTTTAAGTTGGGAGATTAAGTTCATTTGAACCCTGAGGGTCCCTAGTGTCCAACTAGCCCACTAGGTACCTCCAGTAAGCGCCACAGAGCTGCGTTGCAGAGAGGTGTAAAAAGTGGTACAGCCTGGACCACCTCTCTGTAACGCAGAGCAGTGGCACTTACTGGAAGCACCTGCTGGGCTTGTTAGCCCTCAGGGGCCCTCAGGATTGAAGGGGAATTATTTCCCCAACTTAAAACGCGCCATAGGGCGTGTTTGCACACGTCACCTCAGGCCCCGTCCCCTCCCTTCCCCACTGTGTAAACACGCCCTGTGGCCGTTTTAAGTTGGGAGATTAAGTCCCCTTGAATCCTGAGGGTCCCTAGGGGCAAATGTCGTGGCGCTCACAGGGTCCTCTCCTCGGGATGACGCTGATGCTATAGAGGGTTCCCCCTCCCATCCGTCCCCAACCCGGATTCGTATGAATGACCCTCGGGCTCGGGAGACAGGTGGGCGAGGGAAGGAAGGGAGGAGTCAGCTGGGATAGATACCTGCAACGAGACAAAGAGAGGGGGTTTAGGTACTACTCCTTCTCTCCCGGAGGCTATAGTAATCCCCAATGTGTTCCCAGAGTTACTTGCCTCATCCTCTCTTCCCTGGTTGGGCGGAGCTGAAATCAGTGCCTTTGTCAAGATCTCGGTCCCGATGGTCGCACTGGGGTGGCTCCGCTCTCGTTTCTGGCTCTGGCCGTGAACGACCCAAATACGTTTTTTGAGCCTCACGAAGGCGCTACTAATCAAGACCCGGGAATCCGTGGGGCCGAGGAGCGCCTGGACGATGGGTGTAGGCAAGGAGAAAAAGGAGGTCTGGAGCACCCGATCACCGCTGGTGGCGCTTCCACTCAAGGCCCAGGAATCCTTGGGGCCGAGGAGCGCCGGGGTAACGGTTTACAGAGGGGGTGTTCTTGCGGTGTGCCGAGGCAACGGACACAACCGCTGGAGAAAAGCAAGCGATGGCGAACGGAGGGCACTTGTTACCCCTCCGTACAGGATGGAGCAAAGGAGCGGGGTCCGGAACCTCCGGGGTCGCGTCGGGCGTAGGACGCGGTGAAGTCACTCACCTCTGGAAACTGGTTGCGCCGGCGGTGAGTATGGCGGCTCCGGAGGGGGTGAGCGTAGGACTGAAGACACGGGCTGTCCGGCGCTTCTGGAGGCGCGGGTCTCAGGGCTTGTAATCCGGGCTGACCGTGGTTTGGTAAACTCGGCGGGGTCCGACGATGCAGATCGCGGGCCGTTGATCAGCTATAGGTTTCAAAGCGAATCATTGGCGCCGCCTCCCTGCGTAGTTCCGTCTTTTGACCGGCCGTGCTCCCGGTCACGTGGGGGAGCGCGGTCGCTACGCCTTGTGGGAGTTGTAGTTCCGGCGTGATTCTCCCTCGGTCCGTGTTCCGATCTGTCCTGCCCACGCGATTATGACAGCACATCCCCCTTCCCACCGCGTCCCGCGGCGAGAGTGGGACCGGGTTTGTCTGGACAGCGGCGGTGGAAGGCCGCAACCAGGCGCTCAGCATGTATAGCAGAAGCGGGTTCCCATGAGTTCTCCTCTGGCCCATACCCTTTCCATGCTAGGAGATACCACAGCTTGCCCCTAACCAGCTTAGAGTCTAGCACCCTCCGCACCACGTATTCCTGTTCGTGGTGTACCCAGACTGGGTCAGGGACTTTTCGGACCGGACAGAAGGAGGGTTTCAGCAGGGAGACGTGGAACACTGGGTGTATGCGCAGGTGATTGGGCAACCGCAGTTGCACGGCCACGGGATTCACCTGCCGCACCACAGGATATGGTCCGATGTATTTAGGTGTGAATGCGCTGGGTTTCTTGAACCGGATGTGTCTGGTGGACAACCACACCCTGTCGCCTTTGTGGTATTCCGGAGGGGCTCGGCGATGTTTGTCCGCTTGGGCTTTATAACGTGTTTTAGCTAAGTGCAGATTGTCCCGGGCTTGTTTGAGAGCTGCATGAATGATTTCTATTCTGTCTTGCACCTCGGGAAGGTTACTTCGTGCCCTCGGGAGGAAAAAAGGGAGAAAACAGGGGTGATGACCTGAAGCAAGAAAGAATGGTGAATGGAGTGTGGAGGAGTGCCTAGAGTTGTTGTAGGCTATCTCTGCTACCCAGAGCCAGTCCACCCATGAGTCCTCTGCCTAATCAACGTAACAGCGCAGGTACTGCTTCAGGGTTTGGTTCAGTCTCTCTGTTTGGCCGTCCGTTTGGGGATGGAAGCTGGTGGATAGCGCGGAGTGTATGCCTAGTTCATCACACCAGACTCTCCAAAAACGGGCGGTGAATTGAGATCCTCTGTCTGATATTATCCCTAGTGGAAGGCCGTGTAGCCGGACCACGTGGACCAACAGTAGTTTAGCCAGAGCCCCTGCCGAGGGTACTTGTTTGCACGCGATAAAATGTCCCATTTTTGTGAGGTAGTCGATGACGACCACTATCGCCGTGCAGCCTTGGTCCTTGGGCAGACCTACAATGAAGTCGATGGAGACCTTCTCCCATGGATACTTCGGGGTCGGAAGAGGCATCAGGAGGCCTTGTTCTTTACGATGATCGGCCTTCATTTGGGCGTAGACAGAGCAATTTCTTACCCAGGTCAGGATATCTGGGCGAACAGGCGGCCACCAGCATTGTCTCAACACCAACTCCAGGGTCTTGGTTCCTCCCATGTGACCGCCACAGGGCACGTTGTGACACCAGTCGAAGACGAGTTTGCGGAGTCGAAGAGTAGGGAGCAATACTCGAGAGCCACACATGGGAAGGCCATCGTGGAGTCGCCATTCTTTGTGTCGCTTCAGCCAAGCCGACCAGGCAAACATCTGTATCCCTTTCCTCACGTTCTGCAGGAACGTCTCGGTCTTCAGACTACCCACCACTTGCTCTGGTGACAGTATTGGTTGGTCGGAGGTCTCCGCCATGAGGCTGGGGAATTCCTGACGAGACAAGGCGTCCGCCTTCCGGTTTTGTGCTCCTGGCCGAAAGGTAACCAGAAAGTGGTTCTCCGCAAAAAAGAGCATCCATCTTTTTTGGCGGGGCGAGAGATGACGTGCGGAGCGGAGGAACTGAAGATTACGGTGATCGGTGAACACCGTCACCTGATGTTGCGCGCCCAGCAACCAATGCCGCCATTCAAGGAACGCTTCCCGTATGGCGAGTAGTTCCTTTTCGGAGATGGTGTAGTTCAGTTCGGCCGGGCATAGTTTTCGAGACATGAAGGCGACCGGATGGAGCTGTCCAGTGTCGGGTTGCCGTTGGGATAAGATAGCGCCGACCGCTACGTCGGAGGCATCTGCTTCCACGATAAACGGAAGGTCGGGTTTGGCATGGCGTAAGATGGGAGCGGAGGTGAATGCCTCTTTAAGCCGATCGAATGCTGTTTGGGCCTCGGTAGACCAGACAAACGGAACCCCTTTTCGTGTTAACCGGGTGAGGGGGGTCACCAACTGGGAGAAGTGGTGGATGAACCTCCTGTAAAAGTTCGAGAAGCCAAGAAAGCTTTGGACCTCCTTCACAGACCCTGGCCGGGGCCACTCCACTACGGCTTGAACTTTGCGATGGGTCATTATCTGTCCGGCAGGGGTCAACAGGACGCCGAGGAATTCCACCGTCGTTACATGGAACTCACATTTCGTGAGTTTACAGAACAATCGATGGTCTTTCAGGGCTTGTAGCCCTGTCGTCACGTGGTGTATATGGTCGTGTAGGTTAGACGAAAATATGAGAATGTCGTCTATATACACCACGACGTATTTGTCCAAGAAGTCTCTCAGTACTTCGTTGAGGAAGAACTGGAAGGCAGCCGGGGCGTTACAGAGCCCGAAGGGCATGACCAGGTACTCAAACAGGCCGAACCTGGTTTTGAAAGCTGTCTTCCATTCGTCCCCTCTTCGTATGCGTACTAGGTGGTATGCCCCTCGGAGATCCAATTTGGTGTAAATGTTGGCTCCCCGTACTTGTTCCAGGAGCACCGGAATTAGTGGTAATGGGTATTGGTTCTTTACGGTCAGCGCGTTGAGGGCGCGATAGTCTATACAACAGCGGAGTTCGCCGTTGGCCTTCGGGATAAAGAAGAGGGGAGACGCCGCCGGAGACCTAGAAGGACGAATGAAGCCCAATTTCAGGAATTCGTCCAGGTATTCGCGGAGATGCTGGGTTTCCGGGCCCGTAAGGGCGTAGATTCGGCTGCATGGGATGGTAGCCCCCGGTATCAGGTCTATGCGGCAATCGTATTGCCGATGGGGAGGTAATTCTTTGGCTCTTTGTTTATCGAAGACGTCCACGTAGGGGGAGTACCAGTGCGGGAGAGTGATGTCTTTTTCGGCAGCTGTGGCCACGTGTTGGTTGGGGGTGACATCCGAGTCCGGGTGCCCTCTCGGCAGCTTGCACTGGTGGTGACAGAAGGCGGAGTCGAACCGTATCAAGTTGGTTGCCCACGTGATGTGGGGTTCATGCATTCTCAGCCAGGGCAACCCCAGGATGAGGTTGCAGCGTGGTGCGTGAATGACGTTGCAGGTGAGCCACTCGCCGTGGTCTTCCCCTATGGTGACCCACAGAGAAGGGGTTTGATATGTGATGGGACCGGAGTCCAGCTCTTTACCATCCACCGCATAGACGAGTTCGGGCTGGTCCTTGAGCAGCAGCGGAATTTCCAGCCTCTCTGCTTCGGTCCTATCTATGAAGCAACCGGTGGCTCCGGAGTCGACCATGGCGCGAACGAATCGGGGAATGTGGTTCACCACTACGTATAAGGAAACAAAAAAGTGGTTAGGCTCCTTGGTGACGTCGGATTCCGTAGAAGGGATCGTCAGGTGGCTTGAAGTTGTCCCCTCCTGAACCTTCAAGCCCTCGGGTTTCCCGTCGGTTCTTCGTTGGTAAGGGCGGCAGCTTGGCTGGGGCGATAGCGGCCGGTCTTGGGGCGTACGGGACATTCACGTAGGAAGTGGCCCTTCTTGCCACAATATAAGCAGAGGCCCTGCTTGCGTCGATGGTCTCGTTCGCTGAGGGTCAGAGACGCTCTCACCGTCCCTATGTCCATGGGCTCGGAGCGGGTTGTTACGGGTTCTGAAGTACGGGGATGTTCGTATGATGCAAGGGGTTTCTCCTTGCGCTTGTGGTCTCCTTTTCTTTCCCTCAGACGATATTCCAGGCGGGAGGCCAATTCGATCATAGCCGCGCAGGTGCGGGGTTGGGGGTCGATTTGGGCGATCACGTCCTTTAGGTCTTCCGAAAGCCCTCGGTAGAAGATCGCTGCCTGCTTAGATTCGGGCCAATCTGTTTCGGCCACCAAACGTCGAAAGCTGTTGACGTAGCAGATGAAACCGTTGTTGCCTTGCCGGAGTTCAAGGAGATCGCCGTCGGCGGAGAAGGTGTCTGCCCGGCGATCAAAGGTTTTTTCGAACTCCAGCCGAAAGGTGTCCCAGTCATACAAGAGGGCGTCATCTCTCCTGACTATCGGAACGGCCCATTGCGCAGCTCCCCGGCCAGGTAGGAGATGAGGAACGCTACCCGGGCTTGGTTAGTCAGAAACAGTTTAGGCTTGCATTGGAAGTGCAGAAGTATCTGGGTCATGAACACCTGTACCTTTTGTATCTCCCCGTGATATCGTTCAGGGGGAGCCAAAGGCACGTGTGCTGGCATCTCTACTACCACTTGGGGTGTGGTTGTAGGGAACGTGTTCCCTGCATCAAAGGGGTTTCTGTGAAGGCGGTCCAAGCGGGCATGCAACGCCGCTGTTTCTGCCCGAGACGTGGCCAACTCAGCCTGGACTAAGGCCAACGCGGCAACCACGTCGTCTAACGTGGCCATTTCTAAATCAGCGTTATCAGGAGGAGGATAATTCGTGGGCCAATGATTCTGTCGTGGCGCTCACTGGGTCCTCTCCTCGGGATGACGCTGATGCTATAGAGGGTTCCCCCTCCCATCCGTCCCCAACCCGGATTCGTATGAATGACCCTCGGGCGAGGGAGACAGGTGGGCGAGGGAAGGAAGGGAGGAGTCAGCTGGGATAGATACCTGCAACGAGACAAAGAGAGGGGGTTTAGGTACTACTCCTTCTCTCCCGGAGGCTATAGTAATCCCCATTGTGTTCCCAGAGTTACTTGCCTCATCCTCTCTTCCCTGGTTGGGCGGAGCTGAAATCAGTGCCTTTGTCAAGATCTCGGTCCCGATGGTCGCACTGGGGTGGCTCCGCTCTCGTTTCTGGCTCTGGTCGTGAACGACCCAAATACGTTTTTTGAGCCTCACGAAGGCGCTACTACTCAAGACCCGGGAATCCGTGGGGCCGAGGAGCGCCTGGACGATGGGTGTAGGCAAGGAGAAAAAGGAGGTCTGGAGCACCCGATCACCGCTGGTGGCGCTTCCACTCAAGGCCCAGGAATCCTTGGGGCCGAGGAGCGCCGGGGTAGCGGTTTACAGAGGGGGTGTTTTTGCGGTGTGCCGAGGCAACGGACACAACCGCTGGAGAAAAGCAAGCGATGGCGAACGGAGGGCACTTGTTACCCCTCCGTACGGGATGGAGCAAAGGAGCAGGGTCCGGAACCTCCGGGGTCGCGTCGGGCGTAGGACGCGGTGAAGTCACTCACCTCTGGAAACTGGTTGCGCCGGCGGTGAGTATGGCGGCTCCGGAGGGGGTGAGCGTAGGACTGAAGACACGGGCTGTCCGGCGCTTCTGGAGGCGCGGGTCTCAGGGCTTGTAATCCGGGCTGACCGTGGTTCGGTAAACTCGGCGGGGTCCGACGATGCAGATCGCGGGCCGTTGACCAGCTACAGGTTTCAAAGCGAATCATTGGCGCCGCCTCCCTGCGTAGTTCCGTCTTTTGACCGGCCGCGCTCCCGGTCACGTGGGGGAGCGCGGTCGCTACGCCTTGTGGGAGTTGTAGTTCTGACGTGATTCTCCCTCAGTCCGTGTTCCGATCTGTCCTGCCCACGCGATTATGACAGCAAATTAGCCCACTAGGTAAGTCCAGTAAGCGCCATTGCAGAGAGGTGTACAAAGGGCACGGCCTGCACCACCACTCTGCAACTCAGCACAGTGGCGCTTACTGAAAGCACCTGGTGGGCTAGATGGCCCCCAGGGTCCCTCAGGATTGAAGGGGAATTATTTCCCCAACTTAAAACGCGCCACAGGGCGTGTTTGCACATGTCACCTCAAGCCCCGTCCCCTCCCTTCACCACTGTGTAAACGTGCCCTGTGCCCTTTCTAAGTTGAGAGTTTAAGACCCCTTGAACCCCAAGGGTCCCTAGGGTCAAACTAGGCCACTAGGTACCTGCAGTAAGCGCCACAGAGCTCTGTTGCAGAGAAGTGTAAAAAGGGGCGTGGCCTCTGAACACCTGTCTGCAACGCCGCTCCCTAGCGCATACTGGAGATACCTGTTGGGCTAGTTGGCCCTCAGGGACCCTCAGTATTGAAAGAGATTTAATTCCCCTACTTACAACTCGCCATGGGTTGTTTGCACAATGGTGAAGGAAGGGGGCGTGGCCTGAGGTGACATGTCAGCATACACGCCCTGTGGCACGTTTTACGTTGGAGAATTAATTCCTCCTCACTCCTGAGGGTCCCTGGGGGCGAACTAACCCACCAGGTGTGAGAAAGTGGCTCTGTATATACTGTTCCTTAATAGGTACAGGGTGTACAGAGTCCACAGTCCCCCAGGGTTGACGGAGGTTAAAGTTAGATATAACCTTACTCTCTAAAGTGGTAGCTTGGTCGAGCAGTAAGGCAGTATCAGAGGACAGTGTAAAGCATTTGTTGTACACACTCAGTCAGCAAATGGTCTCACACACTCAATAACTGAACTCTAGGCCAATGGTTTATATATAAAAACATATATGCTTGTTTTATTTTAGAACCAACAATTGGATTTAAAATATACTTTCTCAGAATGAGATGCTTTATATAAATACTTTTGCAATATGCAATTAACTTTTGTAAACAGTTACAAGTGGTTGCAATAGGTAACTCTATTTTAAAATAATATATCAACAAAGGAGGGGGGACGAGGAGCTGTTAGAAAAAGGTCCTGTACCAGGGCTCCCAAATTAATTGCAATAGCAGTAAGATGGTAACAGTTCCTTAAGAATAGAGTAAGAGAGATTCAGACAGCCAATTAGGCCTTAGAAGAATGTGCAGTGTCTCCAAGAAGGTTAGAGTGTGCCGAGAAAGAGTGAAGGTACTCCTATGTGGATCTAGAAGTGCCCTCACACACCCTAACAGGTGTATAGCATCATCATCGGACTGGTGCTCCTCGTGGGGGTGGCGCTGCAGTCCCTCACGGGCCCGTTTGACGGGGCTCTTTATCGGAGATCTTCAAGGAGTTTGCCGCATTTGTGCATGGGGGTGTGTGGGGCTAGATGGAAGTGGTGTAGTGAGTGAGGTCTAAAAAGAGCCCAAGGACATAAACAATTTATTAAGGGTGTCCTAGGGGTCTGGTTTAAAATATGTCACGGGGATGGAGAAGCAATCTCAGTTGCCTGTGTGAGAGGGGAAAATGAAAAAAATACAATCCCTCTTCTCTCACCCGTGTAGTGGATAGAGTGAGTGTGTCAAGGGGTCGACATGTTTCGCGCCATAAATAGTCCCTAGTGGATCTGGGGGCGCTTCATCAGGACCAAAAGAGTAAAGTATGTCAAATGGGAGTCGGGAAAGAGACACCCTATAAACCCATGAGTCCTAAATGTAGGAGATATAGTTGCAAAGATAGATAAGAGACACGTCGTCTTTGCGTGTCCCTAGTTGCGGCCTATAGAGGAGACAAAAAACACAAAGGGGGAGGGGTGCGAGAGAAGGAAACGAGAACACAATCCAAGGCCGTTAATAACAGTCTCAAGTAATGTGGCTAATAAATCTCTGCATGCTAGTGTGTCGGAAAGTGCCCCGGTGGGGAACCTAACTAGACACATGCATACATGTGGATGGAAGGGGGCAAGAATATCCCTGGAATACTTTAGACTCAAATCAGTGGCCCACGTGTAGGGCTAGACTAGGTGGTAAGAATGCTCACTGAAAAGTGACACCGCGGGTCTATGGTGTATCTAGTGTGCATATGGGAGTAGTGTCCAAATGTCCTTAATCAAGAATGTGACCATAAGTGATCTGCTGTGCTCCTTTCTAGCAACAAGTACTATGGGGGTGAGTACAGTGTAGGCAAGGGCATACCAGAAAAATACACCGTAAAACACAATATCGCTGTGCCTACCCTCCCTAGTTCCAGGACAGGCCTCGTCAGCTTCGCCAAATCTCAGTGAAGGCAGCTGTGAATAAAAACGGCATGGCTATGACGATTAGACTGCTCGGGATGGGGACGGCCCGGAAAGCGGGACCAGTGCCGGTAATAGTGCAGTATGACACAACGAAATACAAACGGCATGGCTCTGATATTTAAGCCGTTCGAGATAGGCTATGGTATTTTCTGGCCGCTCGGTGTAGGGTCGGCTAGTAAACGGGACCAGTACCGGTGATGGTACAAAATAATGCTTGGAATCCCATGGACAAATACTAAGAACACTACCGGAGCCTAAGCCGCTCGTAATCGAGTCGGTTAGAAAAAGGGGGGGGGGGCGGGGCCGGTGCCGATCATAGTGCAATATGACAAATATTGTCATTCCAGTGTAGAGAAAGTACTCACTGCGTGCTCTTCATCTGTGCTCCGGAACACCTACCCGGTAGCTTCGGCTGCTGGACGACAACTCGGGGCAGCGGTATCCAAAATATACACACCCTACGGGATTGGAGCAGGGGAGTGCACGTGACACGTGTTGGAACGTGGTGACGATGTTGTCGTCTGGCGTTCTTTTGGGGCGGCCATTTTGGAACGGGATCAAATAATGAGATTCCCAATGTAACTGAGATGGCAATAGGAGGGCAACATGAAGTATCACGGTCCTATTTCTTAGCCTGTACTGGAGCCAGACACCGGGGAGGAGGTGGGGCAATGTAAACTGACCATAGAGTGGCAAGGATATCTCTCATATATGTATATTATGAATATCTGTTGACTAAGATGTAAGCTGGAGACACGTATGCCAATGTCTCCTGGTAGCCTTGTAAGGATCTAGTCTCAGTAGTAGAGTAGTATACAGAAGGAGATGCCAGAATGGAACCGTTATGTAAGGAGGCAACATATTCTGTTATATGTATTGTATGATTATAGTAGTCTCAGGGAACATATTGTGTTATGTATGTAGTGACTAAGACAGATGGTGTGTGATGCTCCTACTTAGTGGTTCATCTAGTGAGATCAACCCAGGGTATATTATCATTGAGACCACCACTGTCACTTTTAAGTCTGAAGACCCATCGTTGTTCACGTTCAAACAAAGTAGTTATGGACCATTGAGGGTTGGATTCTATAATGGTCCACTTTAGGCTGTCTGGGGGATGATTTTTCTCCAGAAAGTGAGCCTGTAGTCTAGTTGCTGATCGTTTGCAGCGGATCGTACTTTTATGTTCTCCTATGCGTATCTTTATTGGTCGCGCTGTCATACCTATGTAATATGAGCCACAGGGACACGTAATCAAGTATACGCAGTTCTTGGTATTGCAATTGGTGTGGCGATTTTGATGCCATGGTCTCGAAAGTTCAAGTTCCAGTTCTTTGGTTGCCGTCGTCTGAGGACAGACTGTGCATGTACCGCATGGGTAGTGGCCCAACACGGGAGGCAGTGTCCAGAGGGTTGGTTGCGGATTGGTTCTTTTACTTTTTGGACGTGTATGTACCAAAATGTCCCTCAGATTCTCAGTCCTTTTGAATGCGAACAGTGGTATCGGTCCTGGTGATACATTGCCTGTTTCTAATATCTTCCAGTGTTTCTTGACAATTCTTTGAATTTTGTTGGAGTAGGAGGTGAATGATGTCACACAGGTTAGTTTGTCAGTTTCCTTCTTCTCTTTTACTTCAAGTAGGGCTCCTCTGTGGTTGTTTCTTGCTCTCTTACGAGCCTGTCTTATGATGTTGGATGGGTAATTTCTTCTGATCAGGTTGACAGATAGGGTTTCGGCTTCTTTTTCGAATTCTATTCTGGTGTTACAATTTCTCCGTAGACGGAGGAACTGGCCTACAGGTAGGTTCTCCCTGAGTGCTTTGGGATGGTGACTTGAAAATAGAAGCAAGCTGTTCCTATCTGTAGGTTTTTTGTAATTGGTAGTTTTAAGAGTGCCCTCTTCCAGTGATATCAGAAGATCCAGGAAAGGGATGGAATCCGATGACAGTGATCCAACAAATTTCAGGAAGGGGTTGATCGTGTTGATCCATGTGAAGAAAGAGCGACAGGCATCCTCATCCCCTTTCCAAAAGATGATGATATCATCTATATACCGGCGCCATAAAAGGATGTTGCCGGTAAACGGGTTGGTGTCTGTGAGGATATGTTCTTCTTCGAACCTGGCCATGTAAAGACATGCCAGGCTCGGCGCAAATGTGCTGCCCATACAAGTGCCTTGCACTTGGCGATAGATCTTGTTTTTAAATGCAAAGAAGTTTTCTTTCAATGCAAGTGAGGCACAATCACAGATGAAACTGATTGGTGTGGAGGATGGCCAGGGGTTCACATGGCGTAGGGCACTTTCCAAAGCTGTCAAGGTAGCATCTTGCGGAATATTGGTATAAAGTGCCTCTACATCTAGGGTGACAAGCAGTGTGATGGATTCTGGTTCCTCAAATTGTTCTATTAGATTGAGTACTTCTGTGGTGTCCCTAAGGTACGTTGGAGTCTTAGTGACCAAAGGCCGTAAGAAAACATCACAAAATTTGCTCAGAGGTTCAAGTAGAGAGTTGATACCTGACACTATAGGGCGTCCAGGTGGAGGGTTAGTGCCCTTATGAATTTTAGGTAGGCAATAAAAATATGGCATCCGCGGGTCATCATTTCTGAGGAACATAGCTTCGTCCTTCGTTATCCAACCTTCTGTTTCAGCTTCATACGTTAGACAGCGTATGGCTGCAGCAAGTCGTGAGGTAGGGTCTTCTTTGGTAGGTTCGTAGTATCTTACATTGGATAATTGTCGTAGACATTCTTCATCATATGCATCTCTGTCTTGTATGACAATTGCTCCGCCTTTATCGGCCGGTTTGATAATGATGGAGTCGTCTTCGGCCAAATCTTTTAGCAAGGATCTTTCCTCCTTAGAGAGGTTGTCAAAGGGGCGGTTGGTTGTAATATTGTCAACATCTTTGAGGATGGCCTGCTCGAACGTCAAGATCTCGTTAGGAGTCATTGCTGCGGTTGGAGTGAATCGGGATCTGTTCTTCAGTCCACTACCTTCCGGTGGATTGGAAGGTCTGTCATGGAAAAAAGCTCTTAGTCGTACCTTCCGGAAGAACTGATGCAATTCTTGATGTAGTTTGAAGTCATCAACCTTCGGTGTCGGGACAAATCCAAGGCCTCTCTCTAGAAGTTTATTCTCTCCTGTGGTCAGAGGTCTTGATGACAAATTGACCACTAGGGTCTTGTGGTCTTGCTCCGCAGGACCATGTGTTCCGGTTCCTGCCAGTGAACGTTCATGATCCCTCCTCTTCTTCTGCCTCTTCCTCTGCCCCTCCCTCTGTTGAGAAAAGGGGGGTTCGGGAATGATTGGTAATTAGGCAGGGGATTCTGTGCTGGTGGTCCGTTCCACATTGGTTGAGGGCCCATCCACGGTCCCTGATAGACTGGTGTATGAAAAGGATGTGAAGGGAAGCCTTGAAACAAGGGTGGTGGCATAGGTTGGTATCTGTATCCTCCTCTGGATCTCTGCTGTCTATTACCAAAGTTAGATTCGCTGCCAGTGGAGTCTGATCTACCCGAGTTGTTACTGCTGGTATCCTCTGATGTGGTGTCATGGTTGGGGAATACATAATCATCTTTGGTGTACGGGTAGACTTTTTCTTTATCAAACCTTCTCACATCTTTTTGAAGTTGATTGATCTTTTGTTTAGTTAGATAATCTTTATGATCTTGCATTTCTTGATTAATTTCTGTCAGTCTTGACTTGAATGCTGTCACAGAGATGCCAGTTTTGAGTCTATTCTCGGAGAGTGTGATCTGTATCAAAAGATCATCTGATAACCGTTTAGCCGTGTTAATGATGAGTACTAACCAATCTCGCGTACATTTCCACGAAATCCTTGACCATTCCCGACGGAAAGTCAGGTCTTCTAAGAAAATCCTCGGTGCTAAAGTGATCAATAATCCGTTGGGAGCGATATTTGCTCTTAGGTACTCAGTCATGATGGTTCCATGTAAGGCAGTCTTGATCTGTAACTTTCTGAGTGTCTGCAATGATCTCCAATCGTCGTTTCCGCTACCAGATGGTACATTGCCATCTTCTGCTAGTAGGGCAGGTGCCCTCAAGATCTCTGCTACCATATCGTCGTCAAAGCTGAGACCAGGGTGGTCCATCTTGCCAAGTGGAGTAGGGAGATGAAGGAGTGGAAAAGGGGTGAGTCGTGGTCTTGACAGTCTGGACCACTGTAAAGGGAGACCTAAGTGTGTCTCATTAAAGTTGGAAACAAGAGAGAAAGAGAGAGAGGGACGTCCCACGGCTGTGCAGCCGTACAAATACTATATCAACAAAGGAGGGGGGACGAGGAGCTGTTAGAAAAAGGTCCTGTACCAGGGCTCCCAAATTAATTGCAATAGCAGTAAGATGGTAACAGTTCCTTAAGAATAGAGTAAGAGAGATTCAGACAGCCAATTAGGCCTTAGAAGAATGTGCAGTGTCTCCAAGAAGGTTAGAGTGTGCCGAGAAAGAGTGAAGGTACTCCTATGTGGATCTAGAAGTGCCCTCACACACCCTAACAGGTGTATAGCATCATCATCGGACTGGTGCTCCTCGTGGGGGTGGCGCTGCAGTCCCTCACGGGCCCGTTTGACGGGGCTCTTTATCGGAGATCTTCAAGGAGTTTGCCGCATTTGTGCATGGGGGTGTGTGGGGCTAGATGGAAGTGGTGTAGTGAGTGAGGTCTAAAAAGAGCCCAAGGACATAAACAATTTATTAAGGGTGTCCTAGGGGTCTGGTTTAAAATATGTCACGGGGATGGAGAAGCAATCTCAGTTGCCTGTGTGAGAGGGGAAAATGAAAAAAATACAATCCCTCTTCTCTCACCCGTGTAGTGGATAGAGTGAGTGTGTCAAGGGGTCGACATGTTTCGCGCCATAAATAGTCCCTAGTGGATCTGGGGGCGCTTCATCAGGACCAAAAGAGTAAAGTATGTCAAATGGGAGTCGGGAAAGAGACACCCTATAAACCCATGAGTCCTAAATGTAGGAGATATAGTTGCAAAGATAGATAAGAGACACGTCGTCTTTGCGTGTCCCTAGTTGCGGCCTATAGAGGAGACAAAAAACACAAAGGGGGAGGGGTGCGAGAGAAGGAAACGAGAACACAATCCAAGGCCGTTAATAACAGTCTCAAGTAATGTGGCTAATAAATCTCTGCATGCTAGTGTGTCGGAAAGTGCCCCGGTGGGGAACCTAACTAGACACATGCATACATGTGGATGGAAGGGGGCAAGAATATCCCTGGAATACTTTAGACTCAAATCAGTGGCCCACGTGTAGGGCTAGACTAGGTGGTAAGAATGCTCACTGAAAAGTGACACCGCGGGTCTATGGTGTATCTAGTGTGCATATGGGAGTAGTGTCCAAATGTCCTTAATCAAGAATGTGACCATAAGTGATCTGCTGTGCTCCTTTCTAGCAACAAGTACTATGGGGGTGAGTACAGTGTAGGCAAGGGCATACCAGAAAAATACACCGTAAAACACAATATCGCTGTGCCTACCCTCCCTAGTTCCAGGACAGGCCTCGTCAGCTTCGCCAAATCTCAGTGAAGGCAGCTGTGAATAAAAACGGCATGGCTATGACGATTAGACTGCTCGGGATGGGGACGGCCCGGAAAGCGGGACCAGTGCCGGTAATAGTGCAGTATGACACAACGAAATACAAACGGCATGGCTCTGATATTTAAGCCGTTCGAGATAGGCTATGGTATTTTCTGGCCGCTCGGTGTAGGGTCGGCTAGTAAACGGGACCAGTACCGGTGATGGTACAAAATAATGCTTGGAATCCCATGGACAAATACTAAGAACACTACCGGAGCCTAAGCCGCTCGTAATCGAGTCGGTTAGAAAAAGGGGGGGGGGCGGGGCCGGTGCCGATCATAGTGCAATATGACAAATATTGTCATTCCAGTGTAGAGAAAGTACTCACTGCGTGCTCTTCATCTGTGCTCCGGAACACCTACCCGGTAGTTTCGGCTGCTGGACGACAACTCGGGGCAGCGGTATCCAAAATATACACACCCTACGGGATTGGAGCAGGGGAGTGCACGTGACACGTGTTGGAACGTGGTGACGATGTTGTCGTCTGGCGTTCTTTTGGGGCGGCCATTTTGGAACGGGATCAAATAATGAGATTTCCAATGTAACTGAGATGGCAATAGGAGGGCAACATGAAGTATCACGGTCCTATTTCTTAGCCTGTACTGGAGCCAGACACCGGGGAGGAGGTGGGGCAATGTAAACTGACCATAGAGTGGCAAGGATATCTCTCATATATGTATATTATGAAGATCTGTTGACTAAGATGTAAGCTGGAGACACGTATGCCAATGTCTCCTGGTAGCCTTGTAAGGATCTAGTCTCAGTAGTAGAGTAGTATACAGAAGGAGATGCCAGAATGGAACCGTTATGTAAGGAGGCAACATATTCTGTTATATGTATTGTATGATTATAGTAGTCTCAGGGAACATATTGTGTTATGTATGTAGTGACTAAGACAGATGGTGTGTGATGCTCCTACTTAGTGGTTCATCTAGTGAGATCAACCCAGGGTATATTATCATTGAGACCACCACTGTCACTTTTAAGTCTGAAGACCCATCGTTGTTCACGTTCAAACAAAGTAGTTATGGACCATTGAGGGTTGGATTCTATAATGGTCCACTTTAGGCTGTCTGGGGGATGATTTTTCTCCAGAAAGTGAGCCTGTAGTCTAGTTGCTGATCGTTTGCAGCGGATCGTACTTTTATGTTCTCCTATGCGTATCTTTATTGGTCGCGCTGTCATACCTATGTAATATGAGCCACAGGGACACGTAATCAAGTATACGCAGTTCTTGGTATTGCAATTGGTGTGGCGATTTTGATGCCATGGTCTCGAAAGTCCAAGTTCCAGTTCTTTGGTTGCTGTCGTCTGAGGACAGACTGTGCATGTACCGCATGGGTAGTGGCCCAACACGGGAGGCAGTGTCCAGAGGGTTGGTTGCGGATTGGTTCTTTTACTTTTTGGACGTGTATGTACCAAAATGTCCCTCAGATTCTCAGTCCTTTTGAATGCGAACAGTGGTATCGGTCCTGGTGATACATTGCCTGTTTCTAATATCTTCCAGTGTTTCTTGACAATTCTTTGAATTTTGTTGGAGTAGGAGGTGAATGATGTCACACAGGTTAGTTTGTCAGTTTCCTTCTTCCGACTCGATTACGAGCGGCTTAGGCTCCGGTAGTGTTCTTAGTATTTGTCCATGGGATTCCAAGCATTATTTTGTACCATCACCGGTACTGGTCCCGTTTACTAGCCGCCTCTACACCGAGCGGCCAGAAAATACCATAGCCTATCTCGAACGGCTTAAATATCAGAGCCATGCCGTTTGTATTTCGTTGTGTCATACTGCACTATTACCGGCACTGGTCCCGCTTTTCGGGCCGTCCCCATCCCGAGCAGTCTAATCGTCATAGCCATGCCGTTTTTATTCACAGCTGCCTTCACTGAGATTTGGCGAAGCTGACGAGGCCTGTCCTGGAACTAGGGAGGGTAGGCACAGCGATATTGTGTTTTACGGTGTATTTTTCTGGTATGCCCTTGCCTACACTGTACTCACCCTCATAGTACTTGTTGCTAGAAAGGAGCACAGCAGATCACTTATGGTCACATTCTTGATTAAGGACATTTGGACACTACTCCCATATGCACACTAGATACACCATAGACCCGCGGTGTCACTTTTCAGTGAGCATTCTTACCACCTAGTCTAGCCCTACACGTGGGCCACTGATTTGAGTCTAAAGTATTCCAGGGATATTCTTGCCCCCTTCCATCCACATGTATGCATGTGTCTAGTTAGGTTCCCCACCGGGGCACTTTCCGACACACTAGCATGCAGAGATTTATTAGCCACATTACTTGAGACTGTTATTAACGGCCTTGGATTGTGTTCTCGTTTCCTTCTCTCGCACCCCTCCCCCTTTGTGTTTTTTGTCTCCTCTATAGGCCGCAACTAGGGACACGCAAAGACGACGTGTCTCTTATCTATCTTTGCAACTATATCTCCTACATTTAGGACTCATGGGTTTATAGGGTGTCTCTTTCCCGACTCCCATTTGACATACTTTACTCTTTTGGTCCTGATGAAGCGCCCCCAGATCCACTAGGGACTATTTATGGCGCGAAACATGTCGACCCCTTGACACACTCACTCTATCCACTACACGGGTGAGAGAAGAGGGATTGTATTTTTTTTCATTTTCCCCTCTCACACAGGCAACTGAGATTGCTTCTCCATCCCCGTGACATATTTTAATCCAGACCCCTAGGACACCCTTAATAAATTGTTTATGTCCTTGGGCTCTTTTTAGACCTCACTCACTACACCACTTCCATCTAGCCCCACACACCCCCATGCACAAATGCGGCAAACTCCTTGAAGATCTCCGATAAAGAGCCCCGTCAAACGGGCCCGTGAGGGACTGCAGCGCCACCCCCACGAGGAGCACCAGCCCGATGATGATGCTATACACCTGTTAGGGTGTGTGAGGGCACTTCTAGATCCACATAGGAGTACCTTCACTCTTTCTCGGCACACTCTAACCTTCTTGGAGACACTGCACATTCTTCTAAGGCCTAATTGGCTGTCTGAATCTCTCTTACTCTATTCTTAAGGAACTGTTACCATCTTACTGCTATTGCAACTCTATTTTAAACACAACAATGCATTGAGCGCCCTGGAAATTTCAAGTTATTTGCAACAGTTTACTTTTAGGATTACTTTTGGAATTCCAGGACTGGATCCTAGATTCAGTCCTGGGTCAGTACTTAGAATCAAGTGATGAAAGTCAACTTAATTACTGTGATGATTTTTAAACAATATTTAGCTATTTTAAAAGTTGACAGAAAATATTTCAAAGAAAACAGTCAATGATTCCCTATGGAAGAAAATTCAACTTGCAGGTACAGTATGTTCTCGTTACTTTTGTAATCCAATACTGGGTGCCTAGACTCAGTACTGGGACCTTTATCCAAAACAGGTAAGTAATTACGTTTTCAGATATTATATACGATTTTTAAAGAATATTTAAAGATTGCAGAAATTGACAGAAGAAATTTCACAGAAAAACAGTCAATGATTTCCTATGGGAGAAAATTGGGTTACTGGTAAGTACAGTTGTAAGTATTTTTCAGAGGCACCAAGATCCAGCACTGGGAGCTCACCTAAGAGCAGGTGAGTATTTTCGTTTTCGTTACTCGGCTGATTTTTGGTGAATATTTTAAGATTTGAAAAGTCCACACTTAGAAGAAATTTCAGGAAAAAGCCAGTCAATGTTACCCTATGAAGAAAATAGAGTTATCGGTTTAAAGGTAAGTACTCGACTGGCAGAGTTGAGGTTCTGGGCAGAGATTCAGGGGTCCCCCAGGGTCAGGTAGGTACAGTTGGTTCACCCTCAGCGACTCTAGGGCGGGCGGGTGCAGAGAGAGTTAGGCCCAATGTTATCCTATGAGGGATAGGGGGGCCTTGGTTGGTGGCTGCTGACTAGCAAGCCACGCGCCTGTGGGAGCTGGTCTCCTGGTCACTTACTCAGGGCAAGTGGGGAAGTAGGTAGGTGTAGAGGTTGCACTGCCAGGGCCACTCGGGCGGCTGGGTGCAGGGTGCTTTTGAGCCTTCGGGCGCTCAATTGATTTCAATGGGAAATCTCTGGTTTAGAAAAAGACTGCAAGCTCGGGGACGAGGATTCTTCAGGTGCCATCACCACTTCGAGAGGTAAGTTGGGTAGTTGGAAGATAGGTAGGTACCCCGGGATTGGGCACAGGGGGCCGCGGGGCGCCGCGTGCAGGGGGGCCTTTTGGTGTCGGGAAATCTTACCCTCTGTTGATCGCGGTAGGGGGGGCACCTTGTTCTGAGGCTGCAGGCTTCTTCAGGAGTGTCGAGGGAGGGGGGGGCGTGGTTTCGGCGCCTTAGAAGATGGCCGCCGCTACGATGAGCTCCGCAGCGATGTGAGACGCCGCAGCTGTTCCAGGACACTTTCTCCTGCTGTCGGAACGCGGAAACTGCTTCCGACTTCATTGGAAGTACTGCTCCAGTCGTTAAGCTCCAGTTCCTGGCATATGGTGAGCGAGAAGACACTTTTTCGACTTCATGACGGTTACGATTTACCCGCGGCCGCCATTTTGTTTTTCATGAAGTAATCTCCTCACATTTGCCGCACTGCTCCGCAAATAATGCAGACTCCCAACGAAAAATCTTAATAATGAAGATTCTGGGACAACTTATTGGAACACTTATGGGAACGCATTTTCTGCCTTTTCACTGCCATGACTAGCTTTTTGTTCTCTCAGGCATGTTGCTGGAAAAGGTCGGAGCTCCTCAGGAAAATAGTATGAATTGGTCGGTCATATGAATCCTCCGCTCTCAGCTGTTGTCTGCTTCTTTTGAATATTACTCCTTTCTGAACAACAACTTGTCATTACTTTTGGCGTTTTTTATGCCTAAGACCGTATACGTGCACAGGGTGTTCTGCTTTCAGTGACTTCCTACCATTACACCTCTCTCACAAAAATTTTTGCTGTGGGGTGCTTTTTCTCAACTCAGTCATGGCAACTTCCCGGACTACCCGCAAGGATACTCTGCAAACCAGTGATACCGCTCTGGAGGACTTTAACCCTTTTAACATCCTGCAAGAGGGAACAGACGATAATTCTGGTGATCCTGTTACTACGAAGAGCTCTTCTTCCTCTATGACTCGGTTAGGTGCCAAACAGGGTTCAAAAATACCGTCATCGGCTTCCTTCACGCCTAGGAAAAGAGGGAAAGCGAATCCGCCCTCTCCCACCAATCCTTCTTCACCTCTCTCATTGGAGCTTATCCTTGAGGAGATTCGTGCCCTTAAACCATACATGGAGGAAACTAACACCCGTCTATTGAGTTTGGAAGATAACTGGTCCCACACTGTGCAAAGGGTCGACGTTCTGGAGAAGCGTGTTGATACTGTTCAAGACCTCGCTGCTCAAGTTCCTCATATTCACAAAGAAGTCGACCACCTCAAACAACAGGTCGAGCAGTTAGAAAATCGCAATAGGCGCAACAATTTGCGCATTTATGGCCTGGCTGAGGGACTTGAAGGTTCTGATCCGATATCTTATTTTAAGTCTTTCCTCCCTACACTTCTTGGTTTTTCAGCATCTCCTCCATTAAATATTCAACGGGCACACCGTTTGGGTCAGAGTCCTCATGCTTCATCTTCCTCAGCAAAACCTAGAGGAGTTATTTTGTACTTCTTAGAATATACTGATCTTCTTAAGGTTTTGCACGCTGCCAAACAGAAGGGAAAGATCACTTGGAACGGATCTAATCTCTTTTTTGCCCAAGATTATGCCAAGGTTACGGCTGATCGACGCAAGAAATTTTTGGATATGAGGCCAGTACTTCGCAGCATGAATGCCTGTTATGGCTTATTCCATCCCTGTCTGTTCAAAGTAACTTACAATAACAAAACAACCAACTATGAGGACCCTGAGGTGCTTCAAAAATTTCTGAACTCATGTAGTGGAGTCTCTATGGACATCTCTAAGCCATGATCTGATTTGAATGCTTTAGTTCCAATTGCTCATAGTTTGTTTCTTATTTGCCCTCAATTCTGATTTTTCTTTATGTTTCCCATATGTGTATACGTTGGAGTTATGTTGCTTCCCATGTTAACTAGTGTTAATTATTGTTCTTATATTCCCCTTTAACAGGTTGCGGTTTCTGTGTTCCCTTACCTTCTTCGTTTTTTCGTTCATCCTGGATGATGTCTTGCGTGTGCCCCTCGTCCTGCGATCCCTCATCCGGCGTCTGGCCTCCTTCGTGTGGCTCCACCTACCCCAACATGATTGTTCGTTTGTGGTATGTTTTTTCTATTTTTTGTATGTCATCTCTATTGTTATTGTTCTTATTCTTGTCCTGTCTCTTTCCTTCCCACTATCTTCGCTCTCTCCCTCTTTTTCTCTTTTCTCCTCTGCTCCATTTATATTTTCGGCTTATCTTTTATGCTTCTTATGTAATTCATTTCTTTCTTTGCTGTCTTATGATCGTCTATATGTCTTATTGCTATCTCGCTACAATAATACCTTTTTTCTGTATTTTACTGCATTCTTCACATGTTTTTTGCTTGCATGCATGGCAACTTCTTTAACGAATTGTTTTTGCTAAGTTTATAAAGATTTAAATGTCGTTAAACATTATATCTTGGAATGTTAAACGTTTGGGTTCTCCTATCAAACGTCAACGAGTTTTGTCACATGTTGCAAATTTAAAAGGAGACATTGCTCTTCTGCAGGAAATCCATATACAAGATACTGAGATAACTAAGTTACGGCGAAATTGGGTGGGCCACGTTTTTGCATCTCCGGGCTCAGGAAAACGCAATGGGGTTGCCATTCTTTGCCATAAACGCTTGGATGTCCATCTCATAAAGCAAGATAATGATTCTGATGGTAGATGGGTTATGACCTCTTTGCTGATTAATAAGGTTCCTCTCACTATTTTTAACGTTTATGCTCCTACCACACACGATAAATTGTTCTGGCCCCATATTCTTTCTCTTTTAATGCAATGCACTGACGAATATTTGGTTTTTGGTGGGGATTGTAATATGGTTGTAGACCCCTTTATTGACAGGCATTCTAAATCCAGATTTGTCCCCTCCGCTGCACATTCCCAATTCACTTCCACTATTTCTCAAAGAGCTCTTGTAGACTCTTGGAGACTCTGCCACCCCACACTTCAAGAATATACTTACTACTCACCTGCCCATTCCTCACAATCCCGAATAGACTACCTTTTTATTTCCAAGGCCCTACTTCAACACACTTCCCGGGCGGACATAGGATCTATATTGATTTCTGATCATGCCCCCGTCTCCTTGAGTTTGGATCTACTCCCTCCCACTAAAGGGTCCAGACGCTGGAGGTTTAATAATTCCCTTTTACTGGATCCTAAATTCACACCAGCCTTTCTCGAGTTTGCCTCCTTATTTTTTGAGGAGAATGACTCTCCTCAACTGTCTCCTCAACTTATATGGGATTCCTTCAAAGCTGCCTCTAGGGACTTCATCATATCCTTTGTTGCACAAAAACGTCGTGCAGCCTTTCTTTCATCTCAATCACTCAACTTACAAATTAAAAAGTTAGAACATCTTTATTACATGTCAAATAGCCAATCCATTCTAAAAGAACTCATTAACGCTAAGCTTTCTTTTAACAAAGTGTCTACTGACTCTGCAAATCTGTATTTGCTTAAATCGAGTGCTAAATATTACACTGCACAAAACAAATCCGGTAATCTCCTGGCTAAGTACCTCAAGGTTAAAAAAGAACGTACCAAAATTGAATCTATCACATCGTCATCTAATACTGTGCTCCATAGGGACGAAGACATTCTCTTGGAATTTTCCAATTTCTACAAAACATTATACACCCCAGAGTCTTCACCCCTTCTATCTGATATTGATCAGTATTTAGCCTCCATTTCTCCTCCTCCTTCTTCTTTGAGCGTGGATTTTTCCTCCCTAGAGTCTGATATCCAAGATAAAGATATTCTTAAGGCTATTCAGTCACTCAAAAAGGGGAAAGCTCCGGGTCCGGACGGCTTTACAATAGAATTCTACACACATTTCTCTAATTTACTTATTCCCAAATTACTTAAATTATTCTTATTCTTTATTGCTTCCCGGTTCATTTCAAGAGGCTCTAATTTGTCTTCTCCCTAAAGAAGGTAAAGACCATTCCCTATGTAAAAATTACAGACCTATCTCTTTAATTAATTTGGACTATAAAATTTTCGCGAAAATTCTTGCGCTTCGTCTGGATAATATTTTACCCCACTTAATAGGCAAAGAACAATGTGGTTTCATTAAAGGTCGCCACCTTTCGGATAATACTCGTCTCTTTTTCAATGTTCTCAGTAAGTCTCATTCCCATCCTTCCTCACTAGCAGCCGTGGCTTTGGACGCTGAGAAAGCTTTTGATAGAGTTAACTGGCAGTTTATCTTTTCAACCCTTACCTGGTTTGGTTTCGGCCCTAAATTTCTATCTTATGTTTCATTGCTTTATTCTTTCCCAAAATCATTTATTCTGGCTAATGGATTAGTTTCTTCGTCTTTCCCATTACTCAGAGGAGTCAGACAGGGTTGTCCTCTTTCTCCGCTTTTATTTATCCTGACCCTAGAACCCTTCTTATCTAAAATCCGGATGAACAAGAACATCACTGGTTTTCCATATGGTGATCAGCAATTAAAAATCTCGGCTTATGCCGATGATATTCTTTTATTTATTTCTAACCCCCAGTCTTCTTTACCGGCCTTCCTCTCAGAAGTCTCTACTTTCTCCTCGGTCTCAGGGTACAAGCTGAATGTAGACAAATGTGAAATTCTTCCATTAAATAAGTATTGTTTCCATGCTGACTTTGTATCTTCCTCCTTTCACTGGAGTCCTGCGAAGATTAAATATTTAGGCCTATGGTTCACTCCATCTATTAAAGATACTGTAGCGCTCAATCTTAAAAATCTTCTGTCAACTTTATCCGACTCTACAGCGCGATGGCACCCCTTGTTTTTATCCTGGTGGGGTAGATTGGATTCTATAAAAATGATGTTGGTTCCTATAATTTTATTTTTCTTGTCCAATCTTCCTGTTAACATTCCCAAATCCTGGTACAAAAAAATATATACTATTCTCTCGCAATTTTTGTGGCAAAAGAAAAAGTCTAGGATGTCTTTTTCCAAGCTCAAACAACCTAAGCACTTGGGTGGTGTTAATTTTCCCGACTTTGCATCTTATCATACCTCCTTCTTCCTGAAGAATTCCTCTGCAGTACTATCACAGAACGCAACAGATTTGCTGTCCTTGCCTTTGTGGGTAGAAATTGAATCTCATTTCATTACCCCCTTCTCTTTTGATGAATTTCTGTCTTTATCTAACACTCCCCAAAAATTTTCCCTTCCCATTCTTATGCATACGCGTAAAATATTTCATCCTATTATGTTAGATGGTTTAGATGTCCGAAATAGGTTCTTACGTTCTCCGATTTGGTATAACAATCATATTAAGATTAAAAACCGGACTATTTTCTGGAAGGATTGGTTCAATCTTGGCCTTAAGTGGACACATCAGCTTTTTCTAGGTGATACCTGTATACCCTTCTCTGCATTACAATCGAGTTATTCCCTCCCTCTTTCATATCACCCTAAATATATATTACTGACTCTAGCTGCTCAAAGTTCTTACGATAAACTTATGACTTCTTCTGAGCAGACCATTCCCTCTCCAGTTCCAATCTCATTTTTAACAGGGAACACTTCAGCTTCTCAAATTTATAACAAATTAAGATCCACTGGTCAGTCCCGTAATAAATCCGCAGTTGAGTCTAGCTGGGAATCTGATTTATCTACATCCTTTTCCACTTCAACCTGGGATAAAATTTGGATTAAACTTCGGAAATCTTCTAGAGCAGCAAATACCACACAAACACTGTTCTTTTTATATAACAGACTTTTACTCACTCCTGCTAAACTACATCAAATCAATCATCTATCTCCCTCTACCTGTTGGTCATGTCCGGCCCCGGTTGCAGACCTTATGCACATGCTATTTACTTGCCCAGTTATTCATCAATTTTGGTCTAGGGTTTGGCAACAAATTAATAAAATATTTCATACGCAAATCCCATTTTCCTTTGTTCATATTTTTCTCGGTAGTGTTGCGGAGGTTTGGTCCTCTTCCACCTCCCTTAATACCCTCATTATTGATTTACTTATTGCTGTTGCCTTTCAACAAATTACCAAATCATGGAAAAATGCCTCAAATGTTTCTTTTCAGGCCTGGTGGTATGGAGTCTGTTATAACCATCGACTAGATAGAGCCTATGTTCACCCGATTACATTAGCCATTAAACGTGACTTACTGTGGCTGCCTGTGACTAACTTCCTAAATGTGTCTGCTCAATCGTTGCCATCGCATACTCCAGTCATAGAAGAAGTTTCCAAGCCTCCATAGATTATAACCAGTTTAATATGGTTGTATTTTGTGCTTTATTCTCAATATATAATTAAGTTTGTAGTGGTGAGATCAATGTGATATATGTGTTGTATATTAGACCAATGTTTTCAGTGATATAAACATATGATATTTCTATCTGTTTACTTTTCTTCCTCTCTCTCTTTCTTTCTCTTTCCTATCTCCTTTTTCTTCTCTCCTTTTCTTACTTTTTCTTTCTTTATTGTACGCAATATTTTTTCTATTTTGTACCATTGACTTATACTGTATTGTATTATTGCTCTATCTTATGTTTATTTCCAATAAACTTTTCTTTAAACTGAAAAAAAGGAGTGTCGAGGGAGGTCCTTGGGTGCCGGACTCGGGGTCACAGTCGCCGTGGGGTCGTCCTCGTGGTCTTTGTCCACTCCAGCACTGGCCAGGCTTGGCTGGTGCAGAGTGTGCTGGGTTTGCGGTTCCGGGCTGCTGCCAGGGATTAGAGGTAGGTTTTGAGTAGAGCCTCTACTCATGGGAGTCCCAGGGGCTTAGAGCCAAAAGGTAGCCAGGTCCTCCGGTTTTTGTGAGGTTGCTGGCCACAAGAGATGCCGGGTTGGAGCAGGAGCAGGTTCGAGGGACGACAGGCCGGTAGGGCTGGGGCCACAGCAGTTGGTGTCTTCCTCTTCTTAGCAGCTGCAGGGCAGGTCTTCTTTCTTCTTGCTCTTCTTTGTATTTTGGAATCTGGAATCTGGGGAAGGAAGGTTCAGGGTGCCCTTAAATACAAGATTTAGGGGCGTTACAGGTAGGTGAAGGGCAGGGACCAATGGGTCCCTGTCCTGGGGTGGGTACACCCCCTATCCTGCCTCTCTCCTGTGGGAGGGGGCAGTAGCCCAGTCCTGATAGGGTAGGGCTTCCCATCTTCAAGATGGCGAGAGCCCGGAGATGTGCTTCACCTCGCCTCCCCCACCTGAGGGGTGGGGTTGGCAGGCTGGCACATCACCTGTCCTTATTTGGGGTTTCTGGCCAAGCTTCCCGCCAGAGTGGGGGGTTGCAGTGGCCTGGGGAACCTCACAGAGGCGGCATGCCTTTGAAGCTTCCCCCTGCCCATCCTGGGGGAGGAGATTTAGCACCTCGCCCAGGATGTGCATTGTTGCAGGCCCAGGAGGGCAGGGGCTCTCCCACTCAGGGGTCCAGCAACATGTCTGCTGTGTGGCAGCCTAGGCAGCCTCAGAGCAGACGTGGATTGGTGCTTGGTACATTAAATCCCACACTGGCATCAGTGTGGGTTTAATGTGCTGAGAAGTTTGATACCAAACTTCTCAGTCTTCAGTGTTACCATTATGGTGCTGTGGAGTTTGTGTTTGACGAGCCCTCAGCACCATGTACTCTTAAATGGCAGCACTGCACTTACAGTGCCCAGGAATGGACCTGGGTACTGTAGGGGCATAGGGCTCCTGCTCCTGTGCCCACACCATGGGCATAAGGCACCCAGCTAGAGGGGTGGCTGATATATGCCATGGCAGTGTAGGTGATGGGCATGGCACACAGGGATGTGTGCCATGTTGACTCTTTGTTTTGTCTTGCACCCAGACACCCAGCCTGCAAAGGCAGTGTGTGAGTGTAAGGGTACAGGGCCCCTAAAGGTGGCACAATGAGTGCTGCAGCCCTTAGAGGCCTTCCCTGGTCACAAGGCCCTGGGTACCTAGGGTACCATTTACCAGGGGCTGACATGTGGCCCAGGTTTGCCAATTTGGGTTTTGTGTGTTTTAGGGAAGGAACATAGGCCCTGGGCACCTGATTGGCAGGAGTCCAGGGCACACTCAGTCAAAGTACATTCAGCAATTCAGCAAAAAGTGGGGGCATACCATGCAAGAAAGATGGCACTTTCTCACACCAGGTACCTCCAGTTTGCGCAAGAGAGCTGCGTTGCAGAGAGGTGTTCATAGGCCATGCCCCTTTTTACAACACTCTGCAACGCAGCTCTGTGGCGCTTACTGGAGGTACCTGGTGGGTTAGTTGGCTCCCAGGGACCCTCAGAATTGAAGAGGAATAAATGCCTCAACTTAAAACACGCCACAGGGCGTGTTTGCACACATGTCACCTCAGGCCCCGCCCCCTACCTTCACCACTGCGCAAACTCACCCCTTGGCGCGTTTTAAGTTGGGGATTAACTCCCCTTGAATCCTGAGGGTCCCTGGGGTGGAACTAGCCCACCAGCCACCTCCATTAAGCACTACAGAGCTGCGTTACAGAGAGGTGTAAAAAGGGGCATGGCCTCAGAACACCTCTCTGCAACGCAGCCCCCTGGCGCATACTGGAGGTTCCTGGTGGGCTAGTTGGCCCCCAAGGACCCCCAGTATTCAAGGGGAATTCATTCCCCATCTGCAAACGCGCAAGGGGGCACGTTTGCAGAGTGCTGCAAGGAGGTGGCGTGCCCTCCGGTGCGATGCCGGTCTTTTTAAAAAATCTTTTTTAAGAAGGGGGCTGTGTGACACCCCCTTCTTTTTCTAATTTATTGGCCCTGGGGACCCCATCCCCCAGGGCCTGCTCCCTATATATATATTTTTTTAATTGGAAGAGGGCTGCGTGGCCCCCCTCCCGAGGCCTTAATCGGCCCTGGGGACCCCATCCCCTGGAGCATGGCCTTTCCTTTTTTTTTTACTCTTTTGGAGGGGGGCTGCATTGCCCCCCTCCTCATGCCACTTATGGCCCCGGGAACCCCATCCCCCGGGGCCGGCCGTTGTTTTTTAAATTTTTTTAAATGAAAATTTTAGGGAGGGCGGTCGCGTGGCCCCCGTTCCAGGCCACTTATGGCACCGGGGACCCCATCCCCCGGCCCTCTCCGTTGGGGACCGTGGGGGGTCCCCAATCCCCCCACGGTCCCACCGGCCCCCCGCATCCTGCGGGAGCCGGCAATGCTTTTCCACATGGGGAGCTGCTAAGATGGTTTCCTGCTCTCTCTTCCAAATACCAAAGCAGTTTGCTATGGCAGGGAGGGAGACGCGAGGCTCCCGCCCTGCCATAGCAAACAGCAGTGTCCCGGGACACTGCAGGAGCCAGGCCTGGGGGGTGGTGGTCCCCAGGGCCATCAAGGGCTCCAGGAGGGGGGCCGCGTGGCCCCCCTCCGAACATTTTCAAAGCCCTGGGGGGTGGTGGTCCCCGGGGCTTGAGGGTCCTTGACAGACCCCCAAATGTAAAGACTTAGTGCCCCAGGGCATGTGGGGGGGCTTGAGCCCTCTCACACAGGTTATTTATTTATTTATTTTAAACACAAAGGGTGGCGGTCCCCTGGGCTGCGGGGGGCCGTGAGCCCCCCCAGCTTGGCATATATATAAAACAAAGTTAAATTTTACAGAAACACACAGTCACTGGATGATGTCATCAGTGATGTCATTTGAGATGTCATCAGCAATGCATTGCGGGGGCACAAGTTATAGTTAGCTGAACTAACTATAACGCCGGAATTTCTATGGTTTTGTACGAGTGAAATGTCCAACTAACTATAACGTTCCTGAAACCTATGGTTTTTTCTGTTAATTTCTATGTTTTTTTAAATGCTAATTTCTAACTATAACGTGACTGAAACCTATGGTTTTTTTCAGTGAATTTCTTTGTTTTTTTAAATGCTAATTTCTAACTATCACGTGCCTGAAAACTATGGTTTTTCCAGTGAATGTACCTCAATCCTATGCTTTTTTTATGTTATATATATACCCGAGTCTGGAGGAAACAGGCTTTAGGTCCGCCGCCCCCCCGCTGCGCGAATTGAGGAGTTGCAAGCCAGCACTCTCCGAAATCAGAGGCTGTCTACCTGGCTCCGGAAGGCGCACCTCGCGAGAAACGGCTGTTTGTGTAGAGAGCGCCTGAAGCAGGAAGGTAGGAGAAGCCTGGGCAGCGTATGCAGGAAGACGGGGAAGCCAGAGGCTCTATATGCATTTTGCAGGATAGAGACTGGCGGTTTCTGGGCACGGCGTATGATAATTGATTATAAAAATGTCGGCTGCAGAGCTTAAAAGCAGAGAAGAAGTCGCGCTATCTATCTTTGACGACACCAGTGTTTGCAGTAGAACCACAGGCAAAACAGCAGTTGCAGATAAAGTTTCAGATACAACAGCATGCCTAATATGCTTAGAGAAGTTAAAGCGCAGTGAACTTTCAAAATGGTGGGAGTCTAAGTCCCTCCAAAGATATTTGGAGGAGAAAAGAATCCCACGAGGTCTACGCATTCTTGTGGCACCTACGTATGGGGATCCAAATCCCAATATGCTCTCAGAATGGGCAGATAATAACCAAGAATCATCGCGTAGAATGCTAGCGATCCTAGTAAAATACGCAGAAATAGATCGAGTAAAAATAATGGAAGAAATTGCCCAAATATCTGATATGCTGGATAAAGAGACCAATGAAGACCCGATTGAGAAATTTACGACCGGTATGAATGAGCGCTTAAAGAAATTGGAAGTAACTATTAAAGAAAGGAAGGCGCAAAAATTCTTACGAGATAAGAATTACTATGAACGCGGTCAAATCTTTACTTTTGCAAAGATATTTGAAGGAGTAAGAAAACAGCGTTTAAACCAGAGAGGTCTCACTAAAACAAATGGTCAATCAGAACTAAGCAGCCTCCAGAGTTCCGAAGTAGATACTGATTTAGAAGAAGGACAGAGTAGACAAGAAGTGATACTCGCACCCTCTGTCATAGAAGAATTTGTTTTTTTAGAGCAGGAGAGGAGGTTCAACCTCCGTCCAAGACCACCAGTGAACTACGAATTAGCGCAAAGAGGAAGAGGCAGAGGCAACAGAGGCGCAAGGGGTCAAAGACATATCAACGCCGCCAATCTGAAAAAGACAAAATAGTTGAAGTTGCAGCTCAAGAAGAGGAAGACACAATTGTGAATCTAACTGATATTACTTTAACAGACAAAGAAACCAAATTACTTAAATTGGGATTATCATATTGTCCTCCGGCTGATTTCAATTATGTAACAACACGAGTGGATGTTTTCAAATTTGTTAGAACATTGAAACTGAAGAAACATTTCGCGCAAAATCAGTCACAAAGACCTCGAGAATCCAGTACTAATACCAGTATAGAGAACATTGTTCATCCAGGAAGTTTGTCAGTAGCCGACATGGATTTAATGTTGGGTTTAAAAGGAATGGACAATGTGAATGAGCCAACTGCTATGACTACTAATTATGATGATGCGAACATTTGTATTCAACCACATCAAGAAGTTGATTTGCCAACATGCATGAGCCAAGCATTGGTCACAGCCAGAGAGCAAGAAGTGGATATTGGTGGGAATGCACCAACTAATTTCAGACTGCCTTCGAAATTTATTCCCATAACTGCTAAAGATTCTGTTGATATTTTTAACGAATTAGTGGTTAATGATTTAAAAAACTTGGAAAAGTGCACAAGTGTGAAATATAAAATTTACTCACAGCATGAAAAAGATTACTCCGCATTAGTTACGAAATTAATTGCTGATGGTAACTGCATTGTGAGGGGTGCCGATAAAGGAGGGAATGTGGTGCTGTGGGATAGAACTAAATATTTTAATGAGGCCTATAAGCAATTGAATAACCGTAACAACTATGTGAAAGTCAGTGAGAGTGCTATACAAGCCAGTTATACAAGGTACAATGAGCAGTTGCAGGATTGGTATAATCAATGCTTGCTAACATCTGAGGAACGATTATTTTTGAAAATAGACCAACCAGTAACACCCGTTTTTTATTTGATTCCAAAAGTACATAAAAGTCTAGTAAACCCCCCAGGGCGTCCGATCATCTCTGCTATAGGAGGAGCATTTGAAAACACCTCCAAATTTGCGGATTCCTTCTTATGCCCCTTAGTTAAAACTCTTCCGTCCTATATACAGGACACGGGGGACTTCTTAAAAAAGATATATGACTTACCTTGGGAGGATGACCTTCCATTGGTAACTATTGACGTGACCACATTGTATACCAGCATTAAACATGATGATGGATTAAATGCCATCTAATATTTCCTTAGCAATCGTCCTATCAAACTTTGGGCACATACCCAAATGCTATTAAGTATGGTTTCTACTTGTCTTAAAAGTAACTATTTCCTTTTTAATGAGGAGTTATTTCATCAGATTTGTGGAACAGCGATGGGCACCTGCTTCGCCCCCAGCTATGCTAATTTGCATATGGGCTGGTGGGAGGAGCAGGTGGTCCGGGTCGCTTATCACACTGAGTGGGAAGAAAATGTGCTATATTAGAGTCGATTTATCGACGACCTGTTTGTGGTTTGGAAAGGATCCGAGGATTCAGTTAACAACTTTATTCAAAAACTACAAGTGAACAATTTAAATCTCAAGTTCACTAGTACTGTAAGTAATTTGTCAGTTAACTTTTTAGACTTAACTCTTTATGTTAAGAACTCCAAACTTCAGACAAAATTGTATGGAAAACCCACAGCAGGGAACACGCTGCTACATGCAGACAGTTTCCACCCCCAGAATCTGATTAAAAGCATTCCGTATGGTGAATGTTTGAGAAAAAATGCGTAATTGTAGTGAAAAGGAGGTTGCGCATGAAGAACTTGTGAAACTTAGCACTAGGTTTGAAGCTAGAGGGTATACCAAGACTAATGTGCAAACAGCAACAAAGAAAGTGAAAATGAAAACTAGAGAAGAAATCCTCTTTAACCCGAGCAAGAGTCATATTAAACGGGCCAATGCAGGTGACAGCCAGACTAGGATGATTACTACTTATAATCGACAACATGGTCAAATAAGAAGTATTCTTGCCAAACATTGGCATTTGATTCACAATGATTCAATTCTGGGCAAAATAACATAAAAAAGACCAGTCATTACGTTTAGAAGGGCGAGATCCTTCAAACAAATGCTGGTAAGTAATATGGTCACTAGGAAACGTTCAGACAGGCAAGCGAAAAATTGCCTTAAACCGAGAAAGGGGTTTACCAAGTGTTCGAAATGTAAGGCCTGCACCTTTGGTATAAACACACAGGCTTATACGCTGGGTTTATCCAAACGAATGAAAAAGATCAAAGGTCATTTTACCTGTAGGACTGAGTTTGCTGTCTACGTCCTTCAGTGCCCTTGTGGCCTGAGGTACGTAGGCAGCACGATCCATCCAGTTCATAAAAGAGTGCTACAACATCTCAGAGCAATCCGCAATGGGGATAGTTCTTATCCCGTTGCACGACATTTTGAGGCATATCACAATAAAAATGCACAAGGCCTTGTGTACTATGTGATAGATTGCATCCCTCTGAATGTACGAGTGGGCAATAGAGAGAAAAAGCTGCGAAAATTGGAGTCCTGCTATTTCCTGGAATTATACACACGTTTTCCGTCAGGATTAAATATTGAAGAAGACTTAATTACACATCTGGTATGAGATATTATTGATTAATTGTATAGAAATTAAGTCATAGTTTTGGCTATTCTTCTGCACCGTTTTTAATCTTATTGTTTTTATTTTTTGCACAGTACAACAGTAGAATTTAGCATCATGTCAAATAAGCCCACTTGGGCAGAATTTAATGTTTATTTTGCACAGCATGACAGGTCGGTCATTAAGACAAGTATATTTACCCACTAGGGTTCAATTTAGTATGGCATATACGATTTTTAATGTGCAGTGTTATAATGTGACTTTAAACCATCCTCCTGTATAATAGGATGTCTGCAAATGGATTATTTATTTTTCGTTCGTAACGCAGACCAGCAATTGAAATGCTTTATTCACTTGGAGGGTGTCACTTTATCATTGTGGGTAATTATCAAAGGACATTATGTTTGCTTGTTTTTTATTGGTAAAAAACATACCGTTTATGACAATTGTGCACATTTGATGAATTTAAATCGTATTTTGATAAGACGCTACACGTGATTTTTAATGCTAAAAACTACGAGTCTTTTGTTTAATGCACTAGTATTGTAGTTCAGTCATGTGAAATGACGTGAACTCGGCATTTAAAATGGTTAATTGAAACGGGTAAGCCGTTGGTGAACAAGCCTGCTGGGCAGGCGAAACGCGTCCTACCAGTCGACTGTCAATAAAGTTTTGTTGTCCAGAACACGGCGTCGTCATTCTTGTGATCCGAGGAATACTGCTAAATATTTATATATATATTTTAAAAAATTGTGAATAATTTTTAGTAAGGAAAACTATATTCATTCTTTTTTAAATATTATACAGAAGTCGTGCACCCTTCGCGCACCCTACCAGATGTCTGCGTGCATTCTGGTAGCCATTTTGAAAAGTTGCGCTGGGGTCGCGACTTTGGCATAATTTGTAAAGTATGAAATATCTTTAAATTAATTATAAATAAAAGTTTTCCTTTAAGTGTTTGTCTAAATGTATTAATAAAAGGATTTTTAAAGTATTATTTTCAATATAATTTCGACTAAAAATTGTTCGATTATTATTGGATTCGGAGGTTAGGAGGGATGGCCATTTTGCTCGATCTGTTTTGCAAGATTTTTTGGTCTAGTCAGGAGGACACCCTCCTCCGGGTGAGGTACGGCTTGAGGATTCCATTCAAAAGGTGAGGAATCAATAGGCAGAAGTATCCATCAGAAGAGCAAGTTACTTACTTTCGGTAACGCTTTTTCTGGTGCATACAGTATCTGCCTGTGGATTCCACACTGTCTCACCCGCATCCCCGTTGTCCACCTGTTTCTACCAAAAAGATACTTTTACTGTTTGGCATGAATGTTTTTAATATGTCTTAATCATGCTTATGTTTTAATAGTGAGAAATGCTTGATCTGTTGCTATTTCTTTATGCCTTTATTGGTTATGCATTTGTATATATTACCTACTGGCGGTCGACAGTAGGTAGTTATAGTTAGGACTTATTATCCATAGGAAAATCGTAACATTCTATTCCCAATAACTTTGGTGCTGGTTGACGAATCTTCGTGAAATTTTCAAAACTAATGGCCCGTTCTGATCAGCTCCTATCCTGAAAGTTTGGGGGTGATTCATCAAGCGAGGGCCGAGAAAAAAGGGGGTCCCAAAACGCGTTTAACCCATGTTATTTCCCATAGGAAATTTTAGAAACGGCTACAGCCCGAACTGCTGAACGGAATTACACAAAATTTTGCAAAAAGGTAGGTCTTGGTTCAGAAAGTGCCCTTTTTTTAACCCCTTGTGTGCGCACAACTGCTCCCGGCCGTCGTGCATTACAGTGGGCATGTGCGCACGACGGCCGGGAGCCGTCGTGATCGCGAACGCCGTTTATTTCTCCCGCACAGCGGGAGAAATAAACCCACACACAAGGGGTTAAATGGTGTAAATCCGTTCTGTAGTTCCTGAGAAACTTAAAAATAAGTGGTCAAACAATCATTTTCCCATAGGAAACTTTAGAAATGGTTATGGCAAAAACTGCTTAAAGGAATTACACCAAACTTGGCAAAAATGTACTGCTTGGCTCAGAAAGCAACCTTTTTAAAAATGGTGTAAATCTGTTTGGTAGTTTTTGAGAAATTAAGAAATAAAGATAGTGATATCTAGAGGCAGGGCGGATCCGCGCACCCTCCCGATCACGAGCTTCATGCTAATTGGCTGTCAACACTCCGGCACAAGAAAAGAGAAAAACAAACATGCAAAACACGAAAAGGGGGCAGGGTAGAAACACCCTGACCCCCTAGGCCTGCTCAGGGGGTCACACAAGGACCCCCAGGGCCCAAAATAAATATTTTAATTTTTTTTAAATCGCGGGATGCGCGGAGAATCGGCGGATCTGGCTACAGAAAAAAAAATGAAGCGCGGACTCCCGCGCTTCGTTATAATTTAGCCCCCGGGTGGGCCAAGTACCGGGGGCAAACTTTATATTGTAATGGGGGGCCCAAAGAGGCACCCCAGCCCCAGGGACCGCCACCCCCCTGGGCTTTTCAAAAATATTTGCGGGGGGCTCACGGCCCCCCCGCAGCCCCGGGGACTGCCACCCCCTGCGGCTTGTGAATGAAATGGGTGGGGGGGCTCAAATGCCCCTCCAAGCCATGGGGACCGCCACCCCCAGGGTTTTTCTAAAATATTTGTGGGGGGCACATGGCCCCACCACAGCCCCGGGGACCGCCACCCCCTGGGGCATATTTTTTTAAAAAATAAACAAACCTGTGTGGGGGGGCTCAAGCCCTCCACATTCTCTGGGACCACCACCTCCCCAGGGCACTAAGTATGCAAATTGGGGGGGTCCGTTATGGACCCCCAAGCCCCGGGAACCACCACCTCCCTGGGGCTTTGTAAATGGTGGGAGGGGGGCTGCGCGGCCCCCCTCCTGGAGCCCTCGATGGCCCTAGGGACCGCCACCACCCAGGGCCGGCTCCTGCAGTGTCCCGTGTTGCCCACCCCCGGGACACTGACGTTTGCTATGTTGCTATGGCAGGGCGGGAGCTGCTGCCATAGCAAACTCTGCTTTGCTTTTTGGAAGAGAGAGCAGGAAACCTGCTCTCTCTTACAAAAACCAAAGCCGATTGCTTTTCCACACGGGGAGCTGCATCTTAGCAGCTCCCCAAGTGGAAAAGCAATGCCGGCTCCTGCAGGACCCGGGGAGCTGGCGGGACCATGGGGGGATTGGGGACCCCCCCACGGTCCCCAACGGATAGGGCTGGCCCCGGGGGATGGGGTCCCCGGGGCCACAAGTGGCCCAGGAGGGAGGCCACGCGGCCCCCCTCCTCAAAAAATAAATAAATAAATACTTTAAAAGAAAACAAAGGCCGGCCTCGGTGGATGGGGTCCCCGGGGGCCATAAATGGCCTGAGGAGGGGGGCAACGCAGCCCCCTCCAGATAAATTAGGAAAAAACAAAAAAGGCCATGCCCCGGGGGATGGAGTGTCGGATGTCAATGGCATACGCATGTGATTAGCCACTAACCTCTGAGGATCGTCAGCGGGAACAATGGTGTGCAGATTAACCTCCCTCGTCCCCAAAGCACAGCTGCGCATAGGGTATGTACAACTCCCAAGCGACCCTGCACCCCGGGGAAAGGGGAAGTGGATAAAACAAAAAAAAGGAAACTGCCAGCTGTTCTCCTTCTCCTGTTCACCCTCTATTGCCTGGGGGGATGTGTAGATCTCGTGAGAGCAGGATGAGACTGTATGCACACAGGAGAGAGAATAAATGATTAGTCAACGCAGTAGTGCGTACCATATACTACTATTCTATATACCTGCGGTTACTCACTAAGAACTATGGCGAGAGACTCTGAGAACAGTGTAGTCCAAACTGAAGGGTCCAGGAACGCTACACCTAACAGGATTCAATATCCCTGCCAGCGATGAGGGCCATGGACACCAACCACGACAGTTATGGTCCCAAAACAAAGCAGCGCAACCGCGCACAAAGTCCAAAATAAATCCCACCTAAATACCTGATAATCCGTTGATACTCGAAGGAGTCGGAAGTCACACACAGTGCCCAGGGAAAGTGGCTCACGGAGCTACAGCAGTCCTGCGGGGAATACCATCCGCTCTGCCTGACTCCGGGACACCACGAGTGCAATTAAAGTTAGGTCCTTTGGTTCCCCCTTCAGTGATTAAGTTTTCAAGGAGGCAAAAACGGCATAGGCACATGGAAAAAGAACCGTGGTAAGTGAGGGCAGCGTAGAAGCGGCGTGTCACACCCGCTGCGAGGCTGGAATCAAGAACGGCAGAGACAACTTGGCGGCTTCAAACAGGGAAACTCTGCAGAGAAGAATCACGGCTGTAACTTGGCTGCAAGGCGAATTGCAAAGCCCCGCGCTGAACCAGAGGCGGGGCTTTGTAGCGTCTCTTCCGGCCAAAATGCGAGCTTCCCATTTCCGGGTTTTCCGCTGTGGGGCTTATGGGATTTGTAGTGTCATGCGACCTGAGGGACCATACATTGTTCTATGCCGCCCACACTTACACTTCCGGGCACTCCACCTGCAGGAACGTATGTATGGCCGCCTGCACCTCATCGGGAAGCTAGCGAGCGCTACATGGAGTCCCCAAGGCTGATTATAGCCTCGGGAGGGGGGCCAAGTGGCCCCCTTCCAATTTATGCTGGGGCTGTTGTTTCAGGGTTTAGGGCAGTGTAGTGGTGTTCGGGCAGTGTAGGGGGTCGTGCTGGGGCTGGTGTTTTATGGTTTAGGGCAGTGCAGTGGTGATCGGGCAGTGTAGGGGGTCGTGCTGGGGGTGTTGTTTCAGGGTTTAGGGCAGTGGTGTTCGGGCAGTGTAGGGGGGTCTTGCTGGGGTTGGTGTTTCAGGGTTTAGGGCAGTGGTGCAGTGGTGTTCGGGCAGTGTAGGGGGTCTTGCAGGGGGTGGTGTTTCAGGGTTTAGGGCAGTGGTATTTGGGCAGTGTAGGGGTCTTGCTGGGGGTGGTGTTTCAGGGTTTAGGGCAGTGGTGTTCGGGCAGTGTAGGGGGTCTTGCTGGGGGTGGTGTTTCATTGTTTAGGGCTGTGCAGTGGTGTTTGGACAGTGTAGGGGATCATGCTGGGGCTGGTGTTTCAGGGTTTAGGGCAGTGCAGTGGTGTTCAGGCAGAGTAGGGGGTCATGCTGGGGGTGGTGTTTCAGGGTTTACGGCAGTGGTGTTCGGGCAGTGTAGGGGGTCTTGCTGGGGGTGGTGTTTCAGGGTTTAGGGCAGTGGTGTTCGGGCAGTGTAGGGGGTCGTGCTGGGGCTGGTGTTTCAGGGTTTAAGGCAGTGCAGTGGTGTTCGGGCAGTGTAGGGGGTCGTACTGGGGCTGGTGTTTCAGGGTTTAGGGCAGTGCAGTTGTGTTCGGGCAGTGTAGGGGGTCATGCTGGGGGCTGGTGTTTCAGGGTTTAGGGCAGTGCAGTGGTGTTTGGGCAGTGTAGGGGGTCGTGCTGGGGATGGTGTTTCAGGGTTTTGGGCAGTGCAGTGGTGTTCGGGTAGTGTAGGAGAACGTGCTGGGGGTGATGTTTTAGGGTTTAGGGCAGAGCAGTGGTGTTCGGGCAGAGTAGGGCTCGTGGGGGGGGTGGTGTTTCAGGGTTTAGGGCAGTGCAGTGGTGTTCAGGCAGTGTAGGGGGTCATGCAGGGGTGGTGTTTCAGGGTTTAGGGCAGTGCAGTGGTGTTCGGGCAGAGTAGGGGGTCGTGCTGGGGGTGGTGTTTCAGGGTTTATGGCAGTGGTGTTCGGGCAATGTAGGGTGTCTTGCTGGGGGTGGTGTTTCAGGGTTTAGGGCAACGGTGTTCGGGCAGTGTAGGGGGTCGTGCTGGGGCTGGCGTTTCAGGGTTTAGGGCAGTGCAGTGGTGTTCGGGCAGTGTAGGGGGCCGTGTTAGGGCTGGTGTTTCAGGGCTTAGGGCAGTGCAGTGGTGTTCGGGCAGTGTAGGGCGTTGTGCTGAGGCTGGTGTTTCAGGGTTTAGGGCAGTGCAGTAGTGTTCGGGCAGTGTAGGGGGTCGTGCTGGGGTTGGTGTTTCAGGGTTTAGGGCAGTGCAGTGGTGTTCGGGCAGTGTAGGGGGTCGTGTTGGGGCTGGTGTTTCAGGGTTTAGGGCAGTGCAGTGGTGTTCGGGCAGTGTAGGGGTCATGCTGGGGGTAGTGTTTCAGGGTTTAGGGCAGTGCAGTGGTGTTCGGGCAGTGTAGGGGGTCATGCTGGGGGTAGTGTTTCAGGATTTAGGGCAGTGCAGTGGTGTTCGGGCAGTGTAGGGAGTCGTGCTGGGGTAGTGTTTCAGGGTTTAGGGCAGTGGTGTTCGGGCAGCGTGGGGAGTCGTGCTTGGGTAGTGTCTTAGGGTTTAGGGCAGTGCAGTTGTGTTTGTGTAGTGGGCAGCGCATGCGCTGCATCGCTAGGCGAGACCTAAAAAGCATTGCACCAAGATGGCTGAAAGCACTTCCTGGATTGAAGTGTTGGCAGCCAATTAGATCCAAGGTCATGCTTGTGTAGTTAAGTCCCGCCCCGATATATAAAGATTTTTTCCCTTTAATATCTCGAAAACTACTGAATGGATTTACATCATATAAAAAAACAGGTCGCTTTATGAACCAAGCACTACCTTTTTGCCAAATTTGGTGTAATTCCATTCAGCAGTTTCAGCTGTAACCGTGTCTAAAGTTTCCTATGGGAAATTCATTTTTTGACCTCTATTTTTTGATTTTCTCAGGAACTACTGAACGGATTTACACCATTTGAAAAAAAGGTCTCTTTCTGAACCAAGGGCTACATTTTTGCCAAATTTGGTGTAATTCCATTCAGCAGTTCGGGCTGTAGTCGTGTCTAAAGTTTCCTATGGGAAATAACATGTCGAGAGAGAGAGAAGAGAAAAAGGGGACAAGAGAAATAATGGCAAGAAAAACAATAAGAAAAAAGAAATGTTTGTTTAGCATGTGACATTGGCAACACTATATAAAACCACTTTAAAAACCTTAAATTGTTCTGCACTCAGAAAACTAGTGGGTGATTTGTTCAGTGACATCTTAGTCACGCAGAAATAAGTGCAGCTCCTCATCCATATTGAGTCCTATTGGCACAGCAGAGTTCATCCCCACAATATGCCTTGCTTTCAAGAAGCAGAGGGTGTGTCCTCTATTACTACCGCTAAGGCTATACGATACCATATCAATAGGAAACTACCACAAATCTTTAATTTCCTTTCATGTTCTTTCTGAAAATGTTTTGGGCTGAATATGAATCGAAAAGGTCTTTATTTTTGCTAGCCTGCAAATGTTGCAAAATTCCCCTATGTACCAATAATTTGGTACTACCTATGTAGTATTTGGGACATGGCCATTTTATGACGTACCCAACATAGCTTGGTTTACAAGTTTATTGCCTATTTATGTATATCTTAAAGTTATTCAGTGTAAGGTCATATTGTCAAGCCTTGTATTTCTTACACGGTGTAAATCCTCTCTTAAGTATCAATGTAGCCTGTCACTTCTCTGAGTACTCACTTCTTACCCTTCTAAAAGTAATCATAGGTTTTCTCAGTGATTAATATCTTTCCTAGTATAGCATCTACCCTCGCCGTTCTCCAATGTTCATTCACTATAACTCTGACCTTCTGATGTTCAGTATTGTAAACTGATATTAATCCTCTCCTCTGTTTCTTATTTGCCTTTTTGTAGAAAGGTCGTCTTTCTTTATCTTTTTCCCCTCTCCTTTTTTTGGCCTTCTACGTCGCTGTATCTAGCATTTCTTTTTTTTTTTGTAGAGTTTTATATAGCGCAAACTAGACCCGAAGATATTGGGTATCAGAGCGCTTTACATGAGCTCCAGTTTCGTTACACAAGGACACATTCATTTTTGTTAGGCACGGGGAGATTAAGTGATTTGCCCAGAATCACAGGATGTTGAGCGTCGTTGCCGAGACTCGAACCCGGTTCCCCAGCTTCAAGGTCGACCGCTCTAGCTGTAAGGCTATATCCTCTTTCCTTCTTGTGGTTACCTCAGTCTTTAATCTAGTTAGTATAATTCTGTTCTTGTCACTCTCCTCTAAACATGGTCATACTGGTTCATCCCCAACTGGAATATTTAATTTACTTATAAATCCCTAGTAAAGTGGTACTACATGTACCCAAGGCCTGTGTATGAAATGCTACTAGTGGGCCTGCAGCACTGATTGTGCCTGCCACTTAAGGAGCCCTCTAAATAAGGCACAGACCTACCACTGCATAGTCTGTGTGTGCAGTATACTGCCATGTCGACTTGGCAAAATAGCCCTTTTGCCAGCCCAAATCTCCCCTTTTCAGATCGAGCCTAGAGTCAGCACGAATGCGCTGCTAGGTGAGGCATGCTGTATTCGGTATACGGCTTCAAGGACCTCCCATCTTTTTGATTGGCTCTTTCAGTAAATGCCCGATTTTCATTGGTGGACTACATAATTAGTCCCGCCTTTTGGTCTTTCAGTGACTGCCCCTGTTACTGCCCCCATACTTTTTGATTTACTTATGGCGTTTTTGGCGCACTCTTTTTGTTCTTTAGGCTGGCCTATCCTCCTCAGTTGTGTTCTGCCACTGCCCCCGTCAAGCTTCTCTGTCGGCGTCCGTTCTCGGCACCGCACCACGGTTCTTCCTTGTTATCAGACCCACCATAAGCCGACCGCCGTTCCTTTGTTTTTGGAAGGCACAGTTTTACCAACTCAAACCCAGTTCCCCAGGTCCGAAGTTGACTGCTTTAGAGGTTACAAAACAGCCTCTCTCCTGTCAAATATATCCAAATGCATATGCATGGAAATTAACATCTCCCGTCATATTTACACATTACTAAATCACGTTACTTTAACTGTTTACTCATTGCACTGACAGGCCTTTCAGTAACTAAGGGGCATATCAACAACAACCGGCGATAATTATCTCTAAGCGCACTTAGCGCTAGGATAATTATCGCCGGCTAGCGTGAATTTTTATCGCTGAGATAGCGTGCTATTAGCAACGCTTATCTCAATAGCGATAAAAATCCTCACGCTAACAGGCTAACGTGAGATTATCGCTGGAAACCCAGCGATAATCTCACGTTACCTTGTTGATAGGGACAGACAAACTTAGCCATGATATCCTCCTTCCATAGGATCTCATGGCTAAGTCAGAAAAATACCAGACGTAATAAGCAGCGTTAACCGCGGTTAGCGCTGCTTTTTTTGTCTCTAACAGGGTTAGCGACATTCTTGATAATAGGAGAAATGTCGTTTAGCGGCATTTCTCCTATTATTTTACTCTGGAACGCCCCCTTTGCATCTCATTAGAGATGCAAAGGGAAGCGTAGAGTAAAAGGCTGCTAACATGCAAATTTGCATGTTAGCACCCTGTTGTTGATAGGGCGCTAGTTTTATCTCTCCTTTTTTGGCTTTTAAAGCCAAAAAAGCAGAGATAAAGCCCTTGTTGATATGCCCCCAGGTAAGGAAGTCGTCCGTCCTTTATGTTCATGCCACTTATCTTCCTTTAGAATGCTGGCACAATGGCAGCCGTCATGAACGCTTTGATGTTCGAAATAAACTACTGTCAATATCGTCACAGTATGCGAGTCCTTTCAGGTCTCCTTGTCATCTTTGGATTCTCTTTGCACGTTGTGGGGAGCACCATTTATCCCTGCTCTCACACGGTAGCAGAAACTAACGCGGTCTTCTACACTCCTTGTATGAGAATCTTTAGGCGTCTGAAGCACTTTTCTTCAAATGCCTACAGTCTTTGAAGCAGGGAAGCACAGACAGATTTGAGGGGGTGCTATCTCTCACAGTGCTCTTCAGTCTGTGGCCCAGCGGCCCGCTCCCAGGCCCCTGCTTTTGGCCTCTTGGTGTGGAGGGGGGCTGGACATTCCTATGGCTGCAAGTGGCCCAAACACTCTCAATGGTGTTTAAAGCTGCCGCAGCCTGGGATTATGCACAGGCAGTCGTCGGCACAGCTTGAATCAGCCTACATCGGAGAATGAGCCTGTGCTGTGCCTGCAACAACGTACACACCCCGCCGTGTGCACAAACGATCCCCTTTACACACATCCACTAAGTAAGGGAGGAAAACCACAATGCCCGAGATGTGGATCCAGAGCGCAGGGTGGAGGGACAGGGCTGTCTCAGCACACTGTGCCTGCTTAGACTGAGAGCAGTGTAACCTTCCTGTGCTGTGCCTGCAACAACGCACACACCCCGCCGTCTGCACAAATGACCCCCTTTACACACATCCACTAAGTAAGGGAGGAAAACCACAATGCCTGAGATGTGGATCCAGAGCTCAGGGTGGAGGGACAGGGCTGTCTCAGCACACTGTGCATGCTTAGACTGTGGAGCAGTCTAACCTTCCTGTGCTGTGCCTGCAACAACGCACACACCTCGCCGTGTGCACAAATGACCCCCTTTACACACATCCACTACGTAAGGGAGGAAAACCACAATGCCTGAGATGTGGATCCAGTGCTCAGGGTGGAGGGACAGGGCTGTCTCAGCACACTGTGCCTAGACTGCGGAGCAGTTTAACCTTCCTGTGCTGTGCCTGCAACAACGCACACACCCCGCCGTGTGCACAAATGACCCCCTTTACACACATCCACTAAGTGAGGGAGGAAAACCACAATGCCCGAGATGTGGATCCAGAGCTCAGGGTGGAGGGACAGGGCTGTCTCAGCACACTGTGCCTTCGTAGACCGAGGAGCAGTCTAACCTTCCTGTGCTGTGCCTGCAACAACGCACACACCCCGCCGTGTGCACAAATGACCCCCTTTACACACATCCACTAAGTAAGGGAGGAAAACCACAATGCCCGAGTTGTGGATCCAGAGCGCAGGGTGAAGGGACAGGGCTGTCTCAGCACACGGTGCCTGCTTAGACTGAGGAGTAGTCTAACCTTCCTGTGCTGTGCCTGCAACAACGCACACACCCCGCCGTGTGCACAAATGTCCCCCTTTACACGCATCCACTAAGTAAGGGAGGAAAACCACAATGCCCGAGTTGTGGATCCGGGGTGGAGGGACAGGGCTGTCTCAGCACACGGTGCCTGATTATACTGAGGAGCAGTCTAACCTTCCTGTGCTGTGCCTGCAACAACGCAGACACCCCGCCGTGTGCACAAATGACCCCCTTTACACACATCCACTAAGTAAGGGAGGAAAACCACAATGCCCGAGTTGTGGATCTGGGGTGGAGGGACAGGGCTGTCTCAGCACACTGTGCCTAGACTGTGGAGCAGTCTAACCTTCCTGTGCTGTATTGCTTGTTTAGAGTGCGCACTGTTTAGCACCTGTACTGAAGAGTCATGCAGCATACTCTAGGTTGGGATGTACAGCGATGCGTTTACATACAAAGGCGCATACATACATTGTCATATGTATATACAGTTCTGTCCACACATACCAGTCGCAGAAATCTACAAAATAGCACTTACTGAAAGCAAACATACACAAGCTCAGAAACAATCTAGTATAGTTATGCACACAATTGCGCACACGCATTTATCACACTGTCACATACACCCACCTCCTCCTTTAATGATACACAACACATAAAATGAGAGGCAGCAATCACCGACCTAAAATAATGAAGCAACATGCATCCCCTAGCTACTGCTTAAAAACGCACCAACATGGTCACCACCTGCATTACACCTGTATTTTAGCAAAATGCATAATAATAATTATTTTGATTATTGCGGTGTAACGGCACCCTGCTCTATTGTGTTGCACTGTGCAGCACATATGGCTCTCCCAACCTCTCCTCGCCCTAGGTGCTTTCACATGCAGTACAGCTCCCCTGGGTGTTCAGGAAGTGGCGGAGATCAAGTCAGATGTAAGCGTAGGACCACTTCAAGAAAACTCTCAGGCGGCACCCGGTTTTATATGAGCTGTGATGCTATTATTCTTTTAGTTCACTATGCATCTTGAGGTGAGTTAAATTGCCATGTACCGTATGTTAACATATGTGCACACTCATGCATGCAGTCATATATTCAAACACGTAGCGCAAAATTCATAAAGATGCCACTGTGTCTTACTCGTATAGTATTCCAGACTTACTCTCGAATTTCAAGAGTAAGCCAGTACTTAGCATGGCATGGCTAAACACTTATAAGGTCCCAAATGCGAGACCTATTGGCTATACCAATGCTTGTTCTAGATAAAATGTCACCCGTAAGGTAGGCCCAGAGGGCAGGGTGCAATGTGTTGAAAAGGCAGAAAATGTACTTTTAAGTTTTAAATGTCCAGGAAGTGAAAAACTTCCAAAGTCGTTTTTCACTACTGCAAGGCTTCTCTCACCCCTAAGATAACACTGCAATTGCCTTTTTACCTTTTATAAGTGTAGTTTCCAAATGGAAAGAGATAACTCTTCCAAGTTTGGTGTCTCTGGAATCCTAATTTAAAATCCCAATTAATGGTGAAGTTGGATTTTAAATTACAATTCTGAAAATGCCACTTTTAGAAATCGTGGAGGGCGATGTGAATATTGCAAGTTTATTGCAAGGGAGTACATCATCCCCCTTTTCTGTGCATTCGAAATACTGTGTACACTTTCCTCCAATCAAATATGGATCACTGGAAGGAAAACTATTTCATGAGCACATGAGGATTGGATCTTTTTTTGAAACATTTTGAAAGCTGATTGGAGCCTAAAGTTTACTATTGATTTCGAGCGATAATTGAGAGCCCTGAGGAAGTTCAAGAATTTCTTTTTTGAACGAAACGCATTGGCTGAACGACTTGTGTACTTATATGTAATGAAATAATACAATGATCTTATAAGACGAAATATGAAATAAATTTGCCATTTTGAGATACATTATCTGGAATATCATTTGAATCTGAATATTTTCCTGGTGCACCATTCCATTTGAAATATAACTTTTATAAAGTTTACATTTTCTTAATTAAGCCATTTGATGCCTGCTGTCTGTGTCTGATCACATGTCTTGGTTGGATGACAGCTGGGCTTGGTGCATTCCCCCTAGAGAGCCGCACACAATGGGAGCTGAGATGTGACTTGATGGGCCATCATGGCAGGATGGGAATGAGGACCTGGACCCAGCCTCACTTACACCTGAACAGGCTGTGTCCTGCCCCCACACAAAGGCTGCATAACCCCCTGTAGTGAGTCTGGAGCCAGGGCAGCAAGGGGAGGACCTCTGTGCGCTTCAAAGACCTGTCTATGAAGTCTCCCCCACTTCAAAGGCACAACTAGGTATAAGCACTGGACCTCTGACCCCCACCATTTCAGTACACTCTGGACCTGTGAAGACTCTGCCAGGAAGAAGGATGGCTGTGCTGCTGAAGGACTGCCACTCTGCTGGACTGCTGATTTGATGGACTCCTACCTTGCTGTGCTGACCTGATACCTGCTGCCCTCTTGCTTGGGTGATGGGACTGGACCTGCATCACTTGAACCCACCCAGAGAGACTCCAAGGGTTTGCTGGCTGACCTCCTGATCTGAAGTCTCAGGGACATGAATGATTCCAGACAACCTGCTTCTGCACCTTGACTCTGCCATCTATGAGTCTAACCTGCCAGGTGGTGCCACCCTAGACCTGGAACCTAGGAAGTGGCCCTAAGATGTTTCTCCAGTGGAACTAACGCATCCTCCGATGAGTGATGCATCCCCAAGCAGAATCCATGCATCTCCTTTATTGATCAACGCCTCTTTGAGCAGAACTGATGCATTGCCGCTGTTGCATGGATTGGACCTGTTGCAAAAGACTCGCATAGCTGCTGTAGCCAACATCTTGGGACCGACGCATCACCTTCGGAACCACCACTGTGCGATGCTTTTCTTGGCGCAAGCTTCTCGCAACCTCGTTCACTAAGACGAACTTCTGCATCGCAGCTTCACAGCTCATCGGAACCAGCGCATTTTCTCCGCTACACTTTGTATTCTCGACACCAGCCGTCGCTACGGATCGCAAGGCCCGTCAACAGAATCCTCAACATTGACGCATCAGGACCTCGCATCGCAGCCTTATCACATTTCGGAACCGACACATTGCCTCTGCTGCACGACGCATCTTCATCGTGGATCCACACAAACGTTTTGCAACCAGTATTCAAAGTACTTTGGTTCAGCGGGCCTACCTGGGTCCCTGTAACCAGTCCGCGCTCCATTGCAGTTGGCCTGATCTTTTGACTTTGTTCCGGTGGTACGTCCAGATATCGCACTACTGTTTCTAGTCGCTATTTTACAGTTTATTCTTTAAAAATGTATAACTCAAGTTCTGCTTATTGGTTTTTGTCGTTTTGGTCTTGTTTTATTTATTAAACCAAAGTCTATTTTACTAACCTGGTTAGGAATCTTTTTGTGTGGTGTTTTCACTTTTTTACTGTTTGAAGTGTTGCACAAATACTTCACACAATGCCTCCAACATAAGTCTGACTGCTTTGTGCTAAGCTACCAGGAGGTGAGCCCAGACTGATTTAGGGTTTGCTTGCGCCTTCCCCTGAGTAGGATTGTGGTTACTGCTAGACCAGTCTCATAACCCAGTCAACCAGGAACGCAAATTCTAACAGGTGCTGGAAATTCTTTAGGCTCTTAATATTTTGATACGTGGTGTATTCTGCTTTTTTGGATAGGGATGAAAACTCCTGGCATGTAAAACATTACGTACTGGTTTTGGTTTCCTATAAATAGAGGTGAGAATGTTATCATCTACTTCACACAGATGTCGGAAAAGAGCACACGTTCCCTACTCACATGGCATGTAACTCTAAATTTAGTTATCATTTAACATGTCAGCAAATTTCTCCACTTCCTGTGGCAGCTGCTATTGAAGAAATGTGATGAGGCAGCGCAGGCGAGAACAAATAAATAAATAAAGATTATTTACCAGCTGGCTGCCGCCTCGGTGCTCTTCTCCTCCTGTCTCGACTCCCTGCAATCGATGGGTTCACTGCACAGGCTCCAAGACTCCCTTAGGCCAATCTAGACGTTGATCTCATGCTGGTAATACTATTACCCAGCATGAGAGAAGCGCCCTGATTGGTCTAAGTGGGCTGGTTTGGTGCTCAGTCAGGGCCTTAGAGCATGTGCTTGTTCTCCACTCGACTGTGCAACACAGCTCAGGTTGGAGGAATCTGAGTGCGCATTTCGGTTTGGCCATCCTAAGACAGCTGGCCAAACCGACATGCGCACTTACAGTGCCCACCATTCCTGCTCCATTATGCTGACATGAGGATGGCCCCGTCCCGCCCGTGACTGGCTCATTGAGAGAAAAATAAAATGATAAAAAGATTGTTTTATTATCATTTCATTTTTCATGTTTGCACTGAGGAGAGCAGTGGGGCGACGCTCCTCTGCCTTAACGGAGGAGCCGACGCTTATTCCTGTTCACCGTTCCAGATAAAACCAGATCATCAATAGGTCTCTTCCACACCGCAATCTCTTCTGCACGTGCCTCAAAGGCTGAACCATAGAGTACCTGCTTCTCCCACCAGACCTTATGCAAATGTACATACCTGCGGCTAATCTGGAGAGAAAGGTAAGGAGTACGGCAACAAACAGGCTGCATCAGAAGTGGTGTTTTTATGCATAAATATATTTTGGCTAAATGTAGTTTTCGGGCCTGTTGGACTTGGCCCTTTTTCCCTCATTTTTTTCGTTTTTGCAGTGTTAAGGTGCAGGTGCTCCCTTCTCCCAAGATGGCTGCCACAGACCCCTGCTACTGCAGGGTGGTCGTTTTTCATAGTAGCACCCTAGCTGCCAGGAGCTGGCTGGGACCCACAACAATGTTGCGACACCAGCCCGCCTTTTTGTCCCATAGGTAGAGTGGGGAAGCTCCTGGAAGATGCTGGAACCTTCTAGAAGGGAGGTGGGGTTTTACTTTTGCCGCCTTGGCTAGAGGTCACCTGACCTAGGGCTACTTAAGAGAGGGAGGGAAACTTTTGTGGTGAGTTGGACATTGGGGTGAAGCAGAGCTGGAAGAATCCACCAGGAGTGTAGGCGGTAGGGCCTAGCCAGGGACTTATGCCTCTGAGAGTGACAGGATTTAGGTACTGCCTCTTAAATGAGTGAGGTGCCCTGTGAATCCCACTGATCTTGCCCAGTAGTAGGAGGACCCAGAGACTCTCTGCCAGCCTGACTAGGAAGGATCTAGTCGCCCTCTCCATTCCTACCCCCTGTAACAGAACCCCTTTAAGGGTGCCAGATACATCTGCGCCAAAAGACTTCATCTGTCAACTGAGAACTGAAACCTAACTTTAAGAACTGAGACTGCATGACAAGAGCGAGCTGTAAGCCTTGAATGCCAGAGCTGAGACTGCGTGTCCAAGCTACCCTATTGAACAAAATACTAAGCCGATTGCCAAGTCACCGGGGATCGACCAGGTACTAGCGCTGTGACCCCCGCGCTCCCTGCCCGGGTCTGGGACCCCCGGCAGCGTGCTCCGCTGAGCACTTTACCCCCATCCTTAATTTGAGCCCCCCCCCTGCGACGACGAAGCCAGCGCGCTCACCGCCTCGGCCTGGAGGCCTGGAGGAGTGCCCTGCTGTGTCGCGAGGCCCAGGTGAAGTCCGGGGCCCCGTCGCTGCCGTCGCAGCCGTGTGAGGAGGTGCGCAAGGTCGGGGCCGAGTTCCCCCAACGTCGTGAGGACGGCCGCCTGCTGACGCCGAGACGGAGGTAAGCCCGGAGGCTGAGATCCCCCCTGGTGCGCCCCCTGCTGGTCTGGAAACCACACCGCACTTGGCCCGGGTTGTCCCCTCCGTGGGAGTCCCCTCCCCTGCCTGCGCGACGGAGAGACCCCGCCGAGGGATCCTGTCCGTGTCCCGCCTTCTGTAATACTGAGCGCGGTGCTCTGTGACCTGCACCGAAGCATAGGGACCCGCTCCTCAAGTCCGGTCACCCTCCCCACTGGAAGCCGCCCAAAGAACTGACTGGCATTACCCTCGTGTGGCGCTTCACGCCACCGACCCTGCTTCCCCAGCCGGAGAGACCGGGACTGCGAGTAGCGCACTGTGTTATATGCTCTGCTCGAAAGTAAATTACATGCCAAGGAATGCGAGTAGCGCACTGTGTTATATGCTCTGCTCGAAAGTAAATTACATGCCAAGGAATGCGAGTAGCGCACTGTGTTATATGCTCTGCTCGAAAGTAAATTACATGCCAAGGAATGCGAGTAGCGCACTGTGTTATATGCTCTGCTCGAAAGTAATTACATGCCCAGGAACGCGAGTAGCGCACTGTGTTATATGCCCTGCTCGAAAGTAATTACATGCCCAGGAACGCGAGTAGCGCACTGTGTTATATGCTCTGCTCGAAGGTAATGATATGCAACTGATTACGAGTAACGTGTTGTGATAACTGTTCTACGCAAACGTTTCCACATGCAACTGATTGCGCGTAGCGCTGTGTTTTATATGCCTTGCTTCACAGTACTAGGGGCCAGTGGTCACGAGGAGCGCTCAGTTCGACAGGCGCCATGTTGATGAACCCAATGTTCCCCCTTACCAGTAGTACGCTGTGTTAGACGGCCTGTTCAGGGACAGACTTTACATAAGCGCGCACCGCGCTAGAATCTCCCGCATTTAACCAGCGGGCGTGGGTACATGAACGAGGTTAGGCACTGCATAGATATCACCAAGAGTGTCGCATGTACTGAACGATGGTATTATGATTCATGTATTACCTTGTTATTTCCTGAACTGCAACTGACCAGCTATACTTGGATAAACTTGAAGTATTTGCATAATCTCGCTCCTTCCTTTCCCTGCCAAAGTCATCGAGAAGGTCGTCAACAAGCAGCTGGCCGCCTTCCTCGAGACGAACGGATCCCTCGACCCATCGCAATCCGGATTCAGAGCCAACCACAGCACAGAGACCGCCCTCATCGCAGCCACCGACGACATCCGAGCCCTGCTCGACAAAGGTGAAACAGCGGCACTCATCCTCCTTGACCTCTCCGCAGCATTTGACACTGTCTGCCACCGCACCCTAGTCCAACGCCTCAACGACACCGGCATCCAGGGGATTGCTCTGGAATGGATCATCTCATACCTCTCCGGCAGAACACAGAGAGTACGCCTCCCTCCGTTCCGCTCTGAGGCCACCGAAGTCATCTGCGGCGTCCCACAAGGATCATCGCTCAGCCCCACTCTCTTCAACATCTACATGAAACCCCTCGCTGCCATCGCACGCCAACACAACCTCAACATCATCTCCTACACCGATGACACCCAGCTGATTCTCTCCCTGACCAGAGACCCCGACACCGCCAAAGCCGACCTACACGAAGGGATGAAAGATGTCGCCGAATGGATGAACATCAGCCGCCTGAAGTTGAACACGGACAAGACAGAAGTCCTCATCCTGGGACCATCGCCCTCTGCATGGGACGACTCCTGGTGGCCCCCGGCCCTGGGCACCGCACCCAAGCCAACGGACCACGCACGCAACTTGGGCGTCATCCTGGACTCCTCCCTATCGATGACCAGACAAGTCAACGCCGTCTCCTCATCTTGCTTCCACAACCTCCGCATGCTCCGCAAGATCTTCAGATGGATCCCGACTGAGACCAGGAAGACTGTCACCCAGGCCCTCGTCACCAGCAGACTAGACTACGGAAACACCCTCTACGCCGGTACAACAGCCAAGCTTCAGAAAAGACTTCAGCGTATCCAGAACGCCTCCGCCCGTCTCATCCTGGACGCCCCCCGACGCAGCCACATCTCGAGCCACCTAAGAGACCTGCACTGGCTCCCTGTCAACAAGAGGATCACGTTCAGGCTCCTCACCCACGCACACAAATCCCTCCACGACCTGGGCCCAAGGTACCTCAACGACCGCCTGACTTTCTACACGCCCACCCGACAGCTACGATCCGCGTACCTCGCCCTCGCCGTCGTCCCTCGCATCCAGAGAGCCACCGCCGGAGGAAGATCCTTCTCCTACCTGGCGGCTAAGACATGGAACTCCCTGCCCGTCCACCTGCGGCTGACCCAGGACCACCTCGCCTTCAGGAAACAGCTCAAGACCTGGCTGTTCGAGCAGTAGCAGACCCCCTCCCCCAAGCGCCTTGAGACCCTTCCGGGTGAGTAGTGCGCGATATAAATTCCTTGATTGATTGATTGATTAATTTAAACGGTGTGGCGTCCCTTATTGTGTGTGACTCTAGTCCATGAGAAGCGTGTGGTGTATGGTTGCTTAACACATAGCCCTCTGGTTGCCCGACCGGCTCGCGCCACGTTACCGCCCTTAGGGCCTGGTGACCCCAGGTTCCTACAGGGCCACATACCGCAATGTTTAATTTGGCTTAAGAAGTTGAGAAAAAACAAGGTTATTGCAAAAGATGTTTGTGTAAAAGATAGTATCACGTGCTGGGGTGCACTGTGCCACGTGCAGCCTTTCCTTCCACGTGTCTGCTGGCTCGTAACAGTCAGTCGGTTCATATCTCTTTAGAAACATTACCATTGGTCGTGGCCCCCTCTTGCATCCTCCAGCAGAGTGGGGACTCCTCACAAGCTTCTTGGTGGCCTTACTCTTCTATCAATCAATCAGCCATTTGTGGAGCGCGCTACTCACCCGTGAGGGTCTCAAGGCGCTGGGGGGAGGGGGGAAGCAGCTACTGGTTGAATAGCCAGGTCTTGAGAAGTCTCCTGAAGGTCAACTGGTCCTGGGTCAGCCGCAGGTGGGCGGTGTGGGTGTTCCATGTCTTGGCGGCGAGGTGGGAGAATGATCTGCCGCTGGTGGTCGTTCGGCGGAAGCGTGGGACGGTGGCGAGGGCGAGGTCGGCGGAGCGAAGCTGGCGGTTCGGGGTGTAGAAGGATAGTTGTTTGTTGAGGTATGCTGGTCCGGTGTTGTGGAGTGCTTTGTGAGCGTGGGTGAGGAGCTTGAAGGTGATCCTCTTGTTGACCGGGAGCCAGTGCAGGTCTCTCAGGTGGGTGGTGATGTGGCTGCGGTGAGGGAGTCCGTGGATGAGGCATGCGGAGGCGTTTTGTATGCGTTGGAGTCACTTCTGGAGTGTAGCCGTTGTTCCTGCGTAGAGGACGTTGCCGTAGACCAGCCTGCTGCTGACGAGAGCTTGGGTGACCGTTTTTCTGGTTTCGGTTGGGATCCACCTGTAGATCTTGCAGAGCATGCGGAGGGTGTTGAAGCAGGAGGAGGAAACAGCGTTGACTTGCTGGATCATAGAGAGCGTTGAGTCCAGGATGAACCCCAGGTTGGGGGCGTGGTTGGTGGGTGTCGGGGCAGCTCCCAACGTGGCCGGCCACCAGGAGTTGTCCCATTCGGAGGGAGTGGAGCCGAGGATGAGGACTTCCGTCTTGTCTGAGTTCAGTTTCAGCCAGCTGGTCTTCATCCAGTCTGCGACAGCCTTCATTACCTCGTGGAGGCCGCACCACCGCACCACCAAGAAGAAATCTTTGAAGGAACGACTGGACAAGAACGCCCATGACAGCAAGGAGCTCTTCAACATCGTCAAGGAGTTCTCCAACCCCAGCACCGGCAACAACGACATCACTCCCTCGCAGGACCTCTGCGACTCCCTCGCCTCGTACTTCCACCGCAATATCGCCGACATCCACAACAGTTTCGGCGCTCCACCCCTGCACCCATCGACCGAACCTACGCACCCCGCCGCTATCCTCCAGACATGGACCAAAGTGACCCCCGAAGACACGACACGCATGATGAACACCATCCACTCCGGATCTCCGACCGACCCATGCCCCCACCATGTCTTCAACAAGGCCGCCTCTACCATTGCACCCCACCTCCGAGACATCATCAACGCCTCCTTCGACACAGCCACCTTCCCGGAGAGCTGGAAGCACGCCGAGCTCAGCGCACTACTGAAGAAACCAACAGCGGACCCGACCGACCTCAAGAACTTCCGCCCAATCTCGCTCCTTCCATTCCCTGCCAAAGTCATTGAGAAGGTCGTCAACAAGCAGCTGGCCGCCTTCCTCGAGACGAACGGATCCCTCGACCCATCGCAATCCGGATTCAGAGCCAACCACAGCACCGAGACCGCCCTCATCGCAGCCACCGACAACATCCGAGCCCTGCTCGACAAAGGTGAAACAGCGGCACTCATCCTCCTTGACCTCTCCGCAGCATTTGACACTGTCTGCCACCGCACCCTAGTCCAACGCCTCAACGACACCGGCATCCAGGGGAATGCTCTGGAATGGATCATCTCATACCTCTCCGGCAGAACACAGAGAGTACGCCTCCCTCCGTTCCGCTCTGAGGCCACCGAAGTCATCTGCGGCGTCCCGCAAGGATCGTCGCTCAGCCCTACTCTCTTCAACATCTACATGAAACCCCTCGCTGCCATCGCACGCCAACACAACCTCAACATCATTTCCTACGCCGCTGATTCTCTCCCTCACCAGAGACCCCGACACCGCCAAAGCCGACCTACACGAAGGGATGAAAGATGTCGCCGAATGGATGAACATCAGCCGCCTGAAGTTGAACACGGACAAGACAGAAGTCCTCATCCTGGGACCGTCGCCCTCCGCATGGGATGACTCCTGGTGGCCCCCGGCCCTGGGCACCGCACCCAAGCCAACGGACCACGCACGCAACTTGGGCGTCATCCTGGATTCCTCCCTATCGATGACCAGACAAGTCAACGCCGTCTCCTCATCTTGCTTCCACAACCTCTGCATGCTCCGCAAGATCTTCAGATGGATCCCGACCGAGACCAGGAAGACTGTCACCCAGGCCCTCGTCACCAGCAGACTAGACTACGGAAACACCCTCTACGCCGGTACAACAGCCAAGCTTCAGAAAAGACTTCAGCGTATCCAGAACGCCTCCGCCCGTCTCATCCTGGACGCCCCCCGACGCAGCCACATCTCGAGCCACCTGAGAGACCTGCACTGGCTCCCTGTCAACAAGAGGATCACGTTCAGACTCCTCACCCACGCACACAAATCCCTCCACGACCTGGGCCCAAGGTACCTCAACGACCGCCTGACCTTCTACACGCCCACCCGACAGCTACGATCCGCGAACCTCGCCCTCGCCGTCGTCCCTCGCATCCAGAGAGCCACCGCCAGAGGAAGATCCTTCTCCTACCTGGCGGCTAAGACATGGAACTCCCTGCCCGTCCACCTGCGGCTGACCCAGGACCTCCTCGCCTTCAGGAAACAGCTCAAGACCTGGCTGTTCGAGCAGTAGCAGACCCCCTCCCCCAAGCGCCTTGAGACCCTTCCGGGTGAGTAGTGCGCGATATAAATTCCATGATTGATTGATTGATTGAGGTTGGATTTGGAGATGGCTGGGTCTTTGATGAGGGATAGGATCAGCTGTGTGTCGTCGGCGTACGAGACGATGTTGAGGTGGTGTGCTCGGACGATGTTGGTGAGCGGTGCATGTAGATGTTGAAAAGGGTCGGGCTGAGGGATGAACCCTGGGGTACGCCGCAGGTGATCGCGGTGGCTTTGGAACGGAAGGGGGGGGTGGCGGACTCACTGAATTCTACCGGTGAGGAAGGAGGTGATCCAGTCCAGGGTTTTGCCTCGGATCCCAGCGTCATGGAGGCGTGTGCGCAGGTTGTGGTGACAGACTGTGTCGAAGGCGGCCGAGAGGTCCAGGAGGATCAGGGCCACGGTTTCGCCTTTGTCCAGTTTGGTCCTGATGTCATCAGTGGCGGCGAGGAGGGTGGTTTCGGTGCTGTGATTGCTGTGGAAGCCGGATTGGGAGGAGTCCAGAACCTTGTTCTCCTCCAGGAAGTGGGTCAGTTGTCTGTTGGCGATCTTCTCAATGACGTTCGCTGGGAACGGGAGCAGGGAGATGGGTCAGAAGTTCTTGAGGTCCTTTGGGTCCGCCTGGGGTTTCTTGAGTAGGGCGTTGATCTCGGCGTGTTCCCAGCTCTCTGGGAAAGTGGCGGTCTCGAAGGAGCTGTTGATGATCTTTCAGAGTTGGGGTGCAAAGATGGAGCTTGCCTTGTTGAAGATGTGGTGTGAGCAGGGGTCGCAGGGGTCGGAGGGTGAGCCGGAGTGGATCGTGTTCATGATTTTGATGGTGTCTTCATCATTGATGACTGTGGACACCCAGCTGTAGCCAGGAGTCAGCAGGGGGGGCCTCATGTATACCTACTACTCCCAAGGCCTTGGAACCCAGCACCCTATCACTTAGCTGCAGTGCAGCCACTCTGCCTGCCATGCCCTGGGTCACACCGTGCTTGACAATGCAGAATACACTCTTAACATTCCAGGATGACTGCGTGGGCAGGTGGAGGTCTCACCCACACTTTTACACAGACTGCGTATTTGGCATGCTTGCACACAAACACACATACAAATACATGCAAGGAAAAGAACCCACATATCATTCATGACACAGGCACCCACATTTAAGTCTGCACACCTGGGCACGCACAGACGCTCACATATGTACATGCGTTGTAATTGTAATTGAATTTATATAGTGCTTAGTACCCCTGACGAGGAATCAAGGTGCTTTTTCAGCGAGAAGTACACTACTCCGGAATCCAAACAGGATTAGTGGTGAATTAGTATAGTGAAATAGTAAAGTCATTTGAGCAGTGGATATGTTAGTCTGTTATTTGGATTGAGAAGTATAGTGGAGGTATAGATGAGGAAAAGGGTTTGCATTTATATAGCGCTTGCTACCCCTGATGAGTAAGCGCTTTTGGGTGAGTAGCACGCTGCCCTGGAACCCAAAATGCACACCCAGGCATGCACACTTACACAAGTAAGCACAGGAACACAACAGACGCACACAAATCGTGTGAGAGGCTTTCAAGCACACTCCTGCACTGGAATCAAAAACACTTAACACTTGCACCGTGTTCTTGCACATATTGTACAGGCGCAGGAAGAAAAAATAACAAGGCTGGAAAGAGGCCGAGGCACGACCACACCCACGGATCTGGCCCTGACACAGAGTGACCTCAGCAACAGAGCTTCACAGGGAGGTACAAACCAGCCCCTGGGAGTGACAGGCTGCCTGTGGGCGGCTACAGGCAGTAGTTACCTCAGCAGAGCCGCACAGGGAGGTACAAACCAGCCCCTGGGAGGGACAGGATGTCTGTGGGCGGTGACAGGCAGAGAGTGACCTCAGCAGCAGAGCATCACAGGGAGGTACAAACTAGCCCCTGGGAGTGACAGGCTGCCTGTGGGCGGTTACAGACAGAGAGTGACCTCAGCAGACCTTCACAGAGAGTTACAAACCAGCCCCTGGGAGTGACAGGCTGCCTGTGGGCGGCTACAGGCAGAAAGTTACCTCAGCAGAGCCGCACAGGGAGGTACAAACCAGCCCCTGGGAGTGGCAGGCTGCCTGTGGGCGGTTACAGGCAGAGAGTGACCTCAGCAGCAAAGCATCACAGGGAGGTACAAACCAGCCTCTGGGAGTGACAGGCTGCCTGTGGGCGGTTACAGGCAGAGAGTGACCTCAGCAGAGCCGCAGAGGGAGGTACAAACCAGCCCCTGGGAGTAACAGGCTGCCTTTGGGCGGCTACAGGCAGAGAGTGACCACAGCAGAGCCGCACAGGGAGTTACAAACCAGCCCCTGGGAGTGACAGGCTGCCTGTGGGCGGTTACAGGCAGAGAGTGACCTCAGCAGAGCCGCACAGGAAGGTACAAACCAGCCCCTGGGAGTGACAGGCTGCCTGTGGGCGGTTACAGGCAGAGAGTGACCTCAGCAGAGCCACACAGGGAGGTACAAACCAGCCCCTCGAGTGCCCTCAACAAGCAGCACCAGGGATGTAGATTGGTCAGTAAGATTGGGAGGGTGTGAGCTTCAGATGTCCCAACAATCACACTGGCCAATAATGTTAAAAAAAAACATTATTAGAAGCAGGGCACGAGGGGGGCTTAAGAGTCAGTGGAAAGGCAGAGGAGTGCGGTTTGTTAGGGGTACTTAAAACCCAATAGCATACAAACTAACCAAGGCAGAGACGAGAGAGAGAAGAGCGTGAGGGAGGGAGGGAGGGAGGAAGAGAGAGAAAAAAATATATATAAAAATCCTTGTTGAAATCCGACAGACATCTCAAAATAATCGACTGAAAGCACCTGTACTCAACCATTTACTAAAGAATACATTTTTTAGGGGGTGTAAAACCCCCACTCTGAATCTGCGGCCCCTGAGCAGCACCTGGTGGTATCTGGCTGACACAAGGACACACGAGTATCCAGCTGTTTGCAGAGGTGCTGCCTGGAACGATGTTTAGATTGGGGGTGCTGCCATTAATGTTGTGTCACTAAAGTCAAAAGGATTTAGAAAGATCCAAGCCTCATAGGAAGAAACACAGGTGTGGCAAACGCCGCGGCCATTCATCGGGGGCGTGGTACGGGTGTGACATGCAGCAGGAGGGAAGGTTGGAGCCCTGGAGGGGCAGCGCACATCATCTACAGACAGCACATCTTCCATTGAATGGCCACTGAATGTGCACAGACCTGCAGTTTTACTGGTAGAAATCTATAGTGCGAAGACAAACGTGTGGAAATCGGGTTTTAGTGAATATTTGTGCATCACTGAGCTAAGTGGTTTGATTTGTTTTTGAACCTATTAAAATCTATGTTTCAATTACTCTTAGATTTACAAAAAAAGTGCTTCATTTGTGCTTCGTATTGGCTGATATTTGAAATATGAGCATAGTTCGGTTTCCGATATGTAATTTACATCCAATTTACATTGCTAGCGAGCGTAACGGACAAGCCGCACTGGCAAAAGAAGGCTGCCATACCTAAGAGGCATTTTGGCGACGGATAATCCATATCGGTTTCGCCATACTTTGTTGACGGACGTCAACTAAAATAACGTGATGGGTCACCAATAGGATTTAAGCAGATTTGGTGGAAATTGTCCCCCAAAAGTGCTGCAACTACTCGGGACACTGACAATCCCCGTTTTTTCACACCCCATGTATACACTTCTGTATTGAACAGTGGAATGATTCTCACTGTAGTAGAGTTCTTTTGGTCCTGAAGAGAGCCCCCCAAGAAGTGGGCTCGAAACGCGTCGACCTTACGTGCTTTGTCGTGCTTTGCCAAACAATCTTTGGTTCTAATTATTGGTTGTCTTTTGTGCAATGTAAATTGGATGTAAATTACTAAAAAAAGAGGTTTTCATTTCTGTAGTGCACATTAAGGATCATTGTATTTAGACTTTTGGTGATGTTTGGTTGTTACCCCTGGCGTTTCAAATGTATGTAAGTGGTATATGTGGCCAGGACGAAGGTGTGGTGTATGTTTGTTGATTAGTGTGGGTTATAAATGCTTGTTGAATGGGGTATGTGAGTAGAATGATGGAATGTTGAAGAGAGCTATTTTGTATGTTGATTGGCTGTATTTAGAAATGTTTTATTGTCTCTTTTTGATAAAGTTGTGTTGTATTTTCAAAAAGTAATTATTTTGAATCTAAAAAACAAAAGGATGTTAAATTAAAATTGAAATAAGCAAAATACGGTGTCACAGATTTTATTTCTATGCACCAGGGAAGGAATGTTTGATGCAATATCAGTATTAGCAATTTTGTTGTGGTGCTCCTGCAGTGTTGTGAGCAGCCCAGCCAAGGTGCTTGTAGTATTTGGGGGAGCACTGGGGAGGCCTAGGGGCATGGGGGACCAGTGGACTAAATGAGGACACAACAGCCAGGGTCACTGTGGTGGGCCGAAGACCACGAGCGGTCTCGCGCCCGTTTATTTATACCTTCGGGCGTGCCCGCCCTCCGGGTGCGTGGGTGCGTGACCAGCGTGCTGGAACGGGCCGGGTGGCTCCGTTACCACATCCCTCCAATCTTTCAGATACAGAGATCACTTATCACGGAACAGTTCGGCTCTTACGCACACCACGCAAAGTCTCTGAGTCTCTTACTTGGGGCTGGGTTTGGCCGAAGGCCATACGGCTGGCTCTGTGGAACATCTCCTCGGCCTGTTCCTCCTGCCCCTCTGCCACTGGGCGCCTCGGCCTCTGCAGAGGGCCCGTCCTCTCGATCGCCCGCCCCGGGCGGTGGGGGTGCGCTCCGCGATGTGCTCGCCTGCCCTCCTGGTGAGCCGCACCCTTCCGGGGCCTCCAGCTCTTCCTCCTGCGGGTCAGTCTCAGGGGAGACGGATGTTATTCGTTTGAACCAAGATGCATTTCGAGTCACCGTCCGCGTTCCTCTCCTGGCGGACACCATGGTGCCCTGCACCCCGGTCACTTCCCATACTTCCGGTTCAAACGGGGTGCGATACTTCCAATTCGGGTACCGGTCTTTCAGGATGACCCCGTCTCCCACCTGGAGACTCCTCGCCCGGGCTCTCCTCTTCAGACTGGCCTTCTCGTTGGAGGTCCGCCTTCTCCCTTGCGCCGCCTCTTGGTCTAGCGGCCGAGGCTGCCACACATGACTCGCCGGGATATTGTCCCTGGGTGCCTTCTTGAACAGAAGGTGCGCTGGCGCACACCGAGTCGTACAGTGGGGTGTCCGGCGGTAAGCACTTAGGAACTGCGAGAGGCATTGATCCGCATCTTCTCCTTGCTCGACTCCGATTCTCAGCGCCCGGTTCATCGTGCGCATAAATCGCTCCACCTCGCCATTCGCCTGGGGCCACTGCGGGGTGATCTTCCTGTGCCTGACCCCTCGAGCCGCTAAGTAGTCCTGGAACTCTCGCCCCTGGAATGGTGGCCCATTGTCCGACCGGACTTCTTCAGGTAGGCCCATCATGGCAAATATGCGGTCCAGCGCCGCTCGCACCTGGTTGAATGCCGTGGAGGAAACCACTTCCACCACCGGGAACTTGGAGTGTGAATCTACCACCACTAAGGTGTGTCGCCCATCCGGGAAAGAACCAAAGTCTACACTCAGCTTGGACCAGGGTTCCAGACATGGGTCCTCCGTCATCACTGGATGAGGTGTCGGCTCCCCCCTGGTGATGTTACACGAGTGACAGTTGCGGATGGCTTCCTCAACCAAACCATCCATCCGAGGGAACCACACCTTGCTCCGCAGCCTTGCCTTGGTCTTAGAGACGCCTTGATGCCCTTGATGCGCCAACCTAACCACCTCTCCTTGGAGACTCCTCGGAATGACGAGTGTTGCTCCTCGCAAGACCACGCCATGCGGCCCCTCGCTGAGTTCACTCCGCGCGTTCCACATTTGCTGCCGATAAACTCTCTCCTCTTCAGTGAGGGCTTGCACTCCATCCAGGAAGTTCCGCCAGTGGTGGGTTGCCAGCGTGCGCTTCACTTTCACGAGGCAATCGTCCAGCTCCGTGGCTTTACCGATGTCTTCCAACGTGAGTGCCACCGGGCATGCCGCTTGCGACACCAAGCGGACGAACTCCTCCGTTCCCCACTCATCCGACTGATCAGGGTGCACCGTCTCCGGGTGTCGGGACAGGAAGTCCGCTGGGTTGCTGGCCCCGGGTCGGAACACGACCTCAAATCGGTACGCTTGTAGTTGGACCGCCCATCTCTCGATCCTCGGGGGCCCTAGCCTCGCCGTGCCGGCGAAGAGCGGGACAAGGGGCTTGTGGTCGGTGACCACCCGGAAGTCGTGACCATATAGGTAGAGATGAAAATGTTGACAGGCCCACTTGATGGCCAGCGCCTCCCGCTCAATCTGCGCGTATCTCATCTCCGTGGCCGTCAAAGCCCTGCTGGCATACGCGGTCGGGACCCATTCTTTCGCCTCCGTCTCCTGCATCAAGACCGCGCCCAGCCCCACGGGGCTCGCGTCCACCACCACCTCTGTCCGCCGGTGTGGTCTGAAGTATGCCATGACCTTGTCGTCGATCAGCGCGTCCTTGACCGCTTGGAACGCCAGATCTTCCTTAGCCGCCCAGGTCCAGGGCTGACCACTCTTCGTGAGAAGCCGGAGCGGCTCCGACAGGGACGCCAGATTGGGAATAAACCTCCCACAGTAGGTTGCCATCCCTAGAAAGCTCCTGACCTCGGTGGCGGATGTGGGCCTCGGGGCAGCGCGGATCGCCTCCGCTTTCTTCGGATCCACTCTCAGGCCTTCCCTCGAGAAGATGTAGCCGAAGAACTCGACCGACTCCTGGTAGAAGGAGCACTTGGCCTCGTGCAGGGTGAGGCCGCTATCCGCTAGCCGCTGCAGCGTGTCTCGCAGATGCCGATGGTGCTCTTCCAGAGTTTGTGAGAACACCAGAATGTCGTCACTCAAATTGATGACTCCCTGGAGACCCGAGAGAGTCTCCCGTATGGCATTTTGGAACACTTCGGCCGCTGACGAAATTCCGAAACTCAACCGCTTGTATCTCCGCAGGCCAACGTGGGTGGAGAAGGTGGTTATGTTGCGGCTATCGGGGTGGAGTTCAAGCTGGTGGTACCCCGCGTTGAGATCCAATTTCGTGAACCACTGCGCGCCGTTGAGGTCGGCCACAATATCGTCCATGGTGGGCGTGAGGTGTCTTTTGCGCTTGACTGCCTTGTTTGGGAGGCGCATATCCACACACAACCGGATGGCGCCGGGCTGCTTGGGTTTGGGCGCCACGACCAGGGGGGACACCCACTGGGTCGGACCCGATACCTTCTCAATCACCCCCAAGTCTTCCAATTTCTGCAACTCCTCCTCTACCCGTGGTCGCAGGAGGAATGGTATTCTCCGGTGATGCAGCGCCATGGGCCGGACCGTCGGGTCCACGTGCAGTTTGAACTGTTTCCCGCGTAGGCACCCTAGACCTTGAAACAGCATCGGAAAGTCCTTCAATATCTCCCTTGCATGCAGGTCGTGCACCTGATTCGCGAAGAATACCAGCGCCAGATCTTCGGCGGTGTGGCAGCTCAGCAGGGTGCCCCTCTTGCCTTCCGCCACGTGGAATGTCGTGGCCAGCTTCCTGCCATCGCTGACGACTTCAACGTCAATCACCCCTCGCAGGGACAGTGGCCGGTCACTGTCATATGTGAAGATTTGGGCTTTGGAGGATCTCAGGGGTGGTCGTGGCGACAGCCTCTCATACTGGCAGCTGTCCATGACGTTCACCGACGCCCCCGTGTCGATGAGAGCGCTCACCGGGGACCCGGCCACCATGATGTCGCACATGGGCGGCGGTCTTTTCCTCGTGCCTTCCCGGCCCACGAACGAAACGAAGAATACTTCCTCTTCTTCCACCTCTTCATCGAACTCTGGCTTGGAGTTTTCGCGCAGGGCGGCGGATTCCTCCACTGTCAGTTGGTGCACGCGCGCCGCAGCCCCACGCGGGCCGGAAGCACCTCCGCGCCCCCTTCGGCCACCTCTGCAGACCTTCGCAAAATGGTTCGCCCGACCGCACTTCAGACATGTTTGTCCTATTGCGACGCACCGGCCGCCAGGTGGGTGACCTAGGCCGCAGTTGCCACATGTGCTGCCCTGTGGAGCCCTCGCGGCTCCTCGCTGCTGGTTCGGCCGCTTCTGCAGCGCGTCCACTCTCTCTTCCTTTATTGCCGGCGTTTTCGGGGCCGTCGCTGGCCGATTGAGGGCCGCCTCCATCGCATCCGCCCGAGCGTTGGACAGCTCGTGAGACCGGCCCAGGACCAGGATGTTATCTAGGGAGATGCCGGGCTCCCGTAGGATGAGACGCCGCAACGGGACCGACCTGCACCCTTGTATGAGCTGAGCCCGAATCTCTGCCCTCTGGTCCGGCAGCTCGCAGGACAACGAGGCGGGCATAGAAGACGTCGATGCTTTCTGTTTCTTCTTGTCGCGCCTGGCGGAGCTTAAACCACTCAAAGTCGGGGTTGGTTTGGGGATCAAAATGGCGGTTCAGGGCCCTTATGGCGCCCGCATAGTCGTTGTCGTTCCCCCTATCCGGTAGAGTTTCGAAGAGGTCGTACAGTTCTTCACCACCGTAGCACATGAGGAGAGACCTCTTGACCGTGTTGTCCGTCTCCCGCACCCCGACAAAGTAATGCTCCAGCCGTCCGATCCATGAGCGCCACCGCACCGCCGCCGTGGAGGGGTCCGACAGTTCGCTGAACGGCGGCAACGGGGCCACCGCGCTGTGCCCAGGCGCGGCGGCTGCGGGCTGTGCGGCGGCCGCTGGCTGAGGCTGCTGCGCCGTGCCACTTCCGCTGGAGGCAGGGGTGGTCATTCTCGTCACTCCTCACTGCTCACCTCCCAGACCGTGGCTGCTTGGCTGTTGTCCAGGCGAGACCACCGTTGCACTCCTTCCCTTGTTCGGGCCGATGCAGGCCACCTGCCTGTCGCTGCGCGCAGGCGAGACCAATCGCTGTGTTGCGTGACGTGGACAAACTGCCTGGCTGGTGCTGCGCGTGGGCGAGACCTGCTCCTCTTTCCTTTGGCCTTCTTTTTTTTCCGATGCTTTATTGTAACACTCTCCCCTGCAGGCACCGCTGCGGACGCCCCCTGCTGCAACCTCCCTCGGGGCCTTCACCGGCAGAGCTGAGGCCAGCTCTGCCTATCCAGCCGTTCACGAAGCTCACGAGGGCCGACTCCCCCCTCCGATCAGAGCTCACCTGCAGAGCGCCCGTCTCAGGACCCACAGCGCGAGGACGCGCTCGGCGAGGTCCGCTTCGTTCCGCCTCCGCGGATAGCGCCGGGCACCACCAGGCAAGACAGCAGTGCGCCGGAGGGGCGAGGCGCGGGTAGGCTCCGCCCTCGTCGCCAATGTAGTATTTGGGGGAGCACTGGGGAGGCCTAGGGGCATGGGGGACCAGTGGACTAAATGAGGACACAACAGCCAGGGTCACTGTGGTGGGCCGAAGACCACGAGCGGTCTCGCGCCCGTTTATTTATACCTTCGGGCGTGCCCGCCCTCCGGGTGCGTGGGTGCGTGACCAGCGTGCTGGAACGGGCCGGGTGGCTCCGTTACCACAGTGCTCACTTTGCAAGGGGGGGGAACCCCTCCACTGTGCCATATCCCAACTACTTGCACCCGGGGAGCCTGGCAGCTCACACCTCCAGCCTGGACTGAGAGAGCCCCCTGAAGCCTGCTGCTGGCCTGTGGAGCCCCGCCCTGCCTGACCTCTGACACAGTCTGACATTTGACCTCTGTCTTTGCATCATAGCAACTGTGACAAGATTTAAAGGCCTCTTTATTTCTCATTCACCTTCTGAACTTCAGCATGTTTGTTTTGGGGGTGCAGGAGCACCCCCAGCACTCCTACACTGGAAGCGCCTGTGCTGGGAGCCCTTAACCCCTCCGTTGAGGCTTCACGGTAAATAAGATTTTTATTATTCTTTTTTAGTTATTTACTGGTATCAGCTGAATTCCAATGGAAACGTTTAACACCAGGTTTGCATTCGATACAAACAGCCTGAACGCATACTGCGGAGGCCTGAGTGACGCGCCCAGATGTCTCCACGTCCCAACCGTGGTTTCACACCAAGGCATTCTGGGATTTGTAGCCTTACGTGAAACATTCTGCTAGATTCGAAGCGTCGACTGGCGGGGGTGGGAGTCCGAGTGACATGGAGTCATCGGACACAGCTGCTCCTGAGACCGCCTTACTCGTAGATTTACACCCCCTCGAGGTGGCCCTTCCTGCGGCCTATGCTCAAGGGAGGCTTCTGAAAGGAGTGCAGGGCAGCCCAGGTATTTGTACGGCTGTGACATCACTGGGTGAATGTATCCGGCTGCTGCCGACGCTTCGGGTGCGAGGTGGAGGAGAGGGTCACCTGAGCCCCAGACCTGTATGGGAGGAATGTGTGCCTGGAGGGAGTCCATGCACGGAGGAATCCAGACCCTGTGTGGGGGCAAGAGGGAAGGGCTGTGTGTAACACCCCCTAGGAGGGCAGAGGAAGGAGGGGCAGGGAGGTGCGCCCCACCTCAGAGGGCAGGCCCGTGAGTAGGACATGTGGCATCAGAGAACAGGTCTGTCCTGAGGGTGGGTGTGCCCCACTAGTGTTCAAGTCTTTAAGTATGCTGGTGAGTGTGCCCCACTAGTGTGAAAGTCAGAGCATATGTTGGCGGGTCAATCAATCAATCAGTGGTTTATAAAGCGCGCTACTCACCCGTGAGGGTCTCAAGGTGCTGGGGGGGGGGGGGGGAGCAGCTCCGGATCAGTCAAAGAGCCAGGTCCTGAGGTCCTTTCTGAACGCGTGCAGGGTCGGGGAGCGTCTGATGTTCACCGGGAGCTTGTTCCAGGTCTTGGCTGCGATGTAGGAGTAAGTTCTCCTGCCTGTTCTGTTTCTGCGGATGTGGGGGACCTCTGCCAGTGTGAGGTCTGCGGAGCGGAGGTTCTTCTTGGGTACGTGGAAGGATACTCTCTCGTTGAGGTATTTGGGTCCGATGTTGAGGGATTTGTAGGCGTGGGGGAGGAGTTTGAAGGTGACCCTCTTCTCGACGGGGAGCCAGTGGAGGTCTCGTAGGTGTTGGGTCATGTGTTTGGGACGTGATGTCCCGACGACGAGTCTGGCTGCAGCGTTCTGGATGTGGGTGTGATACACTAGTGTGCAAGCTTGTGAGTATGTTGGTGAGTGTGTTCACTAGAGTGCATTCCTCTCAGTATGGTGTTGTGTGTGGCTTTATTGTAACTTATCATTTAAATTACATCTACATTTCAAAGTACAACCAATGAGACTACATGTTCCCTCTCTGTAAGCACATGTGCTTAATTTGTCTGCTCGAAAAGATGACAGAAGAAGACAGCCATCAATCGGCAAACCCTTATGGATGATCTAGGAACCCTCCTTCTTGGGTTTTGCAATTTTGCCGCTGGCCACAGCAGCTCTTTCGGCCTTTACTTTGAACTCAGGCATCAAGGCAGCATGTACCGCCTTGGCACAGGTGTGAGAGTAACGGATGTAGCTGAGTCCAGCCTGTCTCCAGAACGCGACCATCCATTCTACCGGTGCTGGAGCTGCAGTATCTGCTCGTGCGATGGCGGACAGGCAGGGGGGCGGGACTCGGCCAAGGTGTTGTTTCTAACCATCACAGTACAAGCCTGTGAGTATGTTGGTTGACGTGTCCAACTAGTGTGCAAGTCTGTGAGTGTGTGGTGAGTGTGCCACACTTGTGTGCAAGTCATTGAGTATGGTGGTGAGTGTACCCCACTAGCGTGCAAGTCTGTGAGTATGTTCATTAGTGTTATCCACTAGAGTGTAAGCCTGTGAGTAGGACATGTAGCATCAGAGAACAGGTCTGCTCTGAGCAACATTGTGGCTGGGTGTCGCCCACTAGTCTGGTGGTGAGTGTGCCACACTTGTTTGCAAGTCTGTGAGCATGTTGGTGTGCTAGTCTGTGAGTATGTTGGTGTGCAAGTCTGTGAGTATGTTGGTGTGCAAGTCTGTGAGTATGTTGATGTGCAAGTCTGTAAGTACATTGATTAGTGTGATCCACTAGTGTGCAAGTCTGTGAGCATGATAGTGAGCTCACTCACTAGAAAAAAAAAATTCTCTCAGTATGACATTGGGTGTGACCGTCACAGTGCAAGTCTGTGAGTATGGGAATGAGTCTGCCACATTGGTGTGCCCTACTAGTGTGCAAGTCTGTGAGCATGCTGGTGTGCAAGTCTGTGAGTGTGTTGGTGTGCAAGTCTGTGAGTATGTTGGTCTGCAAGTCTGTGAGCATGCTGGTGTGCACGTGTTACACGTTCCTCTACCTGTACTATTCTAAAGCTCTCCTCACACACTACCACTCCCAGAATGCATCATTAAGGTAGCTAGCCTAGTGTACCTCCCTGTTCTTTTCTGGAGATATCATTGGTCTGTAAGATTACATGGGAGGAGAATTTGTTTAAATAGAAGCCCCGCCTTGATATCAGCGCTTGGCTTACGAAGCTTTCGTGTAGTAAACCTCGCTGGATTCTTGTTTCCCCGGACTTTGCCTGGATACTTTGTTGCCTTGGACCTTGCCTAGATTCTTCTTCGTGTCTCCCTGGATTGCTGGGGTTTTCTGCTCCGGTGCTCTCCGAAGACGTTCCTGTTTTGTTCCTCGCACGCCATCTAAGGACGCCTAATTTCCTTCCTACGCCGAGCGGAGTTGGAGCCCCTCCCCTAGCGAGAGCGCCTGTGTCTCGCGCCTGCTGTTCCCTTTCCCTTACCGCTCTGCACCATCTCCCGGACCTGGATCTCCTCCCTCATCTGGTTCTTCGTAATGGAGAGTCCTTGACAGGACGGCGCCTGCCACCCCCGTGGCCCTTGGTACGTCGCACGCGCTGTTAGCGTGTTTCCTTGTTTGTTGTTTTTTTTTTATTTACGGAACTTTATTGTCAGGACCTGTTGCTATCGCACAGAGAACAGTTATCTCACAGAGACTTCCACAAGAAGAAGCGATTCTCAAAAGATTGAGTATTTTTGCACCGAGTGTGCCCTTTATTTTCACCTTACGTTTACGAAGTATTGGAGGACTTTTTCATGCTTCTGCCTTCCTTAAAGCTACAAGCACCTTGTTTGGAGTTGTCATATTGAATCTTGAACTTTATTGATTTTGGCCCACTGGAACGTGGGAGATTGAGTTCTACAGCCATCAAGAGATATCTCATAGGAATCATCCTGTGTTACTCTGGAGAAGGTTGGGGAGGTACACTCTCTTCTTAGACATACTCTTACTATCCTCAGTATAAGAGAACATTGCTGTACATTAGCACTCACTGGGCGTAACTTTGTCTTTTGTTTTCTCATCCCTTTTATTATTTTATATTCTGCAGCACTGTCTTTTACTTTTCTGCATCTTCGCTGTGAGAGAGTTCCTCTTCCCTGGTGGGGTTACCTGACGCCCTTCTTCCTGGTCCCGGATCTTCCTTGGAGTAATATTCATCTAACAGTAGTTAGACTTCCTGTGGATGTCTATACTCTAGGGGAGATCAGAGATCCTGTTCATCGCTCCCGTGGATGTTTGGCAACATTGGGCCTTGCACAAGTAAGATTGGCACGAGAGTGACAGAAAGCCAAGCCCACGAATACATACATCCCCTGAGCGATGGACGCCAAAATGTCTGATGTCACCCCTGAAACAACCATGAACGAATTAGCTTCTGCTGTGATAACTCTACAAGCAGAACTTAGGCAGTTAAGAATGGAGAACCAGAGATTAGTTACAGAACTAGACCACATAAAGACACAACAAAGTGTTAGCACCGGAGTAGAAGACATATCAGTCAAATCAAAGAGAAGTTATATAAGGCCTGCCCTCTTTCAGGGTGTCACACATACACCGGTCCTCACGGAGCCAGTTACTCAGACTAGTAGAGATCCTCCAGTGAATGTTACTGTAGTCACCCCGTCTCCCACACCATTGGCTGTGCCAGAAAGGTTTAATGGAGACAGCAGTAAGTACGGAGTGTTTATAAATCAGTGTCACCTTCAATTTCTTTGTCGAGCCGCTTCATTTCCAGACGACGCCGCTAAAGTGGCTTTCATCATCTCTTACCTCACTGGCAATGCAGCATTATGGGCTGTATCGCTAGTGGAAAATGACGACCCCATCTTATATAACCTGACAATGTTCAAGGATAAAATGCGAAATCTGTTTGCAAGACATTCCTACATGCAAGCTAGTGATAACGAATTAATGAACCTAAAACAGGGATCAAAAGACCTTGTAACGTACATCACTACCTTTAATCGACTGGTCACGGAGACCCAGTGGCCTGAAGAAAAAAGAACTTCTTTGTTCTATAGAGGTCTGAAAGATGACCTGAAAGATATTCTTTCACAAATCGTGGATCCTCCGGAGGACTGTGCCTCATTCATAGAATTAGTGGTCAAATTAGAACACAGGTTAAACGAAAGAAGAGGTGAAAAGACCAAAGGCGAGTATCCTCGCTTTCTGATAAGTAGAACGGAGAAAAAGGACCAAAAAGAGTTAGGGGAACCTATGCAGATTGGAGGACTCCGAGGTCCATTGACTAGTACGGAAAAAGAGAAACGCCGAAAACTCAATTTGTGTTTGTATTGTGGTAAAGGGGGGCATTACGCACGAGAGTGTCCGGTAAAACCAAAAGTCCCTGTCAAGTCGGCTCCCCTGCATACTAGTTCTTCTACTGCCTCGGAAAACTAATGGACTTGAAGGATCAAGAGGTCGCTCCTTCGAGTCTTTCTTTGAACCAGATCTCGCCTGCCGTGTCCAAAAAGGTTCCTTTGATACCTAAGCATTTTACTTTGATGATCATCCTGGTGTTGTCCTCCCAATTTCGTAAGACCATGCCCATACTTTTGGATTCAGGAGCTACCGGTAACTTTATGGATATCACTTTGGCCCGATCCCTAGGTATAGAATTCATATCCAAGAATCACCCTGAAAAGGTTAGAGCAGTTGATGGCACTGAGTTGTCCTCAGGTTTAATCACCTTTCAAACTCCCCACTTACTCATGGTGTGTGAAAACGGACACTCTGAGTTTCTACAATTTGATTTAATAGACACGCCCAATTTTGGAGCAATCCTGGGAGTGCCTTGGTTACAGGTGCATAATCCCCTGATTGATTGGGTTTCCAGAAAGGTTACTCTACGGTCTCCCTACTGTTTAGTACATTGCTACCAAGAAACACCCACATGGCATGAGTCCTTATGTTGTGCCATAGAAACTACTGATACTCCTGATCTGCCAGTACAATATAGAGCGTATAAAGATGTGTTTGACAAGGAAAAAGCTGTTGCCTTACCACCCCATAGATCCTATGATTGTAGGATAGATTTACAGCCGGGAACAGTGTTGCCTGTCAGCAGAATATACGCGCTCACAGAACCCGAAAACGCCTATCTGTTTGACTATCTACAAGACATGCTAAAAAAGGGTTTTATTCGCCATTCGACGTCACCCGTATCTTCTCCCCTTTTTTTAATTCCCAAACGAGAAGGAGGATTGAGAGCTTGCCTGGATTATAGAGCTCTCAATAAAGTCACGATAAAGAACAAATACCCTCTTCCTCTCATCTCCACCCTTCTGGACCAAGTAAGAAACGCTAAGATTTTCACCAAATTAGATCTTCGGGGTGCATATCATTTGATTCGTGTCCGAGAAGGAGATGAGTGGAAGACGGCATTTCGCACTAAATTCGGTTTATTCGAATATTGCGTAATGCCTTTTGGGTTATGTAATGCGCCAGCAGCCTTTCAGTTTTTTATCAATGAAATCCTCCGTGAGTACCTAGACATCTTTGTAATCGTCTATATTGACGACATTTTAGTTTTTTCACAAACAGAAGAAGAGCATGTGCAACATGTAACATTAGTTTTGAAAAAACTACAAGATAACCATCTCTTTGCAAAATTGGATAAATGTCTGTTTCATGCCACCAAAGTGGATTTTTTGGGGTTTGTTATTTCCCCTGAAGGGATACACATGGATTCTGCCAAAGTGGCTGCCATAAGCAATTGGTCCAGTCCCTCGTCTGTAAAGGAAATACAATCCTTTCTGGGTTTCGCCAATTTCTACAGACGATTTATCGAGAGGTTTTCCGATCTCATTACTCCCATCACAAGACTCCTTAAAAAGGGAGTAGTGTTTAAATGGGATGACACGGCAGAACAGGCTTTTCAGACACTGAAAAAGAAATTCACCACCGCCCCTGTTCTTCGTCATCCTGATACCTCACAACCATTTTATTTGGAAGCCGACGCATCACAATACGCGGTCGGGGGGATTCTATCACAGAGACATCCTATACAGGGAACCATGCATCCTGTGGCGTATTTTTCTAAGACACTTTCGGCTGCGGAACAAAATTACACTATTGGGGAAAGAGAGTTGTTAGCCATCAAACTCGCATTCCAAGAATGGAGGCATTATTTGTTGGGCTCCCCTCACACTATAACGATATTTTCTGATCACCGCAATTTACAATTTTTTAAATCAGCAAAGGCCCTTACTCCCAGGCAAATGCGGTGGGTCTCCTTTTTCAGTGAATATGATTTTGTTATACATTTCCAACCAGGTTCCAAACATGGCAAGGCTGATGCATTGTCCAGATTAGGGAAAGAAAACAAATACACTGAAGAACTACCCCCATTCATCATTCCAGAGAACAAGATAGCGGCCATTACAAACAAGGAGGACGAGAACAATTTTCTCAAATCCCTTGTCACGGAATGTGCTTCTCTTAACGCTGATGAATGGTTAAGGGATTCCACAAACACGATAATTGACGGCTTATATTATCACCAGAGTCGTTTATATATCCCTTCTACAGAACTCCGTAGTCTGGTCATGGATTGGTGTCATGCTTCCCCTTTGGCAGGTCATCCTGGTACAGACAAGACTTTGCACAATTGTCAAAGATGGTTTTGGTGGAAAGGGATGACACAGGATATTTCAGAATATGTTAAGGCTTGTCCCACCTGTGCCAGACAAAAGGCCTTACATTGTGCTCCAGCTGGACTACTACAGCCGATGCCCATCCCCCATACTCCTTGGTCATCCATTAGTATGGATTTCATTACTGATTTGCCTGTCACCAGAGGGTACCACTCCATCCTAGTAGTAGTGGATTTATTGTCTAAAATGGCTCATTTCATACCTCTGTCTAAGTTACCTACGTCCAAAGAATTGATAGACGTATTCATCCAACAGATCGTACGATTACATGGTCTACCCTCCACTATTGTGTCAGATAGAGGACCCCAGTTTATATCAAAATTCTGGCAAGGATTGTGCACTGTCCTTCACATTGACCACCGTCTGTCGTCAGCATATCATCCCCAAACTGACGGGCAGACAGAACGAACAAATCAAACCTTAGAACAATATTTAAGGTGTTTATTAGGGACTGTCACGAGTGATTGGGTTCAAGCCCTCCCTTTAGCCGAGTTTGCCTACAATAACTCCTGTCATTCAGCTACCCAGATATCCCCGTTTTTCTTTTTACATGGTTTCCATCCCTTGTGCCTACCGGTACACCTCCCTCCCACGCTCACCAACATACCTAAGGTAACAGAACACCATGCACGTCTCACTGCTATATGGGAGTTGGCTAAGAAAAAACTACAAGAAGCCAAAACTCATATGAAAGCACAAGCAGATAAACATAGACGTCCCGCACCTACTTATGTAGTGGGTGAGAAAGTGTGGTTAGCCACAACCAATCTTAGATTAGCTGGGCCTCGAAAACTTCAACCTAGATACATCGGGCCTTTTCCTGTCACACGCATCATTAATCCAGTGGCCCTTAAACTTGAGTTGCCTCCCGAGTATCAGATACAACCAGTCTTTCACGTTTCTTTACTCAAGAAATACATACCTCCCACTCGTCCTGAAATTCCTCCTCCTCCGATTTCTGTAGAAGGGCAACTAGAATACGAAGTCAAGAGAATAATAGATTCTCGACGACATCGTGGTAAGCTACAATATCTTATTGATTGGGTGGGATACAGTCCTGAGGATAGGTCTTGGGAGCCCGCAGATCAAGTACATGCGCCTCGTCTAGTACGACGGTTTCATGCCTTACACCCAGACAAGCCTCGCCCAGTGAGTAGGCCTTTAGGGGGGCGAACTGTTACACGTTCCTCTACCTGTACTATTCTAAAGCTCTCCTCACACACTACCACTCCCAGAATGCATCATTAAGGTAGCTAGCCTAGTGTACCTCCCTGTTCTTTTCTGGAGATATCATTGGTCTGTAAGATTACATGGGAGGAGATTTTGTTTAAATAGAAGCCCCGCCTTGATATCAGCGCTTGGCTTACGAAGCTTTCGTGTAGTAAACCTCGCTGGATTCTTGTTTCCTTGGACTTTGCCTGGATACTTTGTTGCCTTGGACCTTGCCTAGATTCTTCTTCGTGTCTCCCTGGATTGCTGGGGTTTTCTGCTCCGGTGCTCTCCGAAGACGTTCCTGTTTTGTTCCTCGCACGCCATCTAAGGACGCCTAATTTCCTTCCTACGCCGAGCGGAGTTGGAGCCCCTCCCCTAGCGAGAGCGCCTGTGTCTCGCGCCTGCTGTTCCCTTTCCCTTACCGCTCTGCACCATCTCCCGGACCTGGATCTCCTCCCGGACCTGGATCTCCTCCCTCATCTGGTTCTTCGTAATGGAGAGTCCTTGACAGGACGGCGCCTGCCACCCCCGTGGCCCTTGGTACGTCGCACGCGCTGTTAGCGTGTTTCCTTGTTTGTTGTTTTTTTTTTTATTTACGGAACTTTATTGTCAGGACCTGTTGCTATCGCACAGAGAACAGTTATCTCACAGAGACTTCCACAAGAAGAAGCGATTCTCAAAAGATTGAGTATTTTTGCACCGAGTGTGCCCTTTATTTTCACCTTACGTTTACGAAGTATTGGAGGACTTTTTCATGCTTCTGCCTTCCTTAAAGCTACAAGCACCTTGTTTGGAGTTGTCATATTGAATCTTGAACTTTATTGATTTTGGCCCACTGGAACGTGGGAGATTGAGTTCTACAGCCATCAAGAGATATCTCATAGGAATCATCCTGTGTTACTCTGGAGAAGGTTGGGGAGGTACACTCTCTTCTTAGACATACTCTTACTATCCTCAGTATAAGAGAACATTGCTGTACATTAGCACTCACTGGGCGTAACTTTGTCTTTTGTTTTCTCATCCCTTTTATTATTTTATATTCTGCAGCACTGTCTTTTACTTTTCTGCATCTTCGCTGTGAGAGAGTTCCTCTTCCCTGGTGGGGTTACCTGACGCCCTTCTTCCTGGTCCCGGATCTTCCTTGGAGTACTATTCATCTAACAGTAGTTAGACTTCCTGTGGATGTCTATACTCTAGGGGAGATCAGAGATCCTGTTCATCGCTCCCGTGGATGTTTGGCAACATTGGGCCTTGCACAAGTAAGATTGGCACGAGAGTGACAGCACGTGTGAGCATGTTGGTGTGCAAGTCTGTGAGTATGTTGGTGTGCAAGTCTGTGAGCATGCTGGTTTGCAAGTCTGTGAGTATGTTGGTGTGCAAGTCTGTGAGCATGTTGGTGTGCACGTCTGTGAGTATGCTGGTGTGCAAGTTTGTGAGTATGTTGGTATGCAAGTCTGTGAGTACGTTGATTAGTGTGATCCACTAGTGTGCAAGTCTGTAAGTATGTTGGTGTGCAAGTCTGTGAGTATGTTGGTGTGCAAGTCTGTGAGTATGTTGGGGTGCTAATCTGTGAGTATGTTGGTGTGCAAGTCTGTGAGCATGATGGTGAGCTCACTCACTAGAAAACAATTCTCTCAGTATGATGTTGGGCGTGACCGTCACAGTGCAAGTCTGTGAGCATGGTGGTGAGTCTGCCACACTGGTGTGCCCTACTAGTGTGCAAGTCTGTGAATATGTTTATGTGCATATCCTACTATAATGCATGTCAGTGAGTATGTTGGTGTGTGTGCTCAAAAGAGTACAGGTCTGGTAGGTGTGCTCTAATAGGGTACATATCTGTGAGTATGTTGGTCAGTGTGATCCTCTAGTGTGCAAGTCTGTGAGTATGTTGGTGGGTATGCACCCTAGTATACAAGTCTGTGAGTATGTTGGTGGGCCCAAACGTGGTTCATGTCTGTGAGTATTTGGTGGGTGTGCTCCACCAGAGTGCAGGTTGATGACTATATTGGTGGTTGTGCACCACTAGAGTGCAGGTCTGTATATGATGGGTATACAGGTCAGTGAGTATGCCTGTGAGTGTGCTCCATTAAAGTGCAGGTTATTGAGTATGTTGGTGTGTGTATCCTACTAGAGTGCATATCTGCGTGTATGTTGGTATGTGCATCCTACTAGATTGCATGCCTTTGAGTATGTTGGTGTGTGTGTCCTACTAAAGTGTATGTCTGTGAGTATGCTGGGGTGTGTATCTTACTAGAGTTCATGTCTGTGAGTATGCTGGCATGTGACCCTACTAGAGTACATGTCTGTGAGTATGTTGGTGTGTGCATCCTCCTAGAGTGCTTGTCTGTGAGTTTGTTGGTGAGTATATCCTACTAAAGTGCATGTCTCTGTGTATGCTGGTGTGTGCATTCTACTAGAGTGCATGTCTGTGAGTATGCTGGTGTGTACATTCTACTAGAGTGCATGTCTGTGAGTATGTTGGTGTGTCCACCCTACTAGAGTGCATGTCTGTGAGTATGTTGGTGTGTGAATCCTCCTAGAGTGCATGTCTGTGAGAATGTTGGTGAGCGTATCCTACTAGAGTGTATGTCTGTATGTTGGTGTGAGTATTCCACAAGAGTGCATGTCTCTATCTATGTTGGTGAGAGTAGCCTACTAACGTGTATGTGTGTTAGTATGTTGGTGAGCGTATCCTACTAGAGTGCATGTGTGTGAGTATGGTGGTGTGTGCCTCCTACTTGTCAGGTGGGCGAGGGGGCGATAGCTCATGTCGTCCCTGTGAGATATCTCCGCAAGAAGCAGGTACTTGTGGGGCCCTGACAGTATGCGAAGCCCAAGCTGATCATCTCACCCAGACGACATGAGCGATACCGAAATAACCCTGCAAGACATAGCAGCTATGCTTGCGAATATACAGGCCGAAAACCTCAGTTTGCGCCAAGACATGACAGCCTTACAGGGTCAGGTAGCAGCTGGGGTTGCGAGTCCCTGGGGTCCTTCTGCTAGAACAAGGCCGGAGGGAGTGCTTAGACCACCCGTATTTACCTTTGAGAGCGCTTCCACCTCTACACCACAAGAGAGCGCCATACACGTTATCACTCCCCGTACCGTCCAACTAGCTCCACCTGAACGCTTCTATGGCGACAGCACCAAGTACAGCGTTTTCCTTCACCAGTGCCATCTGCACTTCATGGCTAGAGCTTCTGCCTTTCCGGATGACGCTGCTAAAATCGCTTTCATCCTTTCCTACATGGGTGTTGATGCCGCACAATGGTCCATTCCCCTGGTGGAAAACGATGACCCCATGCTCTACAACCTGCAAGTTTTCAAGGACACACTGCGGCGAATGGTGTGCAAGTCTGTGAGTATGTTGGTGTGCAAGTCTGTGAGCATGCTGGTTTGCAAGTCTGTGAGTATGTTGGTGTGCAAGTCTGTGAGCATGTTGGTGTGCACGTCTGTGAGTATGCTGGTGTGCAAGTTTGTGAGTATGTTGGTATGCAAGTCTGTGAGTACGTTGATTAGTGTGATCCACTAGTGTGCAAGTCTGTAAGTATGTTGGTGTGCAAGTCTGTGAGTATGTTGGTGTGCAAGTCTGTGAGTATGTTGGGGTGCTAATCTGTGAGTATGTTGGTGTGCAAGTCTGTGAGCATGATGGTGAGCTCACTCACTAGAAAACAATTCTCTCAGTATGATGTTGGGCGTGACCGTCACAGTGCAAGTCTGTGAGCATGGTGGTGAGTCTGCCACACTGGTGTGCCCTACTAGTGTGCAAGTCTGTGAATATGTTTATGTGCATATCCTACTATAATGCATGTCAGTGAGTATGTTGGTGTGTGTGCTCAAAAGAGTACAGGTCTGGTAGGTGTGCTCTAATAGGGTACATATCTGTGAGTATGTTGGTCAGTGTGATCCTCTAGTGTGCAAGTCTGTGAGTATGTTGGTGGGTATGCACCCTAGTATACAAGTCTGTGAGTATGTTGGTGGGCCCAAACGTGGTTCATGTCTGTGAGTATTTGGTGGGTGTGCTCCACCAGAGTGCAGGTTGATGACTATATTGGTGGTTGTGCACCACTAGAGTGCAGGTCTGTATATGATGGGTATACAGGTCAGTGAGTATGCCTGTGAGTGTGCTCCATTAAAGTGCAGGTTATTGAGTATGTTGGTGTGTGTATCCTACTAGAGTGCATATCTGCGTGTATGTTGGTATGTGCATCCTACTAGATTGCATGCCTTTGAGTATGTTGGTGTGTGTGTCCTACTAAAGTGTATGTCTGTGAGTATGGCATTCGAGAACGGACACACGGAAACCATCGCTTTTGACGTAATCGATGCCCCCCAGTTCCGCGTTATACTGGGCCTGCCATGGCTGGTGCGCCACAACCCACGAATAGACTGGACATCCGGAATCCTGGTCTTGGACTCCGCTCACTGCGGCACCTCTTGTTATGAGCCGACCGACTCCCCCATGTGCATGCCGTACAGGCCCACACCCTCTTCGTGACAGGAACCGGCATAACTGAACAGGACAGCGTACTAAAAGCATACCATGACTTGGCGGCGGTGTTCGACAAAAAAGGAGCCAACACCCTTCCTCCCCATCGTCCGTTCGACTGCCGGATCGACTTCATCCCCGGTTCCACGCTTCCTTGTAGCCGGATCTACTCTCTCACCGAAAAGCATAACGAGCACCTCCGCTCCTACCTGAACGAATATTTAAAGAACGGGTTCTTACGTCACTCTAGGTCCCCTGTGTCCTCTCCGCTTTTCTTCGTAGCCAAGAAGGAGGGGGATCTCAGGACATGCATCGACTTCAGAGCGATGAACGCCATCACCGTCAAGAATAGGTACCCTCTGCCGCTGATACCCAGTCTTCTGGACCAGGTGAAGAATGCCTCCGTGTTCACCAAACTCGACCTTAGGGGGGCATACCATCTAGTCAGAGTCCGAGAGGGTGACGAATGGAAAACGGCATTCCGAACCAAATTTGGCCTTTTCGAATACCAGGTCATGCCTTTCAGACTCTGCAACGCCCCCGCGGCTTTCCAGTTTTTCATCGACGAAACTCTGAGAGACTACATCGATATCTTCTGCATCGTATATATCGATGATATACTGATCTATTCACAGACCATGACAGACCACGTTCAGCACGTGCGCGCGGTCCTCCGACAGCTGGAACGACATGGGTTGTATGTGAATTTGGAGAAAAGCGTTTCTCATACGAGGGCCGTGGAATTCCTGGGTCATATCATCACCCCAGCTGGCATTCAAATGGATAACAAAAAGATAGAAGCCATCCTGCACTGGCCATCCCCCACTACGGTGAAGCACATACAGCGATCACCTATCGTTCGGGAAAAGAGAACGCTAAGGCCGACCCTCTATCCCGCCTGGAGGACACCAATGACCCTGTGTCAACCATTGACCCCGTTCCCATCCTCTCTGAACAGTGTTTTCAGGGGGTGGTGCTGTCTTCGGAGTTCCTCTCCCGGCTCCATGACGACGTCGCACGGATAGATCCGTCTTCCTTGCTCCCAAACCACAGAGGGATCACCACACAGAATGGGTTCTTGTATAAAGAGGGCAGATATTACCTCCCGCTGGTAACACATCAACAACAGGCCCTGTGCATATGTCACGATCATGTTTTGTCCAACCATCCGGGTTATCACAAGACTGTAGACCTGGTACAGAGGCATTTCTGGTGACCCACGTTGGAAGAAGACACTAAGATCCATGTCGCGCGTTGTGCATTGTGTGCTCAGGGTAAACACGCGTCGGGGCCATCTGTGGGGCTGTTACATCCCATTCCTGTTCTGCCTCGTCCCTGGCACACCATAACCATGGATTTTGTAGTGGAGTTACCAGCCACCTCGTTGGGATACACCACCGTACTTACCATAGTGGATCACCTCACGAAAATGGCTCATTTCATACCACTGAAGAAATTGCCTTCGGCAGCCAAATTGGCTGTGGTTTTTCTGCAAAACGTGGTCAGACTACACGGTATACCGTCCGTGGTGATTACGGACAGGGGTACGCAGTTCGTGTCCTGCTTCTGGAATGAGGTGTGTGCTACCATGAACGTGGATGTTCGCTTGTCATCAGCCTGTCACCCTCAGACCGACGGTCAGGCCGAGAGGACGAATCACACCATGGAGCAATATCTACGTTGCCTGCTTCTATCAGCCGATAAGGAATGGGCAGAAGTGCTATGGATGGTGGAATTCGCCTACAATAATAACAAACATTCTGCCATTGGTATGTCTCCCTTCTACTGCCTCCAGGACCAACATCCCAAAACCATGCCTTGGGAGGCACCTCAGAACTATCCCTTGCCCACAGTACAGGTGTATCACGCCAAGCTCTGCGCGCTCTGGCAGCAGGCCCGGTTTGAGCTGGCCAAGGCCAAAGAGGACTATAAACAGTACGCAGACAACCGCAGGACAAAGGAACCCGCCTACAAAAAAGGTGATAAGGTGTGGCTTTCCATCAGACACCTTAACACGCACGGCCCCAAAAAGCTGTTGCCCCGTTTTGTAGGTCCTTACGTGATAGAGAAGGCAATCAACCCTGTGTCCATGAAGCTCTTGCTGCCCCCTCAAATGAAGGTGCATCCCGTTTTCCATGTCTCCCTTCTGCGTCCCGTGCACCCTGAATGCGTGGTATCTACTCCTCCTGCCCCTGTTCTTAGAGATGATCACGTTGAGTATGAGGTCCGGGCGATCCTTGGTTCCCGTCGTTCCCGGGGAAGGCTCTTCTACCTGGTAGACTGGAAGGGGTATGGTCCGGAGGAGAGGTCCTGGGAGCCCTTGTCACATGTCCGCCACGCTTCCCAATTGGTTTGCGCCTTTCATGTCCGACATCCCTCCAGTCCTCGCCCCGCCACCTCTGTGTGATTCTGCTGTTGCGGGTGGGGGTTCTGTTTTGGACGGGGGTGCTGTCAGGGTTCGTATGCTGGCTCACCGTTCCCTCCCGTCTCTGTCCTTGAGTGCCTGGAGCGCATGTGTAGTGCCTCATGCGGGAGGCGATTACCCTCACTTCAGGTAGCGGTCTAGTGCTCCGTGCCGGAAACCGCCCTGACGTCAGCGGCGCTTCCGGGAGGAACCCGCATATCACCTGCGGCTTCCCCCCGGTGCGGCGCTTCGCATCAACGCCTTACCAGACGACGCAAGCCGGATGAGACTGGGATCCTGCAGGCATTACCTCGCTGGAGCGCTTGACACTTGCCGCTGGTAGTACTGCCTGATTACCGCGCTGGAGCGCTTCTGGGTTTGTGAGCGCCGCGCTGGAGCGATCTGGGTCCATGTAACTCTGGGTTCGTATAGCGCTGCGCTGGAACGATTCAGGTTCTTTTAACTTATTACTGTGGCGCTTCCTGTTTAGTTTACCTGCCGCGCTGGAGCGCTTCTCCGTATCATAGACTGGCCGCTTGTAGCATTACCTGTTTTGATACAACCACGCTAGCACGCTTCACCCTTGTAGCTGTGGAGTGCTGCACTCTAGAGTGCGTATGTTGTCAGTTCCTAGTGATGTAGTTTAGTGGTACTTGCTGGAGTGCCTACAGACATACTGTAGCTCTGCCTGGATTCCCAGCACGCCACCATTTATGCTAAACCCCAAACTCAGGGGTTATATTTGTTTCATCGCACATGAGCGCTTGTTGGTTTTGGATTTTCATTTTGGATAGCGCAGGAGCGCTGATTGTTATGGCCAGACTGTATCATGATGAGGTAATAGATGACTCCCGCATGAGTGTGTACTAGTGTGTGTAATACAGATGTTGTACTGTTGGTAACTGGTGTTCCCTTGTTCCCTATTCAGCTGGGGCCCAGGGCATCTCGACCAGAGGGACGTCTGCTGCTATCTTCCTACGCCACCCAGCCATTCACTAGGCTACTTTCCCCACTTCCATCCCTATCCTAGCTTGTTGATCATTCCTAAATGGGATAGAGTGGGCGAGGGGGCAATAGCTCATGTCGTCCCTGTGAGATCTCTCCGCAAGAAGCAGGTACTTGTGGGGCCCTGACACTACTAGAGTGCATGTCTATAAGTATGTTGGTGTGTGAATCCTACTACAGTGCATGTCTGTGAGTATGTTGGTATGTGTATCCTTCTGAAGTGCATGTCTGTGAATATGTTGTTGAGCATATCCTACTAGAGTGCATGTCTGTGTGTATGTTGGTGTTTGTATCCTACTAGCATGCATGTCTGTGAGAATGAGTAAGCGAGTTGGTGTGTGAGTAACTGTATTGGTGACTGAGTACGTGTGTAAATTGTTGTATGGGTGCATGAGTGGGTGTGTTAGTGCCTGTCTGTATGACTGGATGTGTGAATGGCTGTATTGGTGAGTGAGTGGGTGCATGAGCACCTGTATGGGTGAGTTAGGGATTGTGTGAGTGGCAGTATGAGTGAGTGGATGTGTGAGTGACTCTATGAGTCAGTGAGTTGGTGTGTGAGTACTTGTATGGGTCTGTGAATGGGTTTTTGAGGGATTGTTGGTGTATGTGAGGTTGAATAGTGGTATGAGTGGTTGTGTGAGTGGTTCTGCGGATGATGTCATTAGTGATGTCATTGGTGATGTTGCTGGCCGTGTCATGAGTGATATAGTGTGTGAGGTTGTGGGCAGTGCATTGTGGGGACGTGGGCTGTATTTGGCTCGGGTAGCTGTAACTGCTGAGTCTCTGTGGTTTTGTGTGAGTGAAGTGTGGACCTAGCTGTGGCGTCTTGGTGACCTTTGTTTTTTTCAGTGAATTTCTACGTTTTTTAGAAATCCTGTTTCCTAACTATAAAGTCCCTTGCAGATGTCATTAGATGTCAACATAATGTCCTACGCAGATGACACTCAACTGATCTTCTCGCTCACTGAGGACCCCGCCAATGCTAAAACCAACTGCTGCAATGCCATAACCGACGTAGCCAAATGGATGAGAAACATCTGCCTCCAACTCAACTCTGACAAAACTGAAGTACTGATCTTTGGGAAGAAGACCTCTGCATGGGATCACAGCTGGTGGCCTGCAGAACTCAGACCCACACCGACCGACCACACATGCAATCTCTGCATCATCCTCGACAGCCAACTGACCATGAAACGACAAGTTAACGCAGTCGCCTCCTCCTGTTTCCACATTCTTCTCATGCTCTGCAGAATCTTCAGCTGGATCCCAACCAACATCAGAAAGACCATCACTCAGGCCCTCGTCAGGAGCTGCCATGACTATGGCAAAGCCCTCTATGCCGGCATCTCCACCCAGCTCCTCAAAAGACAACAAACAATACAGAACGCTGCAGCCAGACTCATCCTGGACCTCCCCAAATGAACCCACATCTCTCCCCACCTGAGAGACCTCCACTGGCTCCCCATCCAGAAGAGACGCTAGTTCAAGATCGTCACACATGCCTACAAAGCCCTCCATGACCAAGGACCTGCCTACCACAACCATTGACTGAACTTTAACCAACCCGCTAGATACCTACGCTCCTCTTCACTTGCCCTCACACACACCCCCTGTCTCTGCCGCACCCACAGAGGCAGCCGCTCTTCCTCCTCCATCTCAGCCATGACCTAGAAAGACCTCCCCTGCCATCTCTGTACGGCCCCCTTGCTGGCAGACTTCAGAAAGAGACTGAAGACCTGGCTCTTTGACAGACACACGGCGCCCAGATACCCCTAGGGGTGACAGAGATGCACTTTACAAATGCTGATTGATTGATGATTGGTCTTTGAGTTTTTTTGCGTCTTTAATCTGTAATCTGCAAGTCCATTTTCATTTACTGTTTTTATAAAGTATTGTGTAAGTTGTGTATAAAAAGAGCTGGCGTAAAGCAGCAATTTTAGAGGGACCAGCAGCCTGACTGTGTGTACGGAGGGTCTGTCTCCTAGTCTTGAAAGTAATGAGCTGTCTCTTCATTGCCAAGAAGAGTCTGTGTCTTTCTACATTTTGACGGCTTCAATTCACTCCATAACAGTTGGCAAGCCAGTCTAAGTGACCCCTTTTTTGTCCGCACCTGACTGCTGGCACCAGAAGACCGCCTACCCGCCGCTGCATAGATCATTCCACATTTTTGATGAGGTAAGCAGACACCGTGTTCCATTGGAGTTCTGCCTGTGCACGGGGTTGGGTAGGATCCAGGGACTGCCATCTCTTAAAAGTGAGGACAGAGCGGATTATGATGCTTGTTTGTATATTGAAGTTTTTTTCTTGGCAATGCTAAACACAGATGTCTCAATAATGTAGATATAAGGTTGTAAGAAACATAAGAGTACTGCATGCAAGATTGTGCTTTATGTACATGTGTTGCACAACAATGAAGGCGCCTACATAACTGGGTAACCTGAGATTCCCAATATAACGTTGGAAGTGGTCAGCTTGGGTAGTCTGAAATTGAAGGAGCCAGGGTTAAAATTACCATCCTGGACCTAATGTCCAGAAGCCATTACATGGTCGCAAAGATGCATGGTTTGAAAGGAATCACCTCTCAAGCACGTTGAGAAGAGGCCAGGGGTGCCAGTTGCATTTACTGAGTTGAATAGGAGAACTTGATTATCTTTTAGATGAAGTAGAAGCGTTCATATTTTTTATACCAATGGTGAGTGTGTGCGTGTATGAATGAAACATGGCCACAGTATTAGGTTTGTTGTGTAATATCGTATAATTGCATAAATTAAATTGGTAAGACAACATTGGATAATTTTAATGTGCATTGCATAAATTGGTAAAACAAAATTGGATATTGCTATGTGCACTGCATAAGAGGTAAGACTAAATATTGACATTTTAAAGTGCATCGCATAAACATATCAAACAAAATTGGATATTGCAATGTGCACCACATAAGCGGTAAGCCGGAAGGTTGACGTTTTAATGTGTAAAGCCTAAATTGCTAAAACTAAATTGGATATTGCGACGTGCACCGCATAAGCGGTAAGATTAAATGTTGATGTTTTAATGTGTATCGCATAAATTGGTAAGACAAAATTGGATATTGTGATGTGCACTGCATAAGCAGTAAGACTAAAAGTTCATGTTTTCATGTGCATTGCATGCATTGGTAAGACAAAATTGGATTATTTTAATGCGCATTGCATAATTGATAAAGACAAAGGTTGACATGTTAATTTGCACCGCATAATTGGTAAGAGACAAAAGCTTATTTTTTTAATGTGCACCACTTAATCGGAAGACTACAAGTTGATGTTTTAGTATGCAGCGCATAAATTGGTAAGACAAAATTTGATATTGCGATGTGCATAGCACAAGTGGTAAGACTAAATGTTGACATTTTAATGTGCATCGCATAAATCGGTCAGACAAAATTCGATAATTTTAATATGCATCACATAATTGGTAAAGACAAAGGTTGACGTTTTCATGTGCATTGCATAAATTGGTAAGACAAAATTAGATCATTTTACTGTGCATTGCATAAATTGGTAAGACAAAGGTTGACGTTTTAATTTGCATCGCATAATTGCTAAGGCAAAAGTTGGACATTTTAATGTGCATCACGTAAATGGCAAGACAAAGCCGATGTTTTAATGTGCATCGCATAATATTGAATTTCCCTATTTATTTATTTTTCTTTTTAATACTTGTGTAAGTCATTTAAAGAGCAATAATATTTGTCCAGATAAATAAAAAGTTTGGTTGTAAAAAGCATTAGAAACACAAGTGATAATGGAGACTCCCTTAGCACATATGCAAAAGACTTTTCCACATGATCAGAGAAAATTACAACGATATATCTTAGAGTGGTTTAAAGCCACCCAAAAACATAAGTATCCCAGACCAAAAGAGGATACTTTCAATGACACAATAATGAAACATATTACTAAATATCTTAGAAGTAAATATGCAGGGGCTAAACTACAGAAGAGAGACATGGCAATGTTGCTGCGAGAAATGACTTTTCAAAAGATGGTGCCTTTAGTAACCTGTCCGTTCCCCCACACAATACCATGGGCACCTCTACCAAGGTACCTGGTATCTATCCACTGGTGCAGCTACAAGAAGCTGCAGTAGGATTCGAGAACCCAGAAATTGAGACCCATCCACAATCTTAAAGAGCCACCCCTAATATCACCCCACAAACGCCGTAGCCAAAATATGCGAATACACTTAGACAACAAACCAGGGTAGGTGACCCCCAGTTTTCAGGACAACTAAAAGTGCAGTTTACACTGCATTTAGACCCAGCATCTCCCCCAGAAGGACACCAGCGAAGGGCAAAGCTCAGGAGATAGTGATGACCAGTCACTTGTATCATCGCATTTATTGCAGAGGAGGAACTCCACAGGAAGGGTAGTTAGGGAGCCTGTGTCTACCGCACAGCGAAGGGATGCAGATGATGCAGGATGGAGTGACTATGTGGATAGGGCTTTAGGTATGGCACGGTGGCCAGTATATCAAGGAAGAGCTGAGATTCATAGATGGACTGGAGATAGTGCACCACCTTGGCAGAAGGGGAAAGGTAAGGTAATTGTTTCACCAGAAAGTGTTCAAGAATGGCTATCACGAAGTGAGAGTAGGAGAGATACAGGTGAAATAAGGAGAGAGTTGTTCAGGACGAATTCAGGGAGGTTTTGGGATAATAACAAATATAATAGAATCTATTCATAAGGATGTGGATAGAACGGGTGAAATGCTAGAAACGCCAAAAGCAAGGCACCCTCCCTATGATGTTGATTTTCAAGAAAGACCCCTTATTGATTTGGACCACACAAGGAATGCAAGGAGATTGTCTAAACTTACTGATACTAGAGGAAGAGAGCAGGATGTGCCTCCTAGAGGTAGGAAAACTTGAGCGACAGAGCTCGAGCAATTGAGGTTTCACGGAATACATGGACGGCCAGACCCCAGGATGGGATCCTGTGAGGCCATGCAAGGATTGACACTGCAGAATAGACCAGTACACCTAATGAGTGTTCAATCAATTTTGCACAGCGCAGAGCTTACTCTTAGTGAGATAGTTGCTGAAAGGTGAGAATAGTTGGTACAATGTTGTCCCATATGAAGATAATCTAGTAGATTAGACTGAGTGGTTAGTTTTACATATGAGTCCATGGCCACAAGAAGGGACCTTTGACCCACGCTATATGGCGATTAATGCGGATTGCATTCTATATAGTGAGGGAGACCCAGACTGGGATCACCCTTACATGTGGAAATGTTTGTGTGTATGGCATAAATACGTCTGACAGTACAATGCCCAGCATTCAACCACTTCCTTACACCAAATGTCCCTGATACACAGGGGACCTGGGGTACCACACAGCCGTGGCCCCTGCAGTGGGGCGTGGTCATCTGTCGAAAATCCCCCCCTCCCCCACCCTGCCCCACCGATCTTACCTGCACGGGCTGCGGCTGGCACCACATTATGTTCCTTGGCCACAGATAGACGAGGAAAATCTCGAAAATTGTTGCTGCTGCTTACAGAGGGAGCAGGAAATGGATTAGGGAGTTTGAAAAGCAAACCACAGGTATCACCCGAGCAGTAGGGGACGTAAAGAGTCTGCTTTGTTCTCTCATAGGAGATGAAACAGACATTGTATTTCAAAAAGCTGGAGTGAGAAACGTTACCCTCACTGAGACGTGATCGGTCTCCATTTAATTTGGTTAGAACAGTAGTTTGAGATCAGCTGAGGAAGATGTATCCTGATAGGCCGGATATTGGCTCTCTCATGGCCCAATCAATGCAGCCAAATGAGGATCCCGCTCAGCTCTGTAATAGGATGAAAGAGAAATGGACCCAGGCAGTGGGTCAGGGTTGAAACGTAACAGGAGGAAATGCTGTGTTGTTTTCCAATGTAGTTAAAATATGTTTTGGCTTGAAGAACAGCAGAGTTCCAGTGTCCACCGGCCGAAGTGTCTTTGAACAAGCTTCAGCAATAGGCAGTCTGTTCCAGACATTGTTGTTGGGATGAGTCTAAGGACCCACTCTCAGGGTAGCCCTTAAGTAACCCTAAAAGGGGAAGGACCTCTTCTCTGGTGACCCACCTATCAGAGAGTGTCAGGGACGCTACTCTACTGTCCTAGTCAGTCAGATGCCCCCCGGGGGCAAGATTCAACATGGCAGAATCAAGTGGCCACCTGGAGGAGCTCTGGTCACTCCACTGTCCTTTGTGCAGTTTTGCATCAGAGCAGGAGCCAAGGGCTCCTGGACTGGGAAAAACTGTTTAATGAATGGCGGGCACCAAATATGCCGTCAATGCAGTCCGATGGCGCTCGAAGCACCCCCACCCTACCTAATTCCAAAGGAGAGGAGGTCACAGTGGAACAGTTTAGGCCCAAATCTTGCTATGACAAGAGAAAGGTGAAAAGTCCACTCACGGACACGGTGAAATAAGTATCTTGAAAGGGTTTGAATTAAAAGCCAACTTGTGTTGAGCAATTATTAAATTATTTATGGTTTTATCACAAGGGATCACCTGCGCACACTTCGTGCTTGCGAGTAGCTTGTAACCTGATTAGACAATGGGTGCAGGACATCCAATTCGTCTAGACCACACAGAGGTCTTAAGGGTACAATGATGCAAGCACACACTCCACTAAAATTATGTTTACCATGAAAACACATGCATTTACAAGCAGAGGCATGCTTCCTTGGTCTAGCATTGTTGAAAGTGCAATAAAGAATGTGTACAGGATTAGGTCAGAGTTAGGGGTTATGGGGTCTTTGAGTGTTTTTCCATCATTATTCTGTAACCTGCAAATCAATGATCATTTACGGTTTGTAATAAAGTATTGTGTAAGTTGTGTATAAAAAGAGCTGCCCGTGAAGCAGCAATTGGAGAGAGTCTAGCAGCCTTCCTGTGTGGATGGAGGGTCTGTCTCCATGTCGCAACAGTAAACAGCTGTCTTTGCATTGCTCAGAATTCCGTGCCTTTCTCAATTTTAGGGTTTCAAGTCACCCCGTAACAGTCTGGTAGCTGCCCCGAAGAACATTGTCCATTCTTTGGTCACCTCAAAGTTAGACTATGCGAAGAGTCCGCCGGCCTACCTACTGCCCCGTCTGTAGAGGATTCAAAATGCGGCTGTGCATTTTATCCTTAAAGTTTCAGCACGCCTGTCAGTGTCTGCTTATTTACTTCAGTTGCCCTGCCTGCCTATTGACAGCCTCATCAAACTCAAGACACTCATTATCGCTTAGAGATCCCAGGAGAAGAAAGGCCCTCTGTACTAAAGAAGAAGGCTTAAGGCCTACTGCCAGGAAAGATCCTTAAAACTCCTGTATACCCCGAGGGTTCGCACGGCTAGAAGAGATAGTAGATCCTTTGTGTTTTTAACAGCAAAGCTTTGGAACTCACTTCCGTCTGCTTTAATGCCTAGACCTGCTGTCCATGGGATTAGATGCTTGTTGTGTCTGCGGTCCATTCTGCTAGCGACGGGACGCCTCCTCGGAAGCAGCTGTGCGCTTTATAAATTCTATTGTATTTTTTTTATCAGATTGGCTAACTAATTCAGAAAGGAGCCTGCAACACTCAAAGCTGTCTAACAGATAACTTGAATAACAAGCATTGTGAAAGCCAATAGGTCTCGCCATTGGGACCTCTTGGTATTGCCAATGCCTGTTTGCCATGCTGTACAGCATGATGATGCAGCCACATCATTTTATAGGAAAGCACTTTCTTTATCAATCAATCAATAACATAATTTGTAAAGCGCACTACATACCCGGGAGGTTTTCAAGGCGCTGGGGGGGGGGGGGGGGCGTTGATGCTGCTATTGGTCGAAGAGCCAGGTCTTTGAGTTGTCTCCTGAAGGTCAGTAGGTCTTCGGTTTGTCGCAGGTGGAGGGGGAGGGTGTTCCAGGTCCTGGTGGCGCGATGGGAAAAGGATCTGCCTCCGGAAGTAGTTCTCCGGATGAGTGGGACGTGGCCAGGGCGTGGTCAGCGGAGCGGAGTTTCCTGTTGGGTATATAGAAGGAGAGTCGACTGTTGAGATAGGCTGGGCCGGTTTTGTGGAGTGCCTTGTGTGCGTGGATCAGGAGCTTGAAGGAGATTCTTTTGTCGACGGGGAGCCAGTGTAGGTTCCTCAGGTGGGGGGTGATGTGGTTGCGACGTGGGACGTCGAGGATCAGGCGTGCAGAGGCGTTCTGGATTCTCTGTAGTCTGTTGATGAGTTTGGACGAGGCTCCGGCGTAGAGGGCGTTTCCGTAGTCGAGTCGGCTGCTGACAAGGGCCTGGGTGACTGTTTTCCTCGTGTTTGTCGGGATCCATCTGTACATCATGCGGAGCATGCGGAGGGTGTTGAAACAGGTGGAGGAGACTGCGTTGACTTGTTTGGTCATGGAGAGTTTTGAGTCGTGGATGACTCCCAGGTTGCGTGCGTGGTAGGTGGGGGCCGGGGGGGACCCCAGTGACGTGGGCCACCAGGAGTCGTCCCATGCGGAGGGGTTGGACCCGAGGATGAGGATTTCCGTCTTGTCTGTGTTCAGTTTGAGGCGGCTGTCCTCCATCCAGTCTGCGACGGCCTTCATTCCCTGGTGGAGGTTGGATTTGGCGGTGAGGGGGTCCTTGGTGAGGGAGAGGATCAGTTGAGTGTCGTCGGCGTATGAATGAGTGCCTACAAAATGATTCTGGCACCATATTTGTTTTATTTACTAGTCCGACATGGGTAAGTAAATAAAAAATAAAAAATAAAAGTAGGGCAAAAGCACTTTCAAGAAAAATGTGCTGCCTAGTCTACCACAAAAAACGTAGTAAATAAAGAAAATGTCTGTGTGAGTGGCAGCAACGGATGGTTTGTGGAGGCAACAAATAGGAGCAGGGGGAGAGGTGAAAATCAGCATTCTATGGAGAAGCACCCGGGTGAGAAAGCAACATGGAGGGGCGAGGGAGAAGCACACAGTCAAGAGAGCGCAGTACTGAGCGTGGCAGCGAGGGGAGAAGAGAAGTACACTAGGGAGACAGCTGGAAAACACATGCACTCTCATGGAAAGCTTGATCAAAAAAGAAAACTGTAGTACCACAAAAGTAATCAGTAAAAGGATACAGGTTAAGAGACAATGCTCCAGGGGAGGGACAAATAAAGAAGAGATAGGAAGGCCGACACAAGGCAACGAGTAAAAAGCAAGCTGAGAGAGAGAATACAGCCAATCAATGGGAAGAAATGAGCTGGGGGTATCCCAATATAACCCTCAAGTGTAAAAACGTACACTCTGTGGATTACAGTGAACACGTGGTCCTAAACTTGAAGAGGTGTTACCTTACTTTTTATGAAGGTAAGACACTCAATGGGAGAGTTTAGGGTTTTTATTTTAACTTGAACCTAAGATATATATATATAATATATATATATATATATATATATATATATATATATATATATATATATATATATATCACTGAAAAAACCATAGGTTTCACACACGTTATAGTTAGGAATTTGCATTTAAAAAACCTTGCAAATTCACTGAAAAAACCATAGGTTTCACACATGTTATAGTTAGCGGAAATTTTACTGATAAAAAACCAATGAAATTCCCCCGTTATAGTTGGTGCAGGCAACTATAACTCACGCGACCGCAATCCTCTGCTGATGCTAATACTGTATTTAGACACTTATTTGCCCATGTCTTCTTCCATACATTTTTAGCTATACATATATTACAAATATTTTTTTTTCATAAAGACACATATGTCATCAGCAGAAGAACGTGACTCTCTAGTCAAAGACGTCTCTCATGTAAAAAATGATCTCAAGATCCAGACCAAGTTAACATACAACTCTGCCCCGAGATTAGAGAAATGGACTCCCCACAAAGGATCTCCAAGAGACAGTCAACACTCCTGCCTGACCTCTATTCCCTTGAGCCGACGGTCCCACAGACCCTACCGAGCTCTCAACCCCCTAGCCTCAATGGAAGCCGAATCACTTAGCGAATCCTACAGCTCAAAAACCCTGCATGAAGACCCTAAACCTGCCTCTAGAATCCCAGTAGTCATGGGCGCAAATCAATTCCCTCGATTCAGCACATCACCCAGACCACCTACTCAATTTACCACCATCCAGACAATAGACTCCACAAATACCAGTCCTGGCTCACTAGCCTGCATGTTCCTTCACTGCAGATCAGCAGTGAAACACACCACTTGAGGACGGAATCGGCATTGCATTTCTAACTGAAACCTGGCTCAATGAACACTCAACCCAATTCTACACTAGTGCACGCCACCTGGCTATTCTATCATCAGACAGGACAGACCAGGATGAACAGGAGGCGGGCTAGCAATCACCCACAAAGTAGAAAATCAGCTTAGCACATTTAAGTCTACAAATGTTTTGACCTTTGAATACCTTGGAGTCGTACTCACATCTAAAGCCCCCACTTCCATCAAACTCCACACCATCTACTGCCTTCCTGGTGATCACACACTCTTCACTGAGAAACTAACTAACCTTATTACGCAGCACTTTCTAACTGACAGGATTAGCACCAATCTACACTCCCAATCTCTCCTTCACACCTTCGATGACCTTACCGCCCACTATTGCTCAGCTATGACTGTTGCTCTCGACCAAGTTGCACAGTTTAAACTTAAGTGATCTAGAAAAATACAATCCAGTTCTTGGTTCAACTCAGACTTCAACATTGAGAGGAGACAACTAAGACAAACTGAAAGACTTTGGAGGCGAAACCCCTCACTGGCTCACCTCACACTCCTAAGATCCGAACGGCTCTCCTACAAGAAACACATCTTTAGAGAAAAAGCCACCTTCTTTCACAATCAACTAGATTGTGCAAAGAACCGACCTAGGGAGCTCTTTAACGTAACTAAACATCAGTCTACCATGACCTCTCAACCTGATAAACCTGTCACCATTGAACGCTGTGAAGAAATAGCTAACTATCTTACAGACAAAGTTGCAAATATCGAACAATCTTTTACCCATAATACCAGTCTAACATCCCTGCCCACCTGAGTCTTTGACCCTCTGGTCACCAATGAAACTCCCTCCGAAGGGCTAACTGAAGACCAGAATAACCACAAAAAAACTGAAAACAATCATGATCCCTAACAACAAAAAATCAGTGCTAAGTGAACAGACTTCAAACCCATGAGTGAAAGAGAAGCCTTCAAAATAATCGCGAACTTAAAGCCCACATCCCACACTTCCAATCCCCTGCCCTCCACCCTAGTGCAAAATATCAACCATGTCATCTCCCCGTTTAGGACCAAAATTATCAATGCCTCTCTTTCTGTTCCTGATTCCCTCCAAATAGGCCAAGTCACACCCATTCTCAAAAAACCAGGAGCGTACCCCAACGACTTCAACAACCTCAGACCTATCACCAACTTTTCCTTCTAAGCCAAAATGCTGAAGAAATGTGTCCTGCTTCAACTCAACTGACATGTAAAGGAGTTCAACCTCCAAGACACTTTCCAATCAGGATTGAGGAAGGAAGGGCTGCAGCACCAAAGCTGACAAGCTCAATATTTCTAATGGCATTCCAAGATCTTTAGATTAAGGCGATGCCTGCCTCCTAATCCTGCTTGACCTATCTGTGGCATTCGATACATTAAATCATCCAGCTTTACTTGAGACTCTCAAAAACCTTACTGGTATAAATTGCACAGTTCTCAGATGGTTCACATCCCTGTCAACAAATAAAAACCAACAGCTGTCTCTCCAAACCTACTCCAGTTACACAAGGCGTACCTCAAGGATCACCCTCTCCCCAATCTCTTCATGGAACCCCTCACTGCCATTTTTAACCAAACAGGTCAAATAACATCTATATGCTGATGACATACAATTCTACTACATAATAAAATCACCCAATGACCTCCGACATCTGAACACTACACTAAGTAAGATACAAGCATGGCTAAAAACCAACCACCTTAAACTGAACCCCAAAAAGACAGAACTACCCCAAAAACAATCCTTTACCCATTGAAGAATGGATCAAGAATCTGTATGTGCCTATCTGCTCTCTGTCACTGCCTAACTCTGTTAAGGTCAGAGCATCACCCTTGACAACAACATGTTGCTAAAGGAGTACATCGACAACTCGGCCAAAGGAGCACTGTACACACTTAAACATCTCAAGAAAATCAAACAGTTTATCTCCCCAGACAATCTTAAGATGGTAGTGCAACCACCTGTCATCTTGAAACTTGACTACGGCAATGCCCTACTCACTAGAACTTAAAGCAGTTCTGAACGTGACTGCCAGACTCCTCACAGGAATTAAAAAATGTGATCTCCTGCCCTCAAGAGTCTTCACTGGCTTCTCATCGAAGGAAGATGCATCTTCAAGACAGCCTGTATCATCCACAAAGCCCTTCATACAAAAACCCCCAAATAACTAGAAACCAAACTATCAAGAACGGGAAGAGTCCAGGCACTGAGAAGCTCCAACTCTTTTCTTCTCATTCCTCCCAATCTGAAGAAGAAATCATCCCAGGCACCCTCCTTCTCAGGAAATGCTCCTAAGATCTGGAACTCACTCACCAAGAATCTGCGCTGAAGCCCCTCTTTTCACTCCTTCAAACGGAACCTTAAATCTCTACTGCTCAACAGCTACTTCAACACGCACATAAGCTGTTCCACGTTTCTCTCCTTGACGGGTTCCTTCAAGATGGTCACATGACTCTTTCAGTCTCCTGTATCCAATTCCTTTCCATAATGCACCCTTGTGATACACTTTTCGAGACTTTGTAACCACTTAATGTTTATTTATTTCAGTGTTTTATAGAGCGAACTTGACCGTGAGGGTATCAGAGCGCTTTACAAGGTTTACAGAGGTGAACAAAAAATGCTTAGAAATACAGAAGTATACAAACGATTGGAGAAGGGCGGGGGTGCTGGACACATAGGGGAATAGAGGGACACGTGTAAAAGGCTACAATTACAGTAAAACAGTATAAGACCCCACAGTTTCTTGGTGGAGTAAGTAGGTGATCCGAGGAAAAGGTGATAGTTGTAGATAAGTCAGGCACTCTGTGGTGGTTGAAGGCAGAGATTAGGCGAGGAATTTACCCATGAGGAAAGTTTTAGCCTCCTTTTTGAAGCGTGCCAGAGAAGGGATTCTTCTGATGACGGGTGGGAGAGAGTTCCAAATTCTTGGTGCGGCCCTGGAGAAAGCCCGATTGTAGGTTTTTTAAATGTTGTATTGTCCTTTAATTTAGAATCATATGAATTATATACACTTCTTGTAAAGTTTATCACATAACCTGTAAAGCGCTCTGATACCCTCGAGTCTAGACAGCGCTATATAAAACTCAAGAACTAAAATAAATAAATAATAATGAACTTTCAGCCATGCTGAACAACATGGTGTACAACACGGCTAAAACACATTGGCAAATTCAATAGCTCTTGCATAGACAAGACCTACAGGCTTTGCCAATGCTTGTTATTGTTAATATTTGTAGCCATGCTGCAATGCAGCATGGCTACAAATCATTCCAAAATTCGGCAATGCCAGTGCTGTACAGCATGAAAGAAGGGCCATGCCCAGGTCCTCACCGAACTGGAACACTCGCAATCTAAGACTGGTTTTGGCCTGATAAGACTGAAAAGCCCCAATCAGAGCAAAACCAATCATCGGTTGCTTGTGTTCTGGTTTAGAGAGATACTGGCTCGTCATTGCAGGCTGGACTGTTCCCATTGGGGCAGGACCATGACTGATTTGCATATGGCTGGATCTGAGGTGGCATGGTAGACATTGGAATGATGGGTTGGAATGGTACCCAGAGTGATTGCTAGTGGTTAGACTTCTAGCAAGCATCCTCCCATCACCTTATGTGTGTTTGATGTACCGCCCTAAGGGCATGGGTATGCCCAGACGTGGGTCCCTTGCTCACTGTGCCACTGGAACCAAGCTACACCTGACTGAAGAGCCCCAAACAGAGCGAAACCGGTCATTGGTTGCTTGTATTGAATTGTAATTGCATTTATATAGCGCTTACTACCCCTGACGAGGCGTCAAACCGCTTTTTCGGCGAGTAGCACGCTACTCCAGAACCCATAAAGGATTAATGGTGAATTAGTATAGTGAAATCTGAAAGTAATTTGAGTTGTGGATGTTAGTCTGCTATATGGATTGAGAAGGATGGTGGAGGGAAAAGGATTGTATTTATATAGTGCTTGCTACCCCTGATGAGGTGTTGAAGTGCATTTTTGGCAAGTACCACACGACTCCAGATCCCATAAAGAATTAATGGTGAATTAGTATAGTACAATATGAAGTAATTTGAGCGGTGGATATGTTAGTCTGTTATTTGGATTGAGAAGTATAGTGGAGGGATAGAAGAGGGAAAAAGGTTTGCATTTATATAGCTCTTGCTACCCCTGATGAGGTGTTGAAGCGCTTTTCAGTGAGTAGCACGCTACTCCAGCATCCAAACAGGATTAGTGGAAATTAGTATTGGGCAATATGCAATTAATTTGAGTGGTGGACATGTTAGTCTGTTATTTGGATTGTAAAGGAATAGTGGAGGGATAGAAGAGGGAAGGCAGGATAGAAGATGGAAGGTTCTCGTATTTCTATTTCTTTTCCTTTTGGAGTTCATAGCAGTAGGAGGGGGTTTGGAATGAGTGAAGGAGAGGTGGAGGCGAAAGAGTCAGAGGAAAGGGTTTAGAAAGGCTTGTTTGGGAGATTCCGATTCAGGGAGGTCCTGGCATTTCAGCTGGACTATTTCTATTGAAGAAGGTTCAAGGCTGATTTGCATATGACTCATTGGGTGTCAGTACAGAACGTAGGTGGCGGGGTGGGGAAAAAAACTAAAGAAAAATTTAAATTCACCTCTGCAGCTCGTCTCTTCCACGTTGTCTCTCCTGGCTTCTGTGCGAACAGGAAGCAGGAAGTACTCAGGCTCCTCTAAGCCAATCACAATGCTGCAATGCAGCTTTGTGATTGGTCTGAGCACTGTGGTTCCATGCTCAGACGGACACAGGGAGCCTGTGCATGATCCCCACCAGGCTTTGCATTGCAGCCTGGTGGGGAACATGCAAAGTGCGCATGATGGTTTGGTCAGCCAAGTTGGCCGGCCAATCGGTCATGTGCACTTTCAAGTGCAGCAACCATTCCTCCTCCACTACGTCACGGGAGCCCAACCCCGTCCCCCCCTAAACTGGCTGATACTATGGATCTTGTGAGCTTTTGAGGAGTTAATTGTCGAGAACAGGGGGGCAGACCATTAGCCCCATTCTGCAACACTGCCATCTACAAACACTTTTGTGCCCGGAGGCGCTTCTTAAACGCAGCACGTGCCCAGGCAAAGCAACAGAAGGTGGCTGGGCTGGGCTGGGCTAGGCCTTGCTCTCTTTTTGGTTGTAAATTCGACGGAGGAGTAAAGTGGTGTCATCTGTGGAACAGCTACCTTACATCCAAGTAAGTGACACTACTGCAGACCCAGTTTCAGTCCTAGGTGCTGGAGGGCTGAAAATGGTCAAACGCAAAGCTGGTGGGTCTAAGGCCTCTGCTGAGCCAAGGGCCGATACCAAACAGACCACAATAGACACCTTTTTGACACGAGCAGTGAGACCTCTAACTAAGGAGATAGACCAGGCAGAACGGCGCCTATCGCTGTGTGTACCTGGGGCAACAGGGGAGGCAAAGCAATGGCATCTATAGCAAACCAAGCTTTGGGGTCACCAAAAGATAAGGAGTGTCAGAGCGATAAACCCGTACAGGACCGGGGGCACTCCGCCGCCATTCAGCTGCAGTTCAACCAGGAGGGGGTGGAGCATATGTCAACTTCTGTTATTATCATTTTATCTTTCATTTCACACTGCCCCGAGAGCAGTGGGGCGACGCTCCTTCACCTTAGCGGAGGAGCCGCCACTGTTATGACTGGGTCCATTATTATTATACACACTGACCCAAAGACGACCCTCAGAGGCACCCTCGTCTACAGACCCCCGGGACCACGCACACAATTTAGCGAAGACTTCACAGACTTCATCAGCCCACACGCCCTCCCCTCCACCGACTACATCCTCCTAGGGGACCTCAACTTCCACTTGGAGAACAACAAGGACCGCAACACCGTCACCCTGCTGGACAACCTCGCCAACCTCGGACACAAGCAACTGGTCAATACCCCCACCCACTACGCCGGCCACACGCTTGACCCCATCTTCTCATCCAGCAAGCACGTCACCTTCAACCACTCCACCGGACTTCACTGGACCGACCACAGATGCGTCCACTTCAGCTTCAGAAAAACCACAACCCACCACCACCCGCAACAGGCCCCTCACAGAAGCTGGAGCAAGATCACCACCGACCAGCTCACCACCGCCCTCAGCCAGAACCCCCCTGCCAGCACACCGGACCCCAACGTTGCAACCCGCAACTTCACGCAGTGGCTGACCGCCTGCGCCGAAGACCTCGCACCACTCAAGAACCCTCCCAGCAAACCCAGAAGCAAGAAGGCCCCCTGGTTCACCAGCGAACTCAAGGACTCCAAGAAGACCTGCCGCACCCTCGAGAAAGCCTGGCTCCACGACCAGACCACCGACAACATGACCACCCTCAAACACGCCACCCGCAAGCACCACCAGCTCATCCGCACCACCAAGAAGAAATCTCTGAAGGATCGACTGGACAACAACGCCCACGACAGCAAGGAACTCTTCAGCATCGTCAAGGAGTTCTCCAACCCCAGCACCGGCAACAACGACATCACCCCCTCACTCCCTCGCCTCGTTTTTCCACCGCAAGATTGCCGACATCCACAACAGCTTCGGCACACCACCCTCGCACCCAAGCGCCGAACCAACGCCCCCCACCGCCACTCTCCGCACCTGGACCACAGTGACCACCGAAGACACAGCCCACACGATGAATACCATCCACTCCGGATCTCCGACTGACCCCTGCCCCCACCACGTCTTCAACAAAGCCGCCTCCACCATCGCACCCCATCTCCGAGACGTCATCAACACCTCCTTCAACACCGCCACCTACCCGGAGAGCTGGAAGCATGCCGAGCTCAACGCCCTTCTGAAGAAACCAACAGCAGACCCCACGGATCTCAAGAACTTCCGCCCCATCTCGCTCCTCCCTTTTCCGGCCAAAGTCATCGAGAAGATCGCCAACAGACAGCTTGCTGCCTTCCTCGAGACGAATGGATCCCTCGACCCCTCGCAGTCCGGTTTCAGAGCCAACCACAGCACCGAGACCGCCCTCATCGCAGTCACCGACGACATCCGAGCCCTGCTCGACAACGGGGAAACTGCGGCACTCATCCTCCTGGACCTCTCCGCAGCGTTCGACACTGTCTGCCACCACACCCTTGTCCAACGCCTCAGCAACACCGGCATCCAGGAGAAGGCACTGAAGTGGATCATCTCGTTCCTCGCCGGAAGAACACAGAGAGTCCGCCTCCCCCCGTTTCGATCGGAGGCCACCGAAGTCATCTGCGGCGTCCTGCAAGGATCATCACTCAGCCCCACCCTCTTCAACGTCTACATGAGACCCCTCGCTATCATCGATCGCCAACACAACCTCAACATCATCTCCTACGCCGACGACACCCAGCTGATCCTCTCCCTCACCAGAGACCCCGACACTGCCAGAACCAACCTCCACGAAGGGATGAAAGACGTCGCCGAGTGGATGAAGAACAGCCGCCTGAAACTGAACTCAGACAAGACGGAAGTCCTCATCCTGGGACCATCACCCTCCGCCTGGGACGACTCCTGGTGGCCCCCAGCCCTGGGCACCGCCCCCAAGCCGACAGACCACGCACGCAACCTGGGCTTCATCCTGGACTCCTCCCTCTCGATGACCAGGCAAGTCAACGCCGTCTCCTCTTCATGCTTCCACACCCTCCGCATGCTCCGCAACATCTTCCGATGGATCCCGACCGAAACCAGGAAGACGGTCACCCAGGCCCTCGTCACCAGCCGACTGGACTACGGTAACACCCTCTACGCTGGAACAACAGCCAAGCTACAGAAAAGACTCCAACGCATCCAGAACGCCTCCGCCCGACTCATCCTGGACATCCCCCGACGCAGCCACATCTCCAGCCACCTGAAGGACCTGCACTGGCTCCCCGTTAACAAGAGGATCACCTTCAGGCTCCTCACCCACGCACACAAGGCTCTTCACGACCTGGGCCCCAAGTACCTCAACGACCGCCTGACCTTCCACACGCCCACCCGCCAGCTACCGTCTGCCAGCCTCGCCCTCGCCGCCGTACCACGCATCCGAAGGGCCACCGCCGGAGGCAGATCCTTCTCCTACCTGGCGGCCAAGACATGGAACTCCCTCCCCATCCACCTTCGGTTGACCCAAGACCACCTCGCCTTCAGGAGACAACTCAAGACCTGGCTGTTCGAGCAGTAGCAGTCCCCTCCCCCTAGCGCCTTGAGACCCTTCCGGGTGAGTAGCGCGCTTTACAAATGTTTTTGATTGATTGATTGATTATGATGTGGCGCGGAGGGGCCAAAGGAACAATGGGTTGGAATGAGACCCCAAACGATTGGCAGTGGTTAGACTTATTGTAGAAAAGGGGGTGGTGATGGACGGAGCATCAGAACCAATCAAACACTCACACCCAGTCAACAGATCTGGGTTTAATCCATCACCGTTCTTTAGCCCACTCTGCCACCCCAGTTTAGACATGGCCATATGCAAATCAGTCTGACCCTGTGCCTCATGGGAACAGTCCAGCCCGAACTGCCAAGCCATGCCTTCCCTGGACCGGAAACAAGCTTCCTAGGACCGGTTTCTGGCATTTCAGCCGTCTTCAGCCAGGCTTGCTTGAATCCAGTGGCAAAGTGAGCAAGGGACTCACGTCTGAGCATACCCTGCCAACTTATGGCGAACAAAGCGGTACAAAAGGGGGTGGTGATGGACGGAGCATCAGAACCAATCAAACACTCACACCCAGTCAACAGATCTGGGTTAGACTTATTGTAAGCATCCTCCCATTACAACACTTGTCAACTCCACATATACAGAGCAACCAACAGTGAAGACAAAAAATAAATATGACTCCTCCCACCTTGCCTTTCCATCATGCTCCACAATAGAGGGTAGATCATTATCTCTGAATTTAAAAACACAAATCTAATCCTGCTCCTATGAATCGGTTCCTTCCCACACGCTTAGGCCACTCGTTTTGTGGAAAAAGACAAAAAGGCAAAGAGTTGCACACAGTTCTCAACTCAAAGGTACCAGGAAACGACAACAGCCACAAACCAGTAGCCCTCATGAAAGCAGTCAGTAGAAACAGCCTTAGTGCGTCTACCCCATCATTGGACCAGCCATTTAAAGAACTAGTAACAGGCAGAAAAACATCTGGGCCACCAGATGAGCCATGCCTCCCAGCATTCTTCAGGGAGGACCTAGCTATCAAACCTACTGCAGAACCTGCGTAAATGATTAACAGCGCCTCACTTAGTAGAAGTATGGGGCAAAAATAGATAAAGTGCTCATCTATCAAACTGCTTGCAGACAAATCTGGTCTGGGTGGAAATAATCTCACGAAACACAGACCGACAGCACAAAATGCTACTTGGCGAAACTCCTTTAAAAGGAAGCCTACATACAAATGCAGGACCAGACTGAAAAACACAACTTTCCAGATGCTGAGGGCAGATTCCGTCCTTCCAGGAGAACAGATTCTATCCGAGGCTCCACAGGGAATGTACTGAGAACACTTGTGGATGCTAAAAAGGTGCCCCTTTGATCCTACTAAAGGTCCCGGCCTCCCTTATACAGAGTCCACCACCCAGTATGAGGGTGGGGGATGTGGGCATCCACGGTAAAGCCTTAGATTGAACCAGCTCCTTCGTATCCAACTGTAGCCACATCATCTCACTACTTCCTTTCACCTATAGACCCTCACACATGGATGCCAGTGCCTCCCAGTGGTCACTCATCTCTCCTCTTCTCTTCGTTTCGACAGATACCTGGGCCCTTTGCATGGAATGATCCAATCTAGCATTCTGTCAAGTTACATCTACGCGATGATCCACAGAATATCCTCAAACATCAGAACCTCAAGCACCCCACAACATTCACCCTGGCACCATGCCCGATGGTGGTGGATCAATGGATGGCCGCCAAGCACCTCAAGGTCAATGCAGACAAAAGAAATCCTTAGATGTGGAAACTGGCCATATGATCAGGCAATTCTGATTTGGCCAAGAGTACCAGGAGAAGGGCCACCACAGACATGCAATACAATCCTAGGATTCATCCCAGATGTGGATCTTACTCTGGATCTGCAGACAGATGCTGCAGTGAAAGCCTCAACAAACCCGCTCAGACTCTTGGCTTAATTTTCTCCTGTGTAAGCCTCTGCCTCATAGTTCAAGCCTAAGACACGCTGTGCCCCCCCCCCCCCACACCTTGACTTAATCAGTTAATCAACTGAGATTTGAGGAGCACGGCTAATCACCCAAGAGGTTATCCAGGCGCTGGGATCTTGCTGGGATCAGACAAAGAGCCAGGTCTTGAGTCCCTTTCTGACTGCCTGGAGGGAGGATGCTGTTCAGAGGTGCAGCGGAAGGTCGTTTCAGGACTTGGTGGCAAGGTAGGAGTAGTAGCTTTCGCCGCTGTTGCTTCGGTAGATGGGGGAATGTGAGTGAGGGCGAGGGATGCGAAGTGCAGGTGTCTGCTGGGTAGGTGGAAGTTGAAGTGGTGGTTGGTGTATGCTGGTCTTTGTTTGTGCAGGGCCTTGTAGGCGTGTGAAAGCATCTTAAACTGGTATCTTTTCTGAATGGAGAGCCAGTGAAGGTTCCTGAGGTGGGGGTGTTGTGGGTCTGTTTGGGGAGGTCAAGGTTGAGTCTGGCAGGTGAGTTTCTGTATCGTCTGGAGTCTCTTCAGGAGTTGGATGGTGGTTTCTGCTTAGAGCGCGTTGCCGTAGCCCAGCCCGCTAGTGAATAGTGCTGGTTTTCCTGGTGTTGGCAGGGAGCCATCTGAAGATCTTTCAGAGAATGCAGAGGGTGTGGAAGCAGGCGGAGGAGTCTGCGGTGATCTGGTGACTCATGGTGAGTTTGTTGTCCAGGATGATGCCAAGGTTGTGGGCGTGGGCGTGGTCTGTTGGTGTGGGTCCGTGTTCGGAGGGCCACCAGGTGTCGTTCCACAGGGAGGTTTTGTTTGCAAAAATCATCACTTCTGTCTTGTCAGTGTTGCTAGTCGCCCAGTCCTATTGATAATGTCTTTACATCCTTTACGAGTGAGGATGAAATGCCGCTGGAGAGACTGACCTGGTAGTCTGTGTCCCACAATTCAGCTCACAGAGGCCACAGGTTCCCCGCAGGGCTCCTTGGTTCATCTTTGGAAGGCCGGCAGGCAAGGGCCGCGAGGCAATATCCTGAGAAACGCATGAGGTGGTGTAAAGCCTTGTTAGTCAAAAAGAAACATCTTTCCAGGTCAAAATACTTCAATATCACTAAGGAAAGGATCAAGGGACCAAACGTTATAATGAAACATAATTTTGGCTAGCGTTAGGAATAAAATCAGGAACTGGATTAAAAATGACAACCAGAGAAAAGAATTCATTTGTCCAGCACGTCCAGTGAGAGCAGCAGTGACACACTGCGATGGGTCACTGAAGGAAAGGCACCCAGTGACAGAGATGCTTCAGGCAGGGCGGAAGAGGTGGGCACAGGTGGCAACCTTGAGTTGATGCACTAGGCTCCTCTGATGAGGACATTGTACAGTGATATCACTGGAACACTCTACCCTTGGACCTTCGCCTGACTGATAACCATGTGTGTTAGGAAAAAACGAAAAACTGGATTTTTCAGAGGTCAATTCATTCTTAGTAGCTGAGTCTATTTCTCATCCCCAGGTCGCACAGTTGAAAAGCTAGGGAGCTTTCAAGCGCCTTGATATCCGCCAGGGGATGATTGTTTGCGCTATATAAATACAGTAAATAAATAAATATCAATTCTCAGACAGAGGATGAGTTCCACGCTGCTGAATCCTCTTGGCAGAGCAGCTGGAGAATCCCCCCCCCCCCCCCCCCAAAAGGCCCGAGTCTGCGGGGCCCTGCCCAGTAGCCCAGGGATCAGTGGGGGACTCTTTAGGGCAGCTGGACTCCTCACAGCGCCGCAGGACCTTCCGATCCAAACTCACCATCCTCCGAGCCTCGTTTCCAGCTTCCAATCCGCGTGGTTTATGGTTCTCTGTCACCAGCACCGGTCCTTCCTCTGGGACAATGGCACCTGGAGCTTCCTAGTACACAGCTCCTAGAAGCCGCTCTCTTGCAACAGGCACCAAGGGTCACTGCCTACAGAAATCCTACAACACACTCTTAAAGTCACCAACACAGGCATCCCAAAGTACTATGGACACACACACGGCCCTAGTGACCGACCTTGATTTCTCCACCACTAAACACACTAAGAACATGCGGAACCCCAAAACCATGCTCCACCCCTCAAACAACAGCCTCAGGAATTTTGAAAACAACCTTGTTGAAATTGAAAACTTAGAACAGTTCAATGTCACCCTCGCCTCCATGCTGGTACTAGCCTCACTGGCTTCAGCCACATCTGCAGTGGCCAGAGCTGCCGGCTTTGGATCTGAGAAACAGATTCAATCTTCCATTCCAGCTCAACAACCCGTGATTCCGGGCAACTCACCTCATCTCCTTGAGCCGAAAATAAAATGAATCCGACCTTGTGTAATGCAGCTTGTGCTCATGTACAGAGCTCCAGCCTTTGGGCTGAGTTTACGCTGCATAAAACTGTAAAAAAAAAAAAAAACGATAAAGGCGGATTCTCCAAAGTCACAGGTCAATGGAGAGGTGGATGGGAGAAACATTAGCTTAAAACCAAATGTGGTCCAAATGGTAGCTGTTAAATATGAGCCAGTCCACCTCCTCAAACACACTGTGCCCCCGCGCTTGTGATCCTCCGCGGTCAGGAGTCTATAAGTAATGAGTCCCTGGCCAACCAGCCCCAACATACAAGGGTCTGGTCTGGGGAGAGGGGCCTCCAGGGACTCAAACCTGACACTACTGAGGTGGTCGTGGTAGATGTAGGGTCCTACCCTGGGCTGCAAAGTGTAACGCCCTGAACGTCTCGGGATCGTTTAACAGACACGATAATGAGGACGCAACCACTTGTGAAGGGTTAGTTATTTTAATGAAGGCAAAAATAATACAAAGAACAAACAAAAGTTATAGTCACTGGAATCCTCCAGGTTAAGTACGTTACCAGCCCACCGCACGGATGGTCCTAACCGTCCTCTGCATATACGCCGATCCCGGCGTATGCCAACAGAGGGCAGAAATGAAATGGCCGACAATGCCAATCGGTAGGCTGTGAGGGGCACGAAGAGTGTTGGGGAGAATCGAGGAGTCAGGGAAACACCCAGCCGGGGTCTCTACCTGAAGGGAGCAGCCGCTCAACCTCTTCCTCAGACTGCACCGGGACGCGGAGTCACCTCCTGGTGATGCGTCACCGATACCCCAATCAAAAAGCAAGAAGACTGAACCGAGAGCAGCCGCTCGATCGATCCTGTGGACTTCCGAGTCTGTAACGCGGCAAACACCTCCTAGTGTGCGTTACAGCTGGCAGTCCCTGTATCTCTGGTCTGGCTGGGAGTTACGACTCCAACCAGCAAAAGCGCCACTGCGCTTTGACTCAGCCGAGTCAAAAAGCGAAGCTCAATGGTTGACCGGTAGAGCTTCCGGGTCCTTCACAGGTGACGATGGGGCAAGACACGGCCCAGGGAGTAACGACTCGACCTACCTCCGTTCTTGCCTTACTGGAGCACCACTCCGGAACACTGCTCTTCACGAAGCAGGTACGTCGGTGTAAACACAATATCCGACAGCGTTGTACCTCCCGGTTCCTCCCTTTATAGGGCGTGTTTTCCTTGAGTTATGTAACAGCTCTCCTGTTTACATAAGGGCGTGTTTTCCTTGAGTTATGTAACAGCTCTCCTGTTTACATAAGGGCGTGTTTTCCTTGAGTTATGTAACAGCTCTCCTGTTTACATAAGGGCGTGTTTTCCTTGAGTTATGTAACAGCTCTCCTGTTTACATAAGAGCGTGTTTTCCTTGAGTTATGTAACAGCTCTCCTGTTTACCTAACCTCTCAACCGCTAAGCATCCTGGGAGATGTAGTCCGTTTTCGCTGGTTACCGTTTTCTTCCCCTCGCATGACAGGAATTCTTGACAGTACATCCTCCCTCTCAGCGGCTCCCCACGGGTCCAGCGCTGGCAGGAAAACGCCGATGGAACAAGGAGACCAAGCGCGGAGCATGAACCCCTTCAGCCGGTTCCCATGATTGCTCCTCCGGGCCATAGCCTTTCCACGCAACCAGGTACCACAGTGTGAGGGATTGCGCGATGACCGCCCGAGACTGACGTCACGGAAGCACTCTGGTCCTGACCTCACATACTCCGTCCCTCACTCCGCCCCTCTGAAAGAGAAGAGGAACGTACGGGAACCACAACATCCATGCTCCTCTCTGGTTTCTTCACAGACGGGAACCAAAGACCCGGAAGAGGGCGGGGTTAAACCCGGAAGTACTATCCCAGCACCAATGAAAGCCGGAGGAGAAGAAACGTCGTCGTCGAGGACCAAACGCGAGAAAGAGGAAGGAACCCGGAACGAACCACACGAGGAAGACGAAGACGGAGAAAGCGCTGAGGAGAGAGCGGACCCCGAGGACCACAAGCAGACGGAGGACCGAGACGAAGCGGACGCAGAGGATCGCTGGTACGAGGAATGGTGGTGCCCTCCGGAGGACGCTGAGGAGCGGCCGTAACTCTGGAGAGTTACGGCGGGGGTCGGTGAGTGAAACCGTCTCCGGGGTGTGAGCTGGAAGGGGGATTGAGGGAGGCAACGGAGGGACTGGGTCGAGACCTGGGAGGCCCGAGTTACCGTATAGTTGTCGGGACCAAGTAGAAATCTGTCTTGATAAATGTCTGACCTCACTACCTCTCATAGCCAAAGCTAACTATCCTGCTAAACTCGTTACTCCCAATACTTAGCCGGACAACGTTCAACCTGCATTATTTCCCTTCACGTCCATACTTCCCTTCACGTCCCTATTTCCCTCACGACCCCTCCTACCGATCCTGAACAACACTCGCTGGTGCGGTGACGGTGTTAAAACAAACGTATCGCAATATATCACCCTGACAACCCCTTTCTTTTCCCTCCTATGAGCCTCCGGGAAGACGGCCACGCCATCGCCAAAGAAGTCCCCGATACCTCCACCTTGAACCCTACGGAGTCTTCGGACCGGGAAGACAATCTCTCAGGAGGGAAACCAGAAGAACCAACATCGTCAGGATCTCTATTTTCACCGAAAATCAATAAAAAGCCTTCCTTAGGCAAATATATACAGCCTCCTCGCCTGTTCTTTAAGCCTGCCCTCCCACAAGTGGTGTCAGAAGTGGGATCCCAAGGCGTCATGGAGGCTGCCCTAGCGAAAATGGCTGAAAATCAGGAGCATCTGGGCAAAGTGATGGAACGCTTCCTGACAGTGGTAGAAGAAGACCGAGGCAAGTTGCAACAAGTACTTAGTGGACAGAGCGATACCCACGGGGACCACAAGCAGACGGAGGACCGAGACGAAGCGGACGCAGAGGATCGCTGGTACGAGGAATGGTGGTGCCCTCCGGAGGACGCTGAGGAGCGGCCGTAACTCTGGAGAGTTACGGCGGGGGTCGGTGAGTGAAACCGTCTCCGGGGTGTGAGCTGGGAGGGGGATTGAGGGAGGCAACGGAGGGACTGGGTCGAGACCTGGGAGGCCCGAGTTACCGTATAGTTGTCGGGACCAAGTAGAAATCTGTCTTGATAAATGTCTGACCTCACTACCTCTCATAGCCAAAGCTAACTATCCTGCTAAACTCGTTACTCCCAATACTTAGCCGGACTACGTTCAACCTGCATTATTTCCCTTCACGTCCATACTTCCCTTCACGTCCTTATTTCCCTCACGACCCCTCCTACCGATCCTGAACAACACTCGCTGGTGCGGTGACGGTGTTAAAACAAACGTATTGCAATATATCACCCTGACAACCCCTTTCTTTTCCCTCCTATGAGCCTCCGGGAAGACGGCCACGCCATCGCCAAAGAAGTCCCCGATACCTCCACCTTGAACCCTACGGAGTCTTCGGACCGGGAAGACAATCTCTCAGGAGGGAAACCAGAAGAACCAACATCGTCAGGATCTCTATTTTCACCGAAAATCAATAAAAAGCCTTCCTTAGGCAAAAATATACAGCCTCCTCGCCTGTTCTTTAAGCCTGCCCTCCCACAAGTGGTGTCAGAAGTGGGATCCCAAGGCGTCATGGAGGCTGCCCTAGCGAAAATGGCTGAAAATCAGGAGCATCTGGGCAAAGTGATGGAACGCTTCCTGACAGTGGTAGAAGAAGACCGAGGCAAGTTGCAACAAGTACTTAGTGGACAGAGCGATACCCACGGGGACCACAAGCAGACGGAGGACCGAGACGAAGCGGACGCAGAGGATCGCTGGTACGAGGAATGGTGGTGCCCTCCGGAGGACGCTGAGGAGCGGCCGTAACTCTGGAGAGTTACGGCGGGGGTCGGTGAGTGAAACCGTCTCCGGGGTGTGAGCTGGGAGGGGGATTGAGGGAGGCAACGGAGGGACTGGGTCGAGACCTGGGAGGCCCGAGTTACCGTATAGTTGTCGGGACCAAGTAGAAATCTGTCTTGATAAATGTCTGACCTCACTACCTCTCATAGCCAAAGCTAACTATCCTGCTAAACTCGTTACTCCCAATACTTAGCCGGACTACGTTCAACCTGCATTATTTCCCTTCACGTCCATACTTCCCTTCACGTCCCTATTTCCCTCACGACCCCTCCTACCGATCCTGAACAACACTCGCTGGTGCGGTGACGGTGTTAAAACAAACGTATCGCAATATATCACCCTGACAACCCCTTTCTTTTCCCTCCTATGAGCCTCCGGGAAGACGGCCACGCCATCGCCAAAGAAGTCCCCGATACCTCCACCTTGAACCCTACGGAGTCTTCGGACCGGGAAGACAATCTCTCAGGAGGGAAACCAGAAGAACCAACATCGTCAGGATCTCTATTTTCACCGAAAATCAATAAAAAGCCTTCCTTAGGCAAAAATATACAGCCTCCTCGCCTGTTCTTTAAGCCTGCCCTCCCACACACAGCTTCCCCCTGCGCCATTTGGACGCCCGTATGCCCGATACTTCATACTCCACCTCCGACTCCACGCATACCGGCCTAGGTGTCCCAGACGGCTTGGAGGGTGCAGGTTTGAGCAATGATACATGAAAGACAGGGTGTATCCGCAATGACTGGGGCAAGCACACCTTCACGTTCACGGGACCCATACACTTGGCAATTCGATAGGGGCCCATGTACTTGGGATGGAACACACTGTTCTTTCGAAACCTCATGTTTCTTGTGGATATCCAGACGTAGTCTCCAGTGCGGTACAGTGGCCCGGGCCTTCTCTTCCTGTCTGCCGCAGCCTTGTATTTTCTCTTGGCCTCTATTAGGACAGCCCTTGAGCGCATCAACGTGTCTTTTATGTGTGCCACCCTGTCCGCTGTGGCGGGAATCCTGTCCTCTCTGAACGGATGTAGAAATGGCAAGAACCTGGGATGTTGGCCATAGTTGCTATAGAACGGAGATGACTGTGTGGAGCTGTGAGTGGCGTTGTTATAGGCTATCTCTGCAACCCATAGCAAGTCGACCCATTCTTCCCTGCCCTGGTCCACAAAACATCGCAGATACTGTTTGAGCGTTTGGTTCAGGCGCTCGGTTTGGCCGTCCGTTTGAGGGTGGTAGCTGGTGGACAGGGCGGTCTTAACATGCAGCGCAGTGCACCAAGTCTTCCAGAATTGCGCAGTAAACTGCGACCCCCGGTCCGACACGATCACCCCAGGTAATCCATGCAGTCGTACCACATTCTTTAGAAGTAGTGACGCCAATTCCCCGGCCGTAGGGACTCTCTTGCAGGGGATGAAGTGCCCCATTTTCGTCAAGTAATCCACCACCACCAGTATTGCCGTCATCCCCTGGTCTACCGGTAGGCCCACCACGAAGTCCAGTGATATGCTATCCCATGGTCTATCCGGGGTCGGAAGTGGATGTAAGAGCCCTTGGGTTCGGCCATGGTCGGCCTTCATGGTAGCACACGTAGGACACTCCTGTCCTCACCTCCTGACATCCACTCTCATGGTTGGCCACCAGAAATGCCGTCCCATGCTAGCCACCGTTTTTTCAAAGCCCAAATGACCTGCGCATGGAGAGTCATGGCACCAGATGAATGCTTGTTTCCTTAGCCTAGGCGTGGGTATCAATAGGCACCTGCCCTTCAGGGGTATCCCGTCCTTCAGCTGCCATTCTCTGTGACTGAGGAGCCACCTCTGCCATGCGAACGACCTGATCCCTCTCTTTATTCCCCTCAGGAAAGTATCCGGTTGGATAACCCCCAATACCATCCTCGGGGAAATGATGGAACGCTCGGTCGCAGGCAATGGTTCCTTAACTGCAGATTGACGGGACAGGGCGTCCGCCTTCCGGTTTTCCGTCCCCGGCCGATATGTGATGCGGAAGTTGAACCCCGCAAAGAAGATCATCCACCGCAGCTGCCTGGGAGAAAGGTGTCTTGTGGCCGTCATGAACTGTAGATTCCGATGGTCTGTGTACACCGATACCACATGTCTTGCCCCCATCAACCAATGCCTCCATTCGGTGAAGGCGTCCTTGATTGCGAGAAGCCCCTTCTCCGCAATATGGTAGTTGCGTTCTGCGTCGTTGAGTTTGCGGGACATGTACGCAACGGGATGAAGCACCCCTGTGTCGTGGTTGCGTTGGGACAAGATAGCCCCCAGCGCCACATCCGAAGCGTCCGCTTCCACCACGTAGGGGAGATCCGGATCGGGGTGAGCCAACACCGGCGCCTTACCAAAGGCGCTTTTCAGGGCCTCAAAGGCTGTGTTCGCTTCAGGGGACCAGACAAACTCCTTGGACTTCCTCAGTAGCTGTGTGATGGGGGCCACCACTCTTGAAAATCCATCTATAAACCGCCTGTAAAAGTTGGCGAAGCCAATGAAACTTTGGACGTCCTTCACGCTTTGGGGCACCGGCCATTCTTTCACAGCCTTGATCTTTCGTTCTGCCATCTCCTGTCCCTCTGGACTCAGCATCACTCAGAGGAATTCCCCGGACGTGACGTGGAAGTCACACTTGCTGAGTTTACAAAACAGCTTGTTTTCCCTCAGCTTTTGGAGCACAGCTTTGACGTGGTGTACGTGCTCCTCCACACTGGACGAGTAGATGAGGATGTCGTCGATATATACGACCACGTAGATATCCAACTCCTCTCTGAATACCTCATTCAAAAAGTACTGAAAGGCTGCCGGGGCGTTGCACAGACCGAACGGCATGACGAGGTACTCAAAAAGGCCGAACCTGGTCTTAAAGGCGGTCTTCCACTCGTCTCCGTCCCTCATGCGCACCAGATGGTATGCCCCTTTCAAATCCAACTTGGTGTAGATACGAGCTTTCTTGACCTGTTCCAGAAGTACACTGATGAGAGGCAAGGGGTACCGATTCTTTATGGTTATCGCATTCAATGCCCTAAAGTCCACACAGGCTCTCAGCTCCCCATTAGCTTTCGGGATGAAGAAGAGTGGCGAGGCGGCCGGAGACTTGGACGGGCGGATGAATCCTAGCTTGAGGAGTTTATCCAGGTACCCCCGGAGATGCACGTTTTCAGGCTCCGTCAGGGCATACAGCCTGCCGCTGGGAACGCTGGCCCCTGGCACAAGGTCGATCTGGCAGTCAAACTGTCTATGTGGTGGTAGCACTTCCGCCTTTACCTCATCAAATACATCCTCAAAACTGTGATAAGCCTGGGGGAGAGCCACATCTTTTTCTGCCGCTGTAGCCACCGTCTGACTCCCGCTCTCATCTGCGTCAAGGGATTCCGTTCTTTTTCCACAATGCAGGATGCAATACGGTGACGTCATTTCGACGCGATGTGTTGGCCAATCCACAGAGGGGTTGTGTTTCTGTAGCCACGGCAATCCCAATATGACGCCATATTGGGGCGCTCGGATGATGTTAAAATCGATTTGTTCCAAATGGTTCCTCCCATATCTCATCGGAAGGACCCCCGTGTGCTGCCCGATGGGCCCCGTCACCAATCGCCTTCCGTCTACAGCATAGACGTCTTCGGGTACAGCTTTGGGAAGAAGCACTAGCCCTAGCCTGCATGCCTCGTTGTGGTCCATAAACATGCCAGTGGCCCCTGAATCCACCATGGCCACAACGGGTATCCACTGGTCATGCACTCCCACGTGCACCGTGAGAAACAGGTGTTGGTGTCCCTTAGTGACCGAGTTGGAAAGTGAAGGGATGGATGAGTGACTCCGAGATGCCCCTTCTTTTGTCTGGAAGTCCTCTAGTTTTCCGCCGGTATGTCCACCACGGCTGTTACCGACCGGTTGGCCCGATAACGTGACGTCTTCGGTTTGGCAGGGCATTCACGTACATAGTGGCCTTTTTTGCCACAATATAGGCACAATCCTTGTTTACGGCGTGACTCTTTCTCCGTGGCTGTGAGGCTCGCTCGTATTGCGCCGATGTCCATGGGTTCTCCCTTGGATGCGGTGGAAGTTTCAGGACTTCCCACCGTCACATAGGATGGAAGGGATTTTCCGTTTCTCCCATGATCCCCTTTTCTTTCACTTAGCCTATGTTCCAGCCGTAATACCAGGTTGATAAGGCCATCACATGTCTTGGGTTGAGGGTCAATATGAGCCACGGCGTCTTTGAGCTCATCGCACAGCCCATGATGGAAGAGCGCCGTCTGTTTAGCAACAGGCCACTTGGTTTCCGCAACCAGCCGTCGGAACGCGTTGAGATACTGCACCAGGTCGTTGGATCCCTGTCTCAACTCAAGCATTTCACGGTGGGCCGTGTAGGAGTCAGCCCTTCTGTCGAATACCTTCAGGAATTCCTCGCGAAAAGCACCCCAATCACATAAGATGGGGTCGTCCCTGCTCACCAGAGGTACGGCCCATTGTGCCGCGTTTCCAGCCAAATAGGAAATAAGGAAAGCCACACGAGCCTGACTCGTGGGGAACGCCTTTGGTTTGCACGATAAATGTAGCGCCACTTGTGTGAGGAATACCTGCACTGTGTTAGGATCCCCACTGTACCTCTCTGGTGTGGCCAAGGGGATGGCTACCGGCATTTCCACTACTACAGCAGGGGTCTGGTCCGTGAGGGAGGTGCTGGGCGTGAGCGGGTCCAAGTGGATAGCATCCAGTCTGGCTTTTACATCGGCTGTTTCTTGCCTAGAGGCAGCCAATTCAACTTGCACGGTCGCTAAAGCAGCCAGCACATCATCAAGTGTTGCCATGTCTGTTATCGACCGGGAGACAGTTAGTGTATTAAGGTCGGATATTTTGTAACGCCCTGAACGTCTCGGGATCGTTTAACAGACACGATAATGAGGACGCAACCACTTGTGAAGGGTTAGCTATTTTAATGAAGGCAAAAATAATACAAAGAACAAACAAAAGTTATAGTCACTGGAATCCTCCAGGCTAAGTACGTTACCAGCCCACCGCACGGATGGTCCTAACCGTCCTCTGCATATACGCCGATCCCGGCGTATGCCAACAGAGGGCAGAAATGAAATGGCCGACAATGCCAATCGGTAGGCTGTGAGGGGCACGAAGAGTGTTGGGGAGAATCGAGGAGTCAGGGAAACACCCAGCCGGGGTCTCTACCTGAAGGGAGCAGCCGCTCAACCTCTTCCTCAGACTGCACCGGGACGCGGAGTCACCTCCTGGTGATGCGTCACCGATACCCCAATCAAAAAGCAAGAAGACTGAACCGAGAGCAGCCGCTCGATCGATCCTGTGGACTTCCGAGTCTGTAACGCGGCAAACACCTCCTGGTGTGCGTTACAGCTGGCAGTCCCTGTATCTCTGGTCTGGCTGGGAGTTACGACTCCAACCAGCAAAAGCGCCACTGCGCTTTGACTCAGCCGAGTCAAAAAGCGAAGCTCAATGGTTGACCGGTAGAGCTTCCGGGTCCTTCACAGGTGACGATGGGGCAAGACACGGCCCAGGGAGTAACGACTCGACCTACCTCCGTTCTTGCCTTACTGGAGCACCACTCCGGAACACTGCTCTTCACGAAGCAGGTACGTCGGTGTAAACACAATATCCGACAGCGTTGTACCTCCCGGTTCCTCCCTTTATAGGGCGTGTTTTCCTTGAGTTATGTAACAGCTCTCCTGTTTACATAAGGGCGTGTTTTCCTTGAGTTATGTAACAGCTCTCCTGTTTACCTAACCTCTCAACCGCTAAGCATCCTGGGAGATGTAGTCCGTTTTCGCTGGTTACCGTTTTCTTCCCCTCGCATGACAGGAATTCTTGACACAAAGTTACTGACCATCAGAGCTTGGCGCTCACCCGGACCCGGACCAACCAGTCAGTCACTGTGAAGCAGCTTCAACTCGCGCCTTCTCTCGCCCCTCAGAGTCCTCCGTAGTCTCCCACTGAGCCTTTAATGTACGGGGACTGAGGGACGCCCTCGTGAAGGAACATTCACAGGCCGTTTCACAAACGAAGGAATCGCAGTGAGTTGCAGAATCACCTGCCGAATTAATGTTCATTGGCCAGGTGGCAATTTGTGGTCCCCTCCGATTGGCTGCAGTCACTGGGATGGTGGCCTGCAAGGGACAGCACACCACCAGTCCTGTAATGGCATTCCAATACGTGAAACTTGATTTAAAAAGCAGCCGAGTCCTTAAAGGAGTCAGGGATACTTCAACAAAAAATGTTTTTATTATTTGGAAGACTGGGGTGGCAGCAACGCAGTGGTGCCCTGGAACACACACTATTCCATCTGTAGCTGCCAACTTGATTACCAACGGGAAAGTGGTCCAAAGGAAATGGAATCCACTCCCCTTTTTCAATCAATTACCACCCGAAAATAGGAGTCGGTAACTGATCATTGGCTGCGACCGGAATTACAGTCACAAACCATTATTACTTAGGTCAGCGAAGGAACACACTGTCATCGTGTGGACAATGCAACAGTAAACAGAATAAAAAGGAATGGTAGTTTGACTCTGTCCCAAATTTGCCGGCTACATTCAATTAGCATGACCTAGAAAATCTACAAATAAGAAATTACTTCGTGTCTTTTCTTGCTTCCTTTGTAATTTTACTTTTTTTTTCTTCATTCTCGCTTCTCTAAGGAGAGTCTTGTATTTCCCTTTCCCCTCTATGAATACCTGCCATGGTATCCCACTCCCCTTCTCATAAGGTAGAAAACCAGACAACCTAAATCTTTATTTGTATTGGTTCCGAGCATCCCTGGCTCGGGTTTGTCTTTGGGCTCTGGTCAGAGTGTAGCGTACCACACCTTGCCTCTGTTCTACGTGTACAGACTATTGAACATGGCGTATCTGCCTGTCCTGCTTCACAAATGGATCAACACAGAGAATTCTAAAACCACTTTTTTTAAAAATGGAATTGCAATGGCAAGTGCTGCATGGACATGAAAACATGCCCAGTTATTGAAATAATGCTGTAAATTTGTAATTTTCTTTAGCTCCTTTTTAAATTTGTATTAATGAATGTGATTCTGTATCTCGTAGATCTCATTGAAAGATCTAACTCTTTCATAAAACTTGACCTTGTCTCTGTTGTAGACACATAAGCAGCTCTGTAGTAAAATGAGGAAGGTCCAATCCAGGTAGTTTTCCATGTAGGGTTTATCAAGGTAAGGAGTTACACAGGGGAGAAGCCCACCAGGAGCAGCCTCACTGCTGCTCAGCCCACCTCCAACTGACCCTCACACACAGGCTCATTCCATTCACCCACATTCTCCCTCCCAGGCACTCAGGCTGAGCAGCCGCAGTGTACCAAGCTCACTCCTGTTACTAGTGGGGAGCTTCTCCTGACACCTCCTGATAGCATGCGTTCTGAGTGTGGGCCTGATCTCGCGTGCAACTTTAAATACAAGCAAACCCAGGAAACCAACGAATAATCCTTTGCCGTCTCTGCTCTGACTCCCTTAGCAAAGAAAGACGCTACAAGAACGGCATGGCCACTCTAACATTCCCTTCCGTGCCTTCTAAACGCTCACAAGTTCTAGGCACCTGGTAGGCCACGGTTTTGTCCCGGATTGTGGCAGGAAAGATGGCTCGACTGGTGGAATGGCGGGGACCACCACCCTTCATCTCAGTCATCTTCAGCGTCTTCTAATTCTAAAGCGGAGTTCATGGACAGCCCATCTGTTTTGCGCGTGGCATCACGGGGTGCCAGCATCACCCTCTGAAGTTTCTGATCAGTGTCCTCACCAGGGATGGGGTCAGCAAAGCCTTCTCTCTGTCGGTGTCTGTGGCCTTTGTTCAGCATTCCTCGTCGGATCCACCTCTTCCTACTGTTCACTATTCATTGGTCCACTTTCTGTGTTTAAATGTGTACATTCTCTGTCCCTTAGTCTGTCTGCTCTCTCTATTTTATCTTGTTGTCCTTTCTGTGTTTTCCAACTCCTCTGACCCTATCAGTTTTTCCTTTCTACAGGCCACATGCAAGTCTGAGTTGGCTCTAATTCTGACCAGGTCTTAAGGGAGTCAGCTAAGCTAGGAAGGTGCTCTGTATGCTTCCTTACCCTACACATGCCCCGCAAGATATTCAGATGGCTCCCAGTCAACACCAGAAGGACCGCCACGCAGGCCCTCGTCACCAGCAGGCTGGACTGTGGGAGCACACTTTACGTGGGAATCACCCCACGCCTCCTGATGAGACTACAGACAATACAAAACTCAGCAGCAGGACTCATCTTCGACCTCCCAGACGAACCCACATCACATGTCCCTTCCAACTTGTGATTTTGTAATATCTGAATTCAGGTAGGTATCCAGGATTTGAGGACGGCTTTGAAGACCCCTGCGAGGCATATTCCTGTAAGACTGTGGTGGACCGGCCTGTGGCGCCATAAAAAGTATGAAACGTCTGGTTCAACTACAGGACTTCTGGCTCACAAGAGCCTGAGGCAGTTTTTACGTTTTTCAGCAATGTGAAGGGTTAAGGACGCTGCCTGGCATCTTTTCATGTTGTGTTAGCTCTCTGTTTGTCGCCAGTGCGCTCACCGCTTCCCGTACCCCCACCCTTGCTATTATTTGTTTCCCTTTACAGTTCCTCGGTATTCGGACTCGTTTGCCTGTTCAGCTGACCTTGCTCTTTGGATTCTGTTTTCACTTTGTTGCATTACTGTGTTTTCCCTTTTTAGGTCTCGCCTGACCCAGCGCATATGCTGGTCTGGCGAGACTTTTAGTAAGGGCTTAAAAAAATGCTACAATGGCCGGCCTACAGCATGTGCGCGGGCGGGCGCTTACGAGCAGAGGCACCATATGGCTTTACTCATCATGCTCATTAAGCAGCACGCACATGCACGCAAACTGTAGGCCGGCCATGGTAGCATTGTGATCGCGGTCACTTTCACTTTCACTTTCATGCGGCGTGCGTCATCACTCCTGGTTAATCTCTCCACTTCCTCTGTAGCCGTCTCTCTCTGCCTCACTTCCACTTCTGTATCTCCTCTGGACCCCTCAATGCACAGCCCTCAGCAAGCCACACTGCCAGTGCACACAGCCCTCAATACGCACAACTGACAGTGCATGCAGCCGTTGGTGCAAAAAAGACAACGTACCCCTCATCTTGCTTTGTTGCACTGATAGTGTAAGCTGCCATGAGTGTGTCCCACTGACAGTCTTCCCAGCCCGCACCACTGTCAATACACTGAGCCCTCCATGTGCATAACACTTGAAAGGCAGGCACCATCAGTGCACGTCGCAACAGTTCTGAGAGCGCATGCGACCCTTAGTACAGAACTTCATGCGACCATTGACCACGCCTTCTGTGAGTCCCTGTGACAGTCTGCACTGCCGTTAGTAAACATGGGCTGGCGGGGCACAGAGCCCTCACAGTGCAGCACAGCAGAAGATGACACTCACATTTATTCTGAGTAAACCGGCCTCACAAGTGCAACAGCATAAACATGCACACGCCTCTGTGTACGGCCTCCAGCATTACACATAGCCTTTACTTGACACAACATGACAGTGTACCCAGTCCTGCATGTCAGTATGCAACATTGTTACGAACTGCAGAAAACATGGGTGCACACACATCTCTCTGCGGACAAAGGCATCTGTGGGTGCACTCTGCCCTAGTGTGCAACAGATTGTCTGACAATGCATGCCGCAATAAGTGTGCAACTCTCTACACACAATGATCGGAGCTCCCAGTGAATGCTCACACGCAGCCCCAGTGTACAGCAGAATATCCCTAACATTACACATCTCATTAAATGTGCAAACAACTGCACACTGCAATCTGAGTTCCCCGTAAACACGCACACACTATCTATGCATGAGGTGCAACTCTAAGAAAATACATGGCCCAGTAGTTACAAAACAGTGAAGCAAGACTTGTTGTACACTAGTTATTACAGTGCACCGTCCTGCTCATATGCAAAGCCTTACTTGTGTTTGTGTAACAGCACATGCAATACAAGTACACATGTCTCAGAATGCAGGCAGCCCTCTCAGAGCAACACACTGCTCACAGCAGAACTAAACGCGCACCACGGATGGCATTTGCAGTTTATTTCCAATATGTACTTGTGACTGTGCTTAGCTTGAAGGATCATGTGATATGAATTTATTTATAATTAATAAAACTTTCTCAGGGGATGGAATGTTTACAGGAGAAACACATAGTTTTTATTAGGAATTTATTGTTTATTGAGTTAGGACCTGCTGGGCTACTAACAGTGTCACAGCCCTTACAGCCTTTTAGGCTTAAACACAATGGCTAAACCAGTAACTCTTACTAAACACTTAAAAGGCCCCACAGGCGAGACCTATTGGCTTTGCCAGTGCTTGTTTGTTTCCTGCTCAGAAGAGCCCTGGTTCGTTTCATGAGTCTTGGACTTAGCGGCACTTCTCCCACTTCGCTTAAGATCACTCTCGCCCGCCGTTCCGTAGCTGTTGAGTATACATGCCTACTTTGTGCATATTGGGAATCTTATGTGTCTCTGGTTAATACTAAAACACTGCACCTAGTTTCTCTAATTAGTGGGTGGTGCTATTAACAAACAGTCTACGCGTGCACCCATGCTTCAGCCGAAGGCGTAGCACCTGGGAGAGCCTTGCTACAAAATACATTAGCGTGCTGTGTCTTCCTCTAGCTCTCAAATCCATTCCCCTTACCCTCTGGTGTTTGGCTTTGGCTGGGACATCCTCCTAGGTACGGCTGCAGCCACCCTCTGGGAAGCAAGGCGGGCTATCCCTCGTCAGATAACATTTGCAACTCCTGACAAGTAGTGATTTTCTTAATGCATTGTAAAATGAGGTTAGTTCCATGGGTGTGCAAACATTATGCACTTGTAACGCGCGTAATTATGTGAAATGTTTATATAATTGAGCAAAATTATGTTATTTCATGCTAAAAAGGCACCATGAAAACAATTGGTCACATTCTGTTTTTCATGCGCGTTCAGGGTAAATCTTTACTATAAATGGCACATGCTCAGGAACTATTTACTGGGAATGGCGCGTAATTTCGCAACGTGGAGCTATGGAGTCATTTTGAGAATTTCATGTAACATGTGGAACCCTAAATTTCTGAAGATTAATTTAAAGTTCCTCCAGACTGAGTTAGTACATATGTAAAATAGGTTTTGGGGTCACAAAGCGTATCTTTAACCAAACAGGAGGGTTAGCAACCTCGGAAACCCTGTCCGGAATAACCAGGTTTTGTGGAGACTGGCCTTGCATGTGAAGAAGATGCAACCGGACCTCCACAGGCTGCCTGTGAGCCTGTGCCTACAGCAGCAGGGCCACCAGGAATAGCCTGGGAAGGTCAAGAGGGCGGGACTTCCAGGTCATGAGTGACAGCAGTGCTTTATAAACAGGTCACTTTATTTGGACATAAGCCTGGTGACTCTACTTGCTGCATTGTCTCCTACTCTGTCGCTCTACCGCGTTCACCATAGTACCGGAGTCCCTCGGTTCCATGACTTACTGCCTCTACCTTGATCCGTTTGTGGATTACGATTTGCCCTGGTTTGCTTTCTTTATCCTTTGCTTCCGCTTACCTCTCTCCCACGACTGACGTCCACCTAGAACTCATCATTTCCGATACCCGCTTCCTAACCGTGATGTATAAAATTAATTTAAAGTAAGTTAAATATATTTTAATAAAACGTATTGTTCCAGTTATTTATGAATTCAAAAATGGTAGCTAAAATATTTTAAAATTAAATAACATGTTTTATTTTTAGATTTTTTAAAACATTAAATTACATTTATTTATATTTTTAACCATTTTAAATAATTGTATTTAATTTAACACTATTCCTATGAGGGTATATTTTCAAGTCCCCATCTCAATTATTTTCTATGGCAGGGCGTTGCAGTACCAGTGGTGGCCATGTGTGTTGCTGGACTTATCTGAGCTGGAATAAGTCACTACTGTTTTGGGTTCTTTTTAGCTGTAGTCATTTTAGAAGTGCTGTTTATGAATAGCAATGGGCTTACTCTTTTGTGGGTGTCTGTTTATCCCTTCCCTATCCCTCTATAAACAGCTCCTTTTCCCGTCGCTCCCCCTGTCCCTCCTTCACAGGAGGATCTCCCCATAGAAATGAGTGGAGAGATGAAGACGAGGAGTTACACTGCTCCGTTTGTGAATAGCAACTCGCACTACATTTATAGTACTGTTGTAGTATGAATGAATGAAGGAAAATTTATAACGCGCAAACTAAGCCCAAAGGCATCAAGGCGCCTAACAAATAAAATCAGATAGACCCAGAACCAAAATCACGGATATGCCTTGACAAAAAGCTATGTCTTTAATGCCTTCCTGAAAAGAGGGACAGATTATTGAGTTTTAATTTCAATAGGAAGGGTGTTCCACAGCTTGAGGGCTAAAGAGGAGAAAGCCCTTCCTCCTCACTTGACTCTCCTGAATCGGGGCACTGATAACAAGCTCTTTGTCGAAGAGCGGAGATTTCTACAAGGGGCATATGGTGCCAGCAGGTCCTTAACCCCCCCAGCTCCAAAGCCAGATAACGCCCCGTAAGTCAGGCAGAGGGTCTTAAAAGTAATCCTGGCATAAATCGGAAGCCAATGCAGACTCTTCCTAGCAGCTGTAGCCGAGAAAAGCCTCGGGGCATCAAGCACGAATTTGGCTGCCGCATTCTGGGCGGTTTGCAAACGTTGCACAAGACCTTTATCTATACCAGAATAAAGGGCACTGCAGTAATCGAGCCGTGAGGCAACCAATGCAACCACAATTTGTTTGCGAGCCTGTGGAGCTAGGTAGTGTTTTATTTTCCTAAGAATATTACTGATGCCCCAACAGGTGGCAACCGTCCTATTTACCTGCTGAGCCATAGAAAGAAAGGGGTCAATCAGAACTCCTAGATTACGAGCCGAGTCCGTGGGAATAGGACACACTCCCAGAGTAGGAGGTCACCACTCAGAGGACCAGATGTCCCTCTTTCCACCAACGACAAGAACCTCGGTTTTTTCCCCATTCAGCTTCAGTGAGTTATAAATCATCCACTGAGAAACTGCCTCCATGCAATTCCTAAAGCTGAGAGCAGAGGAATTGCCCGAGTGTGAGAGGGACACCATGATCTGGGTGTCATCAGCGTAAAAAACCACCTCCATCCCGTAAGATCTTATTAACCTGGCAAGTGGGGCCACATAGATAGTGAAGAAGGTTGAAATAAGAGCCGTCCCCTGTGGGACCCCACATTGTACCGGCAGGGATGGAGATAGATACTCGCCCAGTTTGACCCTCTGTTCCCTCTGATCAAGGAAGGAGGCCAAAAGGCTCAAGGCCGAACCTTCCACCCCTATCTCCCTGAGACGAGATGTTAGAATCGAGGGGGATAGGGTGTCAAAGGCGGCTGTCAGGTCTAACAGGACTAGGAGAGTAGTATGGCCCTGGTCCACCTCCGTGCGGATGTTATTTAGCACAACCGTGAGAGCCGACTCCGTGCTGTGAAACCTCCGGAAACCGTGCTGGGACTGATCCAGGAGACCCGAAGTATCCAGGAAAGCCGCCAGATGTTCATTTAAATGAGTCTCCAGCATCTTTGCAGGTGCAGGGAGCAGTGAAATAGGCCGAAAATTCTTAAGAGTTTCAGGGTCCAAAGATGGCTTTTTTAAAAGCGGCTTGACCACAGCACTCTTCCACGGGGTGGGGAAGCTGCCCTCCTGCATTGCCCTGTTCATGATATCTAATAACAAGGGCAATAAAGTTTCCCTGCAATCCTTAAGAACTTTAAGAGGACAAGGGTCCAAAGGGGACCCCGACCTGGTCTTACTCAGCAGCACGTCCAGTTGATGTAAGGAAAGCGGGGGAAAGCTAGACAAGCTCGTCGAGGAGGTCAAGTTTCCATTTGCTGGGGGGGATGTGACAGAAGTGGGAGGGGAAGGCATAGAGGTCCTTTGCAGTTCAAGGGCAGAATAGATGTCGGCTATTTTAGAATGGAAGAACTGGGCGATCCTATCACAGAGATCTTGGGAGCTGACAATAGGGTCGGGCATTTGCAAGGTGCACAGAGAATCAACAATTCTAAAAAGGTCTTTGGGGGAGGATAGGGCGGTAGTTAACTTGGAAAAGTACTCCTGCTTTTCTTTAATCACCTCGGCCTTATACCTTTTCAAAAGAAGTTTGTGCTTTTCCCTCTCTTGATTGTCCCAGCTAACCCTCCACAGCCTCTCCTGCTTCCTGCAACCCTGCCTTAAGAGTCTCAAAGAGTCTGAAAACCAGGGGGCCGAAGGTCTCTTCCTGGCGGAGTAGCGCAGGGAGACGGGGGCCAACAAATCAACAGCCCTGGCAATGGAGGAGGTCAGTTCAAGAGCCGCCGTGCTGATATCGCTCACTGTGGCAATATTGCTATTAGAAATTAAAGGAGCCAAGGTATCGTTGGAGATCATCTTATAGTTTCTCTTAAGTTCTTTTCTACTAGGAGCACTCGGCCTAGTATTTGCAGGAGAGGCCTGGAGCTCCAGTGGGACAGCTAGATGATCAGACCAAACAAACGGAATAGGCAGGTCTGTTGATAACCTAGAATCATTTGAAAATACCCCTTCCAGGATGTGACCTGCCTGATGAGTAGGGTTTTTAACCAATTGCTGAAGGCCACATGCGGACAGCGAATCCAAGAGGGATAGAGTTTCCCTAGAGTCTAGGTTATCAAGATGAAAATTTAAATCCGCCAGGACCGTCAGCTGGGCACAGCCAAAATAAGGTTCTAAAAAGTTAAGCAGGGTCTGGCTGAACTCAGCTCTAGGTCCCGGCGGTCTATAAATCAAAATGCCCACAAAAGGAGCAGCGAGGGGGGAGGTTATTACAAAGTGTAGGGCCTGAAGAGAATCTGAGGGTGCAGATAGGGTAGTAATACGACAAGAATGGGATGTTTGGTAAAGAATCCCCAGCCCTCCTCCTCTACGTCCCACACGGCCCATCCTGACTAGCGCATAGCCGTCAGGAATGGCATCTCCCAAATCCGGGCCGGAAGAATCAGAGGCCCAAGTTTCCGTTAGGAAAACCCAGGAGGGTTTTCTTGCCGACACAAACTCACTAAAGGCAATATTATTTTTCACTTGCGATCTAACATTAATAAGGAAACCGCTCTCAGTCATGATGTTAGAGATGGCACTCGACTTAATGGGAGGACTAAAATAAGAGGCATAGTCTGACGGCAGCGTGCATTTTCCAGAGTGACAGCCACAGCCCAAAAAGTCCAGAAAAGCCTCCGGAGGGCAAGAATAATGACATTGTAATCGTAGGGGTCTACGGGCAACTAAGTCATGATATGTATACGTAAAGCTTACATGTCTGTCATCTCTATGCCCAGCTACCTTCTCGCCCTGCCCGTCCTCTAGCCCGTCCTTAGCGTGGACGGGTGCAGACGGGCTGGATTCTGGCGCGACTCTGGCGCGATTACAGCGCGCCCGCTGCGCGCTTGCATAATTGCCTTAAATAGAGGTCTAGCGAGTCAGCCTGACTGCTAGACCGCTACCCAAAATGGCGCACGCTATCCGTCCCTTCCTACCCCCAAGATGGCGCTAGGTGTCCGTTTCACCGCGCTGGGGACCCGCTGAAACCGCGGTGTGTCTATTAATTTTATAGTGCAAGTATGCAGATTTAAAAACAGGGAATAAGCCAGCGAAGAAAAATAAATAAAATACAGCAGAACGGGGTACTTTTAAAAGTTCAAATAAGGCACAGGTTCTAAGGAATTGAAGCGCAGTATGCCAAGGCACTAGCGTGGTTTGGTTACCTTGTCAAGGCTCACCCACCTGCTTCGCCGCCTTAAATACACATCTAGCGAGTCAGCCTGACTGCTAGACCGCTAGCCAAAATGGCGCCCGCTATCCGTCCCTTCCTACCCCCAAGATGGCGCTAGGTGTCCGTTTCACCGCGCTGGGGACCCGCTGAAACCGCGGTGTGTCTATTAATTTTATAGTGCAAGTATGCGGATTTAAAAACAGGGAATAATCCAACGAAGAAAAATAAATAAAATACAGCAGAACGGGGTACTTTTAAAAGTTCAAATAAGGCACAGGTTCTAAGGAATTGAAGCGCAGAATGCCAAGGCACTAGCGTGGTTTGGTTACCTTGTCAAGGCTCACCCACCTGCTTCGCCGCCTTAAATACACATCTAGCGAGTCAGCCCGACTGCTAGACCGCTACCCAAAATGGCGCCCGCTATCCGTCCCTTCCTACCCCCAAGATGGCGCTAGGTGTCCGTTTCACCGCGCTGGGGACCCGCTGAAACCGCGGTGTGTCTATTAATTTTATAGTGCACGTATGCGGATTTAAAAACAGGGAATTATCCAACGAAGAAAAATAAATACAATACAGCAGAACGGGGTACTTTTAAAAGTTCAAATAAGGCACAGGTTCTAAGGAATTGAAGCGCAGAATGCCAAGGCACTAGCGTGGTTTGGTTACCTTGTCAAGGCTCACCCACCTGCTTCGCCGCCTTAAATACACATCTAGCGAGTCAGCCTGACTGCTAGACCGCTACCCAAAATGGCGCCCGCTATCCGTCCCTTCCTACCCCCAAGATGGCGCTAGGTGTCCGTTTCACCGCGCTGGGGACCCGCTGAAACCGCGGTGTGTCTATTAATTTTATAGTGCACGTATGCGTATTTAAAAACAGGGAATAATCCAACGAAGAAAAATAAATAAAATACAGCAGAACGGGGTTCTTTTAAAAGTTCAAATAAGGCACAGGTTCTAAGGAATTGAAGCGCAGAATGCCAAGGCACTAGCGTGGTTTGGTTACCTTGTCAAGGCTCACCCACCTGCTTCGCCGCCTTAAATACACATCTAGCGAGTCAGCCTGACTGCTAGACCGCTACCCAAAATTGCGCCCGCTATCCGTCCCTTCCTACCCCCAAGATGGCGCTAGGTGTCCGTTTCACCGCGCTGGGGACCCGCTGAAACCGCGGTGTGTCTATTAATTTTATAGTGCACGTATGCGTATTTAAAAACAGGGAATAATCCAACGAAGAAAAATAAATAAAATACAGCAGAACGGGGTTCTTTTAAAAGTTCAAATAAGGCACAGGTTCTAAGGAATTGAAGCGCAGAATGCCAAGGCACTAGCGTGGTTTGGTTACCTTGTCAAGTTCCTAAACGTACTACCAAGTTCAGTTTGTGACCAGGCTTCACAGTCACTTTGGCCCACAAATATGCTCCAGTTAGTACGCTCTTAGCGGTCACAAAACTGCTCCCGTTCAGAGTAAGTAGGATGTGTCATGTAAGACAAGTAGTAACTGGTGGGGCTGTTAAGATCCTTCATACTATGCCAAGAGTCCGGAGATGTGTCTGCACATTCAGGGAGCAGGTGCCCATGGTAGACCAGATCAAGGCCATCTTCATTCGCGCTGAGGGGTTCTCCAACCAAAGGCCGGACCCAAATCCATCAGCGAGCAAGTGAGTACAGATCTAGCATGAAGAAAGGTTCATCGTCTTGTGATATTTCTCAAGCAACATCAAGTGGGAGTTGTTCTCATTGGCAGAAGCGCAGCTGCGGTCACAGGCCGATGCGGTCCAGTTTGCCTTCCTGCAAACTCCCCATTCCAGAGCTATGAGCTATCCCACCGGGAGCCAGAGGCTGAGGCAGCGGCAGGGGAAGGGGCCAGATTCATAGAGGGATGAAGCATCTGGGAGATCAACTCGGATGCAGGTGGTAACCAAGCGATGGATGCATCACTGCGGGGCATTGGAGGAGCAAGGCAGAGGGGCTGACTCCTTCCAGGGACACGCAGAGCTGGCCGGCTTCGGGTGTCTGGTCCAAGTCCAAGAGAGGAGGCAGGAGCTGCGTTAGCAGAAGGCCCTGGCCTAGGGCTTGGTGCAGGTGCGGAGATGGGCATAGGTGGGCAGGGGCCTTGCGGGGGTGAGCACGCTTGCACCAGGAGGAGTGGACCATTTCAGGCTGTGGCATGCCTGAGATGGTGATAAGCAGAACAAGATAGGGTCCCTTCCAGGGGGCTACAGTGCAGATGTCCTCTGGTGCACCTTCACGCACCCCATTCACCTGGCTCAGAGGTGTAGCAAGCTTCGGTTGGACAGTCAGATGAGGACGCTTGAACCTAAGAAGAGAAACTGTAGAAGCAGTGAATGGTTTACTAAAGTACTGGAGAACCGCGTCATCATTTAATGCAGGTCTGAGTCTTGAGGTGAGACTGATGAGGTTGAAGGCGACATCATAGGGCATCGCTTATCTAGTAGGAACTCAGTCTGGTTCCTTGGATTTGTAAGGCCCTGAAGGGCCATAGTGCCAAAGGCTAGGCTTCTCGCCACGTCAGCTGTGTCTCAGAACATATCTTTGCTGTCTTGTTCTTAAGCTTGTCGTTTTTTCGTTCTACCTTTCCTGCTGATTCAGGGTGATAAGTACAATTAAAGTGTCGCGATCCCTAAAGCTTTGCAAATCTCCTGTACTACTGCTGAAGAAAAGTGCCTTCCTCAGTTACTCATGGAGGGACTCAGGATTCCAAAATGTAGGATGAAGTCCTTAAGGAAGGGGCTGATTACGATGGCGGACGGACTTCAGTCTTTCCGCCATCGTATCAGGGATTGTGACCGCCCGCCTACAAGGCGGCGGTCCCACAGGGCCAATTATAATGTGACCACCACCATGGCGGTCGCATTGACCATGTTCTGCATTGCGGTGGGTGCTGCGCTCTGCAGCATCCGCCGCAATACAGAACCGAGACCCCACTCACATCCCTGCACTACATGGCAGGTGCCATATGGTGTCTGCCACATTGTGCAGGGATATGTACGGGGTGCACCATGGGTGCCCCTCAGGGCCCATATCTGGGGTGCAGAGGCAACGGGGTGCCCACTGCAGGGCCCCAAAGTCCCTTCCGGCCTGCCTTTTCATGGGGGGTTACCCGGAAAGGGACTTCAGAATCCCTACGGCAGTGCCTGGCATGATTCCCATCCGACAGTCTGAAGGGCTCTTTCCGACCGCCAAAGACATGTAATGTGGCGGGTGTAAAACCTGCATACGATGGTGGTGAAACCGCCCCCGACAGGCTGTCGATGGCGGTTGCACCACCATCGTGATCAGGCCCTATGTGCTTCGCTACAGTTATGGCATCTACTTTTCAACATAGATACGCTGCAAACCACCATCAAAATGATAAGAACGTAGGAATATGGGGCACATTTTCACATCTGGATAAAGGCCACTTGGAGATGGACAAAGGGGCCCCAGGGGAGGGAGGGGCTGAGCAGCAGAGGCGATCATGATTCCTTTACCAGTGATATGTGAGTAGCAGATGACACACATCTCTGTGTCAAGGGTTTTCCAAGTGCATGACTCGCCATCTCAGGCTGCGCCAGAACCAAGATGCCCAACTGGATATGAGATGCTCTCGCTTCCGTCATGCATAATCTCTTCCTCCATTGGCTGCATGTAAAAGTTTATGTAGCCTTCAGGATCTTGTATATTATTTGTCTGTCAATTGATGACTTCTTCCTTCGAGCAGAAATGCATCACGACTGACTTGCCTGGTAGACAGCTCAGATCTTCTTTGGCTCACTCCCTCTCAGTTCCCCAATACTACTTGGTTTGATTAGGTGGTCACAGCCTTTCAGTTCTAGCCCCTTCCCTCTGCAACTCTTGTCCTATTAAACTTATCGGCATCCCGTCGATCTTGGCTTTTTGGAACGCATTAGAGCCTGGGTTTGTCAAGGACCGCTAACTCTGATTATCTGAGAGTTCCACTTCCAACACCATGGAACCTTTAGGGGGCCAACACTTTACAGAAGTCTTTTAAGATAATGTGGGATGAGCACATGTCTAGACTTCGACCTGTAAGACATCAACCAGTCGTACAACATCAAAGAGCTCTACATGGCTCCTGTCTGTGTCAAGGCCGGTATACTTACATGGGAGCAGAATGCAACCACTCGCTACCTTCACCTCGATAAAACTGTTGCACGTGAAACAGCGACAACAGACTGTGGTAAATGTGCGGAGGAGTTTAGGAAGGAGGGGGCAGCCAGGAGTAGATCCAGTAGACGAGAACGTGTTGGCATCTATTATACGGATGGTCTTTGGATAATTAGGAACTTACGGAGAATCAAATGTAAGAACTTCCTTCCCTTTGGGATGGACTCTCACCCTTCATCAGAGGGCAGAGATATTCTCTTCTTTTGAAGATTGATGATCAGTCTCTCTCTACTCCCAAAAGGAAGAGAGGGTGATGCAAGCTGATGTGCTGCATATGGCCAGCTAGTCATCTGGAAATCAAACAACTGCTATTTCACTGCTCCATCGATCATCATTCAGTCTCTGATCAGTTCTAATTAGAAGCCTTCCTCCCCAAATTAGATCTACACAAACACCCAATTTTCATTCGAAGTCTTTCACATCTTTATAAATCCAGACTCTATGCTGTGGTTCCAAAGTGTGTTCGTCCATGGTCCAAGTTCTCATAGCCCTTACCCGGCACTCACAGTGCTATAAAACTCTGAGAGGTCCAGAAGCCCGACTCATCATGTTCTATTATAGAAGAATGTTTCCTAAGAGGGGGCGAGGGGGTTAACTTGACAACGTTGTGTTCTTTTCTTTTCACCTGATCCTGAAGTTTTCCAAATTAAAAGTGGAACAGTAGTGCTTGAGGGCTTGAGGATGACTGTGTGTAGTCTCTATACGCTCCAAGTGTCCGGGCTTGAATTGGCGTGATCAAACTAAGGGGCTGATTTAGCTCTCGGCAGACGGGATTCTTCGTCACAACGGTGATGGATATCCCGTCCAACAAAATTTAAATCCCATAGGATACAATGGGATTTTTATATCTGTGGATGGTATATTCGTCACTGTTGTGAAATGAAATGATATTGGTGGCAACTGTTGTGATGGAGTAACCCGTCCACCCAGATCTAAATTAGGCCCCAAGTCTTTCTTTCCTTAAGCTATATGATGACTTAATCAACATGAAAACCAGTCCCGTCTTTTCTGCACTTGAGGCTCAGTGAGGGAGTCGGTGCAATGTTCTTTTCTGATTCCTCAGGGCAGAGGGATCACGGATGCAGTCTCTCTTCTCCGCGATCTCTCCTCTGGGCAAGTTGCACAATAACTGGCAACTAGAACCGGGCGGGGCCTCATTACATGCGTGGGCCTCACCCAAGATGGCGGCGAGATCTTGCAAAATCTCACATTTCTCCTGCAACATATTGCCAGGTCTCTCCTCCAAGAAGCCTGCTGTCAGTAAAGGGGGACAGGGTTTGAAGCCCCAAAGAGACATAAATGTGGAAGGCTGCAGTAAAACCAAGGTTTATTCGGAGCACAGCAAACAGCGAGTACATGAAAGTATTGATGCTTAATCAAAAGATATGAAATGGTTATATAATTTAATATATTTATTGATCCAAACAGAAGCTAAACAAACACAGCTGGTATTAGCAGAAAAGGTGATGTTGTTATAATAGTGAAACCCAGGTAAAAAAGGTTTGTTCTGACAATCAACCACGCCCAACAGGCGACAGCTACTCCAGCCAACACGTGTTTCATCACAAAGAACGACTTCAAGGCTATATGACGCATGGCATAAGAAATAAGGGAAGTTACAACAAGTTATTAGATAAAACATGAGGAATGGACAGTCCAGATATCCAGAAGTTCAAAAGACCAGAAGGTGTTGTAGGATAAGAGCCAGATAACCTTAGTTAAGGTGCAAAATAGTGTACGAAAGTACACCTATAAAACTGTGAAATCCCAGTCTGGGAAGAAAGTGAGAGTTGGCTATCGACATACATACATACATGATGCAGAAACATTCATATCTAAGAGACACATAGAAGGGAAAGCAAAATTAGGATTCTAAGAAGATTTTGCACCTTCCTCAATTCCAACTTTCTGGAAACCAGAGCTTCTTCCAGCAAAGCAACCAACTCTGCTACTTTATTGTCCGGCATCCTCGCTTCCATGGCCATCATCTCCAATTCAATGCCCAGAAAAGTGAGGGTTGTGCTCGGTCCTACTGTCTTCTTGGGGATCAATGGCCCCACAGTTCTTCTGCCATACATTGAAATGTCAATACATCTTACCGCATGGCCAGCCTGTATCTCTCCCTCAAACAGAAAATCCTCTAGATCGTGCGTGAACATCTCATGACCTGAACCCGAGACAAAACTCCACTGCCAAAAAGAGCCAAAGGTTTCAAACAACTTGCAGGATATCATGCAGCCCATTGGCAATGCATTCTCGAGAAACATCTCTCCCACAAAGTAAATGCCCAGCAATGCAAAATCAACCCGATGAACCGGTAACGAACTGAAAGTCGACTCAACGTCACATTTTGCCAATTCTGCACCTACCTGTTCCACATTTCTAATTAAGTCAAAGCCACAACCACAGAGGCAAACTGCACCATCATATCAACCTTGAAGATGAAATTATTAACTGATTGACTCTCTGACCATGACAAGCTGAGGATCATTCTAAACTCACTGCAGTTTTCTTAGGCACCACGCCCAATGGGGAAACCAATACATTCTCTAGTGGCCAGATTGGAAAGGGGCCAGCCAGTCTGCCTTCTTCTATCTCGCTCTGCAGTTTCTGCCTGACAAGGAGTGGCGTTTGTCTAGAAGACTTCAGTTTGTCAGCAAATCTCTTAAACCTACGCCCTCGATATGCTAGCCAGAAACCTTCTCTGAAACCCTGTTCCAACCTCACCGCAACCTCTCCATTTCGATAATACGCCAACCATTGTTCCAACTTCTAGACAGCTCTTGTTGCCAAACTGAGATTGTAAGCCGTATTCTCTCCCTTGCGGAATTTATCCAGGCATTGGTGACTCCCCCAAACATTGCTTGATAGCATGTCTACGCCCTCACTTTGAACATTCGTGTTTGTGTCATCATAGGGTTTTGTTACAGATGCTTCTGTTAAAACCCCTGCATTGAAAATCTATCCTCTGCACCCAAGCCCCACCCCGAGGTTGGGATGTCCAAAAAAGGTCCTATAAGGCACTGATAGGCCACTGGCTGTATGTAACGCCAGGGCCGGTCTCATGGGGGCCATCAATTGGCGCCCCAGCTCATTGTCAGCTTCATCCCAGTATCTCTGGGGCAATGCTCAACCTGGTCTGAAACTCATCGTAATGCAGGCAAAACCACCTAAATCCATTTGCGCCTTTCTAATAATATCAATTTATATTCAAAGATATCAATTGATCTCTTTGGGTATTCTTCGTAAGGCACACTATCATATATTAGAAATGCAGCTGTCCGTGTATCTCTGTTAACCTGCCCTCTAGCCTCCTTGCTAGCCCCAGGCCTCCATCTTCAATCCCTCTTTTGCCTCGATCTCCCTATTGAGTAGCTTGGAAACATCCAGGGATTCCTTTGGCCGCATTAGCTTGATGTGCCCCCAGTGGCATGGATATTCCCATGTATGCATTGATGCCTTCATCCTGTCTTCATTCTGCCCCTCTTTTTCATCTTTTTCACAACTCTTTTTAGGCCCGATTTAGATCTCGGCGGACGGGTTACTCCGCCTCCAGGGTGACGGGTATCCCGTCTGCCGAAATATAAATCCCACAGGATATAATGGAATCTATATTTCGGCGGACGGGACATCCGGCACCGTTGTGATGGAGTAACTCGTCCGCCGAGATCTAAATCAAGCCTTTTATCTTTATCCAGCTCCAAATTAAGTTTCTCCTCCTTTATGAAATGTTGTTTCCCATTCTCGACTACCACTATTCCTGCTGATTTCTTATCCCCTTTCTTGTGGACTGCCCCCCCCCCGTCCCCTCCCCCTACCTCGCCCCATGCCCAAAGCCTTATCCACACTACACCACTTGATTTCTTGTACCTGCTTATCTGCCTAGAAATCAAAGTTGCTTCCCACCCCAGTGGAACGTTTTAACACACTTTCTCTGTCCTTTTCCCAGTCCACTTGACCCCAACACTCCCACCACTTTGACCCACCTGGATGCAGTCTTTCTCCCTGTGCATTATTCCTCGACCTCCTTCCAACCTCCTACCGTGTCTCAACTTCCTTTCTCTTGCTCCGCCATGTTCCTGAAAGCAGGGTGGTGTCATGTAAAACACAAGGCTTCTTCTACTCGTTAGCCAACCCTCCATTTGCCTGCCCACCTGTCCCCCTTCTTCGTCGTCGTGAGACGTCATACTTCACCAGCTCAATATCTCCCCTTCGTCCAATTTCTCCTCTGCTTCATCGTAATCCAAATGGAAGCCCCTTTCCCTTGAAACCCCATCTCTTCCCTGCAGGCACTCACCCCCAGGAGTTCACCACCACCCACACCACCTTCATACTCCACCCAGTCAGCTCTGACATTGGTGCTCTCTTCAATATCTCAAGCGCTTGATGGTTGGAAGGGCTGAGGTGGAGTCAGTCACATAGTACGCTGATGCGCTGGGGGAGGAGTCACACCTCAGGTTTATGAACAGGGGTAGACTCTGACTCTCTCAGGCTTATGTCACAGCAGGAATTTGCAGCTCCAAGTGTCACACATCTGGGGCTAAACTGTTGCATTTCCCCAAGGTCCCAGAATGGTCTCCTAAATCACCTGAACCAATTGCTGACAGCGGTGACCTTTAAATATCCTCCTGTTGGTGTTTATTGATTTGTTCCAGCCCCGTCCTAGCATGTACAGCCAATCAGGAGGTAGGCTGGGCAGTGATGATGCCAACGGTGGCCCCGCCCCTGCGCGGGGCTGATTTTCGGATTGGCTCCGCCTCTGTGCACTGACTATGATTGTTGGGTCTTATCTAGTCCTGGGAAGAATTTCAATTAAGCCAGAGTACTAAAAGTAATTTCGTTAATATTGCATTTCTGTTTTATGTGGAATTACTGATAATTACGCAATTACTCCTGCCTGTTATATTATGTTATGTTTAAAGTATTTGTAGAGCGCACTCCACCAAACGGTTTCATGGCGCTGAGAACGGGAAGGCGACAATGGTATGATGACAGAAGCTTTACACATATGCCTGAGAGAACAGAAGGGTCTTAAGGAGTGTTCTGAATTGGGCGTAAGAGGTCACACTGACCTCCGTTCAAAAGGAAGAGAGTTCCAGAACTGAGGGGCCACGAAAGAGAAACTGAGGCCACCGTATTATTTCCGTTTAAAGGAGGGGTTGGTGACCAGGTTCAGATGGGAGGATCCAAGTTCGCGAGAGGGGGCATAGCGATGGATCCTAGATGAATGCTGGACCGTGACCGTCAAGGGCTTTAAAGATGGCACAGCCCAGTTTGAATGCACCGCGTTTGGCCACCGGAAGCCAATGGAGGCTCTTCAACAGGGGCGGACATGTTGGTGTCTGGCTTGATGGAAAATGAGCCTGGCTGCTTGGTTTTGAACCAGTTGCAGACGGCGGAGTTGGTAGGCCGGAATGCTGACATAGAGTGAGTTGGCATAGTCCATACGAGAGATGACCAAGGTCAAAAGAACTAAGGTCAAGGCCTCGGTGGTCAGGAATCTACAGATCTTCCGGATTCTCCGTAGGTGGAAGAAGCAGGTAGATACCACCGCACTAATCTGAGATTTCATTGACAGATCGTTGCTGATTATGACCCCGAGGCTTTTTACAGATTCTACCGGGCGAGGGGGACTGCCTAGAGGAGGGTGCCAGAAACTTGAATTCCAAGGGTCGGAGGTGCCTCCAGTCAGGATCAGATCAGTTTTGTCGGGGTTGAGTTTTAGCTGGTTGGTGTACATCCATTCGCTAATAGAGCTCCTGGTGGATTGAAAGTTGGAGACTGAGGTGTTGGAAGAGTCCATTTTGAACACCAACTGGAGGTCGTCAGCATAGTTAAAAGTTACAGCTCTAGTTTTGCGTAAGGACCCCATCAAAGGTAGCATGTATAGATTGAACAGAAGTGGCGAGAGAGAGGACCCCTGGGGTACCTCGCAGGTCAACCTAACTTTCTCGGCTGAAAAGTTGGCGAGACGGACTGCCTGGAATCGATTGTGTAAGAAGGAGGAGATCCACCTCAGAGCCAGGCCCTGGATGCCAGCATTGCCGACACGATCGACCAGGAGATCATGATCGACCGTGTCAAAAGCGGCTGACAGATCCAAGAGTATCAGGGCCTGCGTGATGTTTTCATCGGCCCCCTTCCTAAACTCGTCCATGACTGCTAGGATGGCTGATTCCGTAGAGTGTGCTGGCCTGAATCCTGCCTGCTGGGGGTCGAGGAACTGAGATTGCTCAATGAATGAGCCAAGACAGTTTGCTTCGTGGGCCTCTAAGATCTTACGACGGTAGGGGAGTAAAGAAATAAGGCGAAAGTTGCACAGGATCAAGGGGTCAGCGTTGGGTTTCTTTAGGATTGGGACAATTTCTGCATGTTTAAAGGTGTCTCGCACAACGCCTTGTCTAACAGAGTTGTTGTCTGCATAATTAAGAATAATTGGGGGGGGAAATTGTTCTGTGAGAGCACATTTAGTGACCGGCCACTCGCGCTCCCTATTGTACTCTGCTGCATTTATCTCTGTTTCTTAGCACAAAGTGCATCCTCGTGCCTGGATATGGAGGTGCCTTTTGTTTTAAGATAATAGTGGTAATTGCAAGTGGTAAATTGGGGGAAAATCCTACCCCAAGAGCACAGTCGGCACAAGCAGCCGCTTGCACTGACTATTCATGCACTGTCGTGTTTAGCGCTATTTCTTAGTGCAGAATGCGTCTACGCGCCCATTTTAGTTTCAAGGGGGCATTTTTGCGCTAAGAAATAGCGCTAAATGCAGATACGCTTCTTGCGTAATTCAAGCTTAATCTCACAGAACTCTTAGGTAATTCCAAGTGATTACACTATATGGAATTACGTGAGTTGCGCCCACCCCTAATTTTACGTGCGCAAGCCCTTGCAGCGCACTCTTGTATCGGACCACGCAGGTCTCGTGATGTGTGGTTGTGGCAGGAGCCCCGGTGTGATGATGACCCACAAAGGACGGAGACGCATGGAGTGTGCCCGGCTACTGGCAGCGGGGTCTGAGATCTGCCTCTGAGCCGCGACAGGTGCCAGGGCGTGGCAGGGGTGTCTGAGGGATCTGGGGGTGCTCTGGTGAGAGCCCCCAGCCCGAGGCTTGTAAACAGGACAGTCTCGAGGACTTAAGGACTATCTCTTTCTTTCTTGCAGTTATTCTCTCCCCCTCTAGTTATCTCTTTTTTTAGTGTATGTCTCTTTTTACTTCACTTCTTCTCTCAAACTAGTCCCTCTTTCTCCTCATTCATTCACTCTGCCAGCCTGACAGGTCTGTGTTTCTTGTGCTTCAGTTATGAAGCGTCCCCTGCTGCTTCTGTTGGTGGCACATCTAAACTGCCTGTCCTGGCATCTGAGAGGAGGCCAAAGCCATCCCCAGGTGCCCTCCTTCCCTATGAAGTCAGTCAGACTCCACAGCTGGCAGCTGTGGTGTTCATGTGCTATCAAGGATGAACAAACAGCGTCGGAGAAGCACCTAGAGGCGTGTTTCTGCTGCAGAGGAGCACAATATGTATCTACTCCCTTATATGAACTCCAGAGGAGTCCATGTCACAGCCTGAGGCCCAAGGGGACCCATTACTGATCTATACGTGTGGTTACTTCTCAGGTAGTTGGCCTAATCAAATGTCAAACTTTACCTCACGCCAGCAATATCTAGTATTTTTACTTCACGTGAGCAGCATGTAAGAGCAACCTAGGACTGCCTGGCAGGATACTGATATAGAAAATAACAACTTTAGGCCCATAGGAATGAATGGGAGATGGCATGCGCAATTTGAGAGTACCAATAGGTACTCGCAAATTGCGCATGAAATTTCAAGGGTGCAAGGGTGTCAAAAGGACACCCTGTTGCACCTCTGAAATTGAACTGTGCACACATGTTGCACATATGTGTAACCTACAACTTTGAAAAATGCACTTTAGTGTATTTTTCAAAGTTTTTGGAAATTACCATCAAGTTCAAATTGATGGTAATTGGCTCCCCCTATTAGCAAAATTGCTATTTGCGATTTCATCATGCATTGCATTTAAGGAATAGCAATTTGCGATTCCTTAAATGCAATCGCAATTTAGGAAATCGCAATAAATTGCGATTTCTTAAATTGCGAGAGGCTTTCAGTTTCATGCATCGCAGATGCCCTTTTGGGGGCGCAAATGGCTGATTTTTGCGAATCGCACCGTTTGCACTCGCAAAAAAGGTTGATGCATGTGCCTGATAGTTTAATTTCTGTTTCAGATTAATTGGACAAAAAGCGCAAAATAATATACGATGCTAGGCAGACAAGCACAAACATTATGGAAGGAAGGATGTACCCTCCAAGAAGAAGGCGTTTGAGTCTTACAGAGACAGGAAATTGGAAATTTTAACAGGGGCTTTAAATCCAGGAAAAAAACACAAAATGAGCAAGGTTAATTGATAGAAGACAACCAAACTTTGTCTCTTATTTTGTAAATAAAGGTAGTCGCCCATTCCGATTGGTCTGTAATGTAGGAGAGTAGGATCTGCTTCCTATGCTTACCCCCACTTTTTGCTGGTGTTTCACTGTTTGTCGACTTTAGTCTGGCTGGGGCCCTGCTATTCAGGACCCCAGCCTAGCTGCTTCCTCTCTAAATTGATTCCATTTACCTTAGGTACATCACAGATTGGATTCTGAGGTGCCCTTATAAGTCCCTAGTATATGGTATACTATGTACCCAGGGCATGGGTACCCCACAGGCCTACCAGGGGCTGAAGCATGTATTATGCCACCCCTGGGAAGCCCTCCAAAATGACACCACATGTTTGCTACTGCAGCCTGGGTAAGGTGGTGTATGCACCCCTTACTGAGGTATAGGTTCACTATACCTCACCTATCACTGCACATAGAAACCTATCAGTCACCCCTATGGCAGGCCTTATCAATCCTGAAGGTAGGGTGCTTAGTTATATGTGAGAGGTTGCCCAGGCATGAGTTGAGCCCCTCTGCAGCCTTCGGAATCTCTTCTCTGGGGTTGTCAGTGGTGCAGCCTGACCATATACTCTTAAATGCATTATAACTAAACGGTTAATGCTAACTTTGGACTGGCTGCACGGAAACATGTCGTGTTTGGTGTCAAACACCTTTGAATCATACTCCCACACCAGTAACTGGTGTGGGAGTATGACCCCACCCTTCTAGAGGGAGAGACATGACAGCACCGGTATACCCGGTATCAACTTAAAAGAGCCCTGGCATCACAAAATGGATGCTGCAGCCACAGACACGGGTCTGGCCTCCTGCTGCTGACTGAAACTCCGGCAGAGGAGGCCTGGACAATAGGTTTCCTGTCACAGGGAGGTGTAACCACCTCCCAGACAGGCTGATGTGTATTGGCGCTGGGTGGGAGCACTCTCAGAGTGCTTTGAAGTCCTGCCCTGGGGGCACATTTGGTGTCCCTGTGAATAGGCCAGCTCAAACCAGTGCAGGGGATTCCAGACCCTGCTCTGGCGCAAAACTGGACAAAGGAAATGGGTGTAGCCACCCCTCTTTCAAAACCCTCCCATAGGTGGGTCCCCTGAGTTAGTCCAAGGTATAAGTAAGGAACCCCTGGCAACAGGACTTTAGATATCCCTGGACGATACTCTGCAACTGAATCCTGGAACTTCAACGCTCAACTCAAGATTAGAGGACTGAAGAAATCTCCCTTGGGGTCAAGGAGTGACTCCCCTGCTTGGCAGGCACCAACGAAGCAATTGCCGGTCTGCATCTTCGAAGCTCCCGACGGACTCCAAAGTATCTGCAACCCAGGAAGAGGATTTCCAGACTTCTCAGAGGCTGACCTGAGTCCCCAGCAAAGCTGAGACCCGCAGCCCTCGTGAGTAACGTGGAACCAGAACTCCTCATCACCGTGCACATTTGCAAGTACATTGTCTACTCAACGTCTCTTGAGGTCATGCTTGGGGTTACTTGTAGCCCCCACTTGAGCAGAGAATCCACTGAAGATTGTCAGCCTAGTCACCCCAAGTGACCCGTGGGCCACCATTTTGTGTTTCCTCCCGAGGCTCCTTCGCGATCCCTGGTCCGTCGACTGGTGAGTTCCTGAGAAGGCAACTTTGATTTTCTTAGGGCTTCTCTTGTTGCTCCAGACGTGCCCTGACTCCCTACCAAGTGGTGAGTCCCTCAGACCTTGCTGGTCTGCACCAAAGCATCTGTCTCCTTTCTGCGTGGGTTGCTGTTGCCAAGGCTTGTTGTGTCCAATCCGGGCACCGATGCTGCAGCACTCGACATCCTTTGTGGGACAGCTCGAATCCAGCTTCTAGTCATCCTCGATGCCTCCTGGTCCTCGTGGCTGAAGAGTCAAGCTTCACCTTCTTCACCTGAAATCACCCGACATCGGTGGGCATTAGCCTATCGTGCCCCTGGTCACTGGCTAGCGACCCAGACTCTGTCCCCTCTGCTTTCAGGTTCTTCTCAACTTCGATCCAGGCTTGGATCTCTGCGGACACTTCGCAACTTCACGGCAGCAGCACTTCTTTGCCAGCTCCCATTAAAAACGACGACGCGGCCCGACACCATTTGACACCTGTGCACCCGGCTTCCCTGGGTGAGGTAACTCGAGTACTCCGGTGCTCCCATGGGTGTTGACCCTAGAACTTCCTAAGTCCAAAAGGGTTTGGTCCTAGCTCATCTCTAAGTGTCCCTAAACTTTCAAAATCTAACCGCGACTTTCCCCATAGAAGCTAACAGGAGCTCACAGCTGTGTCACTACCTTGGGTGGTTCATTGGGGTCCCAGCGATTCTACAGGCTCTAGGCCTTGTTCTAGTTAAGTCGTGGTTCTTGTACAACTATTTTAGTATATGGTTGGGCTCGCCCCTAGGGCCTGACGTGTATTTGTGCTATTTTCTGTAACATTTGAAGTGTAACTTATGTTTTTGGACCTCTAGCCTCATAAAGAGACTAGTAGGGTGTGTTTAGAAATAAATACATATATTTTATATATATACCTGGTGTGGTTGCCTTTCATTTAGCCATTCAAGAGAATATAGACTGGTAAAACAAGCTGCTTTACATTCCTTCAAGACTTAGCCTGAAGGCTGCTCTCCATAGCTACCACTAGGATAGCTTACAATAAAGGTTGTCTTTAACCTATCATCAATAAGGGGTTGTTTGGACTGGTGCAAGGTGCCCACTATAATTAGTGGACAGCATATGCCAGGCCAACTTCTCACATGTAATCTTTGTTTCGACTTAGCAATCTGTACATTTTGCCTTTATTTCTCCTGGACCGTCTTTAACTTTTCCAATGAAACTTGATCTTCATGTCAGGCGCTGATCAAGAGCGCCTACCGAATGTACAGCCAGTTGAGGACTACGACACCCAGAATCCTCGGCTGTACGGAGGAGGGGCCAAACACCGAGTAAATACGCGGCTCGAGAGCCAATCGAGGCGCGTAATACTGGATAGTGATTCAAGCTGGGGCCGACGCCCAGCGCACAGCACGGAAGACGCGTGCACTAGCGTTTACGACTTACGGAGCATTGGGAGCTCGATTGCCAGGAGGATTGGGATCTTCGTAGGGAGAAGAAGACGCCGAGAACTATACAGCGGATGCTGTGGTTCCCTCATACAGGAACTTTAACGTGGGACGCTGACGTAAGCGTCGCCACGTCTTTCAGGATTTAAGGATTACCGGGGGGTGCCGTGAGAGACCGGAATGAAGCAGAGGATTTCGCGACTGGTTCCGTGAGAACTCACCAAGACATCCGATCAGAACAGAGAGATAGTTCAGCAGCCCGTGAGTAAGAGCGTGCGCTCAAAAGCTTGCAAGACTTTGTTGTGAGTACACGTTAGGGCAGCGCTCAGGACGAGCGTGGTGCTTCATTTAGGATGTACGAGACATTTGGTTACTAACGCTCTCGTCGTATTCAGGGGAAAGAGCGTGGGGCTTCATTTGGAATTACGAGACAATTGGATGCCAGCGCTCTCGTTGTACTCAGGAGAAAGAGCGTTGTGCGTTATCTTGATTTACAAGACATTTGGTTACCAGCGCTCGTTGTACTCAAGGGAGGTGGAGTTCACTTCAAACAGCGCTTAGTGTTATAATTTGCAAAGAAGGGGCAAGGTGAACCGGGGGAGTGTTAGCTCATGTTGTGCTTAAATGCTGATGGTGCAGCGGTATGCCTGAATGGACACATTTAGTGAGACCTAAATGAGAGTAGCTTGGTTAACTACCTTTTGTCATTCCTGATATACCTGTCCCTGCTTTCCCTTCCCTGTCCCTAGTCCCTCGCCTGATTACTCTGGTACTCTGTGTTTCTATAACCAGAGCCGGGGGCATCGGGAGGTGGACCCCTTGTGCTTCGCTCGAATCTACAGGAACGACGGCGGACGTGACAGAATTACGCGCCCACGAAATATTCCCTGGGGATTCGAGTGACACACAGAAATGGCCTCAGTAGACGAGGTGTTGCAGGCTCTCCTGGTGGTGCAACGGGAATTGGAGGCCTCAAGGGCAGAAACAGCCGCCCTGAAAGAAAGGTTGGACCGACAGAGTAGGAATCCGTTTGACGCCACCTTATCTTCGTCACCCATACAGGTGAATGTGTCTCCACCCATTCCCCTGGCTAGCCCGGAGAGATTCTCAGGGGATCCTCTAAAGATCCAAAACTTTTTAACGCAAATTGCCTTGCACTTTTCATGTAAACCCGCTTCCTTTCCGTCCAACCATTCACGAGTGGCTTTTACAATTTCGTATATGACGGGAGACGCTGCCAATTGGGCGGTGCCCTTGGTCAAATACGACGATCCCCTACTGTCAGACTGGAATGCCTTTCGGACAGAGTTCGAGAGAGTGTTCGATAGAAGGGCTACCACCTTCTCGGCAGATAGAGAATTATTGAAGCTTCGACAGGGGAAGCAGGACCTCGTGACGTATCTGAACCAATTTAATCGGCTCGTTGGGGAAACCGCCTGGCCAGAGGAAAAAAGAATGTCCCTTTATTACCAGGGTTTAAGCGACGACATGAAGGACGTGCTGGCCCAAATTGACCCACAGCCCACCACCTACACGGATCTAATGAACCTCACATTAAGGCTAGATCATAGATTAGCGGAACGCAAGGGCGAAAGGGTGTATTCTCCTGTCGAGAAAACGGAGAGAGAATCCCGACGGGTCGGGGCCTCTTCAGATGGCCAAGCCGAACCCATGGAGGTGGGTGCAATCCGAGCCCCGTTGTCTAGGGCCGAAAGGGAAAGCCGTAGGATAGCAGGCTTATGCATGTACTGCGGAAAAAAGGGGCACTACGTGAGGGAGTGTCCCGTAAAGCCAAAAAAGAGTGGGTATGCCGGAATGAAGAGGGTGGCGGTAGCCGCGTTGCAGGAGTCTCCCCCAGAGGCTCCGATCAGAAGAGAGGGAAGCCAGAGGCCCGCAGATCATACGTTACAGCTGCCATCTTTGGCGATTATAGATTCAATAGCTTCGGAGTCACACGTTGTGATAAATATGCTCTTAAAGGTGGGTTCCTCGGAACACATGGTCAGGGTGATGATCGATTCCGGAGCCACCGGGAATTTCGTGGATAGTGGGTTAGTGCGGATGCTGGGGTTAAGGCGCTGCCCGAGACAGAGTCCGGAAAAGGTATGGGCGGTAGATGGGAAGCCTCTTAAATCAGGACCCATTACAGAAGTCACGGAATCTTTGACCCTAACGAAAACAGGGTGTCTTTGGGATCACGTGGAGGAAGTCGCATTCAACATCATAGAAGCACCTCAGTATGAGGTAATACTGGGAATGCCTTGGTTAACCACACATAATCCCACGATAGATTGGAAGAGTAAAACAGTGGAATTCGAAACCACCTTCTGTAAAGAGGAGTGCGCGAACGCTCACCGAGCACACCTTCTGGCGCTTTCCCAGGGGTATCATGTTCTCACGGCAGCCGAGAAAGAAACTGTCCTCCCTGCAGCGTATGAAGAGTATAGGGACGTGTTTAGCGAAAGCGAAGCGGAAGTCCTACCACCCCATCGCGTATATGACTGCCAAATAGACTTGATCCCAGGGGCACAAATGCCGGCGTGTCGAGTGTACGCACTCTCGGATCTGGAGACGGAACATCTACGACACTATTTGGAGCACTATGTGGACATAGGGTTCATCAGGCCTTCTCGTTCTCCGGCCGCTTCACCCCTGTTCTTCATCAAGAAAGCTAATGGCGATTTAAGGACATGCATCGATTATCGCGTTCTGAATAAAAACACCGTGAGGAACAGGTACCCTCTTCCACTCATCCCGGTCTTGCTGGACCAGGTGAAGGAGGCAGCCATATACACTAGACTAGATTTGAGGGGGGCCTATCACCTGGTTCGGATAAGAGAGGGAGATGAGTGGAAGACGGCGTTCAAAACGCGATATGGTCTTTTTGAGTATAGGGTGATGGCGTTTGGGCTGTGTAACGCCCCGGCAGCGTTCCAATACTTCCTAGATGACGTGCTCAAGGAGTATATCGATAAAACAGCGGTGGTATACATAGATGATATCCTAATTTACTCCACGAACCCTAGCGCACACCACACTCATGTGGCCCAAATCCTGCAGAAATTAAGAGAGCACAAACTGTTTTGTAAGTTGAGCAAATGCGAGTTTGATGTGGAGAGGGTGGAATTCCTGGGGGTGGTACTGAGTCCAGCAGGGTTGAGTATGGCGGAGAGGAAAGTGACAGCCGTACAGGAGTGGCCAATCCCAAAGACAGTAAGAGACGTTCAGTGTTTTTTGGGTTTCTCAAATTATTACCGGAGATTCATTTCTCACTTCTCGCAGTTGGTCTCTCCTCTCACTCGGTTGCTGAGAAAAGGACACCCGTATTCTTGGACTCCAGAAGCGATGCAGGCCTTCAACGAGTTGAAACAGGCGTTCACTACAGCCCCGATCTTGCAACATCCACGCTCCGAAGCGCCTTTCATAGTGGAAGCCGATGCTTCCGACATAGCAGTGGGGGCGGTACTCTCGCAGAGAGAGGCGCAATCAGGACAACTGCATCCCATCGCCTTTCTCTCTAGGAAACTGACACCCGCGGAAGCAAACTACACCATCGCGGAGAAAGAGTTGCTCGCCGTCCGAAAAGCATTTCAGGAATGGAGGCATTACCTGTGGGGAGCCAGACATCCGGTAACTGTGTATACGGATCACCGGAATCTGCAATTCCTAAAGACTGCCCGACACCTTACGCAAAGACAGATGCGCTGGATGCTGTTTTTTGCAGGATACGACTTCGTCATTACCTTTCGACCAGGGTCAGAAAACAAGAAGGCTGATTCGCTATCTCGACAAGGCGGAGAACGCCTGTCTCCCAGGGAAGTCCCCGAGGCAATCATATCCCCGGCCAAAGTAATATGTGTCATCAGGGCGGATACGTATTTACAGGCAATCAGGACACATTACACCATAGAGCAGTGGCTTCAATGGGAAGACCAGGGGGTAGATCGGCGGATTGAGGGAGGTTTGCCGTTTTTCCGCAACCGATTGTTTGTGCCGTCAGGAGCGCTACAGCGGCAAGCTTTCAGGTGGTGTCATGAATCTCTGATGGTAGGTCATCCGGGGTGCGCAAAAACCCTTCAGCTTCTGCAACGACACTTCTGGTGGGATCACATGAAGGAGGATGTCAGAAAATGGATACATCAGTGCGACGTGTGTGCTCGAGCCAAGGGAGACCGCTCGAAAACGAAGGGCAAGTTGGTACCGCTACCTACTCCCGCTGGGCCCTGGCAAAACATCAGCGTCGACTTCGTGGTGGGCCTGCCAATGGACCAAGGATACGACGCGATCATGGTCGTAGTGGACAGCCTCACGAAGATGGGCCATTTTATACCATGCAAGAATCTTCCCTCAGCCAGCCAGACCGCCCAGCTATTGTTATCTCACGTGGTACGACTGCATGGTTTTCCGAGAGTTATCGTGTCGGACAGAGGCCCGCAGTTTATTGCTCGATTCTGGAAATCCTGGTGTTCGGCTCTGCAAGTGGAGGTGGCCATGTCCACCAGTTTCCACCCTCAGACGGATGGGCAGACGGAGCGTCTTAATCAGACACTAAAGACGTATCTACGCTGTTACTCCAAGGAAGCAAGCGCCTCGTGGGTGTCGCTGCTTTGGCTGGCGGAGATCTCCTACAACAACGCGTGGCATTGTTCCATCAAGGAGGCGCCCTTTCGGGCTAACTACGGCTATCATGCCAAGGTTCTTCCTTTGTCCTTCTCGGCGGAGGTCCAGAATCAACCGGCGTTGGCGGCCCAGTTGCAGATACTGGGGAGATTACATAAACGCCTAAGGATGAATCTGGAGCATGCAAAATCCGTATACAAATCCTGGGCAGACCGCCACCGGCAGGACGGCCCTTCCTACCAACCGGGCGATCGTGTATGGTTGTCTACGAGATATCTCCGTTTCAAGTTGCGCAGTATTTTCCATCCTCGATTCATTGGTCCATTCCTCGTGGTTCGCCGAGTGGGCGCGGTAGCGTATCGATTGGCGTTACCCGCCTCGTTACGTATCCATCCGGTGTTCCATTGCAGTTTGTTGAAACCGGCGGCCGGGGCCCGGAGGATGGCGGCTCCGCCGATATTCCGCGACGGCCATCTAGAGTACGAGGTGTGGAAGGTATTGGATTCCCGGTTTCGGAGGGGGCGACTGTGGTACCTGCTGGCCTGGAAGGGCTATTCGGCGGAGGAGGATTCCTGGGTGCCTGCCGCGGATGTCCACGCACCGGAGGCTGTGCGTACCTTTCACGCCCGCTTCCCGGCCAAGCCTGGTCCTAGGAGGCGCTCGGCTGGGGGGCATACTGTCAGGCGCTGATCAAGAGCGCCTACCGAATGTACAGCCAGTTGAGGACTACGACACCCAGAATCCTCGGCTGTACGGAGGAGGGGCCAAACACCGAGTAAATACGCGGCTCGAGAGCCAATCGAGGCGCGTAATACTGGATAGTGATTCAAGCTGGGGCCGACGCCCAGCGCACAGCACGGAAGACGCGTGCACTAGCGTTTACGACTTACGGAGCATTGGGAGCTCGATTGCCAGGAGGATTGGGATCTTCGTAGGGAGAAGAAGACGCCGAGAACTATACAGCGGATGCTGTGGTTCCCTCATACAGGAACTTTAACGTGGGACGCTGACGTAAGCGTCGCCACGTCTTTCAGGATTTAAGGATTACCGGGGGGTGCCGTGAGAGACCGGAATGAAGCAGAGGATTTCGCGACTGGTTCCGTGAGAACTCACCAAGACATCCGATCAGAACAGAGAGATAGTTCAGCAGCCCGTGAGTAAGAGCGTGCGCTCAAAAGCTTGCAAGACTTTGTTGTGAGTACACGTTAGGGCAGCGCTCAGGACGAGCGTGGTGCTTCATTTAGGATGTACGAGACATTTGGTTACTAACGCTCTCGTCGTATTCAGGGGAAAGAGCGTGGGGCTTCATTTGGAATTACGAGACAATTGGATGCCAGCGCTCTCGTTGTACTCAGGAGAAAGAGCGTTGTGCGTTATCTTGATTTACAAGACATTTGGTTACCAGCGCTCGTTGTACTCAAGGGAGGTGGAGTTCACTTCAAACAGCGCTTAGTGTTATAATTTGCAAAGAAGGGGCAAGGTGAACCGGGGGAGTGTTAGCTCATGTTGTGCTTAAATGCTGATGGTGCAGCGGTATGCCTGAATGGACACATTTAGTGAGACCTAAATGAGAGTAGCTTGGTTAACTACCTTTTGTCATTCCTGATATACCTGTCCCTGCTTTCCCTTCCCTGTCCCTAGTCCCTCGCCTGATTACTCTGGTACTCTGTGTTTCTATAACCAGAGCCGGGGGCATCGGGAGGTGGACCCCTTGTGCTTCGCTCGAATCTACAGGAACGACGGCGGACGTGACACTTCAGTTACAGGATAATCACTTTCCATGGGATCTGGACAGGATTTGACATGAATCCTGTTGAAGTGAAAAGGGTAAAAAGCCGGCAGAAGTGTGAATCATGCTATTGTCGGGAAATCTGCTGCAGGAAAGAGAGATTTCCAGTTATCTTGGGCAGCAGAAATGTAGCATCTTATGAACTCTTCAAAAGTTAGATTTAGTTTTTCAGTTTTGCCATTAGCTTGAGTATGAAAGCCAGAAGTCAATGTTCTTTGAATGTAAAGTTTGTTACTGAGGCTTTTCCAAAACTTAGAGATGTACAGAGGAGTGAGGTCAGAGATCATATTCAAGGGTAGTCCATGAAGTCTAAATACGTCTGAGGAGAAGATCGCAGCCATTTCTGGCACTGTGAGTAATTTGGGAAGAGCTGAGAAGTGAGCCGTTTTGGTGTACGACTCAACAGTTACCATTATCGTGGTGCGGTTCTCAGATGGGGTAAATCTACAATAAAGTCTATAGAAATGATTTCCCAAGGGTTGGAGGAAATTTCAGGCGTCAATAACAATCCTACTTTTCTTTGTGTTTCAGATGACAAAACTGGAGATATCCTGATGAAGAGTTTGCCACAACAATCTTTTCCTGAGACTCTCTTTCATTTTTGTCCAGAAATCAAGGAATCATGGCAAAGCTGAAGTTTGTTTTTGTGATTGTTTGGAAGAAATAAAGAGTTAATTGTGAACAAAAATCAGACCATTTGTATTCTTTAAGTGAATTTGAGGAAAATTTATTTCTAAATCTCTGAAATTAGCACCGGTGGTTTATTGATGGATAGTTTTGATACAGGAGGAAGCAATCAAGGAGATATACGTCTGTGGAGCAATGGTCTTCTCAACAGTCCGTGAATCCTCTGATTCAGGTTACCCCCTTGACAGAGATTCAGTGACAATATTTTCTGATCCAAGAATGATAGAAAAAAAAAACCTAATTTTAAAAAAAAATAATGTCCAGCAGGCTTGTTGATTATTCTTATATTCAGCCTGTTGGGGGACTTGATGTTTTCTATGTTCATTGTAGACAGTAACTCTAAACTGGGCTCCGAGTATGCAATGTCTCTCCCCAATGAAGGCTGCCTTAATAAAAAAAAGTTCCTGTTGTAAAGCAGAATCACTTCTTTCTGCTGGACAGAATTTTTTTAGAGAAAAAGGTGATGGGGTTTTCTTCATCGTCTTAAGTGAGCTGAATTATGAGATCTCCGATAGCTTGGTACGAGGTATGAGCATCGAGGATGGAGGGTTTTGCGGCATCAGGTTGTTGTAGTACAGGAGTTCAAATGAACGCTTCTTTAAGCCTTTCGAAAACAGCGGGGGCACTATGATTCCACTGCAAGTTCTCATGCTCTTTGAAGTAGATCAGTGACAAGAGAAACTAGTTTAGAAAAATTCCTGATTTACATCCGATAATAATTTATTAAACCAAGGAAACCTTGTTTCCTTTATCGAAGAAGGAAGGGGTCAGCTTAGGGTGTGTGAACTTTCCGGGAGTTCATACTTATGCCCTCTAAGAAAAGCGAATAACATAAATACTCCTCTCAATCCTTCCCAAATCAACATGTATCAAGCTTAGTCAACAACTTATTCTCCCTCAGACACTAAAGTACTTGTTTGACATAAGGTGAATGTTCTACAGGGTCTTGAGAAAAAATGAGAATGTCACCCAACATAGACGTGCACTGTCTGGAGGATAAGGTCAGAAAAGACGGCATTCATAAAGTGCTGGAAGATAGCTGAGGCATGACATAGGCTGAAGGACATTACCCGATATTCGTAATGCCCAAAAGTTGTTATAAAGGCTGTCTTCCACTCATCATCCGGCCAAATCGGATCAAATTATAGGCTCCTCTTAGATCTAAGTTAATGAATATTTTGGCCCTTTAAACCACCCCCGGAAATATCAGGAATGAGGAGTATAGGAAAACAATCTTTAACAGTTAATGAAATTAACTCTGTAATCTATACGTTGCTGGAGTTCAGAAGAGCCCTTCTTAATCACAAAAAATAAAGATGCTCCAGCAGTGTCTTAGATGAACCAATCAACCTGTTGTCTAAATTTGCGTCAAGATACTGTCTTAGAGCTTGTAATTCCACCAGGGACAGAGAAAAAAGACGACCATAAGGCCGATGAGAAGGTACCTCCTTAGTGGTAGATTCCTGAACCACATCTCGGTATTCTTGATAATTCTCAGGAATCTCGGTTAATTGAGCGACGTTTTGATTGATTTAGTAGGAAAGGAATTCCAAAGTTTTCGGTCGGAGAGAAGTGTACAACAGCACAATATGAGATACAGAATTCAGAGCCCAAAAATAAGGTCTGTTAAGACCAGTTGATGTACGGGTAATGTCAAGAAAGCCAGTTGATGCTCAAAAAGGACACGATAACGAGGAGAAGAAAGGTTGTAATCATCTTTTCATAATGTGGTTCCTTCTGTCACAAGACCAGAAGTCACTAAGGTACCATCAACAACTTCGATATCAACAGCTAGGGCATTCTTTTGAAGAGTAATGTGATGATTCATAGCCCACTGAATATCAACAAAGACACTAGAAGCTCTACAGTCAATAAAGACAGGAGCAAAGAGATGTTCATATTGAAATAAGAGTTCTTCTTTAGGCAGAAGAAAGTTAGATGACTTGAAAGAAGAAGGCAGAGATGATTTATTAAGACTTGCTTCTATTTCCTGCACAAGGGGTGAGCCTTCTAGTTTTCTGACTCCTTTGATTGACGACTCGGGCATAGGGGCCAAGAGTCCAAAAGTTGACCCTTCCCTCAGCAGTACAAATAAAACCCATGTTTATGCTGCCTAGATCTTTTTTTGGGAAGTCCAAGGGCCTCTAGTAAAACTCACTTGCATGGGTTCATCTTCGGAATCAGTGGTCTTGAGAGGTGTCTTAAATACAAGTTTGGAAAGAGGTTCAAGCTGAGGATGTATACGATCTTCCAATCTTTGTTCTTGAAGGCGACTTTCGATCTGGATGGTCAGCTTAATAAGATGTTAGGAGAATGCTGCCCAGCAACTCTCACAGGTTCATCCTTCAGCTCATCATCGAAAGCCTGCTGAAACAAGGTGAAGACCGCAGAGTCCGGCCAGTCAATCTCTCTTGCTAAACTCTGAGATGAAAGTATGCAAATCCATGGACCCTTGTCTTCTTTCCAAAATCTCCTCTTGGGTGGAATATTTTAGATCGAGACAGTCAACTGTCTCCTTAAATTCTGTAAGGAAGGCAGGGAAATTATCCAGAAGTGGACTAACATCTAAAACTAAAGGCACAGCCCAGCTCAAGGCATTTCCAATTGTGTCCCTGTGAAGCCTACCTTAGATCTGTCCGTGACGTAGATGATGGTCTTAAATATGAAGTGGAAATTGCATGTTGTATGTTGTATGTCCAGACTCACCGAGCTGGGACAACTGACTGATAAGAACAGGGAACAGACCAACAATTCCCGGGACATACACATGGTCCTGACGAAAGCCCGGGACCCCAACACCCCTTTCCTAGCAATCACTGAAACATGTTGATGCAGATAAGGGTGTAGGGACATCATACCCCATTAGCAACCTACACATATTTTTTCTCCATACCACAAACACCCATTATTAAAATGGGATATCTGGGTGATTTGAGTTTTTTTTTAACTCCTTTAGAAGACCAAGGACCACTATCTCAAAGTGCTCCCTTGAATATGGCTGTGTCCATCCAGGTTTTATGGGCCAGGATGCACCCGATGATGACGCATGCCACTGCTAGAGTAGGTGAGGGCTTTAAACCAACACCTAATGGTTTTTATCCACATGGGTCTATACCATATACTTTGCCATGACGTACATCTCAAGTCTTCAGGCAGCAAGGCTATAGGATACCTTTGAAGTGTACATGAATGAATTACGGAGACAGTATCCTCTGTTCCTGAATTTCTCTCTCCTCTTCCCGTCTAACAATCGTTTAGTTGTATTCTAAGTTGGTTAAAATAAACCACAGAGGACCTGCCAGCGTGATGACACCCGCAGACCTGCAAGACGGGCTGGGCGACTTGGACTGGAGGCAAAGCAGAGCTGGTCTGAGAGGAGCCGAGAGCTTCAGTGTGATAGCGCTGCCAGACCACCCCCAAGGCCAAGAGGAGGCTTACCTGGCAGGTGCCTGAGTCTGCAGCCCGGTGACCCCCAGCACACCCACATGAGCCCGCCAATCACTGTCACCAGGTGAGTACAGCTGGGGGGTCAGAGTCACATTTGGAGGCGGAGTCCAAGACTTAGTTAAAAGAGACTGAGAATATATATTTATATTCTGTCATTTTGTTGGTCATTCACCTTCAAATAACTCTATATAAAATAACGGTGCGCACGCCTCAATATGAAAGAAGTGCGAGTTAAAGTAAATGTTAGGAAATGATCTCTGAAAGATCACTGTTTAATGCAATCACTGGTCATGTCTGTGTGTGAGTGTGTGTGTGTGGTGTGTGTGTGCTTGTGTGTGTGTAAGTAACCAGAGAGTAAAGGGAGGATACACCAGTTCACTGGGAGGGTGGCGGGAGGAGGAGAGATGGTGACTTGTGTATTTATAATGCTACAAAGGTCCCAACCTGTGACTGAAAGCACTGTGAATATAAAAGTCATTATTTTATTACTGGACACACAATATGAAAAAGGCTTCCAGAAAATGTGCAGGTATTGTGTTTAATATAAAGCAAGTGCTGGCAAAATATATTTTTTTAGTAAAATGCCATCAGACTGTACGTAGTGCAAACCTTCTATAGAATGATATGTATCTCTTTCCATGCACTTCATTGCGTGGTTTTACTCGTGAGAAACTGTGGGCCCGATTTACAGAACTAATTTACGACAAAATCCTAAACTTACTACTTTTGGTGTTCATAGAAGGCATTTAGTAGTCTTAAATTAGGATTTTGTCTTAAATTAGGATTTTGTCTTCAGTTAGGATTTTGTCTTAAATTAGGATTTTTTCTTAAATTAAACTTAAGTTGGTCTTAAGTTTAATTTAAGACAAAATCCTAATTTAGGACAAAATCCTAATTTAAGACAAAATCCTAATTTAGGACAAAATCCTAATTTAAGACAAAATCCTAATTTAAGACAAAATCCTAATTTAAGACTATTAAATGCCTTTTATGAATACCAAAAGTAGTCAATTTAGGATTTTGTGAATCGGCCCCGTCACTCTAAGTGGTTTTACTCGAGAGGATGTGCCACTCTAAGTGTCAAACAGTTGTCAGTAAATGTCACTCATAAGTACAAAGAAACCATTGAAATGTCACACATGATCAATATGAAAACTTGACAGTTACATATCTGCAAAGATTTCATTTTGGAACAGGAAAGAGGGAGATTAAAAAGAAAGTTGGGGAATTTTCCTGTCCACTGACTTACATTGAAGCAGAAGCGGTTTAAGTGGGCAACAGCTTAAATAAAGCCATTTTGGGCTTAAGGAAGTCGGGAGACTCCCGACTGAATCGGGTCTGTTGGCATGTATGTTATGAGTTTGTTATAAGCCAGGCCCCAACCCTTCCAGACTTTCTGAGGCATTAGCCTCTCTGGAGTCCTCCTGCTTTCTCAGTGACCAAGTGTGGTGATCAGAATGTTTGACTCACTGCTTCATCTCAGCATCCTAATGGCCGTTATAGCAGAGAAAGTGAGACGCAAAGTCCAATTCCAGTCACAGGGGGCTCCCTAATCCCTCACACAGACCTCGACCATCTAGAGGGGTCTCTGATTATTCAGGACTGCCCCCCTCCACCTGAGTGGCCTGAAGACCTGCTGGGGGCTCTGGGAACAGAGGTGCCAGAGGCCCTACTTTGGTGCGGATTGCGTGGCATTGCCCCCACCCCTCCTATACTGTGTGCTGGACATCGCCCTCTGGAGAGAAATGCCTGGAAGACGCTGGGCCCCTGTAGGGGGCACTTACTTCCACCCCCACACTCCACATTTCTTTGAGCAGAGGGTGCCTGCTCTTTTGATCCACTAGAACGTCTTTGAAAACTTCTGCAAAGATGCTCTCCATGTTGAGAGCCGAGGTAATGATTTTTAGGTCAAAGTCGACCTGACAGCACAGCTGTCTGCTTAAGCAAAGAACTCTTGTGGGCATTCTAAAAGCTTTCCTGAAAATGCATTCGACCCTTTCGCTATCCCTCCGTGTATTCTTCCCCGAGTGCTTGGTTTCTCTAAACAGGCCTTTAAAGTTTGTTCTTATCTCATCACCTTTGCTGTGCGGTGTTTACTTTCTTTTCTTTCTCTGACATTCTGAGAGGATTTATGTGACAATCTTGCTTGGTATTGAGGAAGAAAAGTTATTTTTCTAACATACAACAAAATTTAAATGTATTTAAATGAACTGTGCACGCTATGTGCATCTTGGCCGCTCTCCAGTAGGCCTGGGCTGTAAATTCTGTTCCAGTCGCGGAATTTGGGTAATTTCGCATTCCGCAGAGAATGCGGAATTGCCAAAAATTCTGCGATCCGCGGCTTCGCGGAATTTTTTGCTTGTTCGCGTTTTTTAAAATGCGCGTTCGCAAGATATTTCCCCCCCGAGCACGCAAACAGCGTTCGCAAACAGGAAAAAAGCATCGCGAACGGGCAGAAGAAGCAATTCTGCATGTTCGCTGAATTTCTGCATGCTCACGGGGATTTTTTACAGTTTCACGGAGCTTTGCGTAGCGCGACTATGCAAATTACGCCCACCCCTACTCTCCAGGCACTTCCGGTTCCCTCAGCCACCTCCAGGCCTTGGGGTCAAACTTCAGGCCACTTGAACGGAGGGGGGCGGGGGGGTTCTGGTCCTGAATTGTGTGTGAATACCCCCCTCACTGGATGAGGTCTGTGTGAGTGTGTGAGCACCTCTAGGCACGGCATTGGGTTTGCTTTTCACTGTCTCTGCAGTAATGGCCATTACATCACTCAGGTAAAGGAATGTGAGAGTCAGACATTCTCATCTCTGCACTCGGTCGCTGTGAAGGTAGGAGGGGTCCAGAGAGGGCCCTGCCCTGCAAGGTGGAAGGGCTGGGCCTGCCTTATAAAACCCCCTCTAGCATATAAGCCTGCGAAGAGACATTCTCATCCCTTATGCATTAACTGAGATGTGACTGCCTCCCTTTGCATCTGCGAGCTATGTGACTGACTCCACCCCAGCCCTCCCAGCCATGAAGCAGCGAGTCCAGCCTGCTCTGCCATTGAAGGCCTGGCCTCCAGCCCGCTGTAGGACAGCGCTCCCGAGGCCCCCGGACTGGAGCCAGCCTGCCGTGGCTTTACCATGGAGACGACGGCGCCATCGCCAGGCCCCACCCCACGCAGGTGAGCATCCTGCGGCTTGTTGAAGGTATCTCCAGGGAGGTGTGTCTGCGGTGTGGTCAGCCCCCACAGCCTCCCGAGAGCCACAGGGACTCGTATCCCAAAGGCAGCGGCAGAGAGTGGCCGTGAGCCAGACTCAGGTGGGCGGAGGACGAGCCGGTCTGACAACTTCCAGGATTGCAACATATAGAACACTGAGGTCAGACAACTGCAAACACGCACCTGGGAATGCACAGTGTGCACTGAGTTCTGATCCGTTGTGTACATTCGGTGGGTTCGTCAGACATCTCACGTCTCACTGAGCGCGTCTTCCCACTCCTCAGAGCACGATGCACTCGCTGAGTGCGAGTCTTACTCCTCAGAGCATGGGTGCACTCACTGAGTGTGAATCCCACGCCTCAGAGCATGGGTGCACTTGCTGAGTGTGAATCCACTCCTCAGAGCATGGGTGCACTCACTGAGTGTGAGTCCACTCCTCAGAGCATGGGTGCACTCACTGAGTGCATCATCCCACGCCTCAGAGCATGGGGGCACTCACTGAGTGTGAGTCTCAATCCTCAGAGCATAGGTGCACTCACTGTGTCATCCCACTCCTCAGGGCACGGGTGCATTCACCAAGTGTGAATCCCATTCCTCAGAGCTTGTGTGCACTCGCTGAGTGTGAGTTCCACTCGTCAGAGGACAGATACATTCACTGAGTGTGTCATCTCACTCCGCAGAGCACGGGTGAACCCGCTGAGTGGGAGTTTCACTCCTCAGACCTCGGGTGAACTCAAAGAGTGTGAGTCTCACCCCTAAGAGCACTGGTGCACACACTGTGTCATCCCACTACTCAGAGTACGGGTGCACTCGCTGAGTGTGAGTCTCACTCCTCAGAGCACGAGTGCAGTCACCGTGTCATCCCACTCTGTTGAGCACAGGTGCACTCACTGTGTCATCCCACTCCTCAGAGCACGGGTGCACTCGCTGAGTGTGAGTCTCACTTCGCAGAGCACGAGTGCACTCGCTCAGTGTCAGCTCACTCCTCAGAGCGCAGGTGCACTCACTGTGTCATCCCACTCCTCAGAGCATAGGTTCACTCACTGTATAATCCTACTCCTCTGAGCACGGGTGCACTCGCTCAGTGTGAGCTCACTTCTCAGAGCACGGGTGCACTCACTGTGTCATCCCACTCCTCAGAGCATAGGTGCACTCACTGTATCATCCCATTCCTCTTAGCACGGGTGCACTCAATGAGTATGAGTCCCATTCCTCAGAGCAGGTGTGCACTCGCTGAGTGTGAGTTCCACTCATCAGAGGACAGATACATTCACTGAGTGTGTCATCTCACTCCGCAGAGCACGGGTGAACACGCTGAGTGGGAGTTTCACTCCTCAGACCTCGGGTGCACTCACTGAGTGTAAGTCTCACTCCTCAGAGCACTGGTGCACACACTGGGTCATCCCACTCCTCAGACCTCGGGTGCACTCACTGAGTGTAAGTCTCACTCCTCAGAGCACTGGTGCACACACTGTGTCATCCCACTCCTCAGAGTACGGGTGCACTCACTGAGTGTGAGTCTCACTCCTCAGAGCACGAGTGCAGTCACTGTGTCATCCCACTCTGTTGAGCACAGGTGCACTCACTGTGTCATCCCACTCCTCAGAGCACAGGTGCACTCAATGTGTCATCCAACTCCTCAGAGCACGGGTGCACTCGCTCAGTGTCAGTCTCACTCCTCAGAACACGGGTGCACTCACTGTGTCATCCCACTCCTCAGAGCATAGGTTCACTCACTGTATAATCCTACTCCTCTGAGCACGGGTGCACTCGCTCAGTGTCAGCTCACTTCTCAGAGCACTGGTGCACTCACTGTGTCATCCCACTCCTCAGAGCATAGGTGCACTCACTGTATCATCCCATTCCTCTTTGCACAGGTGCACTCAATGAGTATGAGTCCCATTCCTCACAGCAGGTGTGCACTTGCTGAGTGTGAGTTCCACTCGTCAGAGGACAGATACATTCACTGAGTGTGTCATCTCACGCCGCAGAGCATGGGTGAACAGGCTGAGTGGGAGTTTCACTCCTCAGACCTCGGGTGCACTCACTGAGTGTAAGTCTCACTCCTCAGAGCACTGGTGCACACACTGGGTCATCCCACTCCTCCGAGTACAGGTGCACTCGCTGAATGTGAGTCTAATTCCTCAGAACACGAGTGCAGTCACTGTGTCATCCCACTCCTCAGAGCACAGGTGCACTCACTGTGTCATCCCACTCCTCAGAGCACAGGTGCACTCACTGTGTCATCCAACTCCTCAGAGCACGGGTGCACTCGCTCGGTGTCAGTCTCACTCCTCAGAGCACGGGTGCACTCACTGTGTCATCCCTCTCCTCAGAGCATAGGTTCACTCACTGTATCATCCCACTCCTCTGAGCACGGGTGCACTCGCTCGGTGTCAGTCTCACTCCTCAGAGCACGGGTGCACTCACTGTGTCATCCAACTCCTCAGAGCACGGGTGTACTCACTCGGTGTCAGTCTCACTCCTCAGAGCACGGGTGCACTCACTGTGTCATCCCACTCCTCAGAGCACGGGTGCACTCGCTCAGTGTCAGTCCCACTCCTCAGAGCATAGATTCACTCACTGTGTCATCCCACTCCTCAGAGCATAGGTTCACTCACTGTATCATCCCACTCCTCAGAGCACGGGTGCTCTCAATGAGTATGAATCCCACTTCACAAAGCATGGAAAACTCCTCAAAGCACCTGTTCCCTCACTGTGTGCGAGTCGCACTCCTCAGAGCACAGGTGCACTCTCTCAGTGTGAGCCTCACTCCTCAGAGCGCGGGTGCCCTCGCTGTGTGTAAGTTTCGCTCCTAAGAGCATGGGGCACTCACTGAGTGTGAGTCCCGCTCCTCAGAGCATGGGTGCGCTCACTAAGTGTGAGTTGCACTCCTCCGAGCATGGGTGTACTCACTGAATGTGAGTCCCTCTCCCTAGAGCATGGTGCACTCACTGAGTATGCTTATGAGTGTGAGTCTCACTCCTCAGCGCACAGGTACACTCGCTGAGTGTGAGTCTCAATCCTCAGATCACAGGTGTACTCACTAGGTGCGGTATTCCACTCCTCAGAACACAGGCGCACTCGCTGAGTGTGAGTCCCACTCATCAGAACACAGGCGCACTCGCTGAGTGTGAGTCTCACTCCTCAGGGCACGGGTGCACTTGCTAAATGAGTCCCACTTCTTAGAGCAGGGGTACACTCGCTGAGGCCGAGTCCCACTCATCAGACCATGGGTGCACTCAATAACCCTGGAATTTGTAAAGTGTGAACTAATCACCCGTAAGGGTCTCAAGGCGCCGGGGGCTGTCAGGGAGATTAAGTGAACTATTGCCCAGAGTCACATGATGCTGAGCTGATTTGCCTCTGACGCTGGGGATCGAACCGCGAGCCCCGCGCTCTGGAGTCAGCCTCCCTAGCTGCTGCGCCACACCTCTCCCAGTGAGTGTGAGTCTAACTCCTCAGAGCACGGGGGCCTTCGCTGGGTGTGAGTCTCACTCCTCAGAGCACGGGGGCCCTCGCTGGGTGTGAGTCTCACTCCTCAGAGCACGGGTGCCTTCGCTGGGTGTGAGTCTCACTCCTCAGAGCACGGGTGCCTTCGCTGGGTGTGAGTCTCACTCCTCAGAGCACGGGGCACTCACTGAGTGTGAGTCCCACTCCCTGGAGCATGGGTGCATTCTCTGAGTTTGAGTCTCACTTCTCAGCGCACGAATGCACTCGCTGAGTGCGAGTCTCACTCCTCAGAGCACAGGTGCACTCAGTGAGTGTGAGTCTTACTCCTCCTAGCACGGGTGTACTCACTGAGTGTGAGTCCCACTCCCTGGAGCATGGGTGCACTCTCTGAGTGTGAGTCTCACTTCTCAGCGCACGGATGCACTCGCTGAGTGTGAGTCTCACTCATCAGAGCACGGTTGCACTCACTGTATTATCCAACTTCTCAGAGCACAGGTGTACTCACTGAGTGCGTCATTTAACTCCTCAGAGCATGGGTGCACTCACTGAGTGTGAGTCCCACTCCCTAGAGCAAGGGTGCACTCGTTGAGTGTGAGTTTCACTCCTCAGCGCATGGATGCACTCACTGAGTGCGAGTCTCACTCCTCAGAGCACAGGTGCACTCAGTGAGTGTGAGTCTTACTCCTCCTAGCACGGGTGTACTCACTGTGTCATTCCACTCTTCAGAGCACAGGTGCACTCGCTGAGTGTGAGTCTGTAGTAACGAGGTATACGCAGGTAATAATAATAATAATCCACATTTGTAAAGCGCGAACAATCACGTGTAAGGGTCTCTAGGCGCTGGGGGCCGTCAGGAAGATTAAGCAAGCTATTGCCCAGAGTCACATGGTGCTGGGCTAATCTGCCGCCGGCGCCGGGGCTCGCACAGTGATCCCCAGATTCCGGAGTCAGTCTCCCTGGCCGCGGCGCCACACCTCTTCCCAAAGTAGGATGTAGTTTAAGTAGATTTATTGAAGTATGTTACATGAAGATGTGTTCCTGTGAAGCAGCCCCACCAGGAGCAGCCTGCCTGCTGCTCCGCCCACCTCCAACTCTCACACTTCACCTCACAGGCACCCAACATTCCAATACAGATCATCACTCCACCATTCCAGGCAGCACACAGCACATCCACACTGGCTGAGCAGGTGGTGAACATGGCAGAACATTAACAAGAGCAGAATACTACATATCCCCCTTACTTATACAACAGATGCTTAAGTCATGTATCTTAAATAAGATATAACAATAAGAACCCGGGGAAGGGATACATGAGAGGAACACTAATGCAACAGAATAAATGTAATAGAAATTAACAAATAGGAAAGAGCGAAGAGATGGGTGGAAGAAAATGGAAAGGAAATACTGGATAAATATACACAAAAGAATATGAACCATCCTCTCTATCTAAAAGTTTCAAACAAGTAGAATAAAGTGAAAAGACAAAAGAAACCACAAATAAGCAGATGGATGAAAACGCACCAAAGGCAACCCCCAAACACACCCACTGGCCAGGAAGGCATGCAGGGAAGGAAGACATAGCACGATACGAACTGAAGACAGGCTTTACACCCAGCCACACAGAGTAGAGGAGAAGGGATCTCCTCTAGAACATAAGAGAAAGCGAAACACACAACAATGAGGGAAAGGCTATGGACAAAGGAAGAACAACAATCAAACTATAGTCCAGGTTCCACGGATGAAAAGAAAATGTAACATCACAAGGAGAACTGAACAAGTGAGAAAACAGAGAAGAAAAGAAGGAAATACAATCAGTATAACTCATCCTCCCCCATTTTCAAAATCAGAAATAATACAAGTAATTGAACAGCAAAGTCTAGGCAAAGTCCAGGCATAGACTAAAACAAAACAGTTCCCCAAACGGGGATAGATAATGTAAAGGATAGTGACGTGAATACTGGAAATGGGAGTAAAACCCAAAAAGACACACCCAGTGTAAGGGTAATGAAGTAACACTAGTACGGGAAGATGGAACTAAAACCCATGACCTACCCCTGACATAAGGGTGGATAGCTTATGACCTAACCCTGACATAAGGGTGGATAGCTTATGACCTAACCCTGACATAAGGGTGGATAGCTTATGACCTACCCCTGACATAAGGGTGGATAGCTTATGACTTACCCCTGACATAAGGGTGGATAGCTTATGGAAATGGGACTAACACCCATGACCTACCCCTGACATAAGGGTGGATAGCTTATGACCTACCCCTGACATAAGGGTGGATAGCTTATGACCTACCCCTGACATAAGGGTGGATAGCTTATGGAAATGGGACTAACACCCATGACCTACCCCTGACATAAGGGTGGATAGCTTATGGAAATGGGACTAACACCCATGACCTACCCCTGACATAAGGGTGGATAGCTTATGACCTACCCCTGACATAAGGGTGGATAGCTTATGTAAATGGGACTAACACCCATGGCCTACCCCTGACATAAGGGTGGATAGCTTATGACCTAACCCTGACATAAGGGTGGATAGCTTATGACCTAACCCTGACATAAGGGTGGATAGCTTATGACCTACCCCTGACATAAGGGTGGATAGCTTATGACCTACCCCTGACATAAGGGTGGATAGCTTATGACCTACCCCTGACATAAGGGTGGATAGCTTATGGAAATGGACTAACACCCATGACCTACCCCTGACATAAGGGTGGATAGCTTATGGAAATGGACTAACACCCATGACCTACCCCTGACATAAGGGTGGATAGCTTATGACCTACCCACGACATAAGGGTGGATAGCTTGTGGAAATGGGACTAACACCCTGTGATTGTGTACGACCATCCGACAGCGGCGGCGACCAATCCAATATGGCCGCTGCCGAAAAACCAGGAAGTGAAGTCAGCGGTCTAGCTGACTCGGGAGGCTGGGCGGACGTAGCCGCTAGAAAGGACTGCTGGGAGGCGGAAGAGACGGGTGGTGTGCGGGAGTCGGAGGCGAGAGAAGGCGAAGAGTTGGGAACGAACGGAGCAGACAGCGAGAAGGAAGAAACCAGCGCCGGCTGCAGAAGAAACATCCCACGGGACCTGCCTACTGATTGAGTGGAAGGCGAGGAAGACAGCGACAGCTCGAGGAGCACTGCCCATGAGACCACTACTCTCCCGGACAACGAGGAGACTGGGTCTCCCAACGCCACGGCCCAGGAGGCTCGTGGAAGCAGGCAAATGCCGGGCATTTATTCTTCACTGATAAAGGGGCTGTGGACACGCATGAAGGGCACCCACGAATAACTCACAAACATCCCCTGCACATTAGGCACCACACCGACAGTAGGGCTCTGGTGACAGTATACACTTCCCCTCCCTGTGTTCTGAGCCTTGGAAACAGATAGCCTGAGTTTCTCCTATTTTTTTGTTTTCCTTTATTTGGGTCCGCGAGTGCCTGACACGGAAAGAAGAAGGAACCTGGCGCCCAGAGAAGCCTACAGTAGCAGATCCACAAGCTGTAAGCCCTCTCCCTGTGCCTTTCATAGGCTGATTTTGTTTACTTTATTCAGCGCATGTGAAGATAACATACGCAGAACAATAAAGAAGAGAGTATACACTCATAGAGCATTGAGAATACTTATTAAGAAAGGGGGGGAGAAACCCGCCCAAGGGTCCCGTCACACACCCATGACCTACCCCTGACATAAGGGTGGATAGCTTATGACCTACCCCTGACATAAGGGTGGATAGCTTATGACCTACCCCTGACATAAGGGTGGATAGCTTATGTAAATGGGACTAACACCCATGGCCTACCCCTGACATAAGGGTGGATAGCTTATGACCTACCCCTGACATAAGGGTGGATAGCTTATGACCTACCCCTGACATAAGGATGGATAGCTTATGTAAATGGGACTAACACCCATGGCCTACCCCTGACACACCCATGGCCTACCACCTGACAAATAGGAGGGAGCAACTGTAAACTGAACTGACCCCCAAAACCTACCCCGGGTTATAGGGGTAAGGAGCTACTGTAATGGGACTAACACCCATGTCCTACCCTAAGACTTGAGGGTGGGAAAATGTGTGTAAATGGGACTGTGACCCATACAACGATGCCCTGTGTGAAGGTTGAAACCGTAAATAGCCCATGTAGGCAAATGTGCTATATGAGAATGGGGATGGAACCCATTCCCGTCCCTAATGTAAGGGAAGAGTAAAGTGTAATGTATGTACATGGGAAATGAACAATGAACCCATACCCATGAAGAAGAGGTATGTATCCAATGACCAGAAATGTAAGATAATGTGAACCACATTCCACTGAACAATCCCATGCAGGATAAGTGGGCAGCTCAGGAGGTATGTGTAACAATGTAAAATATGTAAAGCAGAGTATGGCACATTACCAGAGAATGTCACTGAACACAAAAACCATTAGTGCCAAATGTCACAAGCATAGGTGAAATGATGTGACCTTAATAGTTCCAGCCAAGACTCAAGATGTAAATGGAATGCCCAAACGATTTGTAAATACCCACAACTGGTATAATGTTCTGCAGACTGGCACAGAGAAATACGTCCAGCAGCAACTGCATAATTCCAAATGTTGACTGATAAGAGCACCTGTGAGGAATACTCACATGAATCAGCTCAAAGGTTGTACAAAGGTACTGATGGACTGATGAAAGAGACACAAAGCGCTAAAGTACCTCCATGCTGTTAACAGTGTGTTAAAGAAGTAACAGCAGTAGGAAATGGTGATGTCGGTATGCCGATCGTCAAGAAGATCCACAGAGGAGATCCAATTCGGTGCACACTGAGAGAGAAAACGCTGTGTAGCCATTCCTGAAGACGAGACTGACTGTTCACGAATGTACAGTGCAGTGTAAGATGGCAGCACGTACCTGACGCCGTGCAGGATGACTCTTGGCGCGCACAGGCGCCAAAAAGTATCCCTCAGGCGTCAAGATGATCCGCGCGGTTCTCTGCATGAGGTAAGCAGCACGAGCAGCGGCACACTGACTAGCAACCGAAATAACGGTTAAAATGGTTGCAGTAATGGCGGACGTTGAGTTGTGATGAAAACAAATGATGTTAAGGCACTAACCTCGAACCATGTGTAGAGGGTGATGAAACTCTGACAAGCGTGGATTGACACCGCAAGAGCAACCTCACTCCTACTGTCTTTCAAGATTTCTGTTCCCCGGAGAGGTGAAGAGAATGTGTACAAGAGCACACAATGTAGACAGCGTGTGAACAAACATGCCACACAAGGGTAGTGTAATGAATGTGCTTTTCACTAAAAGGACACACCCAAACCCTGCATTCCCACCTGGGAGGCAAATTTACCACTGCACCTTTAAATAATACACGTTTGCACAGCACTCCCACTCTGGAGGCAAAAAGACAAATTCAGGTGCTTTTTAAAATAACACACAGAAATTTATTAATGCAATGTTTAAAAAGGTAGGCCAAATATATCAATAAATGCAGATTACCAAGTATCAATTAACTACAATGAACAATTAGAATAAAATGCAGTATGTACAGGTAGCAAAGAGTAGAAAATATATACAAAATGGTTAGGAACACCTCACCGATTGAATTTACATCATCCGTGCCAACTCTTGGGAAGCCCGTCAAAAGCCCAGGAAGGAGTTTCAATCAGGACTCAAGTTCCTTCACTTCCACAGCAATACGCCTATTCTGTGGTGAACTTCCACCTGGCCCCCGAAGGCTCCCAGCTTTAATACCATTACTCAACGTGAGGCAAAACTTCTAGAAAACCTTGCCCCCTTCTCATGAGAAAGAACCGAGCTGGCTGTACCAGTCTACATCAAAGCCAAGACGGAGGCGGGCCATGCTCCCGTATTTTGACTTCGCGGCAGAGTTGCACATCCCACAGACACTTCCCACAAAATATTCCAGTTCACTCTGGTCGGTGAGGTGCGAAAAACAAGTGAGGAGCAGAAAGACCTTGAATATGAATCGCAAGCACTATTGTGCGTGCAGGAGCAAGGCAAAGTCAGACATGAGGCCATGTCAAAGCCAATAGTAAGCACTTATAATTCAAGCACTGCTGTACACGCAGAAGCAAGGCAAAGTCAGAAAACAAGATGACATAAGACTATGTCAAAGCCAATAGTCAAAGTCAGAAAACAAGGTGACATGAGACCATGTCAAAGCCAATAGTAAGCACTTATAATATAAATGTACTGTTCTACTCCATGACAGCTCCCACTAAAAGACAGCAAGATTACAAGACAGAAGAGAAGCAGGCATATGTAGGATCATCCTACATTAAGGCTAGGGTAAAATTACACACTAAAGTCAGTTAAAATGGTGGTAGGCGAAGGTCATCATAGGGTGCCCAACCACAACAGTGGCTCTTTCACTACAGGTAGTTTGCCCAATCCTGTATGTCAGCCGCAATGCACCCAAGACACGTACTGCCAGACAATCCAAACACCAATCCAATGGCATAATGGTGTGTGACCTCCATACAAGTGCGCACGCCAAACTTGACTGAGAGCTTGCCAAGGGTCACGAAGAGGACATGAAAACATTCACTGCATGATCCTCTTCATGATGTAGACTGAATATCCATGCGTTCAGTGCAACGCGTAATACAAATACTTGTGCAATGTAGTATTCAGCAAAGTCTTCCACAGAAACGTCATCCTCTCACCGGCAAATATATATGTTGATATGACAACTGCCAGTAAGTGGTAGTGAGGTTACCACAGACTGATGAGGAAAAACCAAACACCTTTCAAAAATGTCATTGAGCGCAGAACGCTTAGACTGGGGCTGTCTGATGGAAAGACACTGGTGGGGCTGCAGGGCATTGCGCTTCATTTTAACTTGTTTCTCGTTGACATCTTCGTTATTCTGAAAGGAACATCTTGCTTTCTTCCTGTCGTCTTTGTTGTACTGTGACGAACATCTTGGTTTCTCGCTTTTGCTTTTCTGTGGATACCTCCTCTTTGTAGTACACGTTACGTTGCCAGCATCTGTAGACTCTGCATGAAACTCCATCTTCAGGTCCTCTTTTCACAGCCAGGTCCCTGAATTCCAGTTGTAACACGTAGGTAGTCACCAACTCGTCGCCAAAATAATGTAGTAACGAGTTCTACGCAGGCAGGATGTAGTTTAAGTAGATTTATTGAAGTCTGTTACATGTAGATGTGTTCCTGTGATGCAGCCCCACAAGGAGCAGCCTGCCTGCGCTCAGCCCATTCTCAACTGTGCCACCTCACCACACCGACACCCAACATTCCAATACGCATCATCACTCCAGGATTCCATGCAGCACACAGCACATCCACACTGGCTGAGCAGGTGGTGAAAATGGCAGAACATTAACAAGAGCAGGATACTACAGAGTCCAACTCCTCTGAGCACGGGCGCACTCGCTGAGTGTAAATATTTGGAATCTCTTCCCGTGTGACACACACTCCCAGCCAGGATATCAATGACAAAAGATGTTAGCGATGGCCCATTAAAGAACGGCTTCCCGCATCTCATTTTGTTTCTACTGAAAACAAAGCACTGCTATCAGCATAATGCTTCTTTTGGCAGAGGCTGGGCAGGTGCCCCCCTCTCGGGGATCGCTTGAGGCCCCCTAGAAGGTCTGCCCACCCATTGTGAAGACCCCTGGCCCAAGGTGAAAGTATAGGCGGCATGGGTAAGAGGTAGAAGAGTGGGCAGACCAGCAACTGTAGGGTGAGAACATATGATCAGAATATGATGCTCCTCATGACACTACACCAGCGTTGATGGGGACCAGAAAAGTAGAGGCTCGCCTAGTAATGCTCTTCGTCACTGTCAGGTCCCAGCCCCGGTAAACACTGATGGAGTCGCAAGGGGCAACCAGGAAGCAATTGAACCCTCTCAAAACTACATTCCCAACAGGCCTAGCGGCGTCGCGTCACACGTGACCTCCGCTACGCAGGGAACCGGATATAGGCGAGCGAAACAGAGCTAGCGCTGCCGATTATTCTCGTCCCGGATGGCGTTCCGAGTAATGCCAGTTCCTCCTGAAGACCCAGCGGTGTGAGGCCGCATCGCTTTGGTGCGGTACCGTGAGTACACGGAAGTCTGTGTTCTGGGTGACGTTGTTGGCGCTGGCGCTTCGCTCGTTCTTCTGTTGGTGAGACAGCCTACCGGTGTCTCGTGCAGAGGAGCGTGCTTGCGCCCTTGAAAGCTTCTGTGTTTTTGGTAACTTTGTTGGCACTGGCGCTTCGCTCGTTCTTCTGTTGGTGAGACAGCCTCCCGGCGTCTCGTGCAGAGGAGCGTGCTTGCGCCCGTGATTACTCCGCTGTTTTGGGTGCACTAGACTCCCGAAAAAACTCCTGCACCTAAAGCACGCTTGTATTCCGTTTCTCTGTTGGCGAGCCGGCACAGTAGAGGCTCTTGCAGAGGAACAACAGAGAAAGAGGGGGAACAGCTCTTCTCCCCTCAGACTCCTCTGTTAGAAGAGACCACGGAGTCGTAGGCCTCCTTGCAGAGGAGATTCCAGAGGGATCGCTGTATCCCTACCTTTCATTGCCTTTATTCACAGGGAGTCCTGCTGGGTTTCGAACATTATCTCCTGCGTTCAGGAACCAAACCAATACTCGGGGGGACTTAGTGTTGACATATCGCTCCCCAATGTATGGCTGTCTTTGGTCCGGAATTGTTGTGCTCGCAGCGCGCCCCTCTTCTATGGTATACCCTGCTTTCCAGTATATCAGTGGCATAAAGAAAACCCTGTGGAGTAAGGTGCAGTACTATTAGCCGTGGAAACAGCTATAGCAGTACCTATGGATTATTGCAGCACTGTACAGAAGATGAATGTACTGTAGCTGTTGAATCACGTTGTTTTGATTTGCATATTATATATCATTTCCCTAGGAGAGAGAGTCATTGGAGGGTGTGTCAGTAGCCGCTGGATTGCACTATCTACAGATCCGTACTTACCTCTGGGTAGGTTGAGGGGGAGGAGGATATAGCCTTTGTGGGTCGCAGTAAGTGAACCGTTGCACATGTGCCCTGTTTATGGTATGTTCTCTTTTTTCCCAATAGTCTCGTGTCGGATGTGTGCAATCACCCTCGTCTCTCTTCGGGTATCAGTTATCCACTCTTTGTTTCAGGTAGGGGGTTCCCCATAGCATCCAATAAGTACTATGGGCTGTGTGTAAGGAGGTGGGGTGTTGTGAATGGACAGCAGGGGCTAACCTTGTGATCTTGTGTCCCCTCAGGTCTCCCTCCCTGCAGTCCTCATCCTTTCCTTCCCCCGCTTAACTATCTCACTAGTCCGAGTATATTGCTCTTCGGACTTGGGGCAGTTGAGAGGTGGACCCCTTTGAGCATCAGCACAATCCCGAGGACTTCGGACGGCGGACCATGACAGTCACACTACAGCAGTGTTGATGTGACCAGAAAGGTAGAGGCTCTCCTAGTAATGCTCTTCGTCACACTACACCAGTGTCAATAGTGACCAGAAAGGTAGAGGTCCTCCTGCTAATGCTCTTTGTGACACTACACCAATGTTGATTGTCACCAGAAAAGTAGAGGCCCTCCTACTAATGCTCTTCATGAAACTACATCAGTATCAAGGGTAACCAGAAATGTGGAGACCCTTCTAATGATGCTCTCTCTGACACTACACTAGTGTCAATTGTGTCCAGTAAGGTAGAGACCCCCTTAATGACGCTCTCTGTGACGCTGTACTAGTGCTAAGGGTTAGCATAAGGTATGGACACCCTTTACGATTCCAGATGACCAGAAAGGTAGAGGCTTTGTTAATGATGCTCTCCGTGACACTACACCAGTATCAATGGTGACCAGAAAGGTAGAGACCCTCCTAATAATGCTGTCTGTGACACTACACCAAAGTCGATGGTGAACAGAAAGGTTGAGGTCTCCTTAATGATTCTCTTTGTCACACTACACTAGTGTCAACGGTGACCATAAAGGTATGGACCCTCCTACTGATGCTCTTCATGACACTACACCAGTATCAAGGGTGTCTAGAAAGGTAGAGACCCTCCTAATACTGCTCGTCGTGACAATACACTAGTCGCGAGGATGATCAGAGGTAGAGGCCCTGCTAATGATGCTCTTCATGACACTACAACAGTGTCGATGGTGACCAGAAAAGCAGAGACCCTGGTAGAGGCACAGCTAACAAGGTGTTTGTTCACTGTTTCAACCCCACTTCCATGAAACTTCCTTATGACCACTGTGGTCGTGTGTGGGTGGCGGGCTGGAATGACAGACGAGGAGGCCGGATGTAGTGGGCAATAGTGATTGTCTTTAATGAACACAAGTTCCGATTACACTGGATAGAGGGGTAGGGGTAACTGGGGAATGGTCTCCAGCCGAGGTCGTCTGGTGTCGATGCTTCTCGGGCGTCTTCACTCTGGGTTGTAGCCGGGGATTGTAGACCAGGCGGTTGCTCCTCGGAGGACCGGAAGAGAAAGAAAAGAGGAGCCGTTAGTCCTGCTGGGACTCCGAGGCAGGTGCCGTACCTGAGACCAAAAGGTGGTGAAGTGGAAATAGACCGTGCGGAAAAAGGGGAAGAAGGGGAAGGGCGAGGCTTGGAAAAGGAAAGGGTGCTCGGAAAGGACCGTGAGAGAAACGGAACTCGCACAGTGCAAGGTGCTGTATATTTTTACAGGGTGGCTGGACGTGACTTCAAAAGAGAGGGAATCTATATACAGGAGGGGGGGGGTTACTTCTTTATACAGAGCACCTAACGTGCTGAGGATATGGTGGAAGGTACTCACGCGCCCGCCGTAACTCTCCTCCGAGTTACGGCCGCTCTTCAGCAACCTCCGGGGGACTCCACCAGTCTTCGGACCACTCCTCGAGTTCTCCGCTTCCGTCTTCTCTTTCCTCCGTATCGCCAGTCGAGAGTTCCTGCCACGATCTTCCGACGCTCTCGGTTCCTGCAGTTCCGTCTTTTCTGTTGTCGTCCGTCCGCAGGGGGGAGGGACTTCCGGGGCACCGGTCGAGTCCTTCCGGTCCGTCGTCACTCCTGATTGGACCCTGTAAGAGAGAGAAGGGCGGGGTCTCCGTTGTCACGGACGCTTTGGTGATCGTTCTGTTTTGGGTGTCCTGGAAGGGAAAACGCCGTAGAGGTGATAATCCGGGCGGTGTGCGTGAGGGTTTGGGGACCGGGGAAAAGGGTCCATCACAACCACCTTTGACAGTCGTCAGTCCCTGAGTAGAACAGCCCACTCTGCGGAGGGATACTGAGGGAGGCAAACACTTGGTTGTACTGGCACAATAGATAGCTGTCCCTGAAAGGAAAGTAGATATTCACACAGTTGTAGTTATCAAGCTTCATTTAATGAGTAATCCACGTACAGGAACAGGTGTGCCAGGTCCAGCAGCAGCAACAGTACTGAGCTGGAACCTTACAATAGAACACGAAGGGTCATAGAATAGAACCTGAGTGTGTCACTGCACTCTATAGGAGAATGCAATCACAACACATCCCCCTCCTTATAACAACTAAATGTGTAACAACTAACACCCACCTCATTACACAACAACACGACCAAAAACAAACAAAAAAGATCAACCCACAAGAAAGTCTTTCAACCATGCAGGTAAATTCCTTTTCCTTCCACATTTACCAGCAACTCCACATCGTGCGCTGTCATCTACCCTCCCATCCACCACATCGGCACATTCACCCACTGGATCACTACCGCCATCATTTTGTACACCAATGTCTTCACCGATTGGCCCACTAATGTCAGAAGACCAAAGGGGGTCAATTCTTTCATCCAACTCCACATGACCTTATTTACATACTACAACCCGTTTTAGATTCCATACTTTCCCATTCTCGAAACGGACAGCATTTTTAAAAACCTCAGTCAATTTTTCTGGGTCAAAGAATTTGCTTACACCTTTTGCCACTTTTACAGGTTTTTTAACTCTTACCCAATCACCAACTTCCACCCGAACCACCTTGACCTTGTTACGTAAATAATAATATTCTTTACTCTTTTGTTGATTTTCCACCAACCTTCCCTTCACCACTTCAGGCGACCACTCCAAAACAGTACTGTCACCTAACCAACCAGGATTGAATTTGCACCTAGGAGATCTACCTCTCATCGTCATAAATGGAGACAACCCTGCCACATTATTCTTGGTGATTCTATACGCCCACACAGCTTTCTTGATGGCTAATCTATAATCCATTCCTTTGGTAACCTCTCCTTGAATTATACCTTTAACCACACGGTTAAACCTTTCAACTGTGTCATTACCACTAGGGTTGTAAAGGGCGTGGTTTTGTGTTTCACTCAACTCTTGTAAAATATGTTTTGGCTGCCAAAGAAGTTAACTGCACACCATTATCACTTAAACGTGGCAGGAATACCTTCTGACCAGAAGGCTTTATCCAAATATTCTAATACCGTTGTGATGTCAGCTTTTTCCACAATATCCACTACAGGCCACTTAGTGAATAGGCCAATCAATACAATTACATACTCCTGCAGTTCACCCACAGGACCCATCAATTCAATGGCAACATTCTCCCATGGTTGATTTGGAATATCAACATCCGACATGGGAGGTCTCAGTGTACTTAAAGTTTTATCTGAAACAGAACAAACACCACAACTACGAACACATTTTTCCACAGCTTTGTCGACACAAGGCCACCAGAAGGATTCCTTAACTACATTCTTCATCCTCAGAACACCAAAGTGTCCTTCATGACATAACTCCAATATCCAATTTCTTAAGCCTACTGGAGGAATTATTCTGCGACCTCTAAAAAGTATATCCTTTTCCTTAGATAGTTCTGATCTGATTTCCCAGAAGGCTTTGCATTCCTTGGATAGCAATTCCTTCTTGGGCCAACCCTCAGTCATGTACTTTACAACTTCCAGTAGGACATTATCCTCGAGATGCTTATCCTCCCAAACTTTGCGCTCAATGGCCGGTGAACCAGAATCATGTATTAAAGCTGCTTTAAAATCATTCCATGGGTCATCCTCACACACCTCTAACGGATTAGGCAACCTGGATGAACAGTCAGCCATTAAGTTTTCTTTCCCTGGGACAAATACAATACTGTAGATATAATCCTTCATCCTCATAGACATTCTAGCTAATCTCGCTGAATCAGACAAACTACCTTCTGTAGTAAACAATTTTATGAGTGGTTTATTAGGTCTCAGCTGGCGTGGGCTGCGCACATGTGCAGTCTCGCTGGCGAGATTTAAGGTTTTGGGGTATTTTCTGTTAAGGGCTTTAAGCCCCGCCCCTCTTTTCCATTGGCTGGCGTCACCATTTATGCTAAACGGTGGCCAGCCATTTGAAAAGAGCTGTTCATGACGTTTACGTTTGGCTTTTTGAGCCGTCCCATTTGGACGGGCTCGTCTGCCTTTCGTGCGTCGCGAAAGGTTTCTTATCTTTATGGGGCCATGTGTTTCAAACAGATGGCCCCATAAAGATAAGAGATCGCACTCTGTAAGGATTCTTCGCTTTCTTTTTTTTCCAGGGATGCCCCGAATTCTGATGGTGAAAACATTCTTGCTATTGTGAAACATGCCGTCGACCCCCCCCCCCCACACACAAGAAATGTCTGGCAGGTCATTTGTCTGTCTGATGAATGCCAATGAATAAATAACTTGAATGAAGCAAGTCGGGAAGAAAAAGTTACTAGCTCAGATTAAATAAATTTGCTCTCCGAAGGATCCAAAGCGTTAAATGGCGTGGGGCATTGAGTATGTTTAACACTATGACAGTTTCACACTCGGCTCACAAAAGTGGCAGTCAAAGGTTACGGTCAGTGTTGCTCGGCTTACTGAGTTTTCTAATTCAGCATGGAAGTGGCTACTGGCTTTGGCGATTTATTCACGAAATCAGATTAAGACACGACAGCAACTCTTGTTTAAACGACATTCTTTAGTCTTTAAATACCGATTATTCAAGAAGCATTTGACTTGTGGGCAGATATGTCCCCCAAATGTTAAAATATTCACTGTGGAACTAGGCCCTACTTAAAGTTTTGCACCGGAGCAAAACAAGTCAAAAACACATTTTACACCATGTTTCGCCGAAGTAGGGAAGGCGCCTACAGAGATCAGATCAAAGCTGTAGTTTTGCGCCAGGTAGAAAAATAGAGCAAATGTATTTACTCTTTTTGTTTGTGTACCATTTAGCTCAAATGGAAGTTTCCCGCTTTGGAGATGTGAATTCAGTGGGCCACGTTTTGGGCAAAATACGTATTTCCCACTCACAGTATAAAACACAAACAAAACAAAACAGGTTATTAATATTTTCAAAGAAAGGTATTCATGGACCCAAGTTGGTTGTCAAGAAACACTATTAAGCACCCAAAACGATTTTTAAGCACTAGATGTCCCGTGCAGTTGTTTCTACGTGTCACCCAATCAATCTCTCCATGTTTGCTCAGGTAAAAATACATATATATATATATTTCCTTAACATTGAATGGAACAAACTATGTCTGCTCCATTCCTATCATGCAAGCAGGCAAAATGTCGCAAAACTTTTTTTTTTTTAAATATATTTTTTTCGGTCAGTTATCACATAGCGCTATAACTGGGATTCTGAGCGCTGCAATAACACTCCCAGCTAGGTCCCAGAGATGATCATGCTACCGACTTTGTAAGGTAAAGGCACAACGAGCCTATATACATTGGCACATGTGGCCCAAAAGTCACGCGCAGATCTCTACAGTTGGCTGCCTTTGCCGCGTGCCTATTGTTTGTGTTATTTGTGAAGGGATGTACAGATCAGTGTGCATTACAGCTGTTGCGTGCCATAGAGCGGGTTATGGTTCCCCTTGGGTGATCCGAGTCAGCAAAGTGAGTGGGTGGAAAATGCTATTTTTAGGCATTTACGGCAAAGCGCAGCCTTCGCCCTAAAACCGCAGGCCTCGGCAAGGAAGTTGATACACCGGGTTTTAGCGTGTTTTAGCAGCTTTGCGTTGACGTCACATGTGTAGCACCTGTACATATAGCGTTTAACCCCAGCTTATGCAAAACACCCCCGTCCTGCAATGGTGCCGCTGATAAACACGGCAGAAAACAGTCACCGCGCGCTGCTTAATTCCAGGGCGAGGGGGCGACGAAGTGGCACTGCCCATTTCTTCAGCACGCGCCATAAACTGAACTGACTCCTGACCCTTAAATTGTAGCTGTTTCACTTACATGACCGGCGCTCTTTTTATCACCCAAGAGATAACGTTTGAGCTTGGACTGCAGGTCTGTGCTCCGGCAATGTTTCTTAAAAGGCACGTGCATTGATCTGTAGAAGATAAAATGCGGAGCTGCCCATGCAAACTGCAAGTTGCACACAGCGCTATATCCTCTGCATGTTCAACCCACACAGCTGTTCACAGTTACTAACCAATTGCGCTGGTTTGTCTCTTTTGTATGAGCTACATCAAGCCCTGGCGTTTGTTGAAAGGGGAGGGTGGCTTTTGTGTAGGTGCGTGTGAGAACTGCAGAGGGTGAAATCCCATCATAAGGCCACGTGGACGGCTCACTCCAGCCTGGCATTCTTCATTTTATCGTGACGTCATGCCAAACCGAACCAAAACAGAACTGCGAATCCCAGAATGCAAAGCGCAGTAGGCTCAAAAATGGCATGGAGGTGGAAGACGTCACACAGGATATTTAGCCGCTTTCCAGGCATGTGCACATAGGACCCTCACGCCCTAAACACCAATGGGATCCTAACTAGAATTATTTAGCATTAATTTTTAGGTCACAAAAAAAGATAAACATCCAGCGCTATTAACCACAACTTACCGCCACCTGTAGTCAAGAATTCACACACGTCTGTGGACTGCTCTCTCTTTCAAGTGCGGCTCTCACGGAGGGTTCCCTGTTTAAACAAGCATTAAGAATAAAATTTGTCTCGCCGTCTATTAAGTTAAACCCATTTGCTTTGCTATACAATACCATTAGCAAAGCAAATGACTTTAACTTAATCAAAGGCGAGACCTATTGCATTTTCAGCGCTTGTGATCACTGCGAATGACCACAGGCCTTCCCCCAATAAAAGCTCTGAAGTGATCTAGCACCCATGCACATGCTAATGCCTCCCTCTCTATAATAGGATACTTCTCATCTGAGGGCGATATAGACCTGGATGCAAACAGGCTGATGTTTTCCTTGCCCTGCCCATCCCTTTGAGAGAGAACGGCCCCCAGACCCTTATTGCTAGCACCCACTGTGATATAATTATCCAAATCAGGGACAAAACTAGGCAAATGTGGTACTTTCTCCAAAAATTCCTTAATATAATGGAGCTCTTCTTCACATAGGGAATCCCAACAAAATGTTGCATGTTTCTTGAGAAGTTGTCTGATATTAAACACTTTCCCAGCAAAATTAGGGATACATTTAGCACAATATTCTGCCATTCCAAGGAAGGACCTTACCTCATCCTTACTCGTGGGAGATGGTGCACTTGTTATGCCATTAATCAAAGCCTGTTTAGGCTTAACACCCTCTTCACTAATTACAGAGCCCAAATAAACCACACTTCTTTCTGCAAATTTACTCTTGCTCAACTCAATTGTCAATCCCTTGCTTTCTAAAATTCCCTTCACGTTATGCAATCTCTCATCATGCTTGATTTTATCCTCCCCAAAGATTAAAATATCATTTTGAAAGAATAATACACCCTTTTCCTTCCCAAACAAATTATGCATAAGTCTTTGGAATACAGCCGCAGCTGAAGCTAGGCCAAAGGGCATTCGTTTGCAAAGGAAACATCCAAATGGCGTGATGAAAGAAGTAATTTTTCTGGATTTTTCTGAGAATAGAACCTGGTAATATGCACTTGAAAGACCAATGGTTGAGAACCATGCCGCACCTTCAAAGCTAGACAACATTTCAGTAATGTTAGGTACGGGACAATGGTCAATAAGGATGTTGTTGTTAATGTGGTGCAAGTCAACACATAAACAGATTTGTCCGGTGCTGGGGTGGGAAACAGCCACCTGAGAAATCCAGCCAGAGCAATCCACAGGTTCAATGATATCCTTGTCTTTCAATCTTCCTAGCTCTTTAGAAACTTCCTCACGTATCATTATAGGTACCATTCTCATCTTATGTACTTTAGGGACTGCATCACTTTTTAGAATGATTTCATGTTCAAACCATCCAGCATGCCCAACTGTTCCTTAAACACCTTTGGATACCTCCTCTCAATTTCCTTACAGAGGTTCCTTTGTGTACTACCATAACTTTATCATCACTATTAGGGTCTAAAATGATATGAAGATTTCCTTGATCCTGCCAACCTAGTACAGATGGACCCCTCTTTGCCACATACAGTTTCCCTCTGTCATGCCCCGCGGTTCAGCCCCCAAGCCGTTCCAGTATTTAAGGAGCCTCAACGCAGACGAGCGCGCTTAGCGTTCTTGCTTGGAGCTCCGTTTCCGTCCTTATTCCGTCCTTGATCTTGCCTGACTTCCGGTATCTCGTTTCCTGTTTCCGTCGGCGGCCCCTAGCGGGTGGTGATCCTCCCCTAGCGGGTGGTGATCCTTGCCGGCTACTGGTGCTGACTAACTATCCTGGCCCCGGTGTTCTGCCCCGCAGCTCGCTCTTCCTACGCTGCCGGGCCGGACACTTGTGTTGTCTAACTATCCTGGCCCCGGTGTTCCGCCCCGCAGCTCGCTCTTCCTACGCAGCCGGGACGGACACTTGTGTTGTCTAACTATCCTGACCCCGGTGTTCCGTCCCGCAGTTCGCTCTTCCTACGCTGCCGGGCTGGACACTGCCATTATATATACGATTGCATTTCGAGGAAGAAGTACCTCATAACTCCTTTCTTCCACGTGTTCCTCTACTATTAGTGCTCCGCCCCGCGGTCAGGGCTTCTCCCTGCGGCCGGGCCGGGCACGGCCCCTTAACTCCTGTTATTCCGATCTCCCTATAACCCTATCCTGGTGCTCCGCCCCGCGGGCGGCTCTGTCCGTACCGCCGGGCCGGGCACTGCCTGTGTGTTCAGCCTTGCTCCTTACCTGGTGGCTCTACATGATTGAGGGATTCATTCCCTTGCCTGTCACACAAAGAAAGAGAGTCCTGTTGTTCATTTGGGAGACTTACGTGAACCACTGTGCAGTTCAATCTCAGTACGACAGAATCACGGTAACAGCGCTGTGCGCTGCCTTTTTTCTATACCTTGGTTCATGATACCAGTAAAGGGGGCACTTAGTCTTGCTTTGTTCTTTCTGCAGATTGTTCCATACTTCTCATTCCTAGTGGACCTAAGCTGGAGTACAATCCGATGTACTAGTAGTAGTCCAGTGAGTTGCACGTATTTGTAGCCTAGATTTTGGGGGAAAGTGGAACATTCTTCTAACGCTGTGTTCTCTATTATATAGGTTGACTCAATGTTGAATCTCTAACGTAATTTCCCTATTAAACGACTAGATGTAACCAAACAGTGGTAGGTGTGGTCAAGAGTTAGTCCTATCATTGGGTCATTCTATGAAGGCATAAGTTAACACAGTCTTTGTTTTACAGCGGGGTTCTTCTTCGCCTATTCCTGTCCTGCCGCCAGCCACGCTACAGGAGTTTCCCCCACCTTTCCTTGTTTTGTTTCCCTGTTTTCCCCTGGCGTGTCTTCCGATACTCTAGAGTCTGATAGAGTCGGAAGGCCGTAGGGGAAGGCTGAGGCATTCTCTCCTGGTTCCTGACGCTCCTGCAGAAATCTCCTGGCAGTCCTCACACCCTCTTGCACGTCTGCCTTTGAACGCAAAGGACAACCACCTGTAGCCACTAATGTCAATTCTTTCCCCAGTAAAACTCTCTGGTTTATTGTCGGATGGAGATAAGTACTTGCTAATTTTTTCTATAAACTTATCTCTCCATACTTCTTCATTCACTATCGTGAAGGGTGAACCAGAATCAGCAAAAATCTTTATTATACCGCCACCAATAGACATGTTACATTCCGGTTCCTTTCCCCGATATTGAGTACAAATCTCTCTTGTAAATTCATAACACTTTTTGTTTGTTGTTTTCCTCCTCACTTTCACTGTCAATTGAACCTTTAGCATCATACACACATTTCAACGTAGCTTCTTTTTGCGGTAAACTTTGGCATAATGTCCTACAATTCCACAATTACTACATCTTTGCTTAATTGCAGGGCATGACTTACTGTACGCCAAATGTTCCTTGCTGCCACAACAATAACACCTTCTGTCAGTGGTTGCTAAATTACTTTTTTAATCATACTTTCTACCATACTCACCTTTGCGAGACGTAACCTTGCATACACATGACAAATCCTTGTCTGGTTGCTTTAATTCTGTAGCACATCTCCCAGACATCTCTGATTTACGCACAATCGTAATAACTTCTTCCAATGGAGAGTCTCCGTTAATCCATAAACGTTCCTGGATAGTTGCATTATTGGCATGCATCACTAACTGATCCCTTTTTAAGCCATCATGAATGCCTCCACATTTGCAATCAATGGCCAAATGTTTAAGTTCAGCAACATAGTCATCCACAGCTTCACCCCTGTGCTGTTTGCGTTGAAAGAATTTAAACCTTGGCGCAAAATATTTGTCTAAATCTTGTAAACCTGCCAAAAATACATTTGTATCGCCCCCAACAATTGCTTTGGGCATTCGATTGTAAGTTTTCAATCTCACTGGACCTAAAGCGTGTAAAAGAATTCTTTTTTTCTGGTCTGCCAAACATTTTTTAGTATCATCAATTGCTGCAATATAGTTTTCGAAATATTCCTTCCTTTCTACCCACTTCATGGAAGGTTCCGAACCAGAAACACAAAAGCTGTGAGGAGGATTAATTGAAAATGTTTGCTGGGCCATTACAATGTAGAGCTTTGTTATTGTATAGTTTGAAACTGTTGTTAAATCCAAACAAGGGTATATATGAACAGAAACTGTCAATTTCTGCTGTAAAATAACCCCAAAGTCACGAATACTACTGGCAGAATAAGTAAAGAATTTCACATTCAAAAATATTCATGCCCATGAATTTCTCTTTTAAAAATATTCATGTCCATTTCATGAAGAAATTGTCTTGATGTATGGTTTTAGCAAATGTAATAATATATGTAAAAGAAAATGAGTCTTCGCACACGTAAGCATACGTTTTAGTAGTAAATGTGGGAGTGACAGAGGGGGTACTTGCTATTAAACGGGAGGGGGTTAGGTATGGGTAAGGTGGGTTAAAGGTGGGTAAGGGAGGTCTTTTGGGAAGGATGTGAACCCACCAACAAAAGAGTAAGGGCCTGATAACGGTCTTAGCGGATGGGTTAAGGACTTAAACTAAGATCCCAGAGGAAATATAATTAAATTATTCAAAATATAATTAAATGGTAAAACACATATTAAAATGGTACACATTTCTTCTTTTTTATATTTATTTAAAACAAAATGTTTTTACAATTACCTAATTAACTTGGAAAATATTGTATATATCACTTTTAATAATTATTGATGTGTAATGGATTATTAAACAAATCTTTAGGTTAGATTTTTTTATTAAAACTTGAGTAATTTTATTTTATAAGCCAATTCTTTTCAAATGCATTCAATATTGTATTTTTTAATCATTGTACTTTTTAAATATTTACATAAAAATTACTTTTATTGATATTTACACAAAACATATTTTTACAAACTTTTACCAGCACTTTACCAAATGGGAGACTCCACATTTGAGTATAGTGAAAAAGAAATATGTTCATGATACTTGGTTCCAGTGGTAAAATGAGCACGGACCCACATCTGGGCACACCTATCGCACTTATACACTGAAGTATACAAAAAAGTGGTAGGTAGGATGCTTGAATTAATCTCAGCCACTGGTAATTACTGGTAATTACTCCGGGCGCATCTCAGTCCATCGTTTTTTTAGTCCACAATTCCACCTCAGATCAGACCCAGATTTGTGCAAATCACTCTTCGCCCAGCTCCAACAGGAACCGTCCAGCCTAATGATGGCCCCATGTGGGGTGAAAGCAGTGTGGGGTTGCATGTGGTCCCATCTGGAACAGGCCTCGCCTGGCAGATCATGACGGACTGTTCCCATGAGCAGCGGGGTCGGAGCTGATTTGCATAAGGCGGGTCTTCCTCTAGAGTGCCACGTGGATGAAAAAAAATAGATTGGAATGCAGCCCCAAGCGACTGCTAGAGGTTGAGATTAGTTCAAGCATTCCACCCTTCACCTTGTTGTTGTTGCAATGATAAACATGCTCCATCTAACACACTATGCATGCATACCACCCTGACACAATTATGTTGAATATGCATAATGCTTCTAACTAACATGCTGTGCTCAAGTGAAAATATATTGTCTTTATATGTTCCCAAACATTGTATCACTTATCCAGACCAACATTCACACACACTCTCATGTATGACACTCAGGGCTAGGGCAAGCATTATTAAAAAAGAATTACACAAACATGTATTCGATTCAAAAACATCTCAGATTAGATCTTATCAGTCTTTAACCTTGCTGTGTTTTGGACTACATGTGGTGCAGTTCGAGTTCCTCAATTTCCCCTTACTACCACGGACAGAGTGAGTTCGCAGTCACACACACACATACACATCACACGCTGGTGGGGCCCATAACACCAACATTCATTCTAATCAATCTATCCGTACCTTTACTCAGAAGGGGATAAACATTTGGTTCCGAACTACACTGCTTCCCTTGATGGGAACTCGCTAACATTACTAACAAAAATCCCTCTACTCTCTTCCCATCAAGGAGAACCTATCTCGGTCAATTAATCATTTAGTTGGAATTAGCTTAATGACTCTTTTAATTCTCTTCATCAGTCAATAATACATTTCAATGAAAGAACAACCCGACACATGAATTCAATTAATATTTCTTTATCTAAATCAAATGCAGGTTAAAACCTAATTAATAAATTTTATCTTTTGTCATATTTACCTATTCTGGCTAGTTGTCGTTTTCTAAGTCAGAATCTGGTCCTCAGTCAAATCATCAAAGTTCTGCTCTATCATACAGAGTCACCGTCCTCTCCGTCAGCATAACATCAGGATACTGGACATTATGAAGTGCGTTCTAAACGACCCTCTCTAGTCTACTATTATTTATACTAAAAATTACATTCTAAATGTTACAATCGTCATTTTCAGAGCTTCTCATTAGACAATCAAAGTACATCCTAATTCATCAGGAAACATTCGATGTCGTTCCCACATATTAAAAGTTCCAAAACGAATGTATGGGAACATTGGCAATCCATAGTTTAGGTTGCAACAATTTCTGTTGAAGGGTTGGCCTTTCGCCCGGAGCAGCCTTGATGGGCACAGCGATGACAGTTCACCGGCAGGTCGCAGCTGCTGAAGTTTGCGCAGGCGCATTTCTCCTTTCCCTTCATGGATATTACTTCGTAAATGTCTGATTCAGTCGGCGGCCATTTTATAGCAGACGCAAATGGTCAACTTAAGCAAAGAAACACAAAAACGTCATTAATACATTAAAATGGTTAAATAGTGTTATTTCCCCTGCTAATACCCATATGTGTGTGCACTTATCTAGCCATATGCCACGTTCAAAGCCATTAGAACTCGTTTATTTAAGCATAATTCACAATAACATCACATAAGCAACGTTTATCCTATTAATATGCATACAGACTTAGTTTACATATTATTTTTTTAGCCATGCAAAGCAATCCCACATGTATTCTCTCGGTTAATAAGGTTGATTAGTTTTTCATACAACACTCTGTTAATTATTATGATTAATCATTAGTCGTTTTAATACAAACATACATAAATGGATTGGATATATAAAAAGAAAACATTTTACCCACTCCATCAAATGCACCGAGTCTCCCTCCTGTCTTCACCCGTGAGCAGAGTTTCTCCTTTGTACGTACTGTGGACTCTTTGCACTCAGGGCGGAGCTCTCCGCCTACTTCAAATAAACAGGAAATGACATACAGCAACAGGAAGTCAGGGCCAGGAAGTCGCCATGTTATTTTCATTCTGCGCCACTCTCTACTGCAAGAAGAATCCTCCTCCATACTGCTGCTCCTTGCCACACTCTTGCCCTCAACATGGCTGAGGGACTTGAGGAGAAGGCCCACTCCATTTTACAAATCCAAATTGAACATCAAAATGGAGCAGCTTGTAGTCAAATACCCTCAGCTTTATGGGGCACCAGAACCCCATCTAAGCAATACAGAATGGGGCCAAATCTGGTGGGACTTCGCCACATGCAGCAGTGAAGTGTCCACAAACGGCGGGTGAAGACATGCCGCAAGCGATGGGAGGACGTATGTTGCTGGGCCCGTAGAAAGGTCCAGGGCACAATGCATCTGTCCTCACCAGCCACACAGACTGCACTCCCGCACGGCACCATTGTACGGGAGGGTCCCGAAAGCTGCCTAGATGACTCTCAGCTGGAAGAGTTTGAGCAGCAAAGAGATGGTAAGCACATGTCTATTAGTCTTTGGCACATAGGTGTATGTGATTTTTTTAGAGTGAAGTCCTGTCACTTGTTCACTGTGAGCTTTGTCATAACCTTACTAATTCTCTTTAACATGTTTTGTTGTTGTATGAAGTTTTCAAAGCTCACATTTGATAACGTATGCTTATTCTTTTTCTTTGGCTTGAATGCTAATCTGTTTTTGACATTATGTTAATGCTGACCTTGGTTTAATGCTGACGTTGGTTTGCCGCTACCTTACTCCTAAACCACTATACGTTTGCTATGTATTATTTTCTAAGTTCACACAATTATGGACTAATATGTGGAACCTTTGACGTCCAAAAACCTAGACAAGTTCGACCTCTTTTAAAATACTTTGTAAACTGATGGGAGACACGTCTCCTCAATGCTAACCAATGTGTGGAACCTGTTTTGAACTTACATTTGATAAAGGAAATAAGACATATTACATAACTCAACTACGACCTATTCTTTGTCGTACTATGGCTGGAACCACAGTTATATTGTAAATTAGCAATTTCAAAGTCTGCAGATCCACAACATTTTAGTAGCATAGCACAGGACGAAGAGGGATATGGTAAAGTCTCCACATTGTAAGCTGCAAATTGTAGATATGCATTATTGATCCAATGATTTAACAAAGTGGTTTGTTACATTCTTTTTCAGAAGACCGGGCTGGCCAACCAAGGTCAGAGGAGGACCAGGGTCATGAAGAGACATCCTCAGCTCAAGGGCGGGCATGACCTCTACATACAGCCGAGGCGACAAAAGCCACCATCAGCAGAGGTAGTGCGCCTACCGGAGATTTACTCGATCTGCATCCAAGTGACTCCAGGCGGAGCCTGAAGAGACACTTGTGGGGGGCAGTGTATGTGGACACCACCAGCCAGGAGGAGGAAGTTGTTGTTCTCCTCCTAGGGCCATATGTAGGAAGCCAAATTGCGATCGCAAATGCTGAAATTCGCCGAATTTCGTTGTCATCGCAATTTGGGCAGTGTGCTATGTAGCACACAGAAACCCACACGCAAAATAAGGAATCGCAAAATTTGCGATTCCTTATTTTGCTAATGCATTTAAGGAATTCCAAATTGTGATTCCTTAAATGCAATGTAGGAAGCACCCAAGTTGTGCAATTTTGGCTTAAGGAATCGCATATTACCACCAACCTCAGGTTGGTGGTAATTTGCGATTTCTTTGAAAAATGCACTTTTTTGCATTTTTCAAAGTGCCGTGTGGCGCACATACATGCCATTAGCGCATGTATGTGCGCCACATGTGCACACATGTTTATTTCAGGGGTGCAAAAGGGTATCCTATTGACACCCTTGCAACCTTGAAATTGCATTCTCAATTTGCGATTCTCTAATTGAGAATCGCAAATTGAGAATGTCTTCCTATTCATTCCTATGGGCCTTCTAGCCCATAGGAATGAATGGCAAGGTATTCCTTATTTGCGAATCTCAATTTGGGATTCGCAAATAAGGAATAGGTGGGAATCGCAAAATATTTTGCTAATCCTACCTACATTCCGTTTTGCAATTCTCTAATTGCGATTCCCTAAAAATTGCAATTAGAGAATCGCAAAACACGTTTTACCTACATATGGCCCCTAGTGTCATAAACTCCCAAACCCAGACTTCATTTTGAGAGCGTTAAGTTAGCCTGTCTGCCTTTGACCACATTCAGTATGTCATTATCTTTCACCTAATTCGTGAAAGTGTCAAATGATCTAAACTATGGCTTTGCTAACACATAAGGTGACACAAGTCTGCTACAAGGTTCATGAGATCTGCCATTCAAGTGGATGTGTAAAATTAACATGTAGTCTGAATGTACTTGTTCCCATCAAGCTGATTCATACCAGTTATAACTTGGATTAATGGAAAGTCCCCCAATGTAGGGTAAAACTCAGTGGTCAACCCTATATAAACCATATGAATTGACCACTGAACTAGAGAGGTGTTCACCCCAGGTTATCACAAGAGGTCCTGCTAGATTTTCACATCAACTATTCTTATGCTGAGAGCCGATATAGAGAGTGGAGAGAAGCTGAGCCCAGCTGATGTGTTTTGCCTCTGAGAAAACACTCTCCCTGGCGGACGTCTGATAACCATAGCTGATCTGTTGTGAGTAGGTATGCAGCGCGCTGACATCCAAGAAACTCTAGAGGCAAGTTAACGAGTCCATGCTCTCATAGTGTAGCACACAGAAGTAGCCTTTAGGGTGTTAGGATGCTGAGAATATGGTAATTATGTTAGAACTGTTCCTATTATTTTCATTACTTGTAACATGCATGAGTGCTGTTTTGAATATATTCTGTGTGTTTATTACTCATGTACTAAGCAACAGGATGAGACTGTTGAAATAAACACTTTTAAACATATATAGTCTCATTTCGTAGTACAATACATGTGGGTGCTATTCTAAAGAACGAAAGTGGGTTTGAATTGCCAATGCATTCCTGAAACCTTTACAGGACTGTTAGTCACCAGAAAGCATGGACATCACACCAGCAGGAGTTGTGTGGGGCTACAATAAACTGAACTTCCCCGCTCAAGCGCTAGTGCACTGAGCTCAGTCTAGGCACCCAAAGACAAGTCTTGTAGACCTAGGCCAGAGCCCTAACTTTTGCAATATGGTGCCCAACTTCTGACTTTCAGATTGTTTGGACCTTTGAGTAGGCTTTGAGTTTACCCACACAAGAGAATCATCATTACAAGTATATAGAGACATCTGTAGTAATTATGGTAACAGTCTACTGTTGGTTAGTCAAACTTGACTCTTAAAAAAGTTATTCCAAAGCTGTGATTTTCTATGTTTTTGACTCTCTCATTTTGCTGAATCCATTTGATTAAAATGACGGCTCTTCCAATTGTGTTAGAAGTAAATTACTGAGAGGCAGTCATATTCCGTCTCAGGAATAGAGGTGCTTCCAATGCAGGGGGGCGTTATATTCGTATTAGCTGCACATGCAGTGTGAGCCTTTAAAACATTTTACTCATGGGTGGAATTTGAGGCTATAGACGCTGCCTCAGGGAAGTTTCAGGCTTATAAACCAGCAGCAGCGCCTGTAGATTATAGAGATTACCACAATCTGTAAATCTCTTTAATTTACCAAGAACACCAGAATAGGTTTGCTGGTGAGATACCAAACACATGCAGGAATGTTCGATTGGGTCTTCCGAGTAATGAAGGGGCTACATGGCCAATATTAGCTAGGTATAAAATCTTACCACTTGCTGACATTGTAGGAATCTTAAATGATACACTCTCATTATACAGGACACTCACACAATGTGTGGTATGAACCATAAACGCTAAAGCAGCTCTTACAGGCCCAGCAGTGCAGGAGCAGACTGCTGTACGAGCAATCAGTCCACAGACAATAAACACTATTGTAGCAGGGATTCTGCTCTGAAACAGAACTATGTCTGGGACCACAGGGCATCAGTCTGTAGGGACTGAGCCACCATACCACATCAGTACCTATGGGCCCAGATTTGACTCGTTAATGGTGCCTCACTCTCCCTCCTAACCTTTCCAGAGAGACAAGTGATTTGGCATCCCAGAACACAACACCCTTGATCCTCTCAGGGATCGCGGCAGCAGGCCATCACCTTTCGTTCTCTCACTCCTACACGTCCACAATAAATGAAAAGAGACATGAAGGAAGCTGACAACATTTATCGAAACTATTGTGGTCTATTATGAAGCAACTGTGCTGCAATCAGAAAGCATATGCAGGTCAATAGTGTGATTAGCATAATTAGGAGACCATCCACGATAGCAGGCCCTGTCATATTAGCTGACAGACTTGCCTAAGCCTTCCCTCACTATGGAGAACAGTGATATATCATAGATCTCTGGGATTAGTGGCAAACCCCATCGTGCCACATATAGATAGTTGTTCTACATCTCAGCTGGCGCAGCTCTCTCCTCTCTGGACATTTGCTCGATGAGAATGTCTTCGCTCTGTGTGTTTTCAAAACGACAAGCTCCAGATTATATGATAAAACTTACGTGGTCAACAACAGCAGCTGGACGTCTCTATTATGTCTGGATGCCAGTGTCAGACCACAGAGAATAATAAGGAGCAGTGTTGTTTGACCTCGCATGAGATGTTCCCACTAAATCCCAGTAGAAGAACAAAATCCAAAAACACGTGCAGCTTATTTGTAAAATTACAAAGTGACACAAACACATGCGTGATATTTTGTAATGTGAGCAAAGCAAAAGCGGTCTACAGTGTCCACAGTTAGGCTACCATAGTGAAAATAACACCGAGCTCCATAAGGAACACACCACACTGTCATTGGAAAGATGCCCGCGAAGCATGATGAGTTGCTCGCAAGACCCACCAGTTGAAAGCGTTTACCCTCACACAACACCCCAAGGCAAGCAGTGAATACGGACTCTGTGACTTCCCCATTCGAATGATGCCACCTGAAGAAGAGCGTAACAACTGGGGAAGTATATTTGCATGTATTTACACAACACGCATTGCACACCCTCACTAGCAGTTCTCTCCAAAGCATTGAAACAAGTACAATATGAGCACAGGGTGCACCGCCTCTGGACGTAGGTGTGAAATGGAAAGGAAATATTTGTACACGTCCCTCAATCATCCTAAGCTACATTAAGGGAGAAGTGTCAGAGGCCTGCAGCAGTTCTAGTTCAGAAGCGTGAACGAGACATATTGAGAATAATATCTGACGTTTATGCCTCTGTGGACCGTGATACTTTAGGTACGCAGACAAATAAACCACATTTAGAACCTAAAAGTGATGTTGAGAGTTCCAGCAAGGATAAAACTGTAGCTGAAGGCAAAAAGAAACAGAGGGGGAGAGAGAAAAGACAGATTGGATCTCCTGTAACTCGGGAGCCCAGCCGGAATAATTATAATTTGGGGGACCGCAATAAAATGTAAAAACCCAGAACTGTATCAGTATTCTAATAGCTCTCTTCCTGTTCTTTTCAGGGCTCGCAAAGTAAACAAACAAAGAGGAGGTCGGACAGAGCAGTGAAGAAAAGAAGACTACAGCAAGCAGAAAGGTGCAACAGACTGAAGTCAGTGTAAAGAGGGAACAGAAAGATTTGGACCCTAAAACTCAATTTAAAAAGGGGAAAGTGGAAGGACTTTCTAATAGCAGCTACAGATACTTCTGTGAAATGGGACCTGGGCTTCTAGACAGTGCAGCAGAAGTAACAATGGTGCATCAGACTCCCTAGAGGTTTCTGGCGGTAAGTCCAACTGAGAAGTTCATACAGATTGAAACTCCAGATAAACATGTAGGGCCCGATTCACAGAACTAACTTAAGACAAAATCCTAAACTTACTACCATTTTGGTATTCACAGAAGGCACTTACTCATTTTGGTATTCACAGAAGGCACTTACTCATTTTGGTATTCACAGAAGTTAGGAGTCCTAAGTTTAGGACTCCTAAATGCCTTCTGTGAATACCGAAAGTCTTAAAATTAGGATTTTTCGCAGTTTAGTAGTAGTATAGTTAGGACTCCTAACTTTAGGACTCCTAAATGCCTTCTGTGAAAACCGAAAGTCTTAAAATTAGGATTTTTCTCAATTTAGTAGTAGTAAAGTTAGGACTCCTAACTTTAGGACTCCTAAATGCCTTCTGTGAATGCCGAAAGACTTAAAATTAGGATTTTTCTCAGTTTAGTAGTAGTATAGTTAGGACTCCTAACTTTAGGACTCCTAACTTTAGGACTCCTAAATGCCTTCTGTGAATACCGAAAGCCTTAAAATTAGGATTTTTCTGAGTTTAGTAGTAGTAAAGTTAGGAGTCCTAACTTTAGGACTCCTAAACTGAGAAAAATCCTAATTTTAAGACTTTTGGTATTCACAGAAAGCATTTAAGAGTCCTAAAGTTAGGACTCCTAACTTCTGTGAATACCGAAGTGAGTAAGTGTCTTCTGTGAATACCAAAATGAGTAAGTGCCTTCTGGGAATACGAAAATGGTAGTAAGTTTAGGATTTTGTCTTAAACTAGTTCTGTGAATCGGGCCCGTAAATCCTCCCGTTAGGGTTTATAATTCAGATATACAAATTGAGGGGGATACACTGCACACAATTGAAGCAGTCCTCTAGCCCTATTTATCTGAAAATGAGGACATATTTTAGCAGAACATAACTGGCCCATGGTGTTTATTAGGAGAGCACCCAGAGAGGAGGAGGAAATATTAGTAGCCATTTCCTTCACAGTACCTGAGGATGTCGGGGAAATCTATTCAAGAGAGTGGGCTGTCAAACAAGCTTCATCTTTATACAGAAACTAAGCGGGCGGGATAAACACTATCCCATGTCATTCATGTATGCCGTGAGCATCAAGTACAGGCATAATATCCCATGAAGTCAGAAGCAGAGTGCAATATAAAAGGAATCTTAAATCAACTGCAATATCAGGGCATTGTAGCACCTCGTCTTTTACCAGGGAACACTCTCTTTATCCTGTTTTACAACTGATGGATCCTTTGTCTTGTGTTTCCCTATATGGAAGATTTTTGGGAGATTACCATTTTCAAGCTGGACTAATGGGAAACCTCCAACTTATGTTGATCCTACTGAGTGGAGAAAATGATTGATGAACATCCCAATGACATAGTCAACAAAATAGACCCACCGCCCCCTCAGCTTAGCCCCTTTTACCATCTTACATTGGTTGGCCTTCTAGCCCCTCTGTACCTCTTATCCCCTTCCATACCTCTTCTGTATGTCTGAAAGAGTTATTTCATCTCTTCTGTCAAAGCTATGATTTTTATCCAATTAATTTCCTGTAGAGTTGCCACCTTTTTTGAGAAAAATACTCCCTATTTCTGCCTGTTTTGGGGTTTGGAAGGGCCATAGGCTGAAACTCGAATAACAGTGTGTGATATCCTCTGCATTAATTTTCATCCTAACAATCCCGCCTCTGTTTTTTAAAAAGCCTTTAAGAACAGTCTAGGCAGCGTGAGAATTCTTTTCATGTGTTTTAGTCTTGCATTTATGGCTTTCAGTTTATTCTCCAAACAGCAAAAATACCGGATTTAAATGGAATTGTTGCGTTTCTTACTTGCTGGGGCATGATAGTACTAGCCAAACTTGTAAAATACTGGCCAGACTTGTAAAATGCTGGTCAGACCTGTAAAATACTGGCCAAACCTGGTGCACAAAGACGAAGGGGGCCACTTAAAAACACACTCCACAGGAGGACTTAAAGCGAAGTCCGGTGGGTCTCCTTGAAAAGAGGAGGTTGCAAGGGCTTGTGGACCATGGGAGCACAGCTTGTTAGTCGGTGCCAGGGTCGGGTGCGGAGCGAACAGGTCAGCCGGGCGTGTGCATCTTGAGGTCCTCGCTGTCAGGAGCAGGACTTGGAAAGGCGATCTCTGGACACCTGGGTCACTCAGGAAGTGGGTCTCGGGTGTCTCGACGTCCCTCAATGGGTGCTTGCTTCTAGTGCTTTGGGAGTCTGGTGTGGACTCTTTTTCTTGGTGTTTGCCGTTGGGGGTCCGGTACCCCAGGTTTTGGTGAGCCGCATATCAGGGAGGTCCTGGTGACTCCAAACTTGGTGTGGAGTCAGATCTGACCCTCCGGAGCGGTTGTACCTTTTCTTACTTAAGGTCTGCGTCAAGGTCGTCAGGGAGCAGCAAGTCGACAAACCGGACTTCAAGGGACAGGTGCCTATGGGGTGCAGGGGAGTGATACCTTCACGCAAAGGAGCTTCTTAGCGATTGGTTGAAGGCTGGAGTTGCTCCATGGTTCTTGGAGTCCTTTCAGGCTCAGGATGACACAGCAGGCAATGATTATTGAGTCCTGAAGGCATCAGGCGCCTTTTTCTTCTGCAGCAGAGCTTCAGTTCTCAGGAGGTGGGTCTTCTTTGTCCTGGTCTTCTCTTGTCCATAAAATCTGATGTTCTGGTCTCAGGGTGCCACCTAAATATTGCATTTAAGGGAATTACAAAAGGAGATACGTGGTAGCCAATGGGCTACTTACCTTTAGGGTGTCTACACCCTCTAGTGGCCTCTTCCCGTGGGAAGGGGAACTACCCTAGCCCTGATAAGTTGTTTTCCACCATTCCAAGATGGTGGAATTTCAGGAGAGGGGTTCACATCGCCTGCCCTAGGGGTGGTGCAAGCTAAGTGGGAATGTCATGCTCCTTCACTCGCGGAGCCAAAGACGAAGGCGCGTAGGTCGCGTCCTCCTGTTCCGCGTCAAAAGGGGTATAAAGACTACAACTCCCAGAGGCTGGGCCATTTCCGGGTGAGGACCCGGAGAACCAGGAAACCAATAAAAACACTGCCAAGACACGAAACGGCGCTTGACAATCCGTTCCGGACCCTGGCTGCTAGCGGACGCTTTCTTTTCCGCGGATAAAGTAAGCAGAGAATCGTTGGTGCATACCTTGAGGACTTCACAAGACTCGTGGAGCGGTGAGGACTGCACAAGACTCGTGGTGCGGTGAGGACTGCAATCGTGGTGCGTTGAGAACTGCACAAGACTCGTGATGCAGTGAGGACTGCACAAGACTCGTGGTGCGGTGAGAACTGCACAAGACTCGTGGTGCGGGGAGGACTTCACAAGAGCGGAGGTATACATGCCGGAGCCTCCGAATTCCTACGCCTTCCCTGACGAGCCTCATTCCTCGAACCTTCAGGTAACGTGTTGCCCTACTTCCTGAGCACTGTGTGTACTCCCCCCTGACTAATTGTTATGATGCAAAAGGGGGCTTCAGGACAGCGTTAGACTCACGAAGCACTGTGATACCTTTGGGGCTGAGACCAGTAAAACTTTAACTCAGCCACTGTGAAGAACCAACAGTGTCCAGACTACTATGCGGAGGCACTCCTGTCAGCTGTGAGGAAAACAGCGCAGGCGTGACGCTTAGGACAGTTCTCAGCGGGGACAACAGACCTACAGGTACGTCTGTGACATTGATCACCAGAAGAGGTGAATTAGGATCATTTAGGGCAGTGGTTCCCAAACTTTTGACTCCTGAGGACCCCCATTGAGTCACCACTGGAAGTCGGGGACCCCCAAGCAATTTGTCAAAATTAAAACAGTAATTCCCAAAAAATACACACACATGTGCACACTTTTTGCGACATTACAGTGTCGATAGAGGCTTTATCTTATTTACAAGGCAGCGTTAAGCCACATAACATGGCTTAATGCTGTCTTTTAAATAAGGCCCCCCTGTCAGGCACTGCCACCGCAACACCCATTGATTTTGACACTGTCCCCTATTTACAAGGGCAGCATGAATAGGAGGCAGCGCCAAAATTAAGACCAGGGAAAACCAGGTCTTAACTTGGCACAACAAGGAGAAATCCCTTATTTCTCCTCGTTTTTGCTTTTTCCATGTGGCTTGCCTTGTACAGCACACATGGAAAAGGCAAAACGCCTTGAATTGTTTAAGTTTAGGAAGGTGACCCTTCCCGCACATAAACAATCTTTTTAAAAAATGCCATTAGGCAGCACACATAGAAGTGACAAAACGGCATTTCAAGATTGTTTATGTGCAGGAAGGGGGACCTTCCTGTACATAAAGAATCTTCCCCTGCATGCACACACCCTTCCCATAGCGCAAGGGAGACTGCATTGGCGCTAAACTGCTAGGTGTAGCGCCAGCATTGGGGGAAACGCAGGGCTGCACCATATTCTTGTAAATATGGTGCAGCCCTGGGCCAGACTGGAAACCCAAAGCAGCCCTGGCAAATGTTTTCAAACCAGTCGCCATACGGTGCACACCAAGTGTAGTGAGTGAGCCTGACCACTACAAAGGGGGCTTTGGGAGGCTCTCCCCCCAAGAAATGTAGGAAACAATGGTGCATTCTAAAACACATTTATCATTATATATTAAATTGTATTAGCTTTTAACGAATAGTAAATGAAGACCTTACTATACACTAGGATACGACATTCTTTGTTGGGGTTCTTCAACGATTCCCTTATTATCACCCTTCAACAGTGCCTCTCTTCACCCAGTGGTCAGCATTGACTTACAATAAAAATATATTTCCGCCCAAATAAACCTTTTTAGCAGCATCAGGATAATGAAAGACTGGGAAAAAACATAGGTTACTAACTTGTACCATGCAGTTTGCAAGCAGCTCTTTGATGACAGTTTATAGGTCACTGTTCTAGATTTTGGTTGTCACTTATGCACTGCACAGTAACAAAATAATCTCTGTGACAAAAGCAGTAACACACTCACCTATGCACATAAAATACTGTTTTTCAAAATGCGTGGTACACGTTCTTTGCAGCAGGCATATTAACCCTCTGTGCTACACTAGATAACTCAAAGCTGCCACTGGACAAACTCTCATCTCTCCAGCAGGTGCATTAATCACTGGCTTTATTTTGACACTTTTATTGCTGCTCGAAAACTGCTAATTAGACAAGGAACTTTGCAGTGCTTTTAAAACTGCCTCCTGCGGACCCCCTGGGAATGTGTCACGGACCCCTGGGGGTCCGCGGACCACAGTTTGGGAAACACTGATTTAGGGGGTAATATAGAGTACTGCTCTTCCCTAATGCGTGTTTCTGTGTCCTTCATACAGGCAGTTGAGACTCCCTCGTAGACCAGAACCCTCTAGCCAGAGACCCTGAAGACCTGTTGTTCTGTTCCTTGTCCCCCGGGTGCGTTCCTTCATAGCTGTATTCTATTACACTCTGGGAGAGAACGTGTCCGGTGGCGAAGGAATCATATTCTTCTCGACATCGTCCCTGCTAGCTGCTACGCAGAGGTTAGTGGGCTCTCTTTTCCTTCTTGAGCTGCTGACACCTGACAGATTGTCAAGCCCAAGAACGACGCCCAGCCCGGACGATGGACACGAATGTTGTGTTGTCCTCCCTGTTGGAGAGCTTAACAGCGCTACAACAGGAGGTGCAAACTTCACGCCTAGAAAATCAGGATTTACGTAAAGAAGTGAATACCTTAAGACGAGAAGTCGCAGGTTTATCCCGTAGGCGCCCGAGTCCTTACATCAAGGACGCAACACTCCAACCCCCTTCTCACCCCACCCGACTTCCCTCAGTCGTTGATACACAAGGGGGTGGGTTCTTCGCAGCCTCTCCTAGTCCCCCAACAACCTCCGAGACCGTTCCAGCGATCCATGTGATCCAGAATCTCAGTATTCCATTGGCGCCGCCAGAACGCTTCTATGGAGAACCTAAAAAGTTTGAGACGTTCCTCAATCAATGTCGACTGCACTTTTTGTGTAAACCGTCGGTCTTTCAGGAGGACACGGCAAAAACAGCCTTCATGATGTCCTACATGGGAGGGAAAGCGGCCAGTTGGACCATACCCTTAATGGAACGAAATGACCCGGTGTTGCACCGCTTTGCAGACTTCTGTGTAGAGCACAGAAAACTCTTCGATGGGAAGTCCCATATGATGTCCCTGGATCGCGAACTCCTTACCCTGCGGCAGGGGTCCCAGGACCTCTTAACTTACATCACCTCTTTTAACCGGTAAGTGGTGGAGACCGACTGGCCACAGGAGAAACGGACCACCCTTTTTTACCAAGGGCTAAGAGGAGATCTGAAAGACGTTTTGGCACAGGTGGTTCAATTGCCCCCCACGTGCGAAGAACTGATAGATCTTACCGTCCAATTGGATCACCGTTTGCAGGAGAGAAAAGGGGATCGGAGCCGAGGGGAGATGCGTCCTTTTCTCCCTCACCCAAAAAACTCAATGGAGGAAAGCCCCAAAGGAACTGAAGGACCCGAACCGATGCAAATCGGGGTGATCCGAGGTCCCCTCACTCCAGAGGAGTGAGAAAAACGGAGAAAAATGAAACTCTGTTTATATTGCGGTAAAGGAGGGCATTTCATATGGGAATGCCGAGCCCGAGCTCAGCTCCCCGAGCGGAGCAGCTCACCAAGAACCATAGCCTCCATGGAAAACCCGGAACCAGCGGAAAACTAACAAACCCGAGTCAGACAGAGATCCCTGATTCGGGTGATTTATGTTTACCGATCTCATCTATCATACCAAACATTCTTCAACCGGCTGTAGCACATCTGAATGTAGGTGTTTCCTTGTGGGTTACAGAGTCGAAAGCGGTGCATTTGGAAGCTGTGCTCGATTCTGGGGCGACAGGAAACTACATGGGCCAAACATATGCACGACACCTTGGAGTGGCGTGAGAAAGAAAAAAGAACCCTGACAACGTGAGAACCGTGGACGGCTCAGAGCTGACGTCCGGACCCGTCGTAAACCGGACCCCTCGCCTCCTGATGCGGCTCGGTAAGGACCATTACGAACGCATCTCTTTTGATCTAATCGATGCCCCCAGTTTCGTCTCATATTGGGCATACCATGGCTTACTTTACATGACCCCAAGATCAGCTGGGCCGACCGCACGGTCTCCATGAATTCCCCATATTGCGAGGCACACTGCACCGAAAAGACTGCCAGACCAGAGACCAATTCCACGTCACTCGCATTACTGATGGCAGACGCGTGTAGCCCATCAACTCCTGAAAAACCAACCTTGTTACCTGAGGCCTACCATCAGTACCGGGCTCTTTTTAACAAACAGAAGGCAACTCAACTACCTCCACACAGAACCCATGACTGCCGTATCGAATTGATTCCCGGAGTGGACATACCGTGCAGCCGTGTTTACGCCCTGACAGAGCCCGAAACACAATACCTCAAAAACTTACTTGAACGAAAACCTGGTCTCCGGATTCATCACTCATTCTTCCTCGCCGGCATCATCCCCATCTCTTTTCTTTATTCCGAAGAAAGATTGTGCCGAATTGAGGACTTGCATAGACTATAGAGCGTTAAATCGGGTCACAGTAAAAAACCGCTACCCTCTCCCATTGATCCCGGTACTTCTAGACCAGCTGAAAGGCGCCAGGTTTTTTACTAAATTGGATTTAAGGGGTGCATATCATCTCGTCCGAGTACGGAGTGGGGACGAGTGGAAAACCGCCTTCCGAACCAAGTACGGGCTTTTCGAATACCGGGTGATGCCGTTTGGGCTCTGTAATGCCCCAGCGGCTTTTCAATATTTTATGGATGAGGTGTTGAGAGGCCTCCTGGACGTCTGTTGTGTGGTGTATATCGACGATATCCTCATCTATTCTCCCTGTCTTAAGGATCACGTCAGGCATGTGACGGCAGTTTTGGAAAGACTGCAGCAACATTCCCTGTACGCAAAGTTGGAGAAATGCCTGTTCCATGTGCAAGAGGTGGCCTTTCTCGGCTACGTGATTAATGCGGAGGGTTTTCAGATGGATGATACGAAGGTGGAGGCGATCACCCGCTGGAAGACTCCCCAGCATGTCAAGGCGGTCCAAAGTTTCTTGGGATTCGCAAATTACTACAGACGTTTTATTAAAGACTTCTCCAAAGTAATCCAAACCATAACTCAGTTGCTACGAAAACATGCCCCATTTGTGTGGGGAGAAGAGGCCGAAAAGTCGTTTCAGGACTTGAAATCCAGATTTACCCAAGCCCCCATTCTAAGACACCCTGACTCTTCTCTCCCATTTGTGGTGGAAACGGACGCTTCCTAGTACACCCTAGGAGGGGTATTATCCCAGCGACACCCACAAACAGGACAGCTACACCCGGTGGCCTACTTCTCCAAAAAACTCACTGCCAGCGAACTTAATTACTCCATCTCAGACAAAGAGTTGCTAGCCATCAAAAGGGCATGTGAGGAATGGTGCCATTATCTCTTGGGGGCCCAACACAAAATCGAAATATACACCGATCACCGGAATCTGTTGTTCCTCAAAACAGCTAGAGCGCTTACACCCCGCCAGCTTTGTTGGACCTTGTTTTTTGCTGATTATGATTTTGTCATCAAATACAGACCAGGCTCCCAAAATGGGAAGGCGGACGCGCTCTCCCGCCTTGAAGACCTTGAGAAACAGGGAGACACGGAAATGCAGGAACCTCCCTTGATACTAGCGGAGGGTACCGTCGCGGGCTCAACCCTGGCGGTACTCACCACCCAGACCTTCCTCGAGGAAGTCAGGACAGGACTTCCCTAGCCGATATTGATATACAGGCCTGGATCGAAGAAGAACCTGAGCATAGAGTCCTAACTGAGGACTTATTGTACCGACTTCACGCACTATACGTACCTACGGCGAGTCTCCAGAAGCAGGTCCTGGCTTGGGTTCACGATACCGCGTTAGGAGGACACCTTGGAACCTCCAAAACCGTTGCCAGTATTGAACGCTCCTTCTGTTGGCCGACAGTCAAGAAAGACACAAAGGAATACCTTAGTGAGTGTTCGATATGCGCGCAAGGAAAGGCGATACACTCTAAACCCATGGGACTTCTACGCTCTTTGCCCATTCCTCCCAGACCTTGGCATACCGTCTCTATAGATTTTATCGTGGAAATGCCCCCCTGCAATGGATACACAGCGGTGCTAGTAGTGGTGGACCATTTGACTAAAATGGGGCATTTCATACCTCTGAAAGGGCTACCTACCTCATCCGAATTAGCCCTTATCTTTCTCCAACATGTAGTCAGAGCCCATGGCATACCAAACGTTCTCATCACAGACAGAGGACCCCAATTCACCTCTCGGTTTTGGAGAGAGTTATGCAAGGCCATGGACATCGATGCCAGGCTGTCCACCAGTTATCATCCCCAAACAGATGGCAAAACGGAACACCTCAATCAGACTGTGGAACAGTACCTTCGATGTTTTTCCCTCCAGAGTGCTACAAACTGGATTACCCTTCTATGGACAGCGGAATTTACATACAATAACTCCGAACACTCCACGTTGGGATGCTCTCCCTTCTTCTGCTTGTACGGGTACCACCCAAACATGCTCACCTTTGAGTGGCCCATTCAATCACCAGTTCCTAGCATTCAAGAACATCACGCACATTTACGCGCCGTGCTACAGGAAGCGAAACAACACCTCAAGAAGGCGCAGGCGGCACACAAGAAATTTGCAGATCGAAAAAGAACAAAAGAACCAGCATATAAGGTGGGGGACATGGTCTGGCTGGCTACGAAAAACTTACATTTAAAGGGGGCCAACAAATTTAAACCCAAATACATAGGTCCCTATACCATAGTTGAAGCCATCAACCCGGTAGCCATGAAACTGTCCTTACCCCCTTCATGGCGCATACACCCCGTATTCCATGTGTCCTTACTACAACCGTGCCCTGACCACATTAGATTGCCAGAACGACCCCCCCCCCAATAGAAATCGAAGGACAAGAGGAATACGAGGTACAAGAAATCCTAGATTCCCGGCTGGTAAGGGGTAGGGTTCAGTACTTGGTAGACTGGAAAGGGTATGGGGTCGAGGATAGAACCTGGGAACCCGTACAGAACCTCCACTGCCATGATCTCGTAGCACGATTTCACGAGGCTCACCCTGGTAAACCAGGACGACCGCCGAGACGGCGTTTCTTACGAGGGGGTTCTGTCATGCTCCTTCACTCGCGGAGCCAAAGACGAAGGCGCGTAGGTCGCGTCCTCCTGTTCCGCGTCAAAAGGGTTATAAAGACTACAACTCTCAGAGGCTGGGCCATTTCCAGGTGAGGACCCGGAGACCAGGGAAACCAATAAAAACACTTCCGGGACACGAAACGGCGCTTGACAATCCGTTCCGGACCCTGGCTGCTAGCGGACGCTTTCTTTTCCGCGGATAAAGTAAGCAGAGAATCGTTGGTGCATACCTTGAGGACTTCACAAGACTCGTGGAGCGGTGAGGACTGCACAAGACTCGTGGTGCGGTGAGGACTGCAATCGTGGTGCGTTGAGAACTGCACAAGACTCGTGATGCAGTGAGGACTGCACAAGACTCGTGGTGCGGTGAGAACTGCACAAGACTCGTGGTGCGGGGAGGACTTCACAAGAGCGGAGGTATACATGCCGGAGCCTCAGAATTCCTACGCCTTCCCTGACGAGCCTCATTCCTCGAACCTTCAGGTAACGTGTTGCCCTACTTCCTGAGCACTGTGTGTACTCCCCCCTGACTAATTGTTATGATGCAAAAGGGGGCTTCAGGACAGCGTTAGACTCACGAAGCACTGTGATACCTTTGGGGCTGAGACCAGTAAAACTTTAACTCGGCCACTGTGAAGAACCAACAGTGTCCAGACTACTATGCGGAGGCACTTCTGTCAGCTGTGAGGAAAACAGAGCAGGCGTGACGCTTAGGACAGTTCTCAGCGGGGACAACAGACTTACAGGTACGTCTGTGACATTGATCACCAGAAGAGGTGAATTAGGATCATTTAGGGGGTAATATAGAGTACTGCTCTTCCCTAATGCGTGTTTCTGTGTCCTTCATACAGGCAGTTGAGACTCCCTCGTAGACCAGAACCCTCTAGCCAGAGACCCCGAAGACCTGTTGTTCTGTTCCTTGTCCCCCGGGTGCGTTCCTTCATAGCTGTATTCTATTACACTCTGGGAGAGAACGTGTCCGGTGGCGAAGGAATCATATTCTTCTCGACATCGTCCCTGCTGGCTGCTACGCAGAGGTTAGTGGGCTCTCTTTTCCTTCTTGAGCTGCTGACACCTGACGGGGAACTCTCCTCCTAATCAAACAAATGTTCCCGCCTTTCGTGCTACCAAAAGTGGAGCAGGAAAGGAAGCTTGGCTTCCCTATCTGGAGGTTCCTGGGTTGGATTTCAAAGGCGTTGCAGCTTCCTGCCCAGGAAGGCCACCCTGTAGTGGAGAAAGTGTGAAGCACCTCCGCCCACAGCAGGCATTGTCTCTGTCCTCTAAGAGCGCTGACTCTCACCCCATGAGGTTAGAAATATGTCTGGTGGTGGCAGACTGGCAAAAACAAGTCAGGGACCACACCAGTGTTTGAAAGGTTTCATGGGACCCTCTAAAAGGGTCTCCTGTGTGAATTTATTAATAAATTCAACACTGGCAACAGTGAGGATTTATGAAGATAAGATGTTTGGTACCAAACATCTGAGAAACCAGTGAAGCCATCATGGAGCTAAGAAACCTGTGTTGACAAGTATCCAGCCCAGGTGTCATCGGCGTAGGAAACCACCTCCATCCCGAAAGATCTTATTAACTTGGCAAGTGGGGCCACATAGATATTGAAAAGGGTCGGACTAAGGAGGAGTGTGGCTCAATGGTTAGAGCGGCAGACCCTGAAGCAGAGTTCTGGCCAGGGACCATGGTTCGATTCCCGCCTCGGCGGGACTCGGGCTCAATTTCCTCGGACCTGTCTGTTCTCGCCTCGGTGCCTATTCTAATCACGGGCCCCATGCTGCAACTCTGGGCAATAGCTTGCTTAGCCTCCACACCGGCCCCAACAGCGCTAAGGATGCCTGGCTTCACCCTGGGGGTGCCCAGGAGTGGACACTTCACAGGGAAAGCCAGGAGGGGTTCCACAGCGGTATGAGTATCAGCGCCAGGAAACCGCAAAGGCGACACCGCAAGGTGGCCGTCTGGTGACAGTGCGCTCTATAAGTACCTTGACATTTACATTTACATTTACATAAGAGCTGACCCCTGTGGGACCCCACATTGAACAGGCAGGGATGGAGATAGAAATTCGCCCAGTTTGACCCTCTGTTCCCTCTGATCAAGGAAGGAGGCCAGGAGACTCAAGGCCGCGCCTTCCACCCCTATCTCCCTAAGACGAGATGTTAAAGTCGAGGGGGATAGGGTGTCAAAGGCTGCTGTCAGGTCTAACAGGACCAGAAGAGTAGTATGGCCAAGATCGACCTCCTTACGGATGTTATTCAACACGACTGTAAGAGCCGACTCCGTGCTATGAAACCTCCGAAAACCATGTTGGGACTGATCCAGGAGACCCGAGGTATCCAAGAAAGCCGTCAGATGTTCATTTAAATAAGTCTCCAGCATCTTCGCTGGTGCTGGAAGCAATGAGATGGGTCGAAAATTCTTAAGAATTTCAGGGTCCAACGTTGGCTTTTTTAGAAGAGGCTTAACCACAGCACTCTTCCACACGGTAGGATATACACCTTCCTGTATTGCCCTGTTCATGATATCCAAAAGAGGGGGCAGTAAGGTCTCCCTGCAATCCTTAAGGACTTTAAGAGGGCATGGGTCCAGAGGGGACCCCGACCTGGTCTTACTCAGCAGCATGTCAAGCTGGCATAAGGAAAGCGGGGGAAAGTTGGACAGGCTCGCCATAGAGGTCCAGTTTTCATTTCCTAGGGGGGAAATGGCAAGAGTGATAGGGGGAGGCAGAGAAACCCTTTGCAGTTCCAGGGCAGAATAAATATCAGCTATTTTAGCATGGAAAAACTGGGCGATCCTATCACAGAGATCTTGGGAGCTGATAATAGGGTCGGGCATTTGCAGGGTGCACAGAGAATCAACAATTCTAAAAAGATCTCTGGGGGGGGAAAGAGCAGTAGTTAGCTTAGAAAAGTACTCCTGCTTTTCTTTAATTACCTCGGCCTTATACCTTTTCAAAAAAAGTTTATGCTTTTCCCTCTCTTGATTGTCCCAACTCGCCCTCCACAGCCTCACCTGCTTCCTGCTTCCTGCAGCCCTGCCTAAGGCGTCTCAGAGAGTCAGAAAACCAAGGGGCCGAAGGCCTCTTCCTAGCAGAGTAACGTAGGGAGACAGGGGCCAACAAATCAACAGCCCTAGCAATGGAGGAGGCAAATTCGCGAGCCGCCATGCTGATGTCCTTCACGGTGGCGGTCTTACTATCAAAGATTAGAGGAGCCAGGGTCTCGTTGGAAATCATCGTTTAAGTTCTTTACTACTAGGAAAACTGGGCCTAATATTAGCAGGAGAAGCCTGAAGCTCCAGTGGGACAGCCAAATGATCAGACCAGACCAATGAAATTGGCCAGTCAGTTGATATCCTCGGGTCATTAGAAAATACCCCATCCAGGATGTGACCTGCCTGATGAGTGGGGTTTTTGACCAATTGCTTAAAGCCACATGCGGACAACGAGTCCAGGAGGGATAAGGTTTCCCTGGAGTCAAGGTTATCCAGGTGAAAATTTAAATCCCCCAGGACTGTCAGATGCTCACATCCAAAATAAGGTTCTAAAAGATTAAGCAAGTTCTGACTGAACTCGGTTCTAGATCCTGGCCGTCTATAAATCAATATGCCCGCAAAAGGAGCAGCGAGATGGGAGGTTATTACAAAATGTAGGGCCTGAAAAGAATCTGAGGGGGCAGATAGGTTAGTAGTACGACAAGAATGAGACGTTTGGTGAAGAATCCCCAGCCCTCCTCCTCTACGTCCCACACGGTCCATTCTAACAAGCACATAGCCGTCAGGAATGGCATCGACCAAATCCGGGCCGGAGGAATCAGAGGCCCAGGTTCCTGTTAGGAAAACCCAAGAGCGCATTCTAACCAACACAAACTCGCTAAAGGCTATATTATTTTTCACCAATGATCTGACATTAATAAGGAAACCACTCTCAGTCCTGATGTTGAGAGGGGCATTAGACGTAATAGAAGGGCTAAAGGAAGGCGCACATTTTAACGGCGACGTACCTATTGGCAAGTAACAGCTACAACCTGTTACTTCGGAGGGCAAGAGTGATGACAATTTAATCGTGGGGGTCTGAGAGCAGCTGAATCATAATACGTATACGAATAGCTTACATTACTGACATCTTTATGCCCAGCCATGTCAGGGACTGCATAAGGACAGAAGTCCAAAAGATGTTGGAATTGGGAGTTATTGAGCCCTCAGATAGCCCTTGGGCTAGCCCAGTAGTCCTGGTACCCAAACCTCACACCCAGGGTGGCAAGAAAGAGATGAGGTTCTGTGTAGACTACAGAGGACTCAATGCAGTCACTAGGACTGATGCACATCCCATTCCCAGAGCAGATGAGCTCATAGATAAGTTGACCTCAGCCAAATATCTGAGCACATTTGATCTGACAGCTGGCTACTGGCAGATAAGGTTAGCTGAATCTGCAAAAGCCAAAACAGCATTTTCATCCCCTGGTGGGCACTATCAATTTATTGTAATGCCCTTTGGTTTGAAAAATGCACCTGCCACTTTTCAAAGGTTGGTGAACCAAGTCCTCGCAGGCCTGGATGACTTTAGTGCAGCATATCTAGATGATATTGCTGTCTTCAGCTCCACCTGGGAGGATCACCTGATCCACCTGAGGAAAGTTTTGGAAGCCCTGCAAAAGGCAGGACTCACTATCAAGGCTACCAAATGCCAGATAGGGCAGAGTCAGGTTGTGTACCTGGGCCACCTTGTAGGTGGAGGCCAGGTTCAACCACTACAGAGCAAAATCCAGACCATCATGGACTGGGTTGCTCCAACCACCCAGACTCAGGTCCGAGCTTTCTTAGGTCTGACTGGTTATTACAGAAGATTTGTAAAGGGATATGGATCCATTGTGACCCCCTTAAATGACTTAACCTCTAAGAGGATGCCCAAAAAGGTTCAGTGGACTGTCAGCTGTCAGAAAGCTTTTGATGACCTAAAACAGGCCATGTGCTCTGCTCCAGTGCTCCAAAGCCCCAACTATTCCAAAGAATTCATAGTTCAAACTGATGCATCCGAGGTGGGGGTAGGTGCTGTATTATCACAACTGAATGAAGAGGGCCAGGATCAACCAGTAGCTTTTATTAGCAGAAGGTTGACCCCCAGAGAGAAACGTTGGTCAGCTATAGAGAGGGAGGCCTTTGCTGTGGTCTGGGCTTTGAAGAAGCTGAGGCCATACTTGTTTGGCACTCAATTCATTGTTCAAACCGACCATAAGCCCCTCCTATGGCTAAAACAGATGAAGGATGAACACCCCAAACTACTCAGGTGGACCATTTCCCTACAGGGGATGGACTATACAGTGGAACATAGACCTGGGAGCAACCATGCCAATGCAGATGGCCTCTCCAGATATTTCCACTTAGAACAGGAAGACTCAACTGGTCAAGGTTAGTTTAATGTCCATGCGTTTGTGGGGGGGGGTTATGTAGGAGAGTGGCATCGACTGCATAGTTGCCCCCAACTTTTTGCTGATGTTTTGACTGTTTTTTGACTCCAGCCAGGCTGTGGCCCTGCTATCCAGGACCCCAGCCTATTTGCTTCCTCTCTAAACTAATGCGAGTAATTTAGGTACATACCAATTGGATACTGAGGACACCCTGTGAGCCCTTGTAGATGGTACCCTAGGTACCCAGGGAATGGGTCCCTCAGAGGCCTACCAGGGGCTGCAGCACTTATTGTGCCACCCCTGGGACAGCCATACAAACTGACACCACCAGACCACTACTGTAGTCTGGGTAAGGTGGTGCTTGCACCCCTTACAGGGATATAGGTATCCTGTATCCCACTTAAATACAACACATATATCCTCATAGGTCACCCCTAAGGCAGGCCTTGCTAATCCTACAAGGCAGGGTGCTGAGATATGTGTGAGGGGGAACCCCTACCTGAGTAGGGCCCCTCTGCATCCTTTGTTAAAACTATTGCGAGGTTGTTTGTAGTGCAGCCATACCATATGCTCTTAACCGCATTATAAGTAATCGCGATAGCGTGATAACTTGAGAGTGGCTGCACAGAACCATGTCATGTTTGGTGTCAAACATCGTGGAATTATACCCCCAATCCAGCCATGGGAATGAGGGCATGACTCCCCCTGCTAGAGGGGTGATATGGTAAAAGCGGCAGATTTTAGACACCAATTTAAAAGAGCACACATAGTACAAAATGGATGCTGCCCGCCACCCACACGATTCTGGCTGCCTGTTGCTGGGCAGAACTCCAGCCACGGCAGCTGGACAATAGGGATCTTGTTGTAGGGAGGTGTCCCCACCTCCCCAGACAGACTATGTGGATTGGAACTGGGAGGGTGCACCTTAGGATGTCTTTCAAACTTGCACACAGGCTTCTCCAGTGCCTACTTCTGCATACACCGCCTCAAACCGGTTCATGGGCATCCTGTCCCCTGCCCAGGTAGGAAACACACAAAGGGGAGAGGGTGTAGCCACCCTTTCCCGCCTGAACTCCCATTGGTGGGCTCTGATTTAGACACTCCCCTAATCCCTGGATAAAGGTGGGTGCAGGGTCCCCAGAGCCTCAGATTAATCTTGGACGAGAACTTTGCTTCAACGACTTGAACCTTCGACGAGCTGCCGCTCAGCTGAATGAAGAAATCTCCCTTGGGGTAAAGGAGTTACCCCCCTGCTTGGCAGGCACCTGAAACACTGCAAGTGACCCGGTTGGAACTCCGCTGCTCCTACGGACAACGAAGACTTCTGCCTACCCTGAGGTGGGTTCCCAAGCATCCCAGAGGCCAGTGAGTGTGCACAGCAAAGCTTAGCACCGTAGACCCCGTGGGTGCCGAGATAACCAATACCCCAGAACACCGGCCACCTCTTGCACAGCACACAAACCCGACCAGTGGGGAAGTTGTGCTTTGGCCCATCATTGAGCCAACCTCTCAGCATCACCTGTGCCAAAAGACGACACTCCAGCCCACTCCGGCGACCCGTGGGCTCATCTTTACGCACTCCGAATTGCTGCCTCACGCGGTCCCTTGTCTCTCGACTGGTGGGCCCTAGCGGAGGTCAATCCTTACTTTAAAGGGCTCCCCTGGTTGCTCCAGGCCGGCTCTACAGTCTCCTCACTGGAGACCTCGCTCAGATCTTGTGAGTCTGCACCGTAGCTGTTTTCTGATTCTTGCGTGGGTTGCGGTTGCCAAGGCTTAGTGGATCCAATCCGAACACTAACACCACAGTGGCCTACATCCTTCGTGGGCAGTAGCCCTCCAGAAGCTGGCCTTCCTTGAAGCCTCCTGGACCCTGTGGCTGCTGATCCAACCTACCCGTCTTCCACCTGAAAACACCCGACATTGAAGGGCTCTTTCTCCAAAGGCCCCTGGTCACTGGCTAGTGACCCAGACTCTGTCCCCTCTGCTTTCAGGTCCTTACCTTCAAGATCTACATCTTCAATCTGCACGACATCTACGACGCTTCACGCCAGCAGCAGTTCTTCACGTTTATCCATTGAAAACGAGACATCAACCCAACACCGAAAACGACTTATGCACCCGGCTTCCCTGGGGCAGGTAACAGTGGTACCTCGGTACTGTCGTGGGTGTGGGCCCTCCAAGAGCTTAACTCTAAACTCCTGAACTTGAGCTCCTGCTAGAAGTGTCCAGATTCTTGCAATTTCCAACCGTGACATTTATCATAGGGTTTAATAGGGATCCCGACTGTAGTTTAAACACTGCACACGCTTCCCGTGGGTTCCCTTTCTCACTACCTTGGGTGGTTTCGTAAGGGGCCAGCGATCCTAAGTGCCCTAGGCACTGTCTGCAGAACTGTCGTGGTTCTTATACCACTTTTTTAATATATGGTTTGGTCTCCCCCTGGGGCCCTGTGATTCCAGTGCTATTTATTGTTGTTATAAATGCTTTATTGAATTGTATCTGTACCTCCAGCCTCACAAGAGACTAGTGGGATTTGTTCTTAGAATAAATACATATATTTTGAATATATACCTGTGTGGACTACTCTTTCATTTGGTCATTCAAGAGGTTATCCATGGTAAAACAATAAGCTTAACACTCCTTCAAGACTTAGCCTGAAGGCTGCTCTCCACAGCTACCACTAGGATAGCTTTCTTTAAAGGTTGTCTTTTAACCTATCACCTTAAGAGTCGAATTGGACTGGTGCAAGGTGTCCCCTATAACTAGTGGACAGCATATGCCAGGCCAACTTCTCACAGCACACATGGCTATGTGCCATGTCGGCTCTTCGGATTTCTCTGCACCAAGATATGCAGCATGCAATGGCAGAGTGCATAGCCTTGCTGCAGCCCCTTAGGACCTTGTTCAGTACCTATGCCCTATGTACCAGGGGTACCATTTACTAGGGACTTACAGGGGTAGCTGGAGGGGTGCCAATCATGGTACAATGCTTGGGAAAGAGATGTGGCACTGGGAACCTTGTTAGCAGGGATCCAGTGCACTTACAGTTCGAAATCACATCAGGTAAAAAATAGCGGATAACCATGGAAAAAGAGGCACTTTCCTAAAGGAGCACTAAAGTAAAGTACTTTTTGAGACTAAAAACATGTTTGCCTTTCAGTATATGTTTTATGTTACAATGAAGAGGTCCCAGCATCCTGTTGAGCAATAAAGTTTGTAAAAGCCACAACAAAAACAAAAATTGCTGGAAGGCTGAAGACCAATGCCAGGCGTATTGGCTTTGCCAATGCTTGTTATTCTAATGAGTATTAGTAATTGATACAATTGCTTGGAGGCAGCAGTTACATTTAAGTTTCTATTTCAGGGAACAAACAGAAGCAGGAGTAATGATGGCGGTGGTACGAGGAGTAACCATGGCAGACGAAAATCCTCAAGCTTCAGAGTGAGCTCAGTGGCTGTCAGTCTCTGGCAAGGGCGAACCGTTGTTCCATCAGACACCAGAACAGAACTGAACAGAACAGAAATTCAACATGGAACTGACTTTTGTTACATAGAATTTGAAACTTTATCCTATAACTAGAAGACGATTTTGAAAATAAAGAGGAAGCAAGATGCAGGTTGTAGTATTTGGAGGACTACATTTTGACCAGCTAATGTTTAGATGGGAAATGTAGTTTTGTACAATGAAGGTTTTGATTGGCTGCTGTTTTCACACTAAAGAAAGAAGCCTAATCCTCGCCTCGGTGTCCTTAATAGAATTGTACATTTTTAGGACTCGCCTGCGTTGCAGCTTGCAAGCGCTGCTTCGCCTTGGCGAGATGTATTGTCATCGCTTTCGTGTCCGGCTCCTCTGGAAGCGGGGTTGGTGTCCGCCCTGTCGGCATTGCAAGGCTGCCCCGGGGGGTATTTTGTTTTCATCGCGCTTTTGAGGAAGCATTCTCTGCATTCCTTGTCTGCATTTTTGGCACTAAAATAAACGCACAACTCGTGGGCTCCAATGCCCCCGTAATTCGTTTCTAGTAACAGTTCCAGTGGGGCATGTGTTTGTGTTCTAAAAGGACACTATCTGTTCCTCGGCTTAGTGTTTCACCACAACGTTTTATCGGCGATGTTGTATTCAAAGTGGACACTTTACACACAGTACTACCTAAAAAAGATTAAACCGCCGTTTACATTAGTAGAACTAAAGCGCCACAGTAATACATCACGCATAGCGCGTTTTTTTGCAATTGTATTTCCCATCGGTGGTGTGATATTTTAAAATACGGCACTCACAGCGTTGTTCAATTCAACAAATGCGGCCCTTATATAGCTGCCTAAACATACAATTTTTGGGACAGCAAGGCGTATTTATTTGTTGTTGTTGCTGTGTCGCTTTTAAACAGTGTCTATGCTGTTGTGTCTGCTTACAACTCCTACTGGGATTTACATCAATCAACTTGACTCCGCCTATTTGGCTAAACCTAACTGTCTATTATTTTAGAGCCGGGCTCTTTACTAAACTTCTCCTGGATATTTTGTTTTCACTTGCTCGCGCTTTTAAGGAAGCATTCTCGGCGTTCCTCGTTCTTTAACCCGGGTGCTTCTCTCACGTCCATGCTGTGCACTTTGCTTGACAACATGGCCACTCCCTGGGGCTCTGATGGTGTTTGGGTGGACGCGGCCAACTATTTTCTGGGTCAGTTTCAGTGTTTTCTGTGTCTTTCCTTGAGTAAGTGACGTTATTTGCAGTAAATATGAGCCTTATCTGTCTGCTCTAAATGTGAGTGTTTGGTGTACACAATGGAGCACATTTCGGAGTCATGCGGCACTGCTTGGTGTCAATAGTGAGTAGTTTGCCTGCCTCCGTAGACACCGATTGTCTATATATAGAGGTGGCAGTGAATATTTCTAACCATATTTCTAACCATCTGTGGTGATTTGAAAGTAGTCGGTGTAAGTGAGAGCACCATGTTTATTTCAACATCCGCACAAATCGAGCTGCTCGGCGAGTTTGTAAACTTGACATGAGCGGCTCTGGGTCTGTGTGGGTGTTTGTCAATGCGTGTCTGTTCGGCTCTCACAGGCTGCGACGTTGCTGGTTTAGAGTTGCTGGGGCTGAGGCATTCTTGCATACACGTGTGAACATTGTGGGCCCCTCTGAGGCAGTTGTGAACGTTTTGGCGCTGTGAGGGCGCGCAATTTAAATATCTGTGTATTTTGCGCTCGGAGGATCTGGCGGTATGTTGAAAGTATGTGCATATTTTGGCCGTCAGGCGCGGGATGTGACCATATTAGTTATGAGCGCGCGCCGCCTGGTCTCTGAAGCTGTGTTGAAGATGAGGACAGGGTTGCATGCTATTAACATTGCAAATGACAATGTCTTTTATCATTGCAGGTTTTTTTAAACACAAATAAAAGGCATTGTCATTTACAATGCCAATAGCTCAAAATCTCGCGATTGCGAGACCTATTGCATTGCAAATTCTTGTTGACACTGTAGCTCAAAAACATTTAGATGTCGCACCTTACGCTATTGGCAGTTTGTTCTACCATTCTGCCTCCTTGGAAGCGCTTTTACTTTTTTAGAAATGATTTCATCTGAATTCATTGGGGGCTATTTTAGAGCATAAAAGTTCATCATACAGAAAGCAATCCAGTTAGCTTCCTATTACTTATGTATTTATGCATATTTACATAGCGCCGACATTACTCAAAGGGACCACAGCGCTTTACAGTACACATGGGTCATTCAAGAGAAATTAAAGAGGGTTCTGAATGACTAATATCACCAAAAAATAATTAAAGGAGGCTGAGAATTACAAAATAGTAATTCATTACAGAAAAGCAAAATGTGGAAATATACAGCACTGGCAAGGCCGATAAGTCAGGCTTATGTGGGCACCCATGGTGCATGCCAATAGCTCTTGTCCCGTGCACACCATCACAATGAAGCCAGGCCTATTGGCTTTGTGCCTTGGGTGCGAAGATCTGTCCTCCTAGCGCACGTGGTATTGTGAACCATAGAGCTTTCTTCTTTACCGTAGAGTTGTTGTTGCCTGGTACCTGGTGGCCATGATGGGACGGTGAGCATCTGTAGGCCTTGGCCTGTCGCGAACCTCATGACGTGCAAGGGACGGGTTTTAGATGTAGTCCCATATAGCGGTACGCTCTGTTGTGCCTGATTTAGACATGGCCGCCTCGGATAGTTATACACATGCGCAGACTGAAGCCTTCGCTTTCTGTGACTTCACCGGACGGCGTCCGCGCGCGTCTTGCGTCACGCATGTCTGTGCGTGGAGGGTGCGCGGGAAAGAGACCGGTGTCCGGGACAGGCTTGGGGGACAGGGAAGCGGCGCGGGAGCCTTGTGGGCCGGTAAGTGGGCCCGTGGATGGAGCTGGCGGCACTGGGTCTGCAGATGGTGAGAGGGCCATGGTGGAATGAGAGGTCCACGGAGGAATGAGAGGTCCACGGAGGAATGAGAGGTCCATGGAGGCTGGGGAGGTCCATGGAGGCTGGGGAGGGCCACGGAGGAATGAGAGGTCCACGGAGGAATGAGAGGTCCATGGAGGCCGGAGAGGTCATGGAGGAATGAGAGGTCCATGGAGGAATGAGAGGTCCATGGAGGAATGAGAGGTCCAATGTAGCCGGAGAGGTCCATGGAGGCCGGGGAAGTCCATTGAGGAGGGAAGAGGTTCAAGGAGGCTGTGAAGAGGTTCAAGGAGGCTGTGAAGAGGTTCAAGGAGGCTGTGAAGAGGTTCAAGGAGGAGGGAAGAGGTCCATTGAGGCTGAGGAGGTCCATTGAGGCTGTGAAGAGGTCCATTGAGGCTGTGCTGTGAAGAGGTCCATTGAGGCTGTGAAGAGGTCCAAGAAGGCTGTGCAGGGGTCCAAGGAGGAGGGAAGAGGTCCATTGAGGAGTCTGCAGATGGGGCGAGGTCCATGGTGGAATGAGGTTCATGGAAGCCGTAGAGGTCCAAAGAGGAGGGAAGAGGTGGCCTAGGAGGCTGGGGAAGAGGTGGCCTAGGAGGCTGGGGAAGAGGTGTCCTAGGAGGCTGGGGAAGAGGTGTCCTAGGAGGCTGGGGAAGAGGTGTCCTAGGAGGCTGGGGAAGAGGTGTCCTAGGAGGCTGGGGAAGAGGTGTCCTAGGAGGCTGGGGAAGAGGTGTCCTAGGAGGCTGGGGAAGAGGTGTCCTAGGAGGCTGGGGAAGCGGTGTCCTAGGAGGCTGGGGAAGCGGTGTCCTAGAGGTGTCCTAGGAGGCTGGGGAAGAGGTGTCCTAGGAGGCTGGGGAAGCGGTGTCCTAGAGGTGTCCTAGGAGGCTGGGGAAGAGGTGTCCTAGGAGGCTGGGGAAGAGGTGTCCTAGAGGTGTCCTAGGAGGCTGGGGAAAAAGGTGTCCTAGGAGGCTGGGCAAGCGGTGTCCTAGAGGTGTCATAGGAGGCTCGGGGAAGAGGTGTCCTAGGAGGCTGGGGAAAGAGGTGGTGTCCTAGGAGGCTGGGGAAAGAGGTGGTGTCCTAGGAGGCTGGGGAAAGAGGTGGTGTCCTAGGAGGCTGGGGAAAGAGGTGGTGTCCTAGGAGGCTGGGGAAAGAGGTGGTGTCCTAGAAGGCTGGGGAAAGAGGTGGTGTCCTAGGAGGCTGGGGAAAGAGGTGGTGTCCTAGGAGGCTGGGGAAAGAGGAGGTTTCCTAGGAGGCTGGGGAAAGAGGTGGTGTCCTAGGAGGCTGGGGAAAGAGGAGGTGTCCTAGGAGGCTGGGGCAAGAGGTGTCCTAGGAGGCTGGGGCAAGGGGTGTCCTGGGAGTCTGGGGCAAGAGGTGTCCTGGGAGTCTGGGGCAAGAGGTGTCCTGGGAGTCTGGGGCAAGAGGTGTCCTGGGAGTCTGGGGCAAGAGGTGTCCTGGGAGTCTGGGGCAAGGGGTGTCCTGGGAGTCTGGGGCAAGAGGTGTCCTGGGAGTCTGGGGCAAGAGGTGTCCTGGGAGTCTGGGGCAAGAGGTGTCCTGGGAGTCTGGGGCAAGAGGTGTCCTGGGAGTCTGGGGCAAGAGGTGTCCTGGGAGTCTGGGGCAAGAGGTGTCCTGGGAGTCTGGGGCAAGAGGTGTCCTGGGAGGCTGGGGCAAGAGGTGTCCTGGGAGTCTGGGGCAAGGGGTGTCCTGGGAGTCTGGGGCAAGAGGTGTCCTGGGAGTCTGGGGCAAGAGGTGTCCTGGGAGTCTGGGGCAAGAGGTGTCCTGGGAGTCTGGGGCAAGAGGTGTCCTGGGAGTCTGGGGCAAGAGGTGTCCTGGGAGTCTGGGGCAAGAGGTGTCCTGGGAGTCTGGGGCAAGAGGTGTCCTGGGAGGCTGGGGCAAGAGGTGTCCTAGGAGTCCAAGGAGGCCGGGGAGGAGGTGTCCAAGGAGGAGGGTAGGAGGGGAAAGGATGTCCATAGAGGCTGGGGAGAGGATGTTCACGAGGCCCATGGAGGATGTGTAGTGGAGGTGGGAGTCCTTGGAGGAGGGAGATATCTATGGAGTTAGGACAGGTGGTGGAAGGACTGGGGGCATCTCTAGTATAGTAAGGGATCCAGGTGTAGGAAGTGGTCAAGGCCCTGGGACTGAGCTGTGGAGGGAGAGGGAGCTTTGAGTCAGAGTTCAGTGTTAAGTTATGTTAATTTGATTTCTTAAGCGCAGCAGTTGCCCTGTGATGGCCTGGCGCTGAACACTCCCTAGCGGTTTGCTGAGGTGTATGGTGCCTATATGCTGAAAAGCCAAGTTTTCAGACCTTACCTAAAGGAGAGTAGCACGGTTGATTTTCTAATATGGAATGGAAGCTTGTTCCAGGCCCTAGCGGCGCTTGTAAGAAAATTCCTGCCACCCCAATTCGCATTTTTGGCTGGGGGTACGATCACTACTTCTGTTCCCATGGAGATGAGGGCCCTTCTGGGGACATACCATTGAAAACGGTGTTTCAGGTGGTCAGGCCGACTCCTTGGAGGGCCTTAAAAACTGAGCAAAGGGCTTTGAATTGAGTCTGTTGTTTGACTGGGAGCTAATGTAGCTGTTCTAATTCTTTCTTAATGGAGACGAACTTGTGTGTCCCAGTCAGCAATCTGGCGACTGCGTTTTGCACAAGTTGGAGTCTATTTAGGGGCTTTTTTGGGGGATATTCAGATTAAGACAGTTGCAGTAGTCCAACCGTGACATGGGAGCAGATGGGAGTATGGTGGGGATGTATGCTGCGATAGTGTGAGAGAGAGCCCAAATGGGTGGAAGGATGGTGGTAATGCATGGAAGACTGTGGGGGACGCTGGGGATCTTATTCAAGAAAGCCGGCAAGAGTGGATATTGTGTTACTGTGCCCCCTGTGGGAGAGTGGCAATCATAGAGCCTAAAATGTGTGTTAAAAGACATTGGACTTGGTGGAATAGAGGTCCTGGGGATGGAGGGTGCAGCAGTGGTGTATGAGACGGGGAGAGGTACATGGTGTCTCTGCGATAGGTCCCTCCAGGTATGTATAGCTGTCAGTGGTGAAGGCGCTGGGGTTTCCGTGGGATACTGAGTGGTGGGCTGTCCTGACGTCCTGGACTGTACAAGGATCCAGGGATGTGCACAGTGGTGGAGGCACAGGAGCTTTTGTGGGGGTAGAGAGAGGTACAAGGAAAGGGGGGCACTTGGGTCCTGCATTGCCTTTAGATTGAACAATGAGGATGGTGGTGAAGGCTCTAGGGCAGATCTATGAGAACTGCTTCTGATCAGTGAAAATCGTACAAAGCTAATAATGACTTTGATCGTTGTTGCAGCAGTGACCGCATTAGTGACCAGACCTTGCAGGATTCTAGTAGTGACCACCCAGATGTATTTCACAATATCAAGCAACAAAATACAGTCTGTAGGAAGGTGGGTTTCTGTTAAATTACCACCCCCGTGTTTTTTTACCTGATCTTGATGCACTTTGACTGAGTGTGCACTGGGTCTCTGCTAATCAGGTTTCCAGTGCCTGTGTTCTTTCCAAAAACGGTACCTTTCTTTTCACAATTGGCACACCTCTGGCAACAGATACAAGCCCCTTGTAAAAAGTACCAGTGGTACCGAGTGCCTTGTGACCAGAGAGGGTCTCTGAGGGCTGCAGTATATATTGTGCCACCCTCCGAGACCCTTCACCAAACACATACCCACTGCCATAGCAAACTGGGTGTTTTGGTGCAGCTAAAACTGAAGTCGACATGTCACACATCCCTGTGTGTAGGAAAAAGAGCTCCTGTAAACTATAGATAAATGATTTTATTTAATGTGTTCAGCATTATATTAAATTTTGGCACTGGGTATGCATTCTTTTATCATTTTCAGATAAAGTTGTGGCTACTCCTGACTAAGGCGTGTACGCCGAAACACGCGTGGAAGATCCAAATCATTGCCACATTTTGTTTTTTAATGTGTTTTCATAAAAAAAATCATAAATCATGTTTTGAATAATATGTATTTTTTTAATAAAATTATGATGTTTTTAAGAATTGGTTAATAAATAATTTGAAATATATCCTAACATTTCTTGATCTGTTGCGTTCTATATAGATACATTTATTGTGTTTTGTTAAACTGTTAAGTTGCCTAGGAGCTCTTTTTAGGTCTTGCCTGGCGTATGCTGCACACATGCGCAGTCTCGCTGGCGAAATTTAACGTTTTGGGGTATTTTCAGTAACCGGCTTCAAGCCCCGCCCCTCTTTTCCATTGACTGGCGTCACTGTTTATGCTAAACGGTGGCCAGCCATTGGGAAAACAGGTGTTTGTGACGTTTTCGTCTGGCTTTCTGAGCCGTCCCTTTTGGATGGGCTCGTCTGCCTTCCTTTTGCCGTGAAAGCTTTCTTATCTTTATGGGGCCATGTGTTTCAAACAAATGGCCCCATAAAGACAAGAAAGCTTTCGCGACGGATGAAAGTGAAAGCGGACCGTGCTTGTTGACATTGGGAAGCGGTGCAAGACAACTTTACTTTGTTGTAGTAAGAAGTGTAGTGGAGAGATGTAACTTGATCAGTATATGTACATTCAGGAGATGTTTTTGCACTCGCTTTTCACATGGTACCGATAGCTTGGTTCTAATGACAAATGTTTGAGATTCATAAATGGCGAATAGCTCGTCAACTGTGACGTCATGCCTCCATGATGCTTGGGTGATGTAGTTTTGCTCCTGCTACATGGTCGCGATAAGTAATGGAACGTGGATAAAAACGAATAGGTGCAACTACGCCCGAAACGGGTAACTTAAGTGTAACATATTATTAGCTGGAAGTCTGGTGAGTCAGAGTATATTGCGGTTTATCCTCCCTTCTTTCAAAGAACCTATCGAGTTGAGCGTTCTAGCGCCGCACTTTAAACTCCATTCCGCTCAACAATCAAACCATAAGGGCCTCAGAACTGGAATGATGGTGTCTTTGTTTTACGATGCATTAACAGCAACTCGGCACAAATGCACTTTCAACTTCTCCTCATGCTGTGCAAACTCACAACAAAGGGCTTTCCTTGCACTGTGCGAAGAGAGCAGAAGGGGAACGTTTTATATGCCAGGGAGACCTATGTATTCATTTCAAAAGAAGTCCTTTTCGCTCGCTAGATGGTAAATAAATATTGTATATATTTATGGAATACGGATGGATTAATCAGTGATGCCTCTTATAGCTTTAGCATCCTTCCCCCATCCTGAACTGTACCATTCACTGATGCGCTATAATTTATCGATCTGCCGTAGTTTGACAATGCCGATCCTTGCCTGCATTCTGCACTGTGCACGTGCGCTGAGGCGTCCGCTGAGCTCCAGCAGTGCAGTGCGCCTCTATCTTGGCTCCCGTGATGCACCTGTAGTAGCCCAGTGCGAGTACATCCACGTAGCTCCCACAATGGCTTCTGATTTTGGGCGCACTTTGGCTGTCTCAGCAACGAGTCAGCAACCGAGCTCTCTCGATGCCCCTCGCTCTATTCTATTTGAATTATCTGCAGAAAGCACTCCAAGAGCGTGCTTCTTGTCAGCACGGTCTGTATATGGACTTTAAGCAGGGATTTAAGTGGGCCGAGATGGTCCCTATCGGGCTCTCCATTTATACCCTCAGGGTGAAGCAAGAAAAAGAAAATACTTAACTCTGCAATAGTTCCACCCAGAGGCGCAACTAGAGCCACATTTTAGAGAGGGGGGGGGGCTACTAGAAATTTGGGGGGGGTGGGGGTAATTCTTCCAGCGGTAGTCTGAGTGCAGATCTAGGGGCTCTAAGAAGAGGTGGAAAAAGCCTTGTTAGCAAGTGTTGGTCTTTTAAAAACCTGTGAAGTGCTCGGGTGAGCTGTGTGTGTGCCCGGGAAGCTGTCTCAGCCCGGCTGCTACACACGAGGGGAGGTGTTGTGGGGGGGGGCACGAGGGGGGGCTGAAGCCCTTTCAGCCCAATGGACGTTGCACGCATGGTACCATCCCACACTGCTTTTGATGCAACTTCTGGGACTGTGTTTCAGTTTTATACAGTGTAAACTTGGAACGCTTTACATGAGCACAAGTTACATTACACAATGACCCACTTTGAATCACCGGATGTTGAGCCGACGTCGGGCCTTACCCCACAACCTCGCCCACAAGAACTGAAGCATTTTTAAAATTGTATATAACAGTCATAGTTGTTGCTTATTTATCGTATGCAATTTACAACCTTTGACAAAGCCAGTAGCTCTGGCTTGTTGTAGGTGTAATGTTACTTGTGTTATATATCTGGATCAGTACTGCACTGGGAACAGAAACCGGCCCTTGCAAACTGCTCGGCCCCCCCCTCCCCCCCAACACCTCCCCCCCACCTCCCCCGCTCTGTTGGGAGGGGGGTGGTGCAACTGAGCTGTTTGAGTGCCGGTTTCGGCCGATTTTGTTATGGGGGCCGATATTGCCAACCCCCAGTAACAACAAGCATTTGCAATGCAATAGGTCTTGCAGTTGCACGAGTTAAAGCTATAGGCATTGTAAATGACAATGCCTTTTATTTATGTTTTTAAAACAAACAAATATAAAAGGCATTGCTATTTGCAATGTCAATAGCTCAAACTCGTGTAAATGCAAGACCGATTGCATTGCAAATGCTTGTTACTACATATATTTACCCTGTCCTAGGAATTGTCTTATCAAATGCTCCTACAATGCCTACGTCCGTTCACAGAAATTGTAAGTGCATTGAAGCTATATTGAGTACATGGGCTGTGAGTTTGACATTACGAACTCCACAGCTCTATGATAGCTTTACTGAATGTAGGCTCTGTCCATAAAGAAACCTTCAAGAAGAGCTCCAGTGCCCTGCTGAACTGCACAACCTGACCTTCCTCTGCACCAGACGCCTCTTGCCCAAGTCAAATTAGCCCACCGGTCCTAAGAAGGTTCCTCAGCAGTCCTGAGCTCGAGCCCACCCCGGAGAGACCTCTCCTGGACTCCACTACAATGCCTGCAGCCTCAACATGAAGGGTCCCCCAACCGCAACCGTCCCCGGAAAGGATCTTCTGACCTCAAACGACACTTCGCAGCCCCCAAGCCTTGTGGAGCCTGAGTGGTGCCCGTCAACATCCCAACTTACATCTAGAGCCACCAGTTCCCTTCATCCAGCTTCCTGGTCCGAGGCTGCAGCCTATGTTCAGAATCTTCTGTCTCCATTGCTTTACATTGGGTGGCCAATGCTGTGTTGGCACTCTGCACCCAGTCGCCTCTGTGCTGCTGAGCGAGTGTAAAAAAAAAAAAAAAAAAAAAAGAATTTTGTTTGAGTTTCAAGAAAAGGCACGTCATAAAGCTGCCACGCAGGGCGGCATACAATCAACCACAATAAAACAAACAATCAACCGAGTGAGCTGAGGGTGTGTGTTTGGTGCTGCCTTGTGCCCCCCCCCATCCCCACCCCCCCCAATGCTGGTCCTAACCCTTTAAGACCCCCCAACTCAGATTTTACCTACCATCAACCAGCACCTCTTTGTATGCCCCCAGTCTCCATTGACTAACATTGGTCCCAGTGACTGGAATTGACCTCTGCACCTGGCAGTCCCAGTGCTGCTGGTGGTGCAGTCTCTACTTTTACCGGACCCTTGCCCAGTGTTGGTTCTAAAACCCAAATGCTGGAATTTTTAGTTTGTGTACTTACCTGTAAAAATACAACCTTGTTTTTCCACCATAGGTTAACATTGATCTGTTTGAGAAATGCAATGGACACTTTTTAGGTCTCGGGACCATCCGGTCTGCCGAAGGCAGAACCGAAGTCCGGAGATTTAATGTTTCTGAGAGTGGCTCTTTAGCCCGCCTCTCTTTATGGCTCTCCTCCATTGGCTGGCTTCCTAAACGGAGGCCAGCCATTGAAGGAGAGAGCCGTCCCTCCAAATAGGCTCCGTCTTTTTCAGGCGTGTTCCATGCTGTTCTTTCCACTTTTTAGCCACACCCTTTCTCAGGCGTGTTTTTCTCTCCTCCAGCCAATGGCAAGAGGAGAGAAAAAGAAACACGGCCCCGAATCTGAAAACGCCGCTGCGTTTCTCCGAGGCATTTCTGCTTCGCCTGGGAGAAAGGCAGTGGTGTGCTTGTTCTAAAATGTTTGCATGTATGGAACCTCTACCCAAAAGAGGTGACATGGCATGTTTTCAGTTTTTTTTATTCGGGTCAGTCCTTATAAAAGCTGGACTACTTCAGGATTGTTAGCCTGCATTTATTTATTTAAAATACTCGTGCCACGCCAGCCGTGAGAAATTACGCGTTGGCAAGCACAAGCCACCTTTCGCTTTTCTAAGCATGATTACGGTGGAAACTACTGCACGACTCCGAAATATCAGTGCAATACAGCTTGGTAGAAAGTTTCAACACAAGTAGTAGTGCAATGTCATAAGACCTCCAACCTCCTTCCCATTTGAAACTTTTGGCAAATTAAATGTGTTCTTTTCGATTGCCCGGAGGCAGGGAATGGTTGCACGTTGCGTTTCGCACATTGAATAAGTCAACCCATTTTCCAAAGTGAAATAAAAGCAGCATTTTTACACTTTTACTTTTCATATTATAACGTCTTTCCAAAGCAACGGTAACGATGCGAACCTGGCCGGGCTGGCCCTCATATACGCACTCTTTAACTTGCTGCTTTTTTAACTACCAGGACGAGTCTAATGGAATGGGCGATGGGCCTACTGTGCAGCGGGGCTTCTACCACGGCCCGACAACAGACCTGCTACCAGCCCTATTGTGATGCGCTAGCAGAAGCCCCGTCGCGCTCGAAAGAAAGGCCTAGAGTTCTCCACCGGCGACGTCCGCCATCACAAATCCCTTCACCGGTTTGACTCCGTAGGCACCCCCCCCCCTCTCCTGTGTAAGCACCTCCCTCCCAGTCTGGGCCGCCCCCTGACTGAACGGGTGGAGACGCCGCACATGAGTGTCGTTGTGACAGGTAGCAGTACGCATGCGCGGCACGGTCGCCATTTTGGCGGCTGAATAGTAGTCGGGCGGATAATAGAGCGGTGGAACCAGGCCCCGCACACTGCACCGTGCGCGGGACGGACAGCGGCAACCGTGCCATAGCGAGCAGGAGGAGGGGCAAGAGGGGGAGCAGCGCCCGGCTCCAGACATGGCCAACATCGCCGTGCAGAGGATCAAGCGCGAGTTAAAGGAAGTGCTTAAGAGTGAGGAGGTGAGTGCTGACAGCTCGCGACCCCACGGGGAAACAACTTGTGCTCCTCCCGCGGTGACACCTTGCTTGGTTACTCGGCTAGACCCTCTGGGAGACATTCTCCATGTAACGATACCTTACTTCTCTGGGCTCCTCCCGTGGTGACACCTTGCTTGGTAACTCGGCTAGACCCTCTGGGAGACATTCTCCATGTAACGATGCCTTACTTCTCTGCCACCACTTCCATTGGACAGACCTTGCTGTGGAGGAGACACGTGCCGGCCCCCTTTTAGGTAAATCTCCTAACCTCAATCCGCAGAGATGTTACTTTGTACCAAATTATGGGTGTCAGTACTTTGTAAGTCTTGGGTTCTCCTGGGTTCTTGCCATCTCCCTTTAGGCTTGATATATCCCCTTCTCCCAGTAGTGCCTTGTTAAAAAATAAATTGAGTGGAGTAAGTGTCTCTACCGACATCTGGCAGCCTGAGATCTCTAGCCCCGTGATGAGTCTCCCACGCACGTGGAGTTACTCTGGTGGTCCCTTTGCCCCATGGTTCCCCGAACTCACGTTCCCCCAGGCTGACCCTAGTGTGCTGGATGGGCGTTGTGCTAATCAGAGGCTAGGCTTTGACAGGAGGCTTTTGACACGCGTGTGCAGAGCCCCCACACTACCAGTCTCAGCCGACACATAGATCTTCAAAGATGCTTGCAGCAGGGGTAGGTTTGGAGCAGGCTTTGAGAAGGGCCTAACCGGCGTAGGTTTTGTGAATATAGAGCTGTGGACTGAAAATGGTTGATTGTTTTACGCGGCGAGCAATAGGTGCATGGACTCGTTATGTGGAAGGGCAGGTCGCACTGTCTTTTTGTAAAGGATAGTAGCATGGACGTGACCAGTATTCGGGATACAGCTGGAAAGGGTATGTTATGTTAATTTGTATAGCGAACTAGTCATCCGAGAGGGTATCTTGGCTCTTGGAAAGAGTTGTAGGTGTGAGGTCCCCAAGGTGCTTGTATGAAGATCCAGGCCTCAATTTCTTGCTGAACTTGAAAAGTGAGGAGGAGGCTCTGATGTTTTGGGTGATGAAGAGCGTAACAGTTTGGTAGGTTGGTGAAAATGTGGCTGTTCAGGTATTCTGGTCCTGTGTTTTGTATGACTTTGTATTTGTGCGTGAGAAGTTTGAATTGACTGCATTTGTGAATGGGGAGCCAGTGAAACTTCTTGAGGTGCGGTTTGATGTGGGTGTGGCGTGGGAGGTCGAGTATCAGTCTTGCAGCAGTGTTCTGGATGGTTTGGAGTCTTCGCAGGAGTTTGGCGATTCTGGCATAGAAAGTGTTGCCGTAGTCAAGTCTTCTGATGAGTGCTTGCGTGAGAGTCCGTCTGGTGTTATGAGACAACCATTTGAAGATCTTTCATAGCATGTATAGGAGGTAGAAGCAGAAGGTACACATTGCGTTGACTTGAGCCGTCATGTTCAGCTTGTCATCTAGGAATATCCCTAGAATTCTAGCATGGTCTGTGGGTTTGGCTGCTAGTCCTAGCCCCAATAGCTGCCTTGTGGACTCCCATGGGGAGGTCTTGTTGCTAAAGACCAGTTGTTGGAGTTTAGCCTGCAGGCAGTTGGTTAGCATCTAGTCTTCTACCATGGTCATGCAGTTCGTGAAGTTGGTCTTGGTTGTCTTGTCCATCAGGGATCGGGTGTGTTGGATGATGACGGTGATGTCTTGTAATCAGACTATGTTGGCGTGCAATGTCATGTATATGTTGAGAAGGGTGGGGCTGAGGGACGATCCCTGTGGGATTCCGCATATCTTTGTCTTGGTCTTTGATGTGAAAGGTGACAGACTGACCCTTTGGGTTTTTCCTGTGAGGAAGAAACATACCCATTTGAGAGTAGATCCTTGTATGTCAGTCTCATGGAGTCTTCTGATGAGGGTGTAAGGGGAGATGGTGTTGAAGGCAGCGGAGAGGTCAAGCAGGATGAGGTTGGATGTTTCTCCTCTGTTCGGGATGATTCGAATGTTGTCAGTGGCCACGATGAGTGTTGTTTCGGTGCCGTGGTTCTTTCTGAATCCTGGTTGAGTGTTGTCTGGAAGATGTTCTAGTTGGAGGTGAGTTGCTTTTGATGGCTTTCTCAAGCACTTTGTCTGGCTATAGGAGCAGGGAGTTGGATCAGTAGTTACTCAATTGGTATGGGTCGGATGTGGACTACTTGAGTATCGCTTTGATTTTTGCAAGTTTCCATTTAACCCGGAAAAGTGGCCGCCATGATGGAGGTGTTGATGAGGTGGTCAGGGTGATGCTGATTGGTGATTTTCCCGGTTGTAGATGTAATGGGGGCATGGGTCCGTTGGGTGCCCCCGAGTGGATGGTCTGCAGGATTGTCGGTGTTGTTTCTGGTGAGGGTTGTCCATTCAGTCAGGTGGCCATCTTGGTTGGTGGTGGGTAGGTTAGCAAAAAAGTTCTCTGAGGTTGGGTTGGTGTGGGAAGTTGCTGTAGATGGTTATGATTTTTCTATGGAAGCAGTTGGATAGGTTGACAGTTGTTGGGATGCAGCGATGATGTTGACAGTGGCTAAGAGCAAGGTGAAATTCTTAACGCTTGAGAAAATCTTATCACAGCTTTTGGACCCTCCTTTGACGTGGTTAAAAAATTAGCATAGTTGAAGAGTTTATTATTCTGCTTTGCAAATTGAGTAGCAGTATTAGACCTTTTAGTGTAGTATAACTAACTCGCTCTATGGTCAATTGATGAAAGAGGTAAGGTTTTAAAATGAATTCTTGTGAGCACCTATTTCATCCCACCCAGACGGTAAGTTGTCTGCTTTGTCCCTATAGGAGTTGGGTTCATTTTATTATTTCTACAGGAGTGGAATTTGAACGCTCGGTGTAGAAGCTTTACATCTCCTTCCTGATGTAGGCTATTTCTTAAATAAAGTGTTCCTTTGGTACAGGTATGTACAGTCATTCTCTCCACCTCTTACCTAATGCCCAGTTTCACACGCAAGGACAGCCATAAGCAACAAAGAGACCAGTTAACATTTAAACAGGAGGTGAAGTGGGTGCCACTTCTGCTTTGGCTCCCAAGATCAATGTGTATGTGTCTAGATCTGTGTGGGTGTGTGGCTCTCTATGTGGGTGTGTGGCTCTCTATGTGGGTGTGTGGCTCTCTATGTGGGTGTGTGGCTCTCTATGTGGGTGTGTGGCTCTCTATGTGGGTGTGTGGCTCTCTATGTGGGTGTGCGGCTCTCTATGTGGGTGTGCGGCTCTCTATGTGGGTGTGCGGCTCTGTATGTGGGTGTGTGGCTCTGTGTATGTATGTGTGGCTCTGTGTGTGTGGCTGTGTGTGTGGTTCTATGTGTATCTAAGTATCTTTGTTTCTAAGTAATAAACATACAAAAAGTAATATTTTTACAAATTATTGTCTTGGATTTAGTAGTGTGTGCAATCATTCCTTGTCTGACTGTGCAACAAATGCTTAACAGAACCCACTGATAAGCCTAACTGCTCTCCTACACTACCACAAAAGAGAGCGTGCAGATTATCTTCTTAAACCTCTGTAAAGCCTCTCTCTGGGAATCCACTTAACTCTGCACGCTATACCTTACTTTAGTATAGTATATACCGAGCCAGTTTCTACACCATCGGCCAACATTATGTACCTAGTACTTGGTTTGCATTACACAAATGTAGTGTTGCATAGGTTTAGATTTATTACTGTTAGCTCAATTTTTACACACATTTGAGCTGTGTAATGGCTTTAGGCATCTCTTTAGGATATGCAGATGTTCAATTAAAAATCTATACCTATCTATATGTACTTACCTTCATGGTGTTGTGGTTGCCGATATTCTAAATACAGTATTTTGACAGGACAGAATTTAAAACTCGCCATTGTGATAGAACACCAATCACCCTAACGCATAACTAATAAAACAGCAGCGACGGCAGCCGCTGCCACTTGGCGCAAAGCAAATACTAACAGCCATAAATTCCCCTTACAATGAATGATGATCGAAAGCAGTTTTAAATATGGCTTGTATTTTCAATTGTTTTGTTATGAAACGCCAGTATACCACTTTCTCACAATACAAATGTTTCTATTAAATATTTTTTTATTTTGAGTAAAAACAGCCCAAAACATCTTTTCTTCACACTCTGTATGACAGAGTGGGGCTTAAAAAAGTAACACATCTTCATGTGACTTTGCTAAACTGAGAGTGGAGACGGGTGATGTGCCACGTTCCCCAGGCGGTCAGTCTGTGTTCGCATGTAAGCATAAGGCCCTGCCATTGTTTGGATAGCTATCTCTACAGGTCTGGAAATGTTAGGGTTGCCTTCTTTAGTGTGGCTAGACCGGCTGGTTTGTACAATGTGCTGGAGTGCACTCCAGTAACCTATTTCTGGTGAGCTACTAGTATCTCCCAAGCTGCCATTTGGATACCTGTGCTCAGGAGCTGTCCAAGCGAGAAATCCACTGCACAGGACTTTGAGAGATGTGTCCATTGAAGTGTTGATGGGTGAGATACATAAGCTGGGCTTGTTGTGGGAACCTAGAGGTTCTGTGTGATAGCCGAAGGGCTGGGGTACACCGATGTCCTGGAGTGTGCTCGAGGTCATTCCACGAAGGTGTGGATTAGAGAGGTCCTTAGACTAGGCCTGGGACTGATGGTGAATGCCTTTCAGTTGCAGACACATCCATAGAAAGGGGGGCTGATTAAACGTTCACTGGGCACAAAGTAGTGATATTCGGGACTCAGTTGTCTATGGGATTTTTGATTGTTGAGGCCCAGGGACCTGAGAAAGGTGGGCGGTGGTGCGGGCACTTAAAAGCAGAGTCTCCTTGGGAACACAGGATTGAAGGCCTCTATCGGGAGCGGTCCACGGGGTGGGGTTAAAGCGGGGAGACAGCAGAGGTCTGTGAAAGCAAGAACAGGCTCTGTTCCAAACTTACAAATACAAGGATTTTCAATAATGAAACCAACCCTATAAGTATTGTTTGGAGTGGTTGCTTGCCTTATTTGTAGATTGCCATCTGGTTCACTATCTCCATACATCTTCACCCAAAACGTATTATATCCCATTGGCTGCAGGGGACCGTGTGCCTCTCCTTTGTTTTTGGCCTGACTTTGGCCAAAGCTTCAAATCCCAGGAAGAGTGTCAGTTTCCTTTTGTCAAAATAGCATGTTGAAAAAAGAGGTGCTTTTTATTTTTAACGAACTTTGGCGCCACGTAGATGGTGCACAATATTGCTTCTCTCTGGAGTGTCTTGAAATTCACTTTACAATTTTACTAGATCTTAAGGTGAGAGAGGCCTTTGCCTCCCTTTATTTTTCCAATTTCCAGAGGCCTGTTGCATCAGTTACTAATGTGGATTCAACATTAGTTTAATCTTTATTTTTCCAAATACTATGCATAGGCTTTGAATTTTGACATGCTGTATAATTGTTTTTGTTCACTTTACTCTGTGGTTCTACTCAAGGTGTCACAGAATACTTTATATTTCCAGCCTTCATCTTTGAAAGTTAGATTTATTCCCATAATCGCTACAAGACTTGTTTATTGAAATCCACTTTGAGGATGCCGGCTGTGGGGCGATATAACTGGTCATTAGACATCAATCACTAGCTCTCAAAAGCAGTGTTCTGTGGGTCATTGGCACAAAAGCAGCGTATGGGACCTTAAATAGCAGGAGGGAAAAAGTAGAGAAAAATGTTGTCTTACTACGTCCCATTAGCAATCCCTACAAGCTGATAAGCCAGTTGATTATCTCTTTACACAAGTCTACTAAAGATGCACACTCAAGGTGTCACAGATGTGGAGTGGCGCTTGTGGATGAAGAGGTATACCAAAAGTCTTTTGGTCCAACAGAAGTACAGAACAGTCGTAAGTGGGAGAAGTCAGCGTAGCATGATTTTACCTTACAAAATAGGTTTTAAGGACATTTCTCAGACAGCTGTTTTCTTTTTATTATGGCTTGAATCCCGGTGTTATAGGTTTCAAGATCATCCGTTCTGGTGTGTTCACCACCTTGGATTAGGAGTTTGGGAATCTATCTTCAAGTAGGTAGAGAGTGTGAGAGCCAAGTGCTGGTACAGCCAGTGAACTCCCTGGTGCATCCGTGTGCGTTGGGAGAAACACTGGAAAGATGAATGCACAGCTTGCAGTGGCGAGCACCCAGTAAGCCTGTCTGTTGCACTGATTTCAAATAATGCTGATACTCCTAGATTGCATCTTGGCTATGAATAACAGTATCACTGGCCGGTGGTGGTTCGGACAGAAGGCTCTGCTGGCATCACGACTGGGGTCAGCCTCACCATACTGCATTTATTTTCCTATAAGTCTATTGAGGTGTGAGCTTATGCTTTCTGTCACTGTTCTGTTTAGTAGCATTCTAGACTCTCATAAACTTTGTTAAATTCAATGTATAGTAGAACCTGTTGCCGAGAGAGGCTGGAGCCCAGTTACCAGCCTGTTGGTGGGCTGGCAGCAGTAAACTAGTTGCAGGAGTCAGTCTTTTTTCTTTGCTCCTCTGTGCTGCATGGTGGAATCCAATTGGTCTATTAACTGGAATGATTGTCCTTCAAACATTGCGGTAATTTTGCAAGGATAGTTCCAAGTTTATTGGATTTGTCAACCTTCTGAATTTCATAGATGTCCCCCTTTACCTCCCTCTCATTATAGTGTGCCGATTATTTTTTAGGTCTCGCCTAGCGAACGCAGCGTATACGCTGCTTTCGCTTGGCGAGACTATTGTTGTCGGTTTGGTTAGTGAAGGGAGACCAAACATGAGCGTGCCCGGACAGCTGATGTGCACGCTCATGGCGTCTGCATCAGCTTGGGCCCGGACAGCACATGGGCACGCGCACGGCGTGTCTTTCAGCTTGCATCTGGACAGCCAATATGCACGCTCGCACGATCACGGCGTCTCTTTCAGCTTGTTCCGGATAGTGTCGCGGCTGAAGTAGAGATTGGAGCTGGAGACATGGAGCTGCTTCCCAGCCGCGTAGTCCCCTTGATACCCCTTGCGTCCGCCGAGTGCTGTGCAGAGAATCTGGGGGAGACCAGTATTTCCGTGCGAGGGAGCAGGTAAGATCCCGTGGGATGTTCATTAAAATGTGCACGCGTACGGACAGGTCGCGGCGTTTCAGCACAAAGTGCTTTCGCTTGTTTCTGTATCTCCCTGCCGCTGCTAAGAGGCTTAATGGAAAAGAATGCTTTAAATCATCGCAGGGAAGGTGCACTTTAATACTGGTCCGCATCAGAGGCCCAGGATTGCATTCCGCTGCTTTAACCATTTGTTTTTATCTGGCAAGCCAGAGGGAAGAGCGCTTGAGCTCAGAGGCCTGGGGATTGCATTTCGCCGCTTTAACCATTTGCTTTTATCTGGTTTTGTTATTACATCTTGAGCGGTTCGGTCTTACTATTCTTTGTCTTTGCCAAGCTCTATCTAGAGAACGAGTGGCTGCCAGGTCAAATATAATAAATAAGTTGACATGTAAAGTAGGATTTGCACTGGCTCAGTTTAAGATATTTCTGGCAGCCCCTGGTCGCAAAAACGTGGTAATAACGGTGGCTTATGATAACGTCCGGACACCAGATCAAACAAAAGGTTCATTACGCTGGCCTGGACATCGAATTTGGGCGCTTTCATGCTTTTCCTTCTCTTTTATTGCGTCTCCTGTAAAAAGAACAGGCAGGTATAGCACGACCAGCAACAGCCAAAGAGCCTTCTGTGAACACCTGGTGCTCCTTGAGCTGTTTCTGACGCCCCCTGCATCAACGAACCTTGAGTTTTACACTCCCTCACACCCCCCCCCCCTGCAATTTTCAACAAGCATTGGCATAGCCAATGGGTCTCGCCTTTGGGACCTTGTAAGTGTTTAGCCATGCAACAGTTGCGTAACTAAATACTTATAAGGTCCCAAGAGCGAGACCTGTTGGCTATGCCAAGCGGCCTTGCGGCTGAGAAAGTGAAAGTGATCGTGATTGCGATCGGGATCAACATCAAAGCGGCCTTGCGGCCGCGAAAGTGAAAGTAATTGCGGTAAAACGCGGTGCCCGCGCACATGCACTGTAGCTCTATGCTGGCCTGGTAGCACTTTTTGGAGCCCTCTCAATAAGGCTCGCCAGACCAGCGCATGCGCTGGGTCAGGCAAGACCTAAAAAGCATTTGCAATGCAATAGGTCTCGCATTGACGCGAGTTTGAGCTATTGACATTGAAAATAACTGCCTTTAATTTTAATTTTTTTAAAACATCAATAAAAGGCATTATTTACAATGCCAGTAGCTTAACCTCTTCAGTGCCCATGACGAGATACTCTCGTCATGGAGCACGGTTGCGCTGTGCCCATGACGAGACTATCTCGTCATGAACCCCACCCACTAGTGCAACGCCCGGCACAGGAGGCGGAAAGGGCCTGGCACTGAAGGGGTAAACTGTCGTAACTGCGAGGCCTATTGCATTGCAAATGCTTGTTTCTATTGAATACACACTGCCACCTTTTAGATAAATCATTTCCACCTGGATGTCCGATGAAACACTCTGCACCTCCCTCAAGGCAGGCTTTGACCAGATACTTGTAGGTTCTTGACTGTGTTGATGTGACCCTCAATGCTAGGATTACGGAGCCACCCCAGCTGCTGAACCCTGTGAGAACGAAGGACAGACTGCACTGTATGGGACAGACGTGGGCCTGACCTTCTGGATCAGACTCAAAGGCCAATTGACACCTTTGCGGTGAGGGCGTGCTTTAGAACTGTCTGACCCGCTTCCTGTGATGACCAAGAAACAAGAACACGTAATCAGTAGGACTGTGAGGTAACCTGCAGCAGTGACGTCTGGCGGGTGAACTAGTTCTGTCTACTTGTGCATCCCTTCACCCCACTCCTTGCAGTCTGACTTAGGGCAGAGTGGAGTTGTTTTGGTTGTGGGCAAGTGTGGCTCTAAAGTTGCATGATTTTGTCTGCACTTAAGTACACAACTGATGGATAGATGCTTGAAATAATCTCAGCCACTGGTCACTCGGGCCGCATCCCAGTCCGTCATTATTTTGCACACCATGCCACTTCAGTTTTGACCCAGCCATATGCAAATCACTCTTGACCGTCTGCCAATGGGAACAGTCCAGCCAAACGTACTTTTAGGAAGACAGTGCCCCACATCAGAAGACTGTTTAAAGAAACAAGAACCCATAACCACTAGGATTTAGAACGGTTGGGGAGCCTATTGCGATGATGCCTGACTCGCGGACCTGCTCTGTTTATTTGTATTTCACCTCACTCCTGGCAGTCTATTTGCTAGGCTGCATTTGTCTTGGCTGGGAGCTAGTGTGCATCTGAAGGCGCAGAATTGTCGTGAATGTCCCAAAATACAGCTCAGTTTGAAAAGCCTTTAACCAGGAGGTGGCCGCCTTCAGTCAGTCCAGCTTGACCAACATTATTATCTCCTTGTCCTCCTGGACCTGTCTGCAGCCTTCAGTACCTTCCACTACCACTGTGCTTGCAACTCTTTCTTTCTTGGATATCACTTGCGCAACAGTGAAATGTTTAATCTGTCTGAGTGCCTGTCGCTCTAATCTCCATAGATCAGGCCTCCAGGCTGCCTCTTGCTTTCCCTTTCTACAGTTTCCTTTTTGATTTAACATATCACCTATGTGGATGATTTCTGTGTCATTTTCTCATTTCTTTCTTTCCTTCACACCGACTCTTCATATTATCCGCAGCTAGATGCATTTCAAGGAACATGGTCAACCACAACTAAACACCATTGTGTTTTACCTCTGTCACATACCTTCAGTTCCTATCAAACCAGAATGGTGCATTTCTGAATTTGTAAAATCTCTGGCTACACACACCAAACACAAACCACAGGTAGCCTATAATTGTACGTGGATAACCGAAAAACTAATGTTGTGAGTGACATCCTGGCCTTTGTTGTAAAAATCTACTGAGTTGTGTAGTTGTCTATAATTTGGCTCTTTATGGCTGTGTAGGAGAGTAGGGTCTGCTATCCTATGGTCACTCCAAATTTTTGCTTCGCTGGTTTTTGACATATTGAGGCTGTGGGCCTGCTAATCAGACCCCCAGCCTGCTGTTCTCTCTACTAAATTGACACTATGCATCAGGTGCATAACCAATTGGAATTGGATCACCCTGTGAGCCCCTGTACCAGTGTACACTAGGTACCCAGGGCATTGGTGTATCTAAGGCCTGCCAGGGGCTGAAGCATGTATTATGCCACCCCTGGCCTGGCCTAGCAATTTGACACAACTGGCTGATCACTCAGCTGGGGTAAGTTGGTGTATCCACCTCTTACTTAGGTGTAGTGTACCTATACCTAACCTTAAATGGGACACATGTTAACCTATAAGTCACTGCTATGGCAGGCCTTAACAATCCTGAAGGCAGAGTGCTTGGTTTCATGTGAGATGGTGCTCTGGCATGAGCTGTGCCTGTCTGCAGTGGTCGGAACTACTTCCTTCTACCGTTTCCAGATATCGCCATACCATATACTCTTAAGTGCATTATGAACCTCGTGGTTAAATGCTATCTTTGGTTTGGCTTTATCAAAACATGTTGAGTAAGGTGTCATACGAATTGGAATACTAACCCCTCGCCAATTCTAGCGACGGGGTTAGCATTCCACCCTTCTAGAGGGACACAACATGTACAGAACCTGAAACCCGGGTAAAATCAGACATAGCCTCAGCTGCCACCACAGACACAAGTCTGCCCTCCTGCTGCTGGGAGTCCTTCCAGCTTGGGAGACGTGGACAAAGGGTTTCCTGCCAGGGGAGGTGCGAGCACCACCCCAGACAGGATTTTGTGTATTGGTCAGGTAGGGCTTGAAAGGAATCAGACATGCCTGAGGCTCACAAGGAGCCTCGGTGCATATGCCAGTTCAAACCGGTCCTGGGGCACACCAGCCCCAGACCTGGGGCGAGCTGGACAAAGGATTGGGGGTGTAACCACCCCCCTTCCTGGTCCCACCCTTAGGGAGGGACCTAGCAGGTAGTCCGGCCCCTAGAATCCGCTTAAAGGTAGGAGCTGTGTCCTAAGACTTCAGACATCCTGGAATCAACTTAACCACAAGAAGAAGACGGGAACTTTGACGCTCTGCTGCACAGAAGACTGAAGGAATTCTCCCCTATGGTCAGGGAGTGACCATCTTGCTAACGCAAGCACCAACCAGCGAATCGACGTCTGCTTTGCCGCCGCCTCCCGCCCGAGCCCAGAGACCGACAAGAACTGGACCTCCAGACCTCTCACAGCCCAATCCACAGTCCCTGCAAAGAAGGAACCCGTGGAGGCACCGAGACACGTGGAGCCAGCCATCTTGGAAGACACTCGACAAGCTGCAAGCGCGACAACAGAGGCTACCTCCGAGTTGTGCTTTGGGTCCTGAGAAGCCCAACACCGCCGACAGCGAGAGCCTGCGTGGGACAGCTCGTGAACAGACTCCTGGACGTCGTCGACCTTCAGGGACCACGTGGCTGCAGAGACAAGCTACACCTCTTCACCTGTTTGCACCCGACATCGCCTGGTACCTACCTGGTGCCACGCCGGTCACTGGCTAGTGACTGTGAACACTGTCCCCTCTGCTTACAGGTCTTCTACAACTCCGATCCATCCTTGGATCCACCGCATCTCTTCTGGACCGACTGCCTGCAGCATCTTTGTCGTCAGGCTCCATTGAACATATAGACGAAACCCGACGCACTTCAAGCCCTATGCACCCGCTTCCTGTGGGTGAGGTAAAGCTGGCACTCCGGTGCACAAGTGTAGAGTAACATCTCTAATGTCTAGGTTTGAAGTCTTGATTTCGTAGTTCAACCAGAAGACCCTTCTAGCAGTAACTTTTGAACTTTTACGCACCCGTTGAAAACCTATGGGAGCCCGCGTGTAACTTTCCTCACTGCACACGCGACCCGTGGACCTCCTGGTCACTAACTGAAGTTAGCTCCTTGTAGGCCCAGCGATTCCAGATGCCCTCGGCCTTTTCCCTTTCCTGTTCGTGCTACTTATACCACTATTTTAGTATATGGTTTGAGCGGCCACCAGGGCCTATCCATATAAAGTGCAACTTCTGTATATTGTGATACTTTCTTGTTTAACGATTTGTGCTTCTGTGCTCATAAAGAGTCTAGGGGATACTTTGAGTAATAAATACATATATATTTTGAATATATATCTGTGTGGTGTCCTTTCATTGGTATAAAAGGGGTTTACATATGGTAAAACAGCTTGCTTTACATGCCTAAACGAGTTTAGCCTGAAAGACTGCTTAGCCTACGCTACCACTAGGGCAGCTGGTCCGAAAAGGTTGACTTACAACCACACCATAAGGGTTGCTTGGCATGGTACAAGGTGGTCACTTTAACTAGTGAACATCATATACCAGGCCAACTTCTCACAGGCTGTCCTTGAGAGCCAGTAGTGTGACTGCTGTATTCTAATTCTGGGTATTCAATGCCGCAGTGTGGTGTTGCATCACAAATGGACATACTGGCTTACAGGTTGTTCCAAAGCTTTACCCCGGTTTTCAGAGTCCTGAATGAAATGGTGGCCGGCAATCTCATTAGGCCGTTTCCGTCTCTCTCTGGAGTTAGAATAACAAGGGCCGCACCATGCCTCACTGCATTGTCTGCTGGCCATGGTTCTCTGCCATGGTGCAGACTTGGCTCTCAGGGAGCCTGTCAGTGGGGCCACAACTCTTTCCTCCACGGTGAGCAGAAAGCATATCTGCGGCAGGGATTGGGAAGAAGGCACGTGTCAGGAGGCCAGGTTCCCTTTATAAATATTTGGTATAGACCGGAATTGAACAGATGGCAGTGTGGGAGGCAGGACTATAATATCGGGTGAGGAAGGGGATGCGGGCGCGGCCATGTGGTGTATGGCTCCTGTCAGTACTCTCACGATTAACCCCCTGCAGAGGTGATGTATAGCTGCTAATGAAATTTTAGGAGCGTACATAACCTAAAATAATAATGTGTAACTGAATAAATGAGCTATTGTTAACCTATGTGCTAACAGAGCAAGTCATAGTCAACTGGATATTCACTCTCTGTATCCATTTGATGTCGCTCTGAACCCCTCTGTGTAAACCAGTGCAGTTACTCAGTTATTCAGCTATCATTCTACCTGTTAGATTGAGAACCATTGTTTCCAAAGACACCTTCATATTAATATCCTTCAGGAGACCTCTCAGCCACTAATCCTCATTAATGCCTGGTTTAAGTATCCCCTTCTAGATCAGACTTGCGAAGGATGATCAATGAATTCTTTTTCTTCACCTTTTGATTTGTCGTTAGAACACCACACATTCTGTATGAGTTGATGGGAGTCCTTTTTACCTCCTATTTATGTAGGGAAACATTATGTTCAGTTGTGTCCTTTAAAACCATGTATCAAAGTGCGAGAAATGCTTGTTTATTTCTCACACGGGACCTGCCAAAGTCAGTTGTTTGTCCCAGAGCTTGTGCCACGGTTTGGGGAGATGTCCGCACTACCTAAAGAACTGGCTTCAGTCTTTAAACTATTATTTTTCACGAGTCTTTACCGAAGACTTTTTTTTACGTCTTTGAAAGAGATTTAATAGTCCCTTGTTATATCTTATCCATACCTTAAACTCACATAGTCTGTTTTGTGACAGCTCAACTACAAGCTGCAGGGCATACCAGGAAATTGGTAGGTATATCTGGTTCAGAGCATAATAGTACAATACAAGGATTTCAATGCATTTGTAGGAACCTGGAAAATGCTGCATCTGCTTGCATGAAGAGATCCGCGTCACTTCAAAATTGTCTTTCTCCAGTAGCAGGGCGGATGTGACAAAAGCTTCTTTTGGAAACTGGTTGTCAGGCATGCCATTCTGAAGGGATTTGGTGAACGTTTTAGTGTTTCTCTTGTGAGCTGAAATCAACAGAAGGTCCTCGAGGGAACATGTTGCCTGATGTCAGTCAAGCACTGGTGGTATTAATCCTAAATTGCTGTGGAAGCCAGCTCTGACCGGACAGACTCGTTCAGGATTAACCTTTGCCAGTTTCTCACTACGTGAACTTGTGCCTATCTGTCGGGTACTTCTGTTTCTGGGCTTATGCCCCTTTTCCCTACTCCTTCACAGCATCACATTGGCTTTACCCATCGTTTCTGGCTTTGATGCCTTTTCCCTCCAGAGGCTGGCTGATCTGTGCTGTTAGGTCCCGACGGCCATTGTGGTGCTGGGCCTTTATTATTTCTTCTGAAAAATTGAAGGAGGGTAAATAGGCAAATCACTTCTTGGTTAAACCCCCACCTCCTGCAAATTTTCCTGAACTCTGAGTACGAAAATCAAGCTGGGCAGCTGTTGCTCACCTTCCTGAGTGAAAGTGAGTGTGATGCTGTTATATGAATGCTTTCACAGTGGAGTCCCTCGGGAACATTTTCGGTGTTAAATGTTGCTGGAGTTTGAGGTAGATTATATAGTGAACAAGGCTAAGAAATCCCTGTTGAAGCTGGTTGGACTTGTGAGTAGTGTGGGTGGTTAATGGATTGTTGAGCAAAGAAGGTAGCACACCCTGTCCGATATAACTCTTAAACTTGTACAGAAGTATTTCGCTCTTTAACGCCTTTGCCAAACTAACTCCTCTCACTTATACCACTAGCGGTGTTGTGGGGCAGTGCCATGCAGGCATATATGACAGACGGAGAAGGTAGGGTTTCTACTTGTATACCGTAGAAATACACCTCCAACAAAAATGGTGTGTGAGCGGGACGTGCTCAGAAGATAATAAATGCATCTCCCGATGTTGAATTCGAAAAAACTATTGCATCGTGCCCAGTTGTATAGCCTTTATGTACAACATCGTACCGCCTAACTAAAAGCCAAGAGTATAACTTTCACCTTCAACCATTGCTATGAATGGGTCCTCATCAATGTGATCGCTTGTAAAACCCCACCCTATCTCAATGCTTAGCGGTGTTTAGGTAGTAGTCACTAGGAGTAGCTCTTCACCCTACAAGGAAACATGAGTGTGCTTTGACAAAAGGGACAGAGATCCTCAAAGCACTTTCACCTGTGACATGTTCTTATGTCATCCAACCTATCCATGCTGCATGGGTCATATGTACATCCAAGTTCCATAACACACTACACCACCTATGGGCTACACCTTGAGATTTGGTGTAGCTGTGGAGTTGGAGGGGTGGGTACGTCTGTACAGGTTTGGCCGTCCTGCTGCGGCTTGTCACTTTTCCTTTCTCATCTAGTAGAACCTCCCATCTCTGAAGGTTACCCTGAGACAGCGAACTGCTGTTATATAAAGAGAATGGGGTTAGTCTGCCACTGTTTATAATTTAACATCTTGTCCTCTAGCCTTTGCCAGCTTTAGTTGTGCGCTTAATTGTGAGGTGGGCCAGTGTTGCATTTTTTTTTTAATAAAGATCTGGAGTGTAGATAAATTGTAATGCATTGTTACAGTGTGATGACTGAGTCTCTCTTGTATATGCCATCTTGGTGCAGATTAGAGTTGAAGGAGGGGTAAGATAGCATGGGAGTGGGCTCCAGCAGCCTTCACATGGGTGATCCACTTGTGTCCAGGTTGCAGGAGCTCCCTCTTGCCTTTGGTAGCTCCCCTCCAAGCTACTAAAGGCTGCGTTCTCTTCCAGTCCAGCGTACCTGTTCACTGAGATTGTCATCCGTGTCCTCTCCTTGTCCAAAAGTGTTGGTGGATGTGAATTGGGGAGTTGCCTGTCGCAGAGCATAACCGTAGTGTTCGATCTTTGTATGGAACATCGGAGGATATCATCTCTGGTGTTGCGGAACTGCTGTCTACAGTGTGTTTGGCACGGAATCCCAGAAAATCAATTTTGGTCTAAAAGCCTACATTTAATAGTACAATTTAGTTCTGAAATATAACTTGTGAAATATTCCTGTACTTTGGTTAGGGTATAATGCCCAGGTACACTACTACTCTTCAGTAAAACTGTATGGGTCCATCAAAGGATTTTCCACCCATTGGAGGTGCATGCAGCGGGGGAGTGTTGAGTGAGGGAGGATCGTTGTTGGTGACGTCTCCAGGTAAGATGGGTTGAAAGCATTACTTGAGCAGGATGAGCATGCTCCCACTCAACAATTTATTTGTATTTGCAGAGCCGAAAACCCTCCAGCGTGGTGCTTGTGGCTGCCCAACTTTGAGTGTTACTCATTTGGCTGCATCGTAACCGGGGTGTGGCTTCACAGAACAATCTACTGAAACCATGGCGGACACACTGGAATTCAACGAAGTCTATCAGGAGGTCAAGGGTTCCATGGTAAGGGGATTGAGTTTATACCAAGAAGGTGGAATACATTGGTATGAATACTACGGGTTGTGGTTTAACTGATTTGTTATGCAGTTTATCACCCATACTCACACCTCCAGAAATAAAGAAGTTTGAGGTTCCTCAGAAAAGCACTTTTTTTTTTTAAATCAAATTGTTCAATATTACCCTCCTTGACAAAAACTTAGCTCCTCCTAGACATCTCTTCATGCCTTTGGGGGGGGGGAAGGGGCTGATTGTTGCCCTCCATATTACAAAGACCCTGACCTGGTATGGTCTTCACAGCCCTTTGTGCACCTTTTCTACCAACCCTACCACTCGTTTGCTCCCTTACATTCAATGCCATTGTGTGGGTAACGTATTTTGTTTGTCAAGTGTGCTCTATAAATATGCCGGTTGTGTCTGTTAACTTGCATCTTATCATGTGATACAGTACTGCTGAGCCAATCAGAGATGAGGGTGCTTGGAATGTGACATGCAGTGCCCCAGCTCAGTTGCTTTTTCTAATGCAAACTGATGTAGAACTGATTCTGCCCCCGCATTGCTGACCTTTCAGAGGTAATGCTGACATATCCCTGCCCAGCTCTACTAATCTGTCAGTGACGTGACTGAATCTGAACTAGTCCTACCAGTCTTTCAGAAGCAGATCTGGTATATCACTGACACTTTCACACCTAATCAGTTTGTTCTGGTGATCGTGAGAAGTGACTTCTCCCAAGTCCTGCCAGCCTACTAATTGTAATGCTGACATAGGATAAACTCTCATCCATGTCTGCTCGCATTTAGGAATGATCCTGACAGGTGACTGCAGTGTGGACAATTTGCCCCATGCGAGTTGTGACCGCTTCGGCCAGTTTGTGCTTTTTAGAATCAAATCTCTTTTTTTATTGGCCGAGCAGTTAAGAAGGCAATTAGACAGCATGCCACCTACAACCCTATTGGGTCGGCCGCGAAGTCTGGTAAAGTGTAATAGGCACAAGTAACATTATAATGGTCCATACATTTGGGCTAATGGTTGCACAGAATGTCGCCTACAACCCATTATGGGCCGGCCGCGTCTCAGGAGGGGGTGCAAAGCACTTAGTAACAATGATCAGGCTAATTAGTGAATAGAGCCACGCTCCGTCTTAGGTTACAACTCGTGAAGAGTCATTGTAAACGCATAACTGCTGAAGCAGCCACGTTAAAGATTTCAAACCGAAACAAGTAAAAACACAAAGAGAAACCTTCCCCAGATTAAGGGAAAGCTAAAGCCTCACCCTCCTCCCTTCCGAATGAGGCAACTGCTAAGAATTGATACAATCGGGGGAAATGCCATGAATCCTAAACCAGTCTAAAGTCCTAGTTGGGGCCCTGTCGTCTGCCTGGGAATCTGGAATCAACCACAGACTCTGTAGGTAGTTCGAGCATGTCAGCTCCCGGAACTCTGATGAAAGGATAGTGGTGAAGGGGGCCCAGATTTTAGTATATGCCAAATTATCCGCACAGGTCGCCATCAACAGCCGCTCCATGCCCAGTAGTGACCAGAGCTGATGAAGCCACTGCTGATGGTCAGGGACTTGGGCTATTGCTGACTAGTTGGGGCACAGACAACTTGCGGCATTAAGTGCCAAGGCCATCTGCCTTCCCTTGATGGAGCGGAGCAGGAACGTGAGTGCATTGGGGAGGCCTAGAAGAGTATATGCAGGGAATCTGGGGATTGTAGTATTCAAAGTTCTATCAATGTCATCGAGGATCTGATCCCAGAATCTAGTCAGTTTCTGGCAATGCCAGAGCAGGTGGATCAGTGTATCATAATTGCCACACCCTTGCCAGCATTGGACATCGCATTGGGCATTCCATTTCTGTATCCGTTGGGGGTGTAGTACCAATAGGAAGTAATCTTGGAGGCCGTTTCCGTGTGCCATGTATTGTGTGCTGCTCTCTATAGAAAATGTCTGCCCACTCCTTATCGAAGAGTGATCAGCCTAGTTCTTCCTCCCTCCGTTTCTGCCCAGGGGCACTGCATTTTAGCGGCACTTTTGTTAGGTGAAGATAGATTTCTGGGATGAACTTCTTGTCATCTTTCTTAAGCGGCCACTTCTCTAACAGGGTAATTGGTTCACCTGCTTTAGGCCAGGTGTCCGTGCCTAGCACCCAGTGTGTCAATTGCGTGTGTGTGAAACGGTCTGTTTCCAGCAAGTCATAGTCCGATTTGAGCTGATTGTGAGAAAGTGGCTCTGTATATACTGTTCCCTAATAGGTACAGGGTGTACAGAGTCCACAGTCCCCCAGAGGCTGATAGAGGTCAAAGTTAGGTATGACCTTACTCTCAAAAGTGGTAGCTTGGTCGAGCAGTAAGGCAGTACCAGAGGACAGTGTAAAGCATTTATTGTACACACTCAGCCAGCAAATGGTTTCACACACTCAATAACTGAACTCTAGGCCAATGGTTTATATATATAAAATATATGCTTGTTTTATTTTTAGAACCACAAAGGGAGTAAAAATATACTTTCTCAGAATGAGAGGTTGAATATAAATACTTTTGTCTTAAGCAATAAATTTGTGTAAACAGTCACAGTTGGTTGCAATAAACAATCCTATTTCCTAAACATAACAATGCATTGAGCTCAATGGTAAATTCAGGTTATATGTAACAAATTACTTTTCAGATTACTTTTGGAATTCCAGGTCTGGCTCCTAGAACCAGCCTGGGGTCAGTATTCAGAATCAAGTGATGAAAGTCGACTTAATAACTGTAATGATTTTTAAATAATATTTAGCTATTTCAAAAGTTAGCACTTAGAAAATATTTCCCAGAAAACATTCAATGGATCTCTATGGCAAGAAATTCAAGTTGCAGGTAGAGTACTTTATCGTTACTTTAGTAATCCAGGACTGGGTGCCTAGACCCAGGACTGGGGTCCTTATCAAAAGCAGGTAAGTAATTTCGTTTGCAGAAATGGTACGATTTTTAAAGAATATTTCAAATTTTCAAAAGTAGACACTTAGAAGAAATTTCTCAGAAAAGCAGACAATGGTTTCCTATGGGAGAAAAATGAGTTAGAGGTAAGTATAGTTGTGAACACTTTTCAGAGTCAGGGCTGGGCACCAAGATCCAGCACTGGGAGCTCACCTAGGAGCAGGTGAGTAAATTCGTTTTTGTCACTTGGCTGATTTTTGGTGAATTTTTGCAGTTTTGAAAAGTTGACACTTGGAAGATTTTTGAAGAAAAAGCCAGTCAATGTTACCCTATGAGGAAAATGAAGTTAGCGGTTTAAGGGTAAGTACTCGACTGGCAGAGTTGAAATTCCGGGCATGGACTCAGGGGTCCCCCAGTGTCAGGTAGGTACAGTTGGTTCACCCTCAGCGGTTTCAGGACGGCCGGGTGCAGAGAGAGTTAGGCCCAATGTTATCCTATGAGGGATAGGGGGGCCTTGGTTGGTGGCTGCTGTCTGGCAAGCCACGCGGTTGTGGGAGCTGGGCTCCTGGTCACTTACTCAGGGCAAGTGGGGAAGTAGGTTAGTGTAGAGAGGGCACTGCCAGGGCCACTCGGGCGGCTGGGTGCAGGGTGCTTTTGAGCCTTCGGGCGCTCAATGGAAATCAATGGGAATGTTCCGGTTTGGAAAAAGGCTGCAGGCTCGGGGACGAGGAGGTTTCAGGTGCCACCACCACTTCGAGAGGTAAGTTGGGTAGTTGTAGGTTAGGTGGGTACCCCGGGATTGGGCACAGGGGGCCGCAGGGCGCCGGGTGCAGGGGTGCCTTTTGACGTCGGGAATCTTACCCTCTAGTTGATCGCGGCTGGGGTGGCACTTGGTTCTGAGGCTGCAGGCTTCTTCCGGGATGTCGAGGGGGGTCCTTGGGTGCCGGACTCTGGGTCACAGTCGCCGTGGGGTCGTCCTCTGGGTCTTTGTCCACTCCGGCACTGGCCAGGCTTGGCTGGTGCAGAGTGTGTTGGGTCCGCGGTCCCGGGCTGGTGCCAGGGATAGCAAATAGGTTTCTTGAGTAGAGCCTCTACTCGTGGGAGTCCCAGGGGCTTAGAGCTAAAGGGTAGCCAGGTCCTCCGGGGTTGGTGAGGTTGCTGGCCACGAGGGATGCCGCGCTGGTGCAGGTTCGAGAGTCGACAGGCCGGTAGGGCTGGGGCCAAAGCAGTTGGTGTCTCCGTCTCTTTTTAGCAGCTGCAGGGCAGGTCTTTGTTCTTCTTGCTCTTCTTGTCGTTTTCTATCTGGAATCTCAGGAAGGAAGGTTCAGGGTGCCCCTAAATACTAGATTTGGGGGCGTTACAGGTAGGTGAAGGCCAGGGACCAATGGGTCCTTGTCCTGGGGTGGGTACACCCCCTATCCTGCCTCTCTCCTGTGGGAGGGGGGCAGTAGCCTAATCCTGATAGGGTAGGGCCTCCCATCTTCAAGATGGCGAGAGCCCGGAGATGTGCTTCACCTCGCCTCCCCCACCTGAGGGGTGGGGTGGGCAGGCTGGCACATCCCCTGTCCTTGTATGGGGTTTCCGGCCAAGCTTCCCGCCAGAGTGGGGGGTTGCAGTGGCCTGGGGAAACTCCAAATGGCGGCATGCCTTTGAAGCTTCCCTTGGCTCATCCTGGGGGAGGAGATTTCTCACCTCACCCAGGATGTGCATTGTTGCAGGCCCGGGAGAGCAGGGGCTCTTCCACCCAGGGGTCCAGCAACGTGTCTGCTGTGTGGCAGCCTGGGCAGCCTCAGAGCAGACGTGGATTGTAAGTTAGCTGTAAGGGGGCATCTCTAAGATGTCCTCTGGGGTGCTTCGTACATTAAATCCCACACTGGCATCAGTGTGGGTTCAATGTGCTGAGAAGTTTGATACCAAACTTCCCAGGCTTCAGTGTTGCCAATATGGTGCTGTGGAGCTCGTGTTTGACAAGCTCTCCGCACCATGTACTCTTAAATGACAGCACTGCACTTACAGTGCCCAGGAATGGACCCGGGTACTGTAGGGGCACAGGGCTCCTGCTCCTGTGCCCACACCATAGGCGTAATGCACCCAGCTAGAGGGGTGGCTGACATATGCCTTGGCAGTGTAGTTGATGGGCATGGTACACAGTGATGTGTGCCATGTCGACTCTTTGTTTTCTCCTGCACCCAGACACCCAGCCTGCAAGGGCAGTGTGTGTGTAAGGGTACAGGGCCTCTGAGGGTGGCACAATGAGCGCTGCAGCCCTTAGAGGCCTTCCCTGGCCACAAGGCCCTGGGTACCTAGGGTACCATTTACTAGGGGCTGACATGTGGCTAGGGTTTGCCAATTGGGAGTTTGTGTGGTTTAAGGAAGGAACATAGGCCCTGGGCACCTGATTGGCAGGAGCCCAGGGTACACTCAATCGAAGTACATTCAGCAATTTAGCAAAAAGTGGGGGCATACCATGCAAGAAAGATGGCACTTTCTCACACTGATCAAATGATATTAGGCCTTTGTGGTCAGAGACATCCCTCCACCCATTGTTTGACGGCACTCGGGGTCATGCCATGGGTGAAATCTGGATTAGAAAATAGAGGCATCATGGGTGAAGGGAATGTGGTAAGTCTTGCTGCAGTTGCTACCTTGTCCCAGATCTGGAGCATCGGGCGGGTTACAGGGGAGCAGTAGAGCCCCCAGGCTCGGTAAGGTCGAGGTAACCACACCTCACTTCAGATATGTGATCCTGCCACTGTCTGGTCCATGAAAATCCAAGGCTTCTCTGTAAGTGGCCGATTCCACTCCACCAAGTAGCACAGCTGCGGGGTCTGATAGTAGTGAGCTAAATTGGGAACTCGTAGCCCCCCCGCCCAATCCTGCTTTGAATGCTGCAGAAGCTGTTTCTGGAGCCTCAGTTTCGCTTTCTCCGAGATAAAGCGCTCAATCTTCCTCTGAAGACTAATAAGCCAACAGGAGTAGCTAGAGGAAGAGTCTGGAAGACATACATGGCAGTAGGGAGGACATTAATTTTTACTGCAGCAATTCTCCCAAGCCACGCGAGCGGAAGCCGTTGCCATTGCATCAGGTCTTTACGAATTAGGGTGAGAAGCTTTGAGTAGTTGGCCGCCTTGGTTTTCAGAAGACCTTTGCTTAGGACTAGGCCCAAATATGGGAGATCCTCGTTGACCCAGTGGAAGTCAAATTGAGATCGCAGGGCGTGTTCTGTGTGTGGTTGAGTGTGGCGATTCAAGATTGTTGGACCCGGCCTCGTGGCGTGGTCCTTAACCCCATGGATTGTGCCCGTTCCCCGACCCGGCCTTCACGGGCCAACCGTCTGAACTGCACCAAGGCCCTTCATCCTGAGCTGCACGCGGTCGCATACCCCTCGTGGCTCCGCCATCTTGTTGGCATCCACGTGACTCTGTGCACCAGCCAGCGCGACCCCGCTCAACCCGGCCTCGACCCCAGCGAAGCCCCGACATCCCGGCACCACAGACTGGCCAGGGGGTGCCGCAGGAACCATTCATCGCCCCCGGCGGAGGACAGTATCGATGGGACCCCCAACTGTCCTCCCCTCTCGAGGTGTGATCGCCCTGCAACTCCCTTGGGCCTGGCGCCTCTCCTGCTGGGCGTCTGGCCACCTCCACCCGGCCGCTCCGCCCCCCCCGGGCTCCTGGGTCCGGACATCAAAGGGCTCCAGACCTATATCTGGGGCGACCCCTCCACAGATCGGCAGTTGTATCCCGGAGTCGAGAGCCCTGCTGATTGAATCGCGGCTGACCCTACGGAGAAGAACTCTTGTCGGAACCATCACGAGCCCTGCTGACTGCGTCGCGGCTCCTTCTTGTGAACACTTTGAACCACCTGGAACATCGGAGCCCTGCTGACGCTGTCGCGGCCCAACCTCGCTGAAACCTTCCTCGGAGCCCTGCTGACGACGTCGCGGCTCGAGCTGAGCAGAAACCATCTTGAGAGCCCTGCTGATTGAATCGCGGCTCTCCACGAACTGTACGCCAGAGCCCTGCTGACGCCGTCGCGGCTCGACCCCTCCGAGATCCGGAGGTCCTCCAGCTTGAGGATAAGAACTGGGCCCCAGGTACCCTCGTACCGCATTCTTGCCAAAGACTGTCCCGCTACCCCTACCCTTCCAAAGAGACACTGAGACTTTTGGTGGATCCCTCGATCACTTCGTGTAAATATTGACCTCGTAACCTTTTTATTGATGATAAAGAATTGCTTGTCGTAAGACAACCTCCTTGAGTCCTGTGTGGTGGTGTTACTGTGCTAGTACGTGATAGGAGAAGGATCTCTCAGGAGACTTCTCGGCAGCGCTCGGCTACTTCGTACAGTGTGAGGGCCCCCCTTGGTTGTCTCGCCGACTCCTCGGGGTACGCCTTCCAACATTTGGTGGCCAGCGACGGGATCCGAGCCGAACGCAGTACGTACCAGCCAGTACCCACTAGCTACCCATCCAAACGAACGGCATCATGAGCAGCCAGGAAAACAAAGCGACAATGGAGTTCCAGCCCGAACGGCTGGAGGAATATACGCACAAAGAGTTAAAACAGTTCTGCAAGGACAAAGGCATTGCAACCACCGGCCTAGGTACCAAAGAGGAGATGCAGAAAGCGCTAAGGGCATGGTGGGAGGCCGGGGCAGGCCCCTCCCAGGAAGAAGGTCCCTTGCCCCTGACTGAGACCATATCAACCGCACTGACTCCGGCAACCGGAGGAAGAAAGAGCCTAGAAACCGGCCTCTCCGAAGACGAAATACGAGAGCGGGAGAGGGTCCGGAGCCACGAGCTAGAGCTCGCACGACTGCGGCTGGACGGCGAACTCCAGCTGGCAGAAAAGAAACTGGCCCTAGAGCAGCTACGGCTTCAAGAGGAGATAGAGGAGAAGAGACGACACCGGGAGTTGGAGGAGAAGAAACTGACTGTTGAGCACGAGCGCAGTCTCAAGGAGCTCGAGATCAAGGCCAAGAACGGAGGGACCAACGCCCCAGTACTAGAGACACTCTACCGCCTTCCGAGACCAAGGTACATATCCCGAAAGAGGTCGTCAAGGAGTATTACAAGAATGACGACATCCAACAATGGTTCAAGGCCTACGAGGTGGCCATGACCTCTCATCGGGTGCCCCGAAAAGACTGGGGCGCGGGCCTGTGGGGGCGGTTCCTGAGTGAGGGTCGAGACACGCTGCTCCAGCTGCCGGAGGAGGTGATGACCTCCTACGATCACATGAAGGAGGCCCTGCTCACCCGCTACGGGCTAACCGCGGAAATGTACCGCCAGCGGTTCAGAGACTGCAAGAAAATCCCGGGTACCACCTGGGTGGAATATGTGGACTTTTTCAGTCGGGCCCTAGAAGGGTGGATCAAAGGGAGCAAGGTAACCACCTACGGGCAGTTGGTCGACCTCATCGTGTGGCAACATCTCTCCAACAATTGCTTCGTGGAACTGAGACAGCACCTCCTCGACAGCAAAATGACCGACCTGCGAAAACTTGCCGTCGAGGCCGATCGATGGGTCAACTCCCGGGTCCCCCGGAACTCAATGGGGGAGTACCAGAGGAACCCCAACGGACCCCCCCGCCAGCGCGGCGGAGGAGGAGGGCCGAACAGGAACCGAGACCCTCCCGCCGGGGCCCCCCGGACCCCCCCTCAAGGGCCACCGCAGCAACTCTCCCCGAGCCTAGCCCGAAGGGGGGCGGGCCCGGCCCGACCCGGACCACGGCCACCAGTGACCTGCTACGGCTGCCAACAAACCGGACACTATGCCAGTGATCCGGTCTGCCCCCTGAACCGAAGAAACTGGACCGGCGGGCCCCCGCCCCGACAGCTGGCGGCCGCCGCCCTGGGAGAAGGAGAAGAGGAAGAGGAGGCCCTCGACCGAGGGAACACTGAGTGGGAGCCGGCAGCCATGTCCCTGGTCTGCCTGGGTAGCCGAGAAATGGTACCCTGCACCCCCATCCCAAGCAACACCCAGAAGTACCGGCAGCAGGTCACGGTCAATGGACAACGGGCCGAAGCCCTTCGTGACACAGGCGCCAGTATCACCGCTGTCCGCTGCCACCTGGTGACCCCTGAACAGATTCTACCGAATGTACTGTGCCCCGTACGGACGGCCGACAACAGTGAAAGCCTGTGCCAGATGGCCCTGGTCCCCTTCGAGTGGGGAGGGGTGACGGGCCTGCTGAAGGTGACGGTGCGCGACGATGCCCCGGTCGACTGCCTCCTGGGGAACGACTTGGAGAGTTCCCCCTGGGCTCAAGTAGAGCGACGAGAGCACCTCCGAATGTTGGGACTAGCTGACTGGGCCTGCGCCATCACCCGGTCCATGACCGCCCGGGCCCCCCGCTCATCCTCGACCTCCGGGGCCGCCCAAGCCGAGGGGCTCACACCCCCTCCCACCAGCAGCGAGGAGGAGGCGGACACCGACCCTGGACCCAGCGAATCCTCCCCCGAAGAGATGGCTTCCCCGAGCGCCCCACCAGAGCTGACACAATGGCGACACGAAGGGGGCCCCACCCGAGAGCAGTTCCAGCAAGAACAGCAGTGCGGGGTCACATACAAGTTCACGACCCCCTATCACCCTCAGGGGAACGGACTGGTTGAGCGTTTCAACCGAACATTAAAAGGGATGATCCAGGGCCTGGAAGAGCCCCTCAGGCGGGAATGGGATGTCCTGCTGCCGTGCCTCCTGTTTGCCTATCGGGAGGTCCCGCAGAAGTCCCTGGGGTTCAGCCCGTTTGAACTATTGTATGGACACCCGGTCCGCGGACCGCTCAGTCTGGTTAAGGAGGGCTGGGAGATGAAGCCCCAAGGCGCCCCTCCTGACGTCTACCGATACCTCCTGACCCTCTGAAACCAGACCCGCAAGTTCCGAGCCATGGCCGAAGCCAACCTCGAGGCCAGCCAGGAGCACATGAAGCGGTGGTACGATCGAAACGCCTCCACCATAGAATTCGAGCCAGGTCAGAAAGTATGGGTCATGGCCCCGGTCGAACCCGGCGCCCTCCAGGACAAGTGGACCGGGCCCTTCAAGGTGGTGGAGAAGAAAAGTCCCGTCACCTACCTGGTCGACCTGGAGTCCCCCCGGAACCCCCTCCGGGCCCTACATGCTAACAGGCTAAAACCCCACTTTGCCCGGACCGAACTGAGCCTGCTGCTGGCGACCGACGAGGGGGGCGAGGACGACCCCGAGCCCCTGCCCGACCTCTTGCAGTCCGACATTCATGATGGATCGATCGAAGGGGTCCAACTTGCCTCTTCCCTGACTCGAACAGCGCAACGGCTGCCAGCAATTGCTGCGGGACTACGCAGCCCTCTTCTCCCTCACCCCGGGGGTGACCCACTGGTGCGTCCACGACGTCGACACCGGGGAGAGCCCCCCCGTGCGACACAGAGCCTACCGGGTGCCTGACCGAGTGCGGGCCTGCATCCAGGCCGAAGTAACGAAGATGCTGGCCCTGGGGGTCATCGAACCCTCCGACAGCCCGTGGGCCAGCCCTGTCGTCCTGGTGCCCAAGGCCGCAGCTCCCGGACACCCCCCAGAGTTGCGATTCTGCGTGGACTACCGAGCCCTGAATGCCGTAACCAAGACAGACGCCCACCCGATACCCCGGGCCGACGAGCTCATCGACCGCCTGGGGGCCGCTCGCTACTTGAGCACGCTGGACCTCACCGCCGGGTACTGGCAAATCCAGCTCACCCCCGGCGCCCAAGAAAGATCCGCCTTTTCGACCCCGGATGGGCATTACCACTTTCGGGTGATGCCCTTCGGAATGAAGAACGCCCCGGCCACCTTCCAAAGACCGGTGAACAAGGTTTTGGCCGGGCTTGAGGCCTTCAGCGCGGCCTACCTCGATGACATTGCCGTGTACAGCAACCACTGGGCAGAGCACCTCCTCCACCTTAAAGCCGTCCTGGCCGCCCTCCAGCGGGCCGGGCTCACAATCAGGGCCAGCAAATGCCAAATCGGCCACGGATCCGTGACCTACCTGGGCCATCAAGTGGGGAGCGGGCAGGTGGCCCCCCTCCAAGCGAAGATAGATGCCATCCAGGCCTGGGAACCCCCCACTACCCAGACCGCTGTCCGGGCCTTCCTGGGTCTCACCGGATACTACCGGCGGTTTATCCGGGACTATGGGAGCATTGTTGGCCCCCTCACAGAGTTAACGTCTAAAAAGCAGCCCAAGAAGGTGCACTGGACACCCCGCTGCCAAGCAGCCTTCGACACCCTAAAGACAGCCATGTGTACGGCTCCGGTGCTGCAGGCCCCGGACTACAATAAGGAGTTCGTAGTGCAGACGGACGCCTCCGAGTATGGGATCGGGGCCGTCCTATCCCAAGCCGACGAAAAGGGGCTCGACCGACCAGTGGCCTTAATCAGCCGACGACTACTGCCCCGAGAGCAACGATGGAGCACCATTGAGCGTGAGGCCTTCGCTGTAGTGTGGGCCCTCAAGAAGCTCCGGCCCTACCTCTTTGGTACCCACTTCCGGGTCCAGACCGGTCACCGGCCCCTGCGGTGGTTAATGCAAATGCGGGGCGAGAACCCCAAGCTGCTGCGGTGGTCCATCTCGCTACAAGAGATGGACTTTGACGTCGAACACCGGCCCGGCAATGACCACGCCAACGCCGACGGCCTGTCCCGCTTCTTCCGCCTTGACGAGGAGAATCCCCAAGGAGATGGGTGACTCTCCATGCCTTCGGCTGGGGGGGACGCCTGTTGGACCCGGCCTCGTGGCGTGGTCCTTAACCCCATAGATTGTGCCCGTTCCCCGACCCGGCCTTCACGGGCCAACCGTCTGAACTGCACCAAGGCCCTTCATCCTGAGCTGCACGCGGTCGCATACCCCTCGTGGCTCTGCCATCTTGTTGGCATCCACGTGACTCTGTGCACCAGCCAGCGCGACCCCGCTCAACCCGGCCTCGACCCCAGCGAAGCCCCGACATCCCGGCACCACGGACTGGCCAGGGGGTGCCGCAGGAACCATTCATCGCCCCCGGCGGAGGACAGTATCGATGGGACCCCCAACTGTCCTCCCCTCTCGAGGTGTGATCGCCCTGCAACTCCCTTGGGCCTGGCGCCTCTCCTGCTGGGCGTCTGGCCACCTCCACCCGGCCTCTCCGTCCCCCCCGGGCGCATGGGTCCGGACATCAAAGGGCTCCAGACCTATATCTGGGGCGACCCCGCCACAGATCGGCAATTGTATCCCGGAGTCGAGAGCCCTGCTGATTGAATCGCGGCTGACCCTACGGAGAAGAACTCTTGTCGGAACCATCACGAGCCCTGCTGACTGCGTCGCGGCTCCTTCTTGTGAACAATTTGAACCACCTGGAACATCGGAGCCCTGCTGACGCTGTCGCGGCCCAACCTCGCTGAAACCTTCCTCGGAGCCCTGCTGACGACGTCGCGGCTCGAGCTGAGCAGAAACCATCTTGAGAGCCCTGCTGATTGAATCGCGGCTCTCCACGAACTGTACGCCAGAGCCCTGCTGACGCCGTCGCGGCTCGACCCCTCCGAGATCCGGAGGTCCTCCAGCTTGAGGATAAGAACTGGGCCCCAGGTACCCTCGTACCGCATTCCTGCCAAAGACTGTCCCGCTACCCCTACCCTTCCAAAGAGACACTGAGACTTTTGGTGGATCCCTCGATCCCTTCGTGTAAATATTGACCTCGTAACCTTTTTATTGATGATAAAGAATTGCTTGTCGTAAGACAACCTCCTTGAGTCCTGTGTGGTGGTGTTACTGTGCTAGTACGTGATAGGAGAAGGATCTCTCAGGAGACTTCTCGGCAGCGCTCGGCTACTTCGTACAGTGTGAGGGCCCCCCTTGGTGGTCTCGCCGACTCCTCGGGGTACGCCTTCCAACAAAGATTAGTTACTTTTGCAAAATTACATGAAAGCCCAAGAGCTCTCCGAACACTGAGTTCCGCGACAATAGCCGAGAGAGATGTCAACGGCTGAGTGTTTGAGAAGATGACATCGTCAGCATAGAGGCTGATCAGATGTTGGTCCAATGCAAAAGAGCTGCCCCTAGCATTAGGGTTGCCTTTCAATCTCTGCGCCAAGTGCTCCATATAGAGAGCAAAGTGAAGTGTCGAGAAAGGTCAGTCTTGCTTCGTACCTCGGGCAATAGGAAAGCCACAAGACCATACGGCATTCACACACAGGCCGCCCTGGGGGAGCAATAAAGGCTCAAAATCCAGTTCCTAAAGCGCGTGCCCATACTGAAGTGTTTGAGAGTCGCGAAGAGATAGGGCCAGTGCACTCTATCGAATGCTTTTTTTAGCGTCCACTGCCAGTAACAAGGTTTTTTCCAGAGAACGCTGTACCTTGTCTTATCAAATGACAGATGCGTTTAGTGTTGTCACCAACTTGCGACCGTGGTCAAACCCTGAGACGATGGACTAGGATGCTAGCAAACAATTTCGCATCCATGTTCAGGAGTGAAATTGGACGGTATGAGCTGCAGTGCTTTGGGTCTTTCCCGGGCTGAAGGATGACTGAAATCGAAGCTTGAAGCATCAACTCTGTAAGGGTGCCCAATTTGGCAAAGGAATTAAACAGATGAGTGAGTATGGGGGTGAGTTCCGAGCAGAAAGCTGTGTAGAATAACTCACTGAATCTGTCCGGTCCTGGGGAGTTCAGGGGCTTCAGGCGAGCAATCGCTGAGATCCTCTTCAATGCAAATGGGCCTGTCTAATGCTTCTGCTTCAGCTTGGGGAAGTGGGGCAATCGCCGCCGCCTGTAGATATCCCTGTGGGTCTCTGAGATTTCCGGGTATACAATTCAGCATAATAGGCCTGGAATAAATCCGCAATACATCCGCAATGCTGTTGGTCACTTCAGCCCAGGAAGCCGTCTGGACCGTTTTAACCGCATGTGCAAATTGCTTAGTGCGGAGGCGATGCGTGAGCATATGACCACTTTGTTGGTCCCTACGTAATATTTGTTTTAGGCGCAACATTGCGTACTCGCCTCTATTCAGATCGTGCATCCCGCACTCCTCCAACCATTCCCACCCCCTGCAAATAAAGCCCCAGTGTCACCAGGTCCAAGGCCAGAACGGTCTCGCTTAGCATCCATCACTATGTTTAGGTTGCCTGTACTCCTGCGGTCTCCTGGGCCAGAGCTGGAGTACCACCAAACCACAGGGGGAGGGGAAGAGGATGCATCACTGACTGCCCCCAGCCCCTTGTGATTAAAAGGGAACTTAGAATTATACTAATTGGGTCTCCCTTCAACCGCAACCACTGTATGCATAGATCTCGGGCACATGTCCATCTGTGTCCACACTACAGTTGAAAACCCCTCCCTTAATCTTTCTCATGAGGGATTATTGGCATCTGCATGTCTCCCATTCAGCTATAGTATGCGTACATAATTTCTGCTGCTTTACTGTTATGTAAGGTACAAAGATTGTACTCCCCAAAGAAAAGACATCTCATGGAAGCTATCAAGGGATCACTGATGTTAAAAAATTTTGTATTCCACAATTCTCATTGGTGCGCTCCTGAAGGAGAATTGAGAGCTGTGGGTATGTCTGCAATTCATATTTATACTGAGCACGTAGTCGAGCACGAATTGTCAAGAGTGTGGTGTTTGTAGCCCCAAACCTGAAATGACCCACATACTCATCTATGCCCATCCTTTGCTGAATGTGTGCGGAGTCTCTACCCCCTGTAGGTGTCGCACAACACCACTACAGACTCCTTTTTACACTCTCATTGTGAAGGTTACATTTGCTCGCATGCCACCCAGCACATGATTAAAAACACAAGGCATGTTTCCTTCCTAACGTTACAGGACAGTTGCAGAAATCTGTTACGGGTACTTTAGTGTAATGGTTGGTGGACATGCCAAAAGTCCCTCGTCACAAAGAGGATCTGTAGGAAAGTACTCTATTTTTTATTTTTTTTTTTGCATGGTTGCGCCACACTTTTTGCCTGATGATGTTTTTTGACTAAGTGTGCCCTGGGTTACTGCCACCCAGGTACCCAGTGCCTATGTTCTTTCCCTAAAACTGTACTGTTGCAAACCAATTGGCAACTCTCTGGCCACATGTAAATCCCTTGTGAAAGGTACCAAGGGCACTGTGACCAGGGACGTCGGCTAAGGACTTATAGCACCTATTGTGCCACCCTTAGAGGCCCTGTACCTTCACACACACACACACAGCCATTGCAGGTTGTGTGTTTTGGTGCAGAGAAAAGTGAAGTCGACATGCACACATCACTGTGTGCCATGCCTACAATCCATTGCCTATGGCTTAGGTAAGCCAAACCTCTAGCAGGGTGCACTGTTCCACTGGTGAGGGTACAGGTGCATGAGCCCTGTACCTCTACAGTGTCAAAGTCCATTCTTAGACAATGTAAGTGCAGTAAAGCCATAAAGAGTAGATTGTCTGGGAGTTTCTCATTACGAACTCCACAGCACCATAAGATCTTTCATGAAACCTGGGAAGTTTGGTATCAAACTTCTCAGCCCATTAAACCCACACTGCCAGTGTGGGATTTAATTCCAAATGCACTCAGAGGGCATCTTGGCGATGCCTCCTGAAAAACGACCTAACTCAAGTGTCCTGGCTGAGTGACTGCCTGCCAGCTGCCACCACCAGACTTGTTTCTGGACACCTGGGTCGAGAGTCTCCCGCTCTCGAGGTCTTGAAACAGAACATATCCTGGGTCGAGGTGCCAAGCCTCCTCCCTCAGGATGGGCAGGGTCCACAAAGGGGAAGCTGCACAGGCCTGCTGCCTTTCTGAGCTAACCCAGCTATTTGCTGCTCCCAGCAAACTGTTTTCTACCGGCTCTGACCCCCACTTTGGACGGAGAATCGGTGGGAAAACCAAGATGGGAGAGGTGTGCCCACTTTTGCCAACCCCACCCCTCGGGTGTTGGAGACGAGGCGAAGCACAACTCTGTCCCTGCTATCTTGAAGATGGTGGGACCCAGCCAACCAGAGTGAGGCTTATGCCCCCCTCCCACTGAAGGTTGGCATAATAGGGGTGTAGTCACCCAAGGAAGGGACCCATTGGTCCCGATCTGTACCTACCTGAAATGCCCCTTAATTTAGTATTTAGAGGCAACCCCGAACCTTGACTCAGACGAGCAAGAAGTGGAAGGACCGAAGAGCCGTGCTGAAGGAAGAAGAGGACGACACCCACTACCTTGGCCCCAGCCCTCCCGACCACTCTAGACCTCGACCTGCTCCAGCGCAAACCCAGCTTGTCCTGCAGCCCCCTAGAATCCGGAGGACCTGCCCTGCCTCCCTACAAAGAATTTGTCTCCCGTGAGCACCGGACTTGCTCAAGAAACCAGACTCTGGCTCTGGCCAAATTCGTGAGTCTGCACCACTACGCTCTGCACCAGACGCCCACGGCCAGAGTTCGAGTGGCCCAACACCACAAGGAGGTCTCCCTAGTGAACTTGACCAGGGATCTGGTGATCCCTGGGGTACCCCGACCGAGACTGGAGCTGGTAAGCAAAACCAGATGCCTAAAGACACCCCTCCACCTGAAGCACCACGGCCTTTGGTAGCCCAACCGACGGTGTCCAGGCCTCCCCCTGCTGCATCCCAACTTACCTCTTCAACCAGTGGTTGCCTCCAGAAAGTCTTTGTGCCAGAGCCTGCAGTGTTTGTTCTGACTGGAGCTTCCCCATTGAAACAAACAGGACACCCAACATCGATCCTGCACCCGGCTGCCCCTATGCCACTGTGGGTGCCCCATGTGTGCTAACTTGGACCCCTCTTTGCCCTGCACAAAATCCTGAACTGTAGCTTTCAGGAGTAGGTGAGGAAATCAGATTTGAGAGCATAAGGCTAAGCTCAGTGGAAGGAGTGTGGGCCTCACAGATTGTGGAACTCCTCTGCTACCGGAGTCAAAAATTGTGAACCTGCTCCATCACCGACCCTTTCTGTAGGCTGCCTGTACCCATTTTCTCAGTCGCTTCAGAACAACCACTAAGACGGGCTGTCTTCAGCTCCTGGTTTTGGAGCCGGTTTGCCTTGGTTTGAAGAGAGAGTCTGGAATCCTGAACTATTTGAGCTATCATTCTGGCCTTTGCAGTTCCAGAACAAACGATATTTGAAGCTGCAGTCACCCATTTCCTTAATCTTACCAAAGGCTCTCTGTGCCAGCACGATTGGCTGTCGGAGCCTCGCCTTTGAAAACCTTCACCACATCCGGCATTTACTGAGACGCAGGACCATGACACGCAAGGATACTGAATGCAGGGATAAATCATCAAGTAGTCTTTTGGCGCTATAAAATCAATCGCTGGAATTCAGGTGGGCCATTAACTGAACTCTAAAATACAGACCTGTATTTTACCCCCTCATCTGGGTGCCAGCAACTTGATACTTTCCCCAGGAAAATCATCTGAAGCTCTGAAAAATGTCTTGCTGAAGGGCACCTCATGTTGGTTGTGCATTTTTGCCCAGTGTATGTGCTCTGACCCCTTAAACATTTTGAGATTGGCTTAAAATCTGATTGGCACATTTGGCTTTTATTTAAGGCCATAGTATATGGGGAAGAACTACACTCATGATTGGAAAGGCAAATGCAACTTAACTGCAGCATCCATTGTGCCACCCACTACAGGGGCAGTGAAAGCATGGCTTTACTCAGTGTCGCCTGACAGCAGCAGTTTGAACCCTGCTGTGCAGAACTTTCATGTTAACATCAGTCTTAACAGGTAGGAAACCTTATTTTAAATATCAAATAAGTCATCCCGTAGCACATTTTGCTGCCCACGCGGGAGGGTGAATAACACATGAGTAGAACATGTGTGACATTAGGAATGACATGTTGCCACAGTGGCTTGGCCTAAAACTCTATTGTCACTGGTCAGACTTTATCTGGTAGATCGGAAAAGTCAAAGTACAAACAACAAACTCTATTCTGCAACTTTTAATAAAATTCCAATCTTAAAGTCAGATTTTTATTAAATATGTGGGGAATGTAGCTTTTGGAAAGTTACCTTTAGCCTACTTGAAGCTGCTGCATGCTGTTTGGTATTAGTTCTTGAGTAACAGCCCAGCCTTTACTTGGCTGAAATTTGGTGTGAAGAATTTTGAAAACTGCTTCCAGGGAAGGGACTATAGCTTGGGAGCAGGAGGTGTTTTCCTCCTCTGGCAAGAAAACCAGTTGGGTGGGCCCATGGATGTAATTAACTTTAAAGGGGCCTGCCCTGTTGCAAACAAATATTAGCTAGCACTTGAGAAACCTCAACCTTTGTCTCCCTAGCCATGCTGGCATGAACCCCAGTAGGAGTAAAGCTACCCCTGAACAGATTTTAAGTGACCACAGAAGAGCAGATTGCTCATTACACAGGTCACATACACCTGTGTGTGGGGGCACAGGCTCTCCATAAGGGGAGAATTGTTGTTTATCTTCGATTTTGATGGTAAGGGTCCCTGGGATTGTTTGCAGTAGAGCAAACCGGAACCGCTAAGAAAGTGGGTAGGGTTGCTCACGGGAACTTTTAACCCATAGGTTAGGGAGTACCCAGCGCTCACCCCTCACGTACTAGGCATAAATGTGTCACCACAATGCATGTCCTCAGAACACTTTCTGACCCTTCCGAAGATCGGAGGAGGATTGGACCTGCTGTCTGACCTGATTGAAGTCCTGAAGGACTGGACCTGCTCACTCTTGTACATGGGACAAAGAAGTGAACTTTAGGGGTCAGGTGGCTGACCTCCTGTGTGGTCTAGGGGACCATTAGTTGCTGGAGGCCTTTTCCTCTGACCACTGACAACTTGACTTTGCTGTGTACTCTGCCTAGCACCCTGAGAAGTCTCCAAGTGCCCTCCCTGGAGCTTTAGAAGTGTGCTCACACGATTGTTTAGGTACCAGAAGAAAGTTTGGAAGCTTTGAAAAACTTTTCCTTCAGAGCATCAGCTGGCTCTTTACATGTTATACCACTAAGTGGTCATATCGTGCACAGAGTCCAATGATACAGGGCTCAATGCAAACCCAAAGTGCTCCATTTGTAGTAGTGTGGGCGAGCAGCCTTAGGCCTAACATGGAGGAGCGCAAGACATTTGTTATACACACATTGACTATTAAATGACACAACTCTAAAAGGAGATCCACACCAATGTTTTAAAAATAAGCCTTTCTTAAGATTTATTTTAAGATCAATATCTTCCTAAAAAGGTAAGTATGTGTTTGAGGCAGATGAGCTGCAGATTACACACTGTGCATAGATCGCCATCTGGTGTTGGGCCTTGATGTTTGCAGTTGTTAGGTCTCGCCTGAGACAGCGCTTTAGCGCTGCTCTGGCGAGACTTATAGTAAGCGAGTTTTGGAAGTGCAAACAGTGGCTTTTCAGGCCTCCAAATACAGTGCATGTGCCCCGGGCGCGCGCACCATTTGGCAGCCTGAAAAGCACTGCCTGATCACTTGCTTTGATGTCCTCAGTGAGCCGCGCGGCCACTGAGGACATCAAAGTGCACACCATTTGCCACCCCCTTGTTTTTTCCTTTGATCCCTATCTTTCCCTTCCTCAATCTCACCCTCTCCCTGCCTTTTACAACTGCGGCCCGCACCACTGCGCCCGCCCCCACTCCCCCCTCCCATTCCCTCCTCGTCAGCTTCAGTGCGCTCTTGTTCTCTGTCTCCCAAACATCATCCAGCAAGATGCCATGGCTGGTTTCACTTTCTTTGTTTAATCACTGTGGCCTTTTATTTACCCCTCCCACCTGCCAAACAGCATCCAGCAGCATTCACCATGGCTTTTTATTTATGTAAAAGAGCGCCCGTAATGCTAGTTCATGATAAGCAGTGACGATGTGCGTGTAAGAGAGAGAACAAGGTGGGGTTGGTATCCGAGCAAAGAAGTATTTCCGTTTATTCGCTCGGGTGTGGCATAAAGTCCACATTTTACTTCTAGCACAGATTATCTGATGCACTCATTCGCCAGCAACCACGTATTCATTATCAATTTAACATCAACAAGTTTTGTAAAGTGCGTCTAATCGCCCCCAAGGGTAACCAGGCGCTGAGGCTGCTGCGGTGGGGGTTTCAGTTGAACAGTCAGGTCTCGAGTCTTTTCCAGTCCTGAGCTTTCGTTTAATAATGTGATGCATTGTGGGAGCCGTAGTCCTGCCTCACTGGAGTTGCACCAGTGGGATTAACAGATCTGCTAACAGTGATTTATAAAGTGAAAGGGCTGGGGCACGAGCCCCAGTGTTGCAATTACTGGCGGCCTCGTGGGGCAGCACGTGGTGCACTAGTTAAAAGCCGGGCGCTTAACAGTGGTGGTGTAAGCGCACCAGCTAATGGCACCAAGCTGTAGGCTGAGAATGTGATCTGAAATAGCGGACTCTATTCTGCCTCTGTGTGTCTCTAGACCCATGTTGTGCTGGTAAATGGTATTATATTCAGTGTTTAACCCATTAGCAGTGAGATGCTTGTATTTCATGTACTGCTGCATGCCTCACACTGCTGCATGCCTCACACTGCTGCATGCCTCACACTGCTGCATGCCTCACACTGCTGCATGCCGCACACTGCTGCATGCCGCACACTGCTGCATGCCGCACACTGCTGAATGCCGCACACTGCTGAATGCCGCACACTGCTGCACGCTGCACGCCGCACACTGCTACACAAAACACTGCTGCACGCCGCACACTGCTGCACACTGCTGCACGGCACACACTGCTGCACGGCACACACTGCTGCACGGCACACACTGCTGCACGGCACACACTGCTGCACGGCACACACTGCTGCACAGCACACACTGCTGCACGCCACACACTGCTGCACACTGCTGCATTACTCACTGCTGCATGCTGCACGACACTGCTGCACGCCACACACTGCTGCACGCCTCGTACTGCTGCACGCCTCGTACTGCTGCACGCCTCGTACTGCTGCACGCCTCGCACTGCTGCACGCCTCGCACTGCTGCACGTCTCGCACTGCTGCACGTCTCGCACTGCTGCACGCCTCGCACTGCTGCACGCCTCGCACTGCTGCACGCCTCGCACTGCTGCACGCCTCGCACTGCTGCACGCCTCGCACTGCTGCACGCCTCGCACTGCTGCACGCCTCGCACTGCTGCACGCCTCGCACTGCTGCACGCCTCACACTGCTGCACGCCTCACACTGCTGCACGCCGCTGCACGCCTCACACTGCTGCACGCCTCACACTGCTGCACGCCTCACACTGCTGCACGCCTCACACTGCTGCACGCCTCACACTGCTGCACGCCTCACACTGCTGCACGCCTCACACTGCTGCACGCCTCACACTGCTGCACGCCTCACACTGCTGCACGCCTCACACTGCTGCACGCCTCACACTGCTGCACGCCTCACACTGCTGCACGCCACACACTTCTGCAAGCCGCACACTGCTACACGAAACATTGCTGCACGCCACACACTACTACTGCTGCACGCCGCACACTACCGCACGCCACACACTGCTTCGCACACTGCTGCACGCCTCACACTGCTGCACGCCTCACACTGCTGCACGCCTCACACTGCTGCACGCCTCACACTGCTGCACGCCTCACACTGCTGCACGCCTCACACTGCTGCACGCCTCACACTGCTGCACGCCTCACACTGCTGCACGCCTCACACTGCTGCACGCCACACACTTCTGCAAGCCGCACACTGCTGCACGCCGCACACTGCTACACGAAACATTGCTGCACGCCACACACTACTACTGCTGCACGCCGCACACTACCGCACGCCACACACTGCTTCGCACACTGCTGCACGCCTCACACTGCTGCACGCCTCACACTGCTGCACGCCTCACACTGCTGCACGCCTCACACTGCTGCACGCCTCACACTGCTGCACGAAAAACACTGCTGCATGGCACACACTGCTGCACACTGCTGCATTACTCACTAATGCATGTTGCATGACACTGCTGCACGCCTCACACTGCTGCACGCCTCACACTGCTGCACGCCTCACACTGCTGCACGCCTCACACTGCTGCACGCCGCACACTGCTGCACGCCGCACACTGCTGCACGCCGCACACTGCTGCACGCCGCACACTGCTGCACGCCGCACACTGCTGCACGCCTCACACTGCTGCACGCCTCACACTGCTGCACGCCTCACACTGCTGCACGCCTCACACTGCTGCACGCCTCACACTGCTGCACGCCACACTGCTGCACGAAACACTGCTGCACGAAACACTGCTGCACGACACTGCTGCACACTGCTGCACGACACTGCTGCACACTGCTGCACGACACTGCTGCACACTGCTGCACGACACTGCTGCACACCGCACACTGCTGCACGCCGCTGCACGCCACACAGTGCTGCATGCCTCACACTGCTGCACGCCGCACACTGCTGCACGCCGCACACTGCTGCACGCCGCACACTGCTGCACGCCGCACACTGCTGCACGCCGCACACTGCTGTATTCCACACACTGCTGCACTCCACACACTGCTTTTAGGCGAGTTTATGCTACTGACATTGTAAATGACAATGCCTTTTATTTGTTTTAAAACCAAAACATAAATAAAAGGCATTGTAATTTTGCAATGCCAATAGCTCAAACTCTTATAAATGCGAGACCTATTGCATTGCAAATGCTTGTTTTTCCTCTTGGAAAGTCTTTGGAAGTCACGAGGTATGTGACTCCTCCTTTGGATCGTATTGCGCATGGGCTTCGGCTCCATCCTCAGATTGTTTTTTCCCGCCATCGGGCTCGGATGTGATACTGTTGGGGTGAATGTTGTACAGTTGTGGTCAGTGTGGTGGGGCGGTCACTGCACTACGTCCTGATTTGGCTGGAGGGCGGAGTATTGGGGACGGGGATTGACTGCATTTTGTTCTGTGACCTAATAGTCTATTTTAAAAAAAAAAAAGGGCTCGGATGTGATCTTCGCGCTCCGGTTCCGAACAGTTTCCAGTTCTCCAATCGACGCGCAATCCTCACCCCTTTTCGCGGTATTGTTTTAGATCGCGATCCCCGTGGCTCTCATCGATCAAGAACTTCGATTCCAGTCGTCGACGACGGCCTTCGGGCCTACCCAAGCTCCGGTCCTGGCTAATGGAAAGGACTCCCTTGAAGAAGTGCCCTCGATGTGGGTCCAAATTCCCCCACACCGATCTTCATGAAGTATGCAACGTCTGCCTCTCCCCTGAACACGAGGCTCGAGACTGTCCGGCGTGCAAATCCTTCCAGTCCAAGAAAACCATTAGTCCGAAGGGCACGAAGAACTATGGCACACTCGTCGACGGCGATCCCAGACGACATCTTCGGAGAAGTCAGCGCCTCCGAAGCCGACGATTCAGATGTGGAGGATGTTAGACGGACCGGGAGGGTCGGCCGAGGACAAGGGGAGAGGTCTCCGGGGAGAGCCGTCTCCAGCGGTCGTACAGATAAATAACTTCCCCCCCCCCACAGACAGACACCACACAAGGAGAAGATTTAGCGTTCTTTTATAGGCAATTTCTTAAGGTACGATAAAATGGTACAAGGAGGTCTGGACGCAGGGGTCCCCTCGATTCGAGTCTCTCAGGTTGGGGAAAAGGGGGTAGCGGGACAGTCTGGTTACCAGTCTGGTAGCTGAGATGGTATGGTGGATAGCTCACAATCCTCGAGCTCGGTGTTCTAGCTTGGACGGGCCGCGCCAACAGGTCCCGGTGAAGATGGTCGTTACACGGTCCGCGGCAGCGCCAGCAGGTCCCGGTGAAGATGGTCGTTACACGGTCCGCGGCAGCGCCAGCAGGTCCTGATGAAGGTGGTCGTTACAACGGTCCGCGGCAGCGCCAGCAGGTCCCGACGAGGTTGGATGTTGCAGAAGGCCGCGGCAGCGCCAGCAGGCAGGACGATAGTTCACAAGGCAGGGCTACGGCAGCGCCAGTAGTCCGTCAAGGCTGAGTTCTCTCGGTGTCTCTCGACTCCAGGATACAACTGCCTTCCTGCTCCGGAGCTGCCCTAGTTATAGGTCTGGCGCCCTTTGATGTCCGGACCCTCGCACTTGGAGGTCGGGGGGTCCGGGATGAGGGTGTCCAGACACCCAGCAGGGGGTGGAGCCAGCGCCTGGGGGAGCTGGAGGGCGATCGGCACCTGGCGGGGGAGAGCCCTTGACGCTTCTTTCTCCCATTGACCTGCCAAGTGGTCCGTTCACCTCCTGGGTGGATGGTGGTGCCGGGATGTCGGGGCCGGCCAGGCCCAGGGTTAGGGTCGGGTGGAGGCCACGCGGCCTCGTGGCGCAGGGCCCAAGATGGCGGCTGATCCGTCCGGGGGAGCCGGTGGTGGTTCGGTCCCGTGATACATGGAGGTCCGGGGGCAGGAGTCCCGTTGGGAGACGGGGTGTGGGTGATTCTTGTGGATAACACCTGGCGGGCCGGGGCTTGGGCCCTGTCATGCGGGGAGGGAGCCAGCCCTTCGTGTGGCCTGTCCAACAGAGGACATCACTCCGGCACAGAGGGTCGTGAGTACCAAAATCCCCCCTCCCCCCACACCCTCGATGGCACCGAAAAAGGCTTCGGTCACGCATTCGCCTCCGAGCCTAGGCACGCCCAATAACACTGCTTCCCACATCGCACCTTCGGGACCGATGAAGCTTATTAAGCCTTCCGGCGGCCCGGGCTCGAGCCAGCCCACTGTCGGTGCCGAGAAACACTACTCCGCACCGATGCCGAAAAAGAAAATGGTGTCCTCCTCGGCACCGAGCTCCTTACCGAAGCACTCTACGCCGAAAACTAGCTCAAGCTCCTCGACACCGTCACCGGAACCGAGCAAAAAACACAAGGCTCCGACACCCATATCTCGAAGCCGAAAACCATCTCGGAGCCGAGTAACCAACCAGCCCTTTCAAAGGCGCATAGTGCAAAACAGCGCACTACTGCAGACTCTAAAACCAAAAAACCTACGGCCCGATGCCTTCGGCGCCGACGGACTGGCCACTCTCAGAAGAACTTTTTAAGCCTGATCCATTGCAAAAATCACTGGTCAAAGATCCCAAGACTGGACATTTGATGCTCAGCATCAAAAAGATATATAAATAACCAGAGGTGTATCTGGTGGTACCGAGTGCACTACTACAATACACAATCCAGTGTACGTATCTCAAAACCTTTTGTGACAGTAAAGAAAGAACTGTTTCACAATCAACGAACGACTGTTTGGATTTATTTGATTCATGGACAAATGTTTTGGTTCAATGATAACAGTGAGATGTATGTGTTTAATGTGATTGATTTATCCTTTTGAGATACGTACACTGGATTGTGTATTGTAGTAGTGCACTCGGTACCACCAGATACACCTCTGGTTATTTATATTACTTTTGTATTCAGTGGTCCGCAGAACCACTTTTCCTGGTGCACACAACTCTTAAAGTCATCTTGAAAATGTAAAAAAATGATATATGGTTTAAACTAGAGAACTGTTTCGAGTGCAACACAGCTGTTTTTCTCCCAGCATCAAAAAGAGACAGCTGGACAAGCCTGCCCCAGCTCCACCTCCAAAGAGGAAAGACTGTGCTACTTCCCCTCTAAGAATACCTTCACCCCCTCTACCTGCCCCTCCTCCACCACCTCCTTCCCCCCCCTCCCCCCCCTCCTCATCATTCCCCCACACCCTCTGCTGATGATGACAATGATGATGTCTATGACGATATCGGGGACGAGCCCCATGACCAACCTACAGGGGACTCCACTCCCACAGGCTCCCCAGACCGATGGGACGTCTATAACATTCCTGACATTCCTAACGTCCCTCAGGAGGATCTCTACCCTTCGAGACCATCCCCACCAGAAGATTCATTAGGGTTCAACCACCTACTCCAGAGGGCTGCACACCACCACGGTGTGGATCTCCATACCGACCCTGTGGAGGAGGACTTTCTCCTTGATACTTTTGACACGACACACAGGGCCACCTCCATCATGCCCATGCTCAAAGGAGTTATCGTGCACGCGCCGGAGGTCTTTAAAGATCTAGTCAGCCAGGATCATCAACCCCTGCATAGACAAAAAATATAAGGCCGCCCCTACAGATCCCGCCTACATCAGAAGGCCAGCACCACTAGATTCCCTAGTAGTGTCTACAGCACGAAACTCCCAAGCAGCAGGCGCAGCACCTCCACCTGATAGTCAAAACTCTTGGACGCATAGGGCAAGTGCACTGCATCCCAGGCTGCCAAAATATGGCGCATCGCAAATACACAAGCGCTTCTGGCAAGATACGACCGGGCCCATTATGACGAACTAGAAGCCATAATGCAACACCTCCTTCACAAATATAAAAATAGAGCCAATTAGGGCAATTAACATCAGCGTCGTCCTCCGTCGCCATGCCTGGCTAAGGATTTCAGGTTTCAAACCAGAGGTGCAAGCTTCCATCCTGAACCACCCTTTTGACCAGGAACATCTTTTCGGCCCAAAAGTAGATGAGGCCCTGGAAAAAATGAAGAAAGACACAGATACAGCGAAATCTATGGGAGCCTTACAATCACACACTCCCAGGCTATCTTTTCGCTGCTCTTCCTTTCGAAGCGCATCCAGAGGCTACTCCTCAGACACCGCTTCCACTTCATATTAAGCCCCTACCCAATCCACCTTTACAAGGGGTTATAAAGAGGCGGCTACAGAGGCAACAATAATAAAGGCAGAGGCAAGACAAACACCGCCCTTTCTGCCTCCGCACCTACCCAATGACTCCCCTCCACTCTCCCCAGGCCATCCCACTCCGGTTGGGGGCAGACTCCACAATTTCCTTTCTGTCTGGACTACCATCACCTCAGACAAATGGGTAACACAAATAATTCGGTCAGGATATTGCCTCGAACTAACACCTACCCCCCCAAACATTCCACCCAAACATCGCCCAATGTCACAGGAGCATTTAACACTAAAGCAGGAGGTAATCTCCCTCCTACAAAAGGGGGCAATAGAACTAGTTCTTATCAACCAACACAATATAGGGGTTTACTCCCTATATTTTCTCATACCAAGAAGGGACGACACGCTAAGGCCCATCTTAGACCTCAGGCCCCTGAACCAATATATCCACTCAGACCGTTTTCACATGGTCACACTCCAGCAGGTACTTCCCCCTGCTCTCCCAAAACGATTTCCTGGCCACTTTAGACCTCAAAGACGCCTATTTCCACATTCCTGTTCACAACGCTCACAGGAAGTTCCTCAGATTTGTGGTGGACGGCTAACATTATCAATTCAACGTGCTTCCATTCGGAGTCACCACAGCACCACGAGTATTTACCAAGTGTCTAGCAGTAGTGGCCGCACACCTGTGAAGACGACAAATCCATGTCTTCCCATACCTAGACGACTGGCTAATAAAAGCCAGCTCATACAACCAGTGTCTGCAACACACGCACGCCACTATCCAGCTACTTCACGACCTGGGCTTCACAGTAAACCACGCAAAGTCCCATCTACAACCATCCCACGTAAAACAATACCTCGGTGCCACCATAGACACCTCGAGCGTTAGCCTACCCCAGTCCTGCCAGGATAACAAGCATTCAGGCTCTACGCACCAAATTTCTGCCACAACACTCTTCCAGCTTGAGTGTTCATGCAAGTAATAGGGATGATGGCCTCTTGCATATTCATAGTCCCTCACGCAAGACTCCAGATGCGTCCTCTCCAAGAGTGCTTAGCACGCCAATGGAACCAGGCCCAGGGTCAACTGACAGATCTGGGGTTGGTAGACGGTTGTACCCATCGCTCTCTGCAGTGGTGGAACACCACAAACCTTTCCAAAGGGCAACCGTTCCTGGACCCGGTTCCTCAGATAGTACTAACAGCGGACGCATTGCTCTCCTGCTGGGTAGCTCACCTACTACATCACGCCATGCAGGGCAGGTGGACACCTCAACAAAAGTTACTCCACATCAACCATCTGGAGTTACTAGCCATATTTTTAGCCCTAAAATCTTTTCAAACGCTAATCTCAAGCAAGGCTGTCCTAGTCCGCACAGACAACATGACAGCCATGTACCATATACAAAAGCAAGGAGGCAGACACTCTCCACAGCTCTCAGCTAGCACAGAGCATATGGAGATGGGCCATACCCCGAAAAATCTTTCTCCTAGCCCAACATGTCCCAGGACTCAAACACTATAGCAGATCTCCTGAGCAGACAAACTCAACAAATCCACGAGTGGGAACTCCATCCACAAGTTCTTCACCCGTACTTTCAAATGTGGGGGCATCCACAGATGGACCTCTTCGCCACCCCAGAAAACACCAAATGACCAAGCTTCGCCGCCAGGTATCCACACCCATTGTCCAAAGGCAATGCGATATGGATGAACTGGTCAGGCAGATTTGCGTACGCCTTTCCGCCTCTCCCACTCATTCCATTAGTGGTGCACAAATTACAACAGCACTCCCTCACACTAATCCTAGTAGCTCCAACTTTGGCCAGACAACCGTGGTACACCACACTGCTGGAACTATCAGTAGTACCGCACCAAAAGCTACACCTCTCTCAACCCAGAATTCAAAGCTCACACCATCCCTCACACAATAAATAACAAAAGAATAATGGCTGTTTCATAGCAATTTAGAATAAAACGTCAAACATGTTGTATAACCACTGTGCTGTACAACACAGCTAAAGTAAACTACACTAATGGCTCTTGCAGAGGCAAGGTCTATTGGCTTTGCCAGTGCTTGTTTCTTTTTACTACAATGAGTAAGAGCATCCTAGGGAGGATCTCTTACCAGCAGACTGCCTCCCACCACTCATAGTTGACCTTGGATTTCCTTTCTGTATTCTCCTCCACCACCTCTTGACCTGTACCCTGATGTCGCGGGACTGCTCTGGGGAAAAGCCCATAAACTATTGTCCATCAGAGATCCCTTCTCAGGGTAGGAGGCAGACGGGCAGTCATTAAGGTCCTAATGCAGCAATCCGCACAGTGTGCCGGCAGCTAAACTCTGCTGAGTGTCCTGAATAGCGTGCATTTCCCAGGCACACTTTGACTATGGGTTAACTTCAGGTATGAAATATTGACTTGCTAATAGATTGGGATAAATGGAAAATATGGCAAGTCTGATCATCGCATCTACAAAACGGCATAGCCCCTGGGAACAGCACTGCACCTGGCCTATTTTGGAAAAGGGAATTGTAAAATCCGATGCTGTGGGTTTTTGGCGCTGGGTCAGGACGGGGATTGTAATGCCTGATCTAGCCTAGGTCCGAGCTTGAGTTACAGGGGTGCTAGCTTCCTGCTGATCTAGCCTAGGTCCGAGCTTGAGTTACAGGGGTGCTAGCTTCCTGTAATGCCTGATCTAGCCTAGGTCCGAGCTTGAGTTACAGAGGTGCTAGCTTCCTGTAATGCCTGATCTAGCCTAGGTCCGAGCTTGAGTCACAGGGATGCTAGCTTCCTGTAATGCCTGATCTAGCCTAGGTCCGAGCTTGAGTTACAGGGGTGCTAGCTTCCTGTAATGCCTGATCTAGCCTAGGTCCGAGTTTGAGTTACAGGGGTGCTAGCTTCCTGTAATGCCTGATCTAGCCTAGGTCCGAGCTTTAGTTACAGAGGTGCTAGCTTCCTGTAATGCCTGATCTAGCCTAGGGCCGAGCTTGAGTTACAGGGGTGCTAGCTTCCTGTAATGCCTGATCTAGCCTAGGTCCGAGCTTGAGTTACAGGGGTGCTAGCTTCCTGTAATGCCTGATCTAGCCTAGGTCCGAGCTTGAGTTACAGGGGTGCTAGCTTCCTGTAATGCCTGATCTAGCCTAGGTCCGAGCTTGCGTTATAGGGGTGCTAGCTTCCTGTAATGCCTGATCTAGCCTAGGTCCGAGCTTGAGTTACAGGGGTGCTAGCTTCCTGTAATGCCTGATCTAGCCTAGGTCCGAGCTTGAGTTACAGGGGTGCTAACTTCCTGTAATGCCTGATCTAGCCTAGCTCTGAGATTGAGTTACAGGGGTGCTAGCTTCCTGTAATGCCTGATCTAGCCTAGGTCCGAGCTTGAGTTACAGGGGTGCTAGCTTCCTGTAATGCCTGATCTAGCCTAGCTCTGAGCTTGAGTTATAGGGGTGCTAGCTTCCTGTAATGCCTGATCTCTGCACAGTTACCTGTATATTGACATTTCTCTTACGTTCCCTTTAGAACGATGGGCGTTTACGTCTGAACCGACAAGGTATCATCTTCAAAAACAACAAGACTGGCAAAGTGGACAACATCCAGGGCACCGACCTTTCTGAGGGTCTTTGGCGCAGGGTGGCGTTAGGCCATGGAATCAAGCTCACCACGAAAGCTGGCCATGTCTACAAATATGATGGCTTTCGCGATTCGGTAAGATCCTCGTGAACTGTTTCTGTTTGAGGGATGGTTGGGTCCATGGTTACCTCTTGTAGGGCAGAAGTAAGGGTAGCAGTGGTGACACATCTCTCCTGGCAATGCCAAACATTTAAATCTGTAAGATTGTGTTTGAAGATCTGTACAGTAAGATTGATTACTCTATTCTTGCATGCATAAAACGTAATGTGTGTAGCTTGAAGGGTTGTTAATCTGTCTCATTCCAGCAAATTAGCTAATGTTGACATGTAAGGAGACTGGGCTGTGCCGTGCCCGAACTGAATGTTGTGTGGCCTGATGCCCCAGACCTAACCCTGTAGATTTGCTTAGCTCTGTAGCCACGTGCCAGACCTTGTAATAGGTCTATGTTTAGTGCCTCTGATCGTTCTGTTGGTAGAATGGCCTGCGGTTAGAGACAGTGACCTATGCCGCCTTGTGACAGACCATCAGTGGGCCTATTGCAGTTCCTTCGCAGGAGCTGGGTGGGCTACTCGTATCCGTCTCCACAATCCCCTTCTGTAGCATACACTGACTGGCCTCAGATCATTGCACGCTTCTTGTTGTTGCAGGAATTTGACAAGCTATCGGATTTCTTCAAGTCTAACTTCCGGGTAGATCTGGTGGAGAAGGATATGTGTGTCAAGGGCTGGAACTGGGGGACGGTGCGCTTTGGAGGTGAGTTAAACAGAGGCACTTAGGAGGTTTCCCAGTGAAGCCCTTGGGGTTGTCAGTGTTCGAGTGTGTCTGTCTTCAGGGTCTGGATCTAGTCATTCATCCTCTTTCCCTGTCTTTCTTGCTTCAGGTCAGCTGTTGACCTTTGACATCGGGGACCAACCAGCCTTCGAGCTGCCTCTTGGTAATGTCTCGCAGTGCACAACGGGTAAGAATGAGGTGACGCTCGAGTTTCACCAGAACGATGATGCTGAAGTCTCCTTGATGGAGGTGCGCTTCTATGTCCCTCCCAACCAGGAGGACAGTACAGATCCTGTGGAGGTAGGTACATGCAATGCCATAGGTTCCATGCCGGGGTGGGTGAAAGATTACAACTGTTTCTGCTGAAGGTGAATGTTGCCAAATATTAATCCCTTGCAGGGTGAAAGCCAGTGTAAATCTGTCTGATGAAGGTGCCCGTCAATACTGCGCCAGCTTGATTGTAGGTGTATCTGTACAGCACCCAGGCCCGACAGAGCTGAGCAGCACCCTAGACCTCCTCCTTAGGTGGTGTTATCCCTCACAGAAGCATCAGTGCCCTTCTGGGCTGGTTGTCTAACGTGGTTGCGAAGGGGTTTATCACTTTACTTCATAATGTCCTGCAGGGGTGAATGCAAGTCTAACCCTGCATTTTCTGGAGGCGGCTGTCTCTGCACAACAGTGCCACACAGGTGGGTTGCAGTCTAAACGTGTATCTGTCTGATAAAGCTGGCATTTAAACTGCTCATGGTGGGTGTAGCTATCTCTGTATAGGGTGTGGATACCTGTGAAAAATGAGTATACTGGAGTTGGGCATAGAAGCACGGCATCGATTCCCTACGTAGGTGAGCAACAGTCTGATCACAGGTCTGAATGCGGATATCCCTGCATCGTGTGGCGTCTTTCAGGGGTGGGTGCAAGTCTAAACCTGCATCTGCTGGCGGTCACGCCTCTGTTCAGGGGTGGGTGCAAGTCTAAACCTGCATCTGCTGGCGGTCACTCCTCTGTTCAGGCTGGGGGCAAGTCTAAACCTGCATCTGCTGGTGCTCACTCCTCTGTTCAGGGTGGGGGCAAGTCTAAACCTGCATCTGCTGGTGGTCACTCCTCTGTTCAGGGTGGGGGCAAGTCTAAACCTGCATCTGCTGGTGCTCACTCCTCTGTTCAGGGGTGGGTGCAAGTCTAAACCTGCATCTGTTGGTGGTCACTCCTCTGTTCAGGGTGGGGGCAAGTCTAAACCTGCATCTGCTGGTGCTCACTCCTCGGTTCAGGGGTGGGGGCAAGTCTACACATGCAACTGCTTATGCCCACTCCTCTGTTCAGGGGTAGTGGGCAGGTCTAGACCTGCATCTGCTGGTGCTCACTCTTCTGTTCAGGGGTGGGTGCAAGTCTAAACTTGCTTCATCTGGTGGTCACCCCTCTGTTCAGGCGTGGGACAGGTCTAAACCTGCATCTGCTGGTGCTCACTCTTCTGTTCAGGGGTGGGACAGGTCTAAACCTGCATCTGCTGGTGGTCACTGCTCGTGTTCACTCTTCCGTTCAGGGTGGGGGCAAGTCTAAACCTGCATCTGCTGGTGCTCACTCCTCGGTTCAGGGGTGGGGGCAAGTCTACACATGCAACTGCTTATGCCCACTCCTCTGTTCAGGGGTAGTGGGCAGGTCTAGACCTGCATCTGCTGGTGCTCACTCTTCTGTTCAGGGGTGGGTGCAAGTCTAAACTTGCTTCATCTGGTGGTCACCCCTCTGTTCAGGCGTGGGACAGGTCTAAACCTGCATCTGCTGGTGCTCACTCTTCTGTTCAGGGGTGGAACAGGTCTAAACCTGCATCTGCTGGTGGTCACTGCTCGTGTTCACTCTTCTGTTCAGGGATGGGGGCAAGTCTAAACCTGCATCTGCTGGTGGTCATTCCTCTGTTCAGGGTAGGGGCAAGTCTAAACCTGCATCTGCCCGTGGTCACTCTGCCGTTGAGGGGTGGGTTTAAGTCTAAACCTGCATCTGCTGGTGGTCATTCCTCTGTTCAGGGTGGGGGCAAGTCTAAACCTGCATCTGCTGGTGCTCACTCCTCTGTTCAGGGGTGGGTGCTGGTCTAAACCTGCATGTACTGGTGGTCACTCCTCTGTTCAGGGGTGGAACAAGTCTAAACCTGCATCTGCTGGTGCTCACTCCTCTGTTCAGGGGTGGAACAAGTCTAAACTTGCATCTGCTGATGCTCACTCCTCTGTTCAGGGGTGGGTGCAAGTCTAAATTTGCATCTGCTGGCGGTCACTCCTCTGTTCAGGGTGGCGGCAAGTCTAAACCTGCATCTGCTGGTGCTCACTCCTCTGTTCAGGGGTGGGTGCTAGTCTAGACCTGCATCTGCTGGTGCTCACTCTTCTGTTCAGGGGTGGGTGCAAGTCTAAACCTGCATCTGCTGATGCTCACTCCTCTGTTCAGGGGTGGGTACAAGTCTTATCCTGCATCTGCTGGTGCTCACTCCTCTGTTCAGGGGTGGGTGCAAGTCTAAACCTGCAACTGCTTATGCCCACTCCTCTGTTCATGGGTAGTGGGCAGGTCTAGACCTGCATCTGCTGGTGCTCACTCTTCTGTTCAGGGGTGGGTGCAAGTCTAAACTTGCTTCATCTGGTGGTCACTCCTCTGTTCAGGGGTGGGACAGGTCTAAACCTGCATCTGCTGGTGCTCACTCTTCTGTTCAGGGGTGGGACAGGTCTAAACCTGCATCTGCTGGTGGTCACTGCTCGTATTCACTCTTCCGTTCAGGGATGGGGGCAAGTCTAAACCTGCATCTGCTGGTAGTCATTCCTCTGTTCAGGGTAGGGGCAAGTCTAAACCTGCATCTGCCCGTGGTCACTCTGCCGTTGAGGGGTGGGCGCAAGTCTAAACCTGCATCTGCTGGTGGTCATTCCTCTGTTCAGGGTGGGGGCAAGTCTAAACCTGCATCCTGCATCTGCCCGTGGTCACTCTGCCGTTGAGGGGTGGGGGCAAGTCTAAACCTGCATCTGCTGGTGGTCATTCCTCTGTTCAGGGGTGGGTGCAAGTCTAAATTTGCATCTGCTGGCGGTCACTCCTCTGTTCAGGGTGGCGGCAAGTCTAAACCTGCATCTGCTGGCAGTCACTCCTCTGTTCAGGGGTGGGTGCAAGTCTAAACCTGCATCTGCTGGTGCTCACTCCTCTGTTCAGGGGTGGGTGCAAGTCTAAACCTGCATCTGCTGGTGCTCACTCCTCTGTTCAGGGGTGGGTGCAAGTCTAAACCTGCATCTGCTGGCAGTCACTCCTCTGTTCAGGAGTGAGTGCTGACTGAAACATTGGTGTGCTGAAGTGAGCCATCACTTCTTGCATTAATGCCCTGTGTAGGTGGAGGGTCATCCTGGATTAGAGGGGAGGTATTTCTGCTAGTGTTGATGCCCTACTGCTGAATTTTGGTATTACTTCATGGCCTCTGTACCGTATATGGGCGGGCAGCAGTCTTAATTCCCATCTGAACATGTATATATTTGCATGTCCTAGATTTCCTACAGAGGCGGACGCCAGTCTAAACCTGCATCTGCTCTGGTGGGAGTCACTGCACAGTTTTTAAAATTGTACATATTCCAATACCCCATGAAAAAGGCTTCAGTAAAGTGTGAATGTCACCTGAAGTGAATAATTGGACAATTCCATAGCCCCTGCAGCCTAAGTGAAAAACCTGCAGGCTGGTATGATGAAGTGCCAATAGTGCATAAACTGGAATGCTGCCAGGCCTCTGTACCATGTGGACGCCCAACCAGCAGTATCCCTAGGGAACTCCGCTAAAGTGCAGATATCACCTAAAGTCCTTAATTTATTCACCCCAGAAACACGTTGGGTGCTTTAAGGGCCTCCGGAAGATTGGTAAACTCATAAGTCTTCAGCAATTATAACATAACAAATTGTCAAATCTAGAAGATTGCGCTCAGATCCTTGTAATCTCTAACGCAAAGGACGCCCTGTAATGCTGCTTGAAGTCAGGCTGCCTGCAGTCTTGGGCACTTGTAAAATGTTATTAGCACCAGGGGTCTTATTGCCTCGGGCTAATCAAGTCATGATACTATCCAAGCTGGTAAAAAAAAAAAATTCTTTACTTTACAAGGGACATTTAAAAATAAAAATGGCACCAGAGGCAAAATTGACATTTTAATAAGGGAGGTGTGACCTATATTAGAAAGGGGGAGAGAATTCCAAATATCCAGACCGAGCTGAATTTTGCTTAAAACAGGAGTGTGGTTTAAGTAGTAAAGATGTAACCTTAAATCCTTATAACACCCCCACCCCCCTACCCCCCTAAAACCTCTTCGGATTCAGATCGTAATTATCCCTAAGCTTGGGTGGTAAAACACCTGAAGTAGTGTCGATCAAGAGTCTCTGTTTTAGATTTGTTCATTTTATACCCCCCACACTCACGAGTATACGGCTGAGTTGCTTGCAATGCGGTCTCCATATTCTTTCTGGAAGCGTAAAAGCTGTGTCGTCAGCATGTAGTTTGAATTTAGCGCCACCTGCTTTAGGGGGTAAAATTCTCTTTTGGAAATGGATAAATTGAGCTAATGATTCAGTAAATAAAGCAAACAAAATCCGGGAGAGGGGGCCGCCTCGCTGAGTACCTCAGGTGTGATATACTGTACCTGCACATGCGTTATTTATAATAAGTGCAGGCCAAGGTGTTCTCATGGAGCTGAAAGACTGGCCTCATTAGCTTTTGTGGAAACTTAAATTTCTCCAAGATCCTAAATACAAAAAATAAAAAAATCCCAGCGGATGATGTCAAACGCTTTCTCTGCATGGAGCAGAACCATGGTCGGGGCTCAGCGTTGCTGCGGCACCAGGATGGAAAGCAGTTGTGATATTGATCGATAGGTGACCCGTTCTTCCTGGAGCGAGGCATCCTTCGCCAGCCGTCCAGGTAATGGCCTTCTGAAGGAGCAGGGGAGTCCAGGCTGCCCTCAGTTGTTCTGGCTCTGTGACCTCTTGGTAGGAAGCTGCCTCGCTCCTTTCTGTTCGGGAGCGACCACCTCTCTGGACAGCGCGTCATACCCTTCCTAGCCGTACGATGCAGCAGGTGGAACAGCACGGTGAAGGTAACTACCTTTGCATTGAAAGGGCGAGTGAAGGCGCCCTGCCTGGATTCGATGTGCCGAAGAGGCACCGCACAGCCCCAGTCTGCAGCAGGGCCGGACTGGGAACTGAAATCAGCCCTGGCAAAATTTGGCAGACCAGCCCCCGTCAAAATTGGCAGACCAGCCCCCGTCCAGCGCGTAGCGAGCACAGCGAGCGAGCCCGACCGCTATCAGGGGTGTTTGGGGGGGTTCTCCCCCATGAAAATTTTGGAAAACAACCGACCAAAATTGTGAATTTTACAGCACATTTTTTATTACATATTCAATTGTATCAACTTTCAAACCACAGTAAATAGTAGATGATGACCTTCAAGAGCACCAGGTTACCCACCCAGTCATATGTACCCATAGACATTCTTTCAGAGCGCACCAAAATTGGGCACAAGTAGTAAATCAGAGAGAAGTAAAAGTGAGACCAGGCCACACATGGTGTGTATCGAGCAAGCGTAGTGAGCAACCACTACTAGGGGGTACTATGGTGTACATGGACCTGCTCCTAAAGGGCTAAATGGATCCTTTATCAAGCTTATGAGTGAACAGGACGTCTTTCTCGTTATCTCCTCCCAAGTTTATCCCCCCAAATTTCCATTATTCCCCCCTTTCCTTTCCCTCCTCTCCAGCATTTCTTGGCTTTAATTGCGTCACTGGGGGATTTCAACATATGACACTGGCCTTGTAACCATAACATACAATTATCTCCTTTATCAGTACAATTTAGTGATCTTGTGTCATGGGGGGGAGGGGTCGCAGTGGTGGACATTTAGTGTGGTATGGTAAATCTGGTCCCATTCTCAACAGATCAGTGTTACAATTATTCAGAGATAGCAACAAGATTGTTGAGCAGGCAATGCAATGCAAACTGTAATGGTAATGTTTTGAAAAGTTAGGTAGAAACTACAAGGCGGAAGGCCGGTGTTATTTCTACGAGACTGCGTGATTTCTGCTACGGTACGGTACCTGTGCCAATCCATGCCTCTTAAGTGATGAATGTGATCTGTCCTCAGGCTCTCCTCCTTATTGCAGCATGATGTTCTATTTATATCATTTTGTAGTGGCAGGCCACATGAAGTGAGTCAGTGTAAAATTGCGATAGATTTCGCATATTTGTGTGATTACATATTTGATTGCCGGCCTCAGCGAGGTAGCAGTACTTGCGAGATAAAGAACACAGCGCGGAAATAGAAGCAACTGTTTTGGGGGAGATCGCAGATTATCTTGTTGAATCAATGCGCTGCTTCAGAATGTACAACCGCATAAAAAGCTGCACCGTATAGAAGTGCGCGATCCCGGCTACTTGGAGAAGTGTCCAATAGCAATTGGTTTCATCATGACAAAGAAGTAATACCTTTCCTGGAAAGGTATTACTTCTTTCCTCCCCTTCAACACTGAAGCGACCAATTTCGGCTTTAACTTGCTGGTATAGTCACGCCTGACTCTGCAGCCGACTGATAGGACGGCGCTCGCGGCGCTAGGTTTGTATTCGGACTGCCCGCACTATCCTAGAGAGACCACTCCTAGTCTGTGTGTACTGCGCAGCTAGGCAGTTCACACGCAGGGGAGTTGCTGCACACTTAGCCCCGCTGAGATCTCTTGCAGGTTTCTGCGACTGTTCTGGTAGACCACCTGTTGACCACCTGATCTCCCAGACCAGTTGCATGCCTGTGACTTGCCTCGCATGTTACACTGGGTGTAAAGTTAGAGACCACACAGTAGAAATGCCAAATGGGAAGGGCGCGTAGATCTTCCTGGCCTGGCTAAGGATTCATTCTGTTGAGAAAGCACACGCCTGGAGGGCGATGCTCTGTAGGTTTGATTTAGTAAGCCTTACTCCTGGCTAACCCGCGCTCTCTGCTCCTGTGAAGACCAGCTCGATATGTTTGGGATAAATGAAAGCTATCACTGCATGATATGTCCTCTGATGGGGTAGTTACAGCACTGCAGAGAGAAAGGGCACACCTTGAAGGATATCTGATGAAAGTGCTCTTTTCTGTGCTCTTTTCTTAACCTCTGACCCTCGGATGCTCCGTGTTTCTGCTGGTCTGTTCCTTTGCGAAACGTTATTCCTGTGTGTATCAATGTGTGGTTCATCTGCTCCTCGCAGTCTGCTTGGTGTTCATCTGTGCTTTGTTCTGTATTTGTTCATTTGCTTGCATTGAGAATGTGCACATTTATTGTGGCTCTGTCCTACTTTTTGGGTTTCTCATTCATCCTTCTGGCTTTTGTTGGGAGATGTTTTTTTTGTCAGTCACAGGGTGATGTGTAAAGTTATTGTTTCAGGTGTGGGGTCCTCCAGAGTGTATGGGGTGTTCTTTCTTTCATTTTGTGTGTTGCAGCTTGTTGCAGTGTCTCGATTTGTGTGGTATTTATTATTTCTTGCCTGTGCTGATACGTTTTCTCTGATCTCTCAAGGCCTTCTCGCAGAACGTCCTCTCCAAAGCAGATGTCATTCAGGCCACCGGGGATGCTGTATGCATCTTCCGGGAGCTGCAGTGTCTCACTCCTCGAGGCAGATACGACATCCGAATCTATCCTTCTTTCCTACACCTTCATGGCAAGACCTTTGACTACAAGATTCCCTACACCACTGTGCTGAGGCTGTTCCTGCTGCCACACAAGGACCAGAGGCAGATGTTCTTTGTGGTACGTACACCGGGCAAGGAACGACATACTATTGGCAGCTTTGGGGCATGGCTGGTTGGCCTCTCCACAGCATGGGTTAAGTGTTCATGGGGATGGCAAATGGCAGTGATGACCTCCATACGTTTATCTGTTGCGATTCATTGGTTGTATTTTATGCTGTAGATGATTGATTCATTTCAACAATTTCATGGTCTGCATTTATTAATATCCCATTTACGACTGCGTCACGAACCCTGGAGAGTTGTATGTTAATTACACCGCAACTTAAAATTCGACACCCCCCAGATTTGGAATATTCAGGTACAATAATCCTCTATAATTACAGGTTTGTCGGTTGAAATGGAGGAATACATGTCCATAATGGTGCTTTCTGCACCAAAATCCCCTTTGTTTGTTCACTGGGGCTTTTTTCTCTTCTCATTTTTCTTTAGGTTTGACTGGCCTTTGAAAGAATTTAGGGGGTGTACTTTATTGCACCCAGTAATTATCCAATGTAGTATCTCTCTACTTCTTGTGATGAGCTCTGCACAAACAGATCTAAGTGCAGGGTATTGCAAAACTCCTGGGCACGTGTTATTGTGCATTTAACAGCAGCAGTTTTAGTCGAAGCCTTTTGCAATGTCTTGGCGCTAGCATCCGGTGTTCTTTCTGGGTGTGTGGCTTGATTATTCAATCCTGGACTGATGGGGTCCCCTGGATCTTACATTGCCAAGTGGAAATGTAATCCGAAATTAGTTTTGAGGGCATCTCTGTATTTTAAAGGTTGTTTGATATTGGGAAGATCCCACCGCATAACATTCATCACTTTTATCCCACAGGCCATAACCTAGCGTGTGCTATTCCCAACATTGTAAAAGCTGGGAGAGTGGGAGCCTGGGCAGTCGAGGTTGCTTGGTCTGAAACTATGCACAGCCAAAAGGAACACAAGCCCACTTGATGAGCCTGCATGTAGGCCTTTATTGGAGTATTAAACCTGATCCTTTCTGCAAGAGGCAGCCAAAGCCCTCTGGCCTTGTTATGGGCCGGTCAAGGGAATGTAAAGACTCTACCCAAACAGCCCACACTTTCAAACATGCTGTGGCATATTCAAACAAATAATGTGCCGTGAGTTACAATCTTTAATCCTTCTTCCTCACTAGCATGCTTAGAGTACCGAAGGAACCGCCTGAGTTTAGTGCCACCTCCTGTGGAGTATTGCAAGACATGCGCAGCTTAGACCTCTTTGATCCTTGTTTGGTCATTGTCATTCCATGCATTTTCTTCAACAAGAAGGTTGTTATGTTAAAAGCATTTATTAAGCGCGCCTACACCAACGGTTTCTTGGCGCTCCGATAAGGATCACGGCAGTGGCAAGGAGATTGCTTAATCAGCGTATGCTTGAATGAACAACCAAGTCTTTAACTGTTTCATGAACTGGGCAAGGGAAGTCAAAGACCTAATGTCCGCCGGCTGTGAGTTCCAAAATTGCGGATCGAGGACAGAGAACCTTAGTCCGCCATACTAACGTTTGGCTGAAGGAGTTTCCAACAGATTCAAGTGGGAGGACCTAAGATTACGAGAGGGAGTGTAGCGGTGCAAGCGGGCCAAAATAAAAGCCGGACCGTTGCAATGTAGTGCTTTAAAAATGGTGCAACCCATCTTTTTTCTTTTTTTTTTTTTTTTCAGTTAAATAATTTTTATTGAGAATAGGGAACACAGAAATACAAAAACAGTAATAACGTTCAGATAAGGATATAAATATATGATTATATAGTAAAAAACATTTGTGGAACAAAGATATTAAAAGATATGGGAACATAAGACTACAGAAGCTTAGAATACCAATCAAAGTAGACTCTGCACAATCTAACCTATAAACTAAAAAAAGAGAATACTGTATCTCTGTGGAAACAATGGGTGAGTAAGCTACATTAGATAGTTTAACTAAAAAAGAAGAGAAAGATTTAGAGAGAAAGGAGAGTAGGAAAAGAGAATAAAAGAAAAAAGAAAGGGAAAAGCATTGGATAGAAGAACAGAAGTTATAAGGAAGGAAAAGTTAACAGACAATTCGTGAACGGTAACCATAGTAAATCAGATTTAATCTGCAGATGGACAGAGGCATGAGATAGAGAAGCAATTCTATGTTCATCACATATTACATTCCACCAAAATAGAAAAGATAGTTTAGAGTTGTCTTTCCAACAGGATAATATAACTTTAAAAGCAACAGCAATAAATAAATCAAATAGCATTGATTTGGAAGGAGAATGTTCAAAATCTGGAGACAGAGTACCTAAGAACACATTTTGGATATTAAATTGAATATTAGAAGAAAAAATCGATAAACATTTTGACCAAATAGTTTTCCAAAAAACATGAACCTTAGGGCAGTAATAAAGTAAATGTATTAAAGAACCATCAGCATTAAGACATGTCCAACAAGAAGGTGAAACAGAGTTGTTAAATTTATGAATAAGAATGGGAGTGAGAACGATTCTATTATAAATAAAGTAGAGAGACTGAGTGATATTTGCAGCTTTGGAAGACTTGAATATTTTTTGCCATAATTTATCCCATTGAGAAATAGATAAAGTAAGGGATAAATCCTGTTCCCATTCCATCTCAATATTGGATTTATTACGTGTGCCATGGGGCAGAGATAAAGACTTCTAGATGAATGAAGCACTTGTAATGGTTTTATTAGGTACTTGGTATAAGGGTGTGACAGGTGTGAATGAAGTGGGAAAGGGCTGAGATATGAAATTTTGTAAACATCTCTGGAGAGATGGGACTAAAGTGTTATATTGTCGAATATATGAGTCAGGTAGATTAAAGGTCTGTTGCAATTGGGGGAAAGGTAAAATCTCATTGTTAACTATCAACTGATTAACATAAAAAAGACCCTTTTCTCTCCAATGTTTGTAGTAAAAAGACTTATGGCGAAATTTGATGTATTTATTATACCATAATGAGGAGGCTAAAAAAGACTGATAAGCGTCAAAATGTTTAAAAAAGAGTGTGTGTAAAAGGTAATGGGAATATTTTAGGATTGGGTATTAAGAAATAAAAGTACAGTTGGTCATGAATATAACATCTTGTAAGGAAAATTCATTTAATAATGAACATTCAACAGAAACCCAAGGAGGTTTAGGTAAATCCTGATAATCTTTGGACATAATAAAAAATTGACGGGTTAAGAAAGCAGTATGATACAATCGAAAATCAGGAAATCGAACCCCCCCCCCCCCTCTGTTTTGGGCCGAATTAATTTGGTTAAGGAAATGCGCGCATGTTTATTATTCCATAGAAACTTAGAACAAATAGAATTTATCTGCGTAAAATAATAATTGGGAATTTTGAATGGTAGCATTGATAATATAAACAGCACCTGAGGGACAATCATCATTTTAATTGTATCTAACCTGCCCCACCAAGATAAAAATAAAGGAGACCAAGAAGTCAACAAATTAGTAATTTTAAGTTTTAGAGCAGTAAAATTATGGGCTAAAGTATCACGGATATTAGAGGAAAACCATGTTCCTAAATACCTGATTTTTTGAGGACACTACGTAAAATTAGTAGAATCAAACCTATGTTGATAACATGAGGAATTTAAAGGTAAAATTTCAGTCTTGGAGAAATTTGATATGTAGCCAGAAACATTAGAGAACGATGAGATTTCATTCAAAAAGGGGGGTAGAGAAGAAATAGGGTTAGACATATAAATAAGAATTTCATCTGCATATGCAGAGTTTAATTTGGTGGGATTGCAATATAAAACCTGTAATCAAGTGATTATTTCTAATTCGTTCAAGAAAAGGTTCCAAACATAACAAAAAAAGCAATGGGGATAGAGGGCAACCTTGACGAGTACCTCTTTGCAAATAAAAATACGGGGAAAAGAGACCATTAACAAAGACACATGCTTTTGGATCTGTATATAATAATTTGATAAATGAAATGAATTTTGGACCAAATCCAAACCATTGTAGAGTATGAATCAAAAATGCCTAATTTATTCGGTCAAAAGCTTTTTCTGCATCCAAGGATATTGCGGCTAAGGGAGAGGGATATTTTTTACTAAGAGCGAGAATGTTGGAGAACATTCTAGCATTGTCAGAAGCTAAGCGACCTTTTACAAAACCAGCTTGGTCTGGGTTAGTAAGTAAAGGAATAACTTTCTCCAAGCGGGTAGCTAAAAGTTTTGCATACATTTTACAATCATAATTAATTAATGATATAGGGCGAAATTTTTTACAATAGGATGGGTCTTTATCAGGCTTGGGGATAACAATAGTAAGGGCCTCTAAAAAAGAGCCACAGGCTTTAGAGTTAGATAAAAATGAATTACAAATTTCTAATAATTTGGGGGCAAAAATTGAAAAGGCTGAAAATAATTCTACTGGGAAGCCATCAGGACCTGGAGCCTTAGATTTTTTCAAAGAATTGAGAGCATTGATGATTTCTTGAAGGGAAATATCCTCTTCAAGTGAGGAAAAAACATCAGGGAGAACCTTAGGTTTAGGAATATTTTGAAAGAAAGATACAAAATCTTCCTCAACGGGATTGGTAGTTTCTGTGTATAGGAGATTATAATACGATTGAAAAGTATTAATAATATCAGAATCGGAGGAGAGGAGTTGATTATTCAGCTCTGAACGGATAGGGCCGATATTTTTACGTTCAGATTTAATTTTTAAATAATTCGCTAACATTTTCCCTGCTTTGTTTTGACCTCCATGGTATTTTGATTTAACCTTAAGAAGGATGTTACATGCATCAATAGTGGCAAGTTTATTTAGGGTAGATTTAGCTTTAATCAACTCTTGGAGTGAGGTAGGGGATTTGGAAGAAAAATACCTATGTTCCAAAGTTTTAATTAGTAATAGGGTTTCGTTAGCTTTTTTTTCTTAGAGGAATAGGCAATTGTAAAAGCTCTAAAAGATGCTTTGAACGCATCCCAATTATTGTGAATTGAGGTATCCGTAGCATTGTTATGAACAAAAAATTCATTAATAAAAGAAGTTGCTTCTGAAATAAAAATACGATCTGATAGGTGAGTATTAAAACGCCAGCGGCCTTGCTTGCAAATAGTGGTGGATAAGTCAATAGAGGTGAAAACGGGAGCATGGTCAGAAATAAAAATAGAGCCAATTTCCGAGGAAAGGAGGGATGGTAGAAGTGACTTGGAAATTAAAATATAAGCAATACGAGATCTTGTATGGTGCACAGGAGAAAAAAATGTATATTCTGTGGCATCTGGGTTACATGTTTTCCATACGTCAAACAGGGGGTGGGAAGACATGGCAGATTGGAATGATTTGTGAGTTTTATCTGGTTTAAACTTACAATTAGATTTTCTGTCTGAAAAAGGATCTAACCAATTGTTAAAATCACCACCAAGCACCACATTAGCATTGTATATAGATACAAGTTTTGTTTTTACAGAATACCAAAAATCTGGATCCGGTTTAACAGGACCATAAATATTAAAAAAGGTAAGTTGCACTTTATTGATGATAGCATCAACCAGCACCCAACGACCATTGGAATCACATTCTGACGATAATATTTGGGCATTAGTAGATTTATGAAATAATATAGCAATAATATAGCAACACCACCATGACGTTCAACAGCAGGAGAGAAAACTATTTGATTAACCCATTGGCGTTTGAGCTTGAGAGATTCAGCATCATTACAGTGCGTTTCTTGTAAAAAAGCAACTTGAGCATTAAGTCTAGCTAAATGAGACAATACCTTTTGACGCTTGACAGGGTGACCAAGACCACGTACATTCCACGAAACCACATTAACCATGTTGTTGGATTAGGGTGTACAAGAGGAAACGGGAACACGCGACTGCATAATCAACAGAAAGAAAAAAAGAGACATCGCTTAATATGTGATGATGAGAAAGCTACAATAGAGGAAAAACACATACCAAAAAATAAGACTAAACATAAAAAACAGTGAAGAGGGGAAAGAAAGAGGAAGAAGAGAAAGGAGAGAAACAGAGAAAAGAAGCAAGCAAACAGATCAAGGAGTAACATCCAGATCTGTAAGGAGAAGGAAGAACTATGAAAGAGGAACATAGTGACACCGAAGGACACGGACCACAATAATAGCTACAGAAAATAAATGAGAACCTCATTAATACAATAAAAACAGATAATCAGAAGATAACAACCAGGCAAAGATATTTTATAAACAGTAAGTAATTTTAAAGTATAAGAGAAAAAAGAGTCAAACATTTGTATCCATGCCCTGGGAGGAGAGACCATGAAGAAAAAGTTTAAGTTTATCCGGATCATCAAAGGAACGTGACCGACCATCATGTGTAATTTTACAAAGGCATGGATGAAGAATTCCATATTGAATGTTAAGTTGTTAAGTTGTCTCATCTGAGGACGAAGAGCAAGAAATTCCTTGCGTCGAGCATTTGTTGCATTGGAAATATCCTGAGATATGAAGATGTTATGGCCTGACCAGATAAGACTGCGTTTGAGTCTTACAGCCTTAAAGACTTGCATAAGCTCTGTGAATTCCAAGAAAAGCATTATGATTCCACGTAGTTTGTTGACACTAGGAGGAGGACGCCCCAAACGGTGAGCTCTTTGTATATTGAGGGGATTCGATGATGTTTGAAGATCTAGCAGTTCTGGAAGAAATTTCTGCAGAAAAGCCACCATATCGGGACCCTCAACATTCTCCGGAAGACCATAAAGGCGCAGGTTATTTCTACGATTGCGATTTTCCAAATCCTCTGTGTGGATTTTTAACTTATGGATTTCTTGTTCCAGTGACTGGAACTGGAACTAGAAGTGATGTCTTGTAAGTCGCTTACACGCTGTTCAAGTTCCACAACCTTACCCTCCATGGCAATCCATCTCTCCTCAATTTGCTTTAACTTTTTGTTAGTCATGGACATAAAGGGTTGAAGGCCACGTACCTCGTTTAGTATAGAGTCCAGGACTGGGTTTTGTGAGGAGAGAATAGGAGACGGAGGATCATTTTTGTGTCTTTTTGGTTTTGTACCGGAGGAGGAAGATCGAACAGCATGGGTATCACTAGCCATTGTGACTAAAAAATGTTCAGCGATGTACAAAATTTGGCACAAAAATACGTATATTGTTATAGAGCACACCAAGCGTCACACAGTAGAATAAATATATAGCTTAGCAGGCATATATTGAAGAAAAAATGCCGATCCAGATCAAGAAAATGCAATATGAAAAACCGGATACAAATTCTGTCAAGACAAAGTGTGAGAAGCGCTGAAAGAAGCTAGTGGCTTAAAAAATAAAAAGAAAGTCTCTATAAGGTGTTTACTAATATGAACTGCCATGCCATTAGTTTATGCAGGATAGCGCATTGAAGAAGTCTTTGCCTCCAACAGGACACATACAAAACCTGGCATCAGTACATTACACCAAGTGACACACCAAAAAGAAGCTGGGGTGAGCACTTAGAGCGTATGGTGCAATCATTATTGTAATGAGAATCAGTAGGCTAGGTTATGCCAGGATTAATTCAGCGGTCGGCAAAAGGAGAAACGTGGGCGCCGTGATACAAAATGGCGGGCGCCCGCGAGTACTGAGGAGAAAACGCCGCTGCAGCGTATGGGTTCTGTTGCGGTAAAATGATGATCCGACAGCGGTACTAAGACTCACCGCATCGTCGCCCAGCCAAGCCCGCTTTCCAAACTCAGGAAAAACATCCGTACAAGGCTGTATGGAAGGTGGAGGCCCCGCTTCGCTGCAGGGCCTACGCCAGGTCTGCCATTTCACTTCGGCGTCCAAGCCACGCCCCCTCGGTGCAACCCATCTTAAAAGCACAACGCTTACTCACTGGAAGCCTATGGAGGCTTTTCATTAATGGGCTGACATGATGCCGTTTAGACTGAGCCTGGCCGCCTGGTTCTGAACTAGTTGGAGGCACCTCAGTTGGCATGCCGGAATGGCAACATACAATGAGTTGGCATAATCCAAGCGAGAGATCCCTAGGGCTAGAATGGCCAAAATTATAGCTTCCCTGCTCAAGAATCTACTGATCTTCTTTATTCTACGCAGCTGAAAGAAACCAGCAGAGACTAACGAGCTGATCTGAGCCTTCATGGACAAATCATTACTGATAATGATCCCCAGACTCTTAGACGTGGCAGCTGGCACAGGGGGAATACCTAGTTTCGGGGGGCTAGAAATTGGAATGCCATGGATTTGCTGACCCACCTGTAAGATTCAGCTCAGTTTTCTCCGGGTTCAGCTTCAACTGGTTATTGTTCATCCAGTCACTTACAAAAACCATTGCGTCTTGAACGTTGGACTCGGATGAAGCAGAAGAATTAACATTAAACACCAGTTGAAGATCGTCTGCGTAGTTAAAAATTCCAACATTCTTTTCCCTCAATGAATGAATTAAAGGAAGAAGATAAAGATTAAAAAGGAGTAGGGAAAAAGAAGAGCCCTGATGAACCCCACAGGTAATAGCTCTTTTGTTGGAAGAAAAATTGGCAAGGCGCACCGCTTGAGACGATTGCTCAGAAAGGAGGAAAGCCTCTTCAGGGCCAGACCCTGAATTCCGGCATTGCTGACACGGTCGATCAAGATACAATGATCGACCGTGTCAAAAGCTGCCGAAAGATCCAGGAGAATCCGGACCTGGGTGGTACCTATATCCGCCCCCCACTGAGCCCATCCATAACAGTAAGGATGACTATCTCGGTCGAGTATGCAGGTCTAATGCCGGCCTGGTGAGTGTCTAAGACCTGGAAGTGTTCAACAAAAGAGCTGAGGCAGTTAGCTACATGGGTCTCTAAACCTTTTCCCAGATAGGGCCGCAAAGAAATACGGCGCTAGTTGCTGGGAGCCGACGGGTCGGCGCCCGGTTTCTTCAAGATTGGAATAATTTCAACCCTTTAAAAAGAATCTGGAACAATGCCATGCTCAAGCGAGTTATTCAGAAATGATCGGGGCGGGTCTGGGCATATGGTAAAGGCTTCCCGAAGAATAGGAGGGAGACAACAGTCCAAGGAAGTCTCCTCCAAAATAGGAGGGATTCGGTCAAGACGATGAGGGCTCAGATCGATATTAGGGTCCTGTAGAGCACCGACCACAGCAGAGATACTAGCCTTGATGGTGGCTATCTTCTCTCTAAAATATGAATTAAGAGTCGCATAGAGACTGAGAAGGACCAGGTTCAGGCGTGACTCTATCTGGTTTTGAGAGTTGGTCAACTATAGAGAAAATCTCTTTAGATTTATTAGATGCATTAATTTTTACCTAGAAATAGTTAGCCTTAGTTTGAATAATCAGATTTTTATATTCTTTTATCAGGACTAGGTAGGAAACGTTTTTATCTGGGAGGTAGTGACGACGCCATTGGCGTTCTGCTTGTCTAAGTTCAAGTTTCTTTAATTTAAGATCTTCCGAGAACCACCGTTGAGCGTCGTGAGGTCTCATGGTCTTAGTTTTTTTGAGGGGGGCGACACAATCACTGGCTGACTCCAACCATAGTTTAATGCTCTCTGCCTGGGTCTGAAAGTCTTCTAATGTAGAGGGGAGGTGCTCATTAGGCATGACCGAAAATGGTCCATGTCTGCTCTTCTCCAATTTCTGGACATTTGATTCTCTATTCGTTGGGATTTTGGAGAAGGAATACATCGAAGAGTAAATCTAATCAAGTGATAGTCGGACCAGACACACGGAGATATCAGAGGAGTAGAAATCTCCAAATTCGAGGTCCAGACTTGATCTAAAATATGCCCTTTTATGTGGGTGGCGTCCCTCACATGTGAGGTGCAATTCATCCCTGAAAGCAGGTCAATAAATTCCCACGATCTAGGGCTCTGCCGATTGTCGCTAGGCCAATAATTGAAATCCCCAATTATGAGAATTCTGGCATGGTTGATAACAAGGTTAGATATCCTCTCTCCCAGTGCCTGAGGAAAGGTAGGCATATTACCAGGAGGTCTATAAAAGAGGGCACAAATAAAAGATAACTGAGGAGATTCAAATTTTAAAACCAAGAAATCAGCTGATGTTCCTTACGGATTATGGCAGCAACCCCGCCTCCAGCTTTCCCCAGAGATCGATTAACCTGAAGGATATAATAGCCATCCGTAATTGCCACTAAAATATCTGGGGCACAATCATTGGTCAACCAAGTTTCAGTTAAAAGGAGAATGTCTGGATTTTCTGATTGTAGAAGTAATAAGATTTCAACTTGGTGTTTCACCAAGGATCGGGTGTTCAGATAGCAGACTGTAAATCCTATAGGTTTCTGACCCTTGGGGAGGGAGGGGGTAGGTCGGGAGTGAGTTCTTGAAGGGGGGGGGGGGGTGACTTCTAAAATTAATTCTTGAAAGTCATATCTATGTGTAAAGATTTCTGACTGTTCAAGAATGAATTTAATGTTCCCATTAATTTGAAAATTACGCTGCCACGAATTCAGTTTCTTAGGGGAATAGTAAAAAAATTGGGCATAAGGAGTGGCCCCTGGCCCCGCTCGTCCGCGGATGGGCGCAGACGGGCTTGCCTTTGGCACGCCATCAGCGCACCCGTTGCGCGTCCGGGAGAGCATTTCGTTTTATGCCTTCCAAAATCCCGCCAAGCAGTCCGCCAACCAACAGGAAGTGGAGGTGGTCTGGAGGATAGAGGGAGTGAGGCCGACGCGTTTCTCTGTACAACCGGCAGCAGGCAGCCATAATGGACCGGAGACGTGAGCACAGGCAAGTAAACCACTTTATGTTAAAAACAAATGCGGAGAATCAAATTGTGCAAAACATGCAATTTTAAAAACACAGTTCTTTCACAGTAACTGTTAACAGGTTAAAATACATTGACGCCTTTAAAATGAGGTCCGATATAGCCCAACCCTGCCAACAGACCTTAATCCCAACAGACCTAATCCCAATCCAAGAAGGTGGGGGTAATCATTAAATTGATCTGCATGACCACAGTGTTAGCTTTAGTAAATGCACGTATGCTTGATCTCGGCTACTCTTGAATGTCCACTAGGCACTTTGAGTAGATTATACTTGTCGGGGTAAAAACACCCGGTACTGATGGCAAACCTTTTGTCCAAAAATCTTTAAATGTCACCCAGAAATTGGATATTAACAACCAATAAAATGCTATTGAATGCGAGCTGGGAATAAGTACACTTGCACATCCTTTTAGCATGAGTCGCAGCAGTAGAAGAGGAATGCTTCAAGATTTGTGTGGGCAACTTTCAGTCCCGTCTTTTCCACTACATCACTGAGGAGAAGTTTCAAAAGCACTTGCAGGGTGCTGCTGTCTAGACGTTACATTGTGGCAAGAGACCAACCTTGCAGATTTCAACCTATTCCGGCTCCAGTCTGTGGATGGCAGTGTGGTTATGCAACCGCACACCTGCCATTACACCAGAGTAAGCTTGGTACCGTTAGATTGACAGGCTATTGAGTTTCTACAGGCTAGGGTCATGGGTGGTGGTTTTTGCTTTGTCTTGAGAAGAATCCGGTCTCTTTCTGTTGGTCTTTGACGTTTGCAAATGTCTCTCCTTCCTTCTAGATCAGCTTGGACCCCCCTATCAAACAGGGACAAACCAGATACCACTTTCTGATCCTGCTCTTCTCCAAAGAGGAAGACATCACCCTAACCCTCAACATGAACGAGTAAGGCCAGTCATGAGTTTTGTTTCGAGTGTTTTTTTTCTTTTGTAGTGCTCTTCCCTTTCTTTTGTAGTGCTCTTCCCTGTTTGAGGGAGAAGCCATTCTACCTCTTGTTGGGACTTGGTAAAATGCTTCTCTGTAATGGTCTACCCCTGTTTGTTTTTAGGATTCTGCTCCATCTGTCACCTCTTCTTGCCACTGTACCTCCTGCCACATTTCCATGTTTGTCTCCCCTAGAATTAAATAATTTGTTTTGGTTATCTTTTCCTTTTCATTCCGTTATCCATAAGGGGCACAATACTGCTTTGTACCCCGCATCCTCTACTTGCCAGCCTTTTAGTTCTCTATTCTCGAAGGTTCACTGATTCTCCTTATCACTCATGAGCACTCAGTCTTAAACACTCTGTATACATCTGTTTCTCTTATCAATTCTCCCACTGTTTGCTACCATCTAATATATCTGATGATTGAATTTTGCTCTCTAGGGAGGAGGTTGAAAAACGTTTTGAGGGCAAATTGACGAAAAACATGTCTGGGTCGCTCTATGAAGTGGTCAGCCGTGTCATGAAGGCTTTGGTGAATCGGAAGATCACCGTTCCGGGCAATTTTGTTGGGTAAGTGAGTGGAGATTGTCATTTTGTTTCTATTTCTGCACAGGTCTGGCATAGATCAGCTTTACTAGTGTTAGCAATACTTGAGTCTTTCAGAGTATGGATCCAGGTGGTGAGCAACCTCTGACAAAGTCTCACTCCCACCCACTCTCAAACGCAGTTCTGCTTCTCTCCTAGTTTCCTCAAGTGCATACTTCACATGTCATCCTTCCCTCGTCCACTGTAAACTCATACCGTTTGTTTTCTGTGAGGAAATGGGTGTATGATATGGTGTGGCAGTGCGACCTCAGTGTAATACATTTAGCAATCCCTTTAGGGCCAGTAGATTTTGTTTGTCAAACCTTTAGCTCAACTCTGGGTGGCTGTGGCACTCCGCAGAAAGGCTTAAATCAAGAAACAAGTGTCCAGGATTTAAACTGCACCAAAACAACTGAAGAAGAAATTGACAAGACACTCAAGAAATCCGACACCAATTTATTAAACTAGTCTATTTTTAGACACCACACGGAAAAAGACCCACCGGAGGGTTCTCGAGATATAGAATGTATTTGTTTTATTTATTTACGGCATTTGTAAAGCGCTTTGCAACCCTACGGGCATCCTGGCGCTGTGTACATCTAGCTGAAAAACGCTGTGCATCAGGGGCAAAAGGGATATCTTATGAAACTAAAAAGTTAGATTTAAGGGAAAAGCCATGTTTTCACCTTTTTCCGGAAAGCCATCAGTTCATCTGTTTTCCTGATGTCAATAGGAAGTCTATTCCACAGATGAGCTGCCGCAATGCTAAAGGCTCTGCCCCCACAGGTGGCTTTCCTGATCCTTGGTATGCCAACAAGATTAGAAAAAGAGGATCGAAGGGACCGAGTGGGTTCATACCACTTAAATTTGTTTTGAAGTGGTCGAGGGCCCATCCCATGCACTGCCTTGAAGACCGTGCATAAGGATTTAAAAAGGATCCTCTGGTGTATAGGTAGCCAGTGTAAATCGGCCAAAGCGAGGGTAGTAGAGGATCTTCGCCCTCGGGATAGTGCCAATTTTGCTGCAGCCGCCTGGATGCTCTGAAGTCTGGAAATCAGATAGGCAGGGGATTCCAGTAGCAGAGCATTACAGTAGTCCAGGCGGCTGAGAATGGTACTCCTGACTATAGTGGCTCTAACCTGTGTTAGTAAAAGGGGCAGCAGCTTTCGAAGTCCTCGCATTAGGGCAAAGCAGCTCCTAACCTGCTTATTGACATTGGTCTCTAGACTCAGACGGTCATTGAAACTAACTCCGAGGTTCCTCACTGATTTCACTGGAGTTAATGACTCGCCTGGCTCCAAAGGCCAGAAGTCCGTGGGAAGACTTCTAGTGATTCTACCTACTTTGCAATGCATTATTTCGGTTTTGTCCCTGTTGAATTGTAATGAATTCTGATTTAACCAGCATGTCATCTCCAACAAACAGGTGAAAGGTCTCAAGTGAGTCTGCGTGGGCACCATCAAGAGAAATCATCAGCTGCGTGTCATCCGCATAGTTGATCACACTTATGCCGTGAGCCTTGATGATGCCCATCAGGGGTTGCATATATACATTGAAAAGTATCGGACTAATTGCAGACCCCTGTGGGACCCCATGTGGAACTGTAACAAACTCTGACTGGTACGGCGGAATTGCTACTGCCTGCCATCTGTCCGACAAATAGGAGTGAAACCAGTCGAGCGCAGCTCCCCCAACTCCAATGCTCTTCAATCTTGTCAGCAGAATGTCATGACTCACCGTATCGAATGCGGCGGACAGGTCCAGCAAAATTAAGATTGCTGACTCTCCCCTGTCCGCCCTCATTCGTAGATCATCCAGAACCGTCAGTAGAGCTGACTCGGTTCCATGAGCTGGTCTGAAGCCGAATTGCTCCTCTTCAAGGATGTTGTTAGTTTCCAGGAAGAGGGCTAGTGCCCTGCTGACCAGCCGCTCCATGATCTTGATTGGATATGGCAGAAGCGATATAGGTCGGTAGTTTTTATAGCAATTCGGGTCTAGATTTGATTTCTTCAACAGGGGGGTAACAACCGCCAATTTCCAGTCCTTTGGTACAGTGCCTGTGTCAAGGGATTGAATACACAGCTGTCGAAGTGCTGGAAAGAGTTCGTCCCCGAAATCCTTTACTATTTTGTGAGGTAAAGGGTCCAAAGGGGATCCTGATGTTATATTAAGGGCTGTTCTAATAAACTCTTGATCTGTCGGAGTCTCAAAATTCTCCAAGATGGCCTTTGGGGTGGGGCGTCTTACATTTCCTTCGCTCTTCTCCCTATTCTCGGTGTTATTGTTATACTGCGCTAGAGGAATGGATACATCCTTCATACCCTCGATAATTTTGGTGATTTTTTTCTTGAAAGAAGGATGCTAGAACATCACATCATTCTTGTGAGGGCTTAATTTGGCTGTTGGCACATTCAGGATGGGACAGCTCTTTGATTATCCTAAAAGTGTCACGAGATTTGTTGGAACTGCTTAGTATTAGGTCTGCGAAGTAGTTTACTTTGGCTATGGTGATCTCTTTCTTATACTGCACAATTGTCTGCCTCCAGATCGGTTTCTCCTGCTCTATATAATTTTTTCTCCAAAGCCTCTCCGCCTTTTTACAGGCATTTTTCAGTTCTTTTAATTTATCCGTATACCAGGGCGCGAAGGGTTTTCCTCTGTTTCTAATAGCTTTCAGTGGTGCTATATCTTCAAGTTTCCTAGTTACCTCTTTACATAGTAGATGATAATTAGTGGTAATATCGTTCTCTAGATCAAACGAGTTCCCAACTTGACCGAAATCGAGCTTCCCTTCCTCTTTCCTTTTTAGCAGACCCTTCCAATCACGGCTAATAAAGGTCCTGGTCTGCGTGTATGTTGGTCCTATATTAATCAAGGTATGGATGTTCAAAAGTAGGAGATGGTGGTCTGACCAATCTACTGGTAGTGTTATTCCCATAGTAATGAGATCCTCTGCAGCAAATATTAGGTCCAGTATATTTCCTTGCCTATGTGTGGGGGTGGTTATCCATTGTTTCAGAACTAGGTTGTTACAGGATTGTATAATATTGTGAAAAGGCCATATGTAGTTGGTCGTTGTCCCACAGGTTAAAGTCTCCCAGTACCAGCAGTCTGCTATGTGAGATTGACATGTTACTGATAACAGAGATCCGTTCCTGCTGTTGCATTGCATTGATGTGCCCCGGTGTCCTATAGCAAATTAGGCCCGTGAGGCAATGGCCTGAATCATGTCTGATCGATATCCCAAGAACCTCGGCACATGAGACCATATCGATACACAATGTTACAATATTTAACTCTTCCCTGAAGATAATTCCTATTCCTCCACCTCGTCCCGTAGTCCTGGGTTTATGAACAATCTTATATCCCACCGGACATGCCGGCCCCAGCTCTGATTCCATTCCCGCCGTTGTCCATGTCTCGGTTAAGAACAGAATATCCAGGTTGTTAGATTCGATCAGTAGCTGTATTTCGGTGGCATGTTTCGGGAGGGATCTAACATTTAGTAATCCACTAATTAGTTCTCCCTTAGTAGTATGCCTATATTCAGCAAGCTTTAGCGGGATATGCCTGTTGCCTGAGGTCTGATCCAGTTTAGATAGTGAATCAAGTGTGAGGGGATTAATAAGGGGCAAACGCCCTAGGCAGTTGGGGCAGAGGTGTGAGAAAGTGCCATCTTTCTTGCATGGTATGCCCCCACTTTTTGCTAAATTGCTGAATGTACTTCGAGTGAGTGTACCCTGGGCTCCTGCCAATCAGGTGCCCAGGGCCTATGTTCCTTCCTTAAACCACACAAACTCCCAATTGGCAAACCCTAGCCACATGTCAGCCCCTAGTAAATGGTACCCTAGGTACCCAGGGCCTTGTGGCCAGGGAAGGCCTCTAAGGGCTGCAGCACTCATTGTGCCACCCTCAGAGGCCCTGTACCCTTACACACACACTGCCCTTGCAGGCTGAGTGTCTGGGTGCAGGAGAAAACAAAGAGTCGACATGGCACACATCACTGTGTACCATGCCCATCACCTACACTGCTAAGGCATATGTCAGCCACCCCTCTAGCTGGGTGCATTACGCCTATGGTGTGGGCACAGGAGCAGGAGCCCTGTGCCCCTACAGTACCCGGGTCCATTCCTGGGCACTGTAAGTGCAGTGCTGTCATTTAAGAGTACATGGTGCTGAGAGCTTGTCAAACACGAGCTCCACAGCACCATATTGGCAACACTGAAGCCTGGGAAGTTTGGTATCAAACTTCTCAGCACATTGAACCCACACTGATGCCAGTGTGGGATTTAATGTACAAAGCACCCCAGAGGGCATCTTAGAGATGCCCCCTTACAGCTAACTTACAATCCACGTCTGCTCTGAGGCTGCCCAGGCTGCCACACAGCAGACACGTTGCTGGACCCCTGGGTGGGAGAGCCCCTGCTCTCCCGGGCCTGCAACAATGCACATCCTGGGTGAGGTGAGAAATCTCCTCCCCCAGGATGAGCCAAGGGAAGCTTCAAAGGCATGCCGCCATTTGGAGTTTCCCCAGGCCACTGCAACCCCCCACTCTGGCGGGAAGCTTGGCCGGAAACCCCATACAAGGACAGGGGATGTGCCAGCCTGCCCACCCCACCCCTCAGGTGGGGGAGGCGAGGTGAAGCACATCTCCGGGCTCTCGCCATCTTGAAGATGGGAGGCCCTACCCTATCAGGATTAGGCTACTGCCCCCCTCCCACAGGAGAGAGGCAGGATAGGGGGTGTACCCACCCCAGGACAAGGACCCATTGGTCCCTGGCCTTCACCTACCTGTAACGCCCCCAAATCTAGTATTTAGGGGCACCCTGAACCTTCCTTCCTTAGATTCCAGATAGAAAACGACAAGAAGAGCAAGAAGAACAAAGACCTGCCCTGCAGCTGCTAAAAAGAGACGGAGACACCAACTGCTTTGGCCCCAGCCCTACCGGCCTGTCGACTCTCGAACCTGCACCAGCGCGGCATCCCTCGTGGCCAGCAACCTCACCAACCCCGGAGGACCTGGCTACCCTTTAGCTCTAAGCCCCTGGGACTCCCACGAGTAGAGGCTCTACTCAAGAAACCTATTTGCTATCCCTGGCACCAGCCCGGGACCGCGGACCCAACACACTCTGCACCAGCCAAGCCTGGCCAGTGCCGGAGTGGACAAAGACCCAGAGGACGACCCCACGGCGACTGTGACCCAGAGTCCGGCACCCAAGGACCCCCCTCGACATCCCGGAAGAAGCCTGCAGCCTCAGAACCAAGTGCCACCCCAGCCGCGATCAACCAGAGGGTAAGATTCCCGACGTCAAAAGGCACCCCTGCACCCGGCGCCCTGCGGCCCCCTGTGCCCAATCCCGGGGTACCCACCTAACCTACAACTACCCAACTTACCTCTCGAAGTGGTGGTGGCACCGGAAACCTCCTCGTCCCCGAGCCTGCAGCCTTTTTCCAAACCGGAACATTCCCATTGATTTCCATTGAGCGCCCGAAGGCTCAAAAGCACCCTGCACCCAGCCGCCCGAGTGGCCCTGGCAGTGCCTTCTCTACACTAACCTACTTCCCCACTTGCCCTGAGTAAGTGACCAGGAGCCCAGCTCCCACAGCCGCGTGGCTTGCCAGACAGCAGCCACCAACCAAGGCCCCCCTATCCCTCATAGGATAACATTGGGCCTAACTCTCTCTGCACCCGGCCGTCCTGAAACCGCTGAGGGTGAACCAACTGTACCTACCTGACACTGGGGGACCCCTGAGTCCATGCCCGGAATTTCAACTCTGCCAGTCGAGTACTTACCCTTAAACCGCTAACTTCGTTTTCCTCATAGGGTAACATTGACTGGCTTTTTCTTCAAAAATCTTCTAAGTGTGAACTTTTCAAAACTGCAAAAATTCACCAAAAATCAGTCAAGTGACAAAAACGAATTTACTCACCTGCTCCTAGGTGAGCTCCCAGTGCTGGATCTTGGTGCCCAGCCCTGACTCTGAAAAGTGTTCACAACTATACTTACCTCTAACTCATTTTTCTCCCATAGGAAACCATTGTCGGCTTTTCTGTGAAATTTCTTCTAAGTGTCTACTTTTGAAAATTTGAAATATTCTTTCAAAATCGTACCATTTCTGCAAACGAAATTACTTACTTGCTTTTGATAAGTACCCCAGTCCTGGGTCTAGGCACCCAGTCCTGGATTACTAAAGTAACGATAAAGTACTCTACCTGCAACTTTAATTTCTTGCCATAGAGATCCATTGAATGTTTTCTGTGAAATATTTTCTAAGTGCTAACTTTTGAAATAGCTAAATATTATTTAAAAATCATTACAGTTATTAAGTCGACTTTCATCACTTGATTCTGAATACTGGCCCCAGGCTGGTTCTAGGAGCCAGACCTGGAATTCCAAAAGTAATCTGAAAAGTAATTTATTACATATAACCTGAATTTACCATTGAGCTCAATGCATTGTTATGTTTAGGAAATAGGATTGTTTATTGCAACCAACTGTGACTGTTTACTCAAATTTATTGCTTAAGACAAAAGTATTTTTATTCAACCTCTCATTCTGAGAAAGTATATTTTTACTCCCTTTGGGGTTCTAAAAATAAAACAAGCATATATTTTATATATATATAAACCATTTGTGAGAAAGTGGGTTTCTGTTGCAGTAACCCCCCCCTTTTTTGCCTAATAGCTGATGCACTTTTCCTTGTTGTGCCCTGGGCTCCTGCCAATCAGGTGCCCAGAACCTGTGTTCCTTCCCTAAAATACAAACTCCCAATTGGCAAACCCTGGCCACATGTCAGCCCCTAGTAAATGGTACCCTAGGTACCCAGGGCCTTGTGACCAGGGAAGGCCTCCAAGGGCTGCAGCACTCATTGTGCCACCCTTAGAGGCCCTGTACCCTTACACACACACACTGCCTTTGCAGGCTGAGTGTCTGGGTGCAGGACAAAACAAAGAGTCGACATGGCACACATCGCTGTGTGCCATGCCCATCTCCTACACTGCCAAGGCATATGTCAGCCACCCCTCTGGCTGGGTGCCTTATGCCTATGGTGTGGGCACAGGAGCAGGAGCCCTGTGCCCCTACAGTACCCAGGTCCATTCATGGGCACTGTAAGTACAGTGCTGCCATTTACAAGTACATGGTGCTGAGAGCTCGTCAAACACGAGCTCCACAGCACCATAATGGCAACACTGAAGACTGGGAAGTTTGGTATAAAACTTCTCAGCACATTAAACCCACACTGATGCCAGTGTGGGATTTAATGTACTAAGCACCCCAGAGGGCATCTTAGAGATGCCCCCTTACAGCTAACCTACAATCCACGTCTGCTCTGAGGCTGCCCAGGCTGCCACACAGCAGACACGTTGCTGGACCCCTGGGTGGGAGAGCCCCTGCTCTCCCGGGCCTGCAACAATGCACATCCTGGGTGAGGTGAGAAATCTCCTCCTCTAGGATGAGCAAAGGGAAGCTTCAAAGGCATGCCGCCAGTTGGAGTTTCCCCAGGCCACTGCAACCCCCCACTCTGGCGGGAAGCTTGGCCGGAAACCCCATACAAGGACAGGGGATGTGCCAGCCTGCCCACCCCACCCCTCAGGTGGGGGAGGCGAGGTGAAGCACATCTCCGGGCTCTCGCCATCTTGAAGATGGGAGGCCCTACCCTATCAGGATTAGGCTACTGCCCCCCTCCCACAGGAGAGAGGCAGGATAGGGGGTGTACCCACCCCAGGACAAGGACCCATTGGTCCCTGGCCTTCACCTACCTGTAACGCCCCTAAATCTAGTATTTAGGGGCCCCCCTGAACCTTCCTTCCCCAGATTCGAGATAGAAACCTGCAAGAAGAGCAAGAAGAAAAAAGACCTGCCCTGCAGCTGCTAAAAAGAGGAAGACACCAACTGCTTTGGCCCCAGCCCTACCGGCCTGTCGACCCTCGAACCTGCTCCTGCTCCAGCGCGGCATCTCTTGTGGCCAGCAACCTCAAAAACCCCGGAGGACCTGGCTACCTTTGAACTCTGATTCCCTGGGACTCCCATGAGTAGAGGCTCTACTCGAGAAACCTATTCCTAACTCCTGGCAGCAGCCCGGAACCGCGGACCCAACACACTCTGCACCAGCCAAGCCTGGCCAGTGCCGGAGTGGACAAAGACCCTGAGGACGACCCCACGGCGACTGTGACCCCGAGTCCGGCACCCAAGGACCCCCCTCGACATCCTGGACGAAGCCTGCAGCCTCAGAACCGAGTGCCACCCCAGCCGCGATCAACCAGAGGGTAAGATTCCCGACGTCAAAAGGCACCCCTGCACCCGGCGCCCTGCGGCCCCCTGTGCCCAATCCCGGGGTACCCACCTAACCTACAACTACCCAACTTACCCCTCGAAGTGGTGGTGGCACCGGAAACATCCTCGTCCCCGAGCCTGCAGCCTTTTTCCAAACCGGAACATTTCCATTGATTTCCATTGAGCGCCCGAAGGCTCAAAAGCACCCTGCACCCAGCCGCCCGAGTGGCCCTGGCAGTGCACTCTCTACACTAACTTACTTCCCCACTTTCCCTGAGTAAGTGACCAGGAGCCCAGCTCCCACAGACGCGTGGCTTGCCAGACAGCAGCCACCAACCAAGGCCCCCCTATCCCTCATAGGATAACATTGGGCCTAACTCACTCTGCACCCGGCCGTCCTGAAACCGCTGAGGGTGAACCAACTGTACCTACCTGACACTGGGGGACCCCTGAGTCTATGCCCGGAATTTCAACTCTGCCAGTCGAGTACTTACCCTTAAACCGCTAACTTCATTTTCCTCATAGGGTAACATTGACTGGCTTTTTCTTCAAAAATCTTCTAAGTGTGAACTTTTCAAAACTGTAAAAATTTACCAAAAATCAGCCAAGTGACAAAAACGAATTTACTCACCTGTTCCTGGGTGAGCTCCCAGTGCTGGATCTTGGTGCCCAGCCCTGACCCTGAAAAGTACTCACAACTATACTTACCTCTAACTCATTTTTCTCCCATAGGAAACCATTGTCTGCTTTTCTGTGAAATTTCTTCTAAGTGTCTATTTTTACAAATTTGAAATATTCTTTTAAAATCGTACCATTTCTGCAAACGAAATTACTTACCTGTTTTTGATAAGGACCCCAGTCCTGGGTCTAGGCACCCAGTCCTGGATTACTAAAGTAACGATAAAGTACTCTACCTGCAATGTGAATTTCTTGCCATAGAGATCCATTGAATGTTTTCTTTGAAATATTTTCTAAGTGCTAACTTTTGAAATAGCTAAATATTATTTAAAAATCATTACAGTTACTAAGTCGACTTTCATCACTTGATTCTGAATACTGACCCAAGGCTGGTTCTAGGAGCCAGACCTGGAATTCCAAAAGTAATCTGAAAAGTAATTTATTACAAATAACCTGAATGTACCATTGAGCTCAATGCATTGTGATGTTTAGGAAATAGGATTGTTTATTGCAACCAACTGTGACTGTTTACAAAAATTCATTGCTTAAGACAAAAAGTATTTATATGCAACCTCTCATTCTGAGAAAGTATATTTTGATCCCCTTTGTGGTTCTAAAAATAAAACGAGTATATATTTTATATATATAAATCATTGGCCTAGAGTTCAGTTATTGAGTGTGTGAAACCATTTGCTGACTGAGTGTGTACAATAAATGCTTTACACTGTCCTCTGGTACTGCCTTACTGCTCGACCAAGCTACCACTTTTGAGAGTAAGGTCATACCTAACTTTGACCTCTATCAGCCTCTGGGGGACTGGGGACTCTGTACACCCTGTACCTATTAGGGAACAGTATATACAGAGCCACTTTCTCACACCATTGGCCTAGAGTTCAGTTATTGAGTGTGTGAAACCATTTGCTGACTGAGTGTGTACAATAAATGCTTTACACTGTCCTCTGGTACTGCCTTACTGCTCGACCAAGCTACCACTTTTGAGAGTAAGGTCATACCTAACTTTGACCTCTATCAATCTCTGGGGGACTGTGGACTCTGTACACCCTGTACCTATTAGGGAACAGTATATACAGAGCCACTTTCTCACATTGGTGGCAGCGGTGGGATCCAAACTTGCATTTGTTGGACTACTTGGTTACCATCTGATCACACGACAGAACTCTTAAAAATTGCCTTTAGAATTCTGATTGGTTTTTCCAAAATTACTAAAAGTCTTGCTAGGGCCTTGCTCAAGTCCCATTAGAATTTTAGAAAAATAAAAGTCACTATAGTCAGGGTAGAGGGTTAGAACTGTCAGGTTAGAATGTCTCAAACAAACCCAGCTATTAGTGATAATAATAACATGGACCTGGTGGAGGAGCTCGACCTCACACCTTACTTACACTTGTCTTTCAAGGAATTGAGGTCCTTATGTAAACTCAAAAATTTACAAATGGGTCTGCATCCAACCAAACAAGGGCTCCAGGAGCTCCTGGCTGAGTATGCTAAAGACCACCCATCTGAACATGGTGATGGCCAGTCAGATGAGGAAAGGGAAACAGGGGAGGTGGACAACAACCTCCCCATACTATTTCCTAGGGAGGAGATGGCACCCATACCCTCCAACTCAAGAATTAGCATCTGGGCACCTAGAGACCACACAGGTGGCTCTGGTCCCAGAGACAACACTGGGGGACCCCCCAGTGAAGAGGACAGCCTTGTGAGGCTGGCCAAAAGATTAGATCTAGAGTCCAGGCTCCTGGCTCTAGAAAAGGAAAGGAGAGAGATGGGTTTAGCACCCATCAATGGTGGCAGCAATAATAAAAACAAGGATAGGGAGGAAACTTCTGACCCTAAAATCCCCAAAGGGATGGTCCCTAAATTTGAGGAAGGTGATGATATCACCAAATGGTTCACAGCCTTTGAGAGGGCTTGTGATATCAGGAAAGTAAAGAAACCTCTCTGGGGGGCACTCCTGTGGGAACTGTTCTCTGGTAACTGCAGGGACAGGCTTCTGACTCTCTCTGGGCCAGAAGCAGGATCCTATGACCTCATGAAGAAAGCTCTGATTGAGGGATTTGGATTCACCACTGAGGAGTATAGAATTAGATTCAGGGGGGCTCACAAAACCCAGACCCAGTCCTGGATTGATTTTGTAGATTTCTCAGTGAAGACACTGGATGGTTGGTTAGCTGGACATGGTGTGCAGGATTTTACTGGATTGTACAATTTATTCATGATGGAACATATTTTGAGTAACTGCACAAATGAAAAGTTGCATCAGCATTTGGTAGACCTAGGTCTAATTTCTCCCCAAGAATTGGGAAAGAAGGCGGACCACTGGGTCAAGACTAGGGTGACCAAGACAACCACTGGGGGTGACCAAAAGAAGGTGGTCACAAAACCTCCCCAGGGGAAAGGTGGTGAGAATCCCCAAGATAAAAAGTCTGAGTCTTCCAAAGGGCCCCAAAAACCTGTTCAGGTGGGTGGGACCCAAACTACTCCCTATGTGCCCCAACCATATAGGGGGAAGAACTTTGATCCCTTAAAGGCCTGGTGTAATACCTGTAAGAAGCAGGGACACCTAACTGTATCTTGCCCCCAAAACAAAGCCCCTAAGGCACCCAGTACAGCCACTCCTGGGGCAGCAAGTATACAAATGGGATCAGAGGTGTACCCTGAGCAAATCTGGGAACACACTGAAGCAAGTTTAGTCTCCTTGGGAGAAGTGGAGTTTGCCACTGTGGCTGTGTGGCCCCCCAACTTGAAGAAATACTTACAGTACCCCTGGGTGAATGGAACTAGGGTAGAAGCTCTGAGGGATACAGGTGCCAGTGTCACTATGGTGAAAGACACACTGGTTTCCCCTGAGCAATACTTGATTGGGAAGTCTTACCCAGTCACCAACGCTGACATTGTCACCACTAGTCATCCCATGGCCATGGTAACATTAGGCTGGGGGGGGGTTACTGGCCTGAAACAGGTAGTGGTCTCTCCAAAGTTGCCAGCTGCCTGTCTGCTTGGAAATGATCTGGAAACCTCAGCCTGGGCTGAGGTTGAGTTAAAGGCCCATGCAGCCATGCTGGGCATCCCTGAATTGGTGTGTGTGCAAACCAGAGCACAGAGCAAGAGGAAGGGTGAAAAAGTAGGTTTGGAGCCTGGAATAATGGCCCAACCAACCAAGAGGAAGGGCAAGAAGACTGGGGGACCAGCTTCTGTACAGCCAAACACTCAGAACCCCTCTCCCCCTGGAGAGGATGTAGATACCTCTGAGGGAACTGAGTCCATGGAGCTTGACCCTTACCAGGTTGAACTCTTGGGCCCAGGGGGACCCTCTAGGGAAGAGCTGTGCCAGGGTCAGCGAGACTGTCCCACTCTTGAAAGCCTTAGACAACAAGCTGCTTCAGAAGCCAGGGGAGATGTCAGTGGTACCCACAGAGCTTATTGGGAAGAGGGATTACTGTATGCTGAGGCAAGAGACCCCACTCCTGGAGCCACCAGGAGGGTGGTAGTGCCACAGAAGTACAGGGAGTTCCTCCTAACTTTGGCTCATGACATCCCCCTAGCTGGACATCTGGGGCAATCCAAAACTTGGGAAAGGTTAGTGAGTCACTTTTACTGGCCCCAGATGCACCAAAAGGTGAAGGAGTTTGTCAGCTCCTGTGTTACCTGTCAGGCCAGTGGCAAGACAGGTGGCCACCCAAAGGCCCCCCTCATTCCACTACCAGTGGTGGGGGTCCCCTTTGAAAGGGTAGGTGTGGACATTGTGGGTCCACTCGAACCTCCCACAGCCTCAGGGAACAAATTCATTCTAGTAGTAGTGGATCATGCTACTAGGTACCCTGAAGCAATTCCACTTAGGACTACTACAGCTCCTGCAGTAGCCAAGGCCCTCCTGGGTGTCTTCACCAGGGTGGGTTTTCCTAAGGAGGTGGTTTCAGACAGAGGTTCCAACTTCATGTCTGCTTACCTAACACACATGTGGAAAGAGTGTGGAGTGCAGTACAAGTTTACTACACCCTACCACCCACAAACCAATGGCCTTGTTGAGAGGTTCAACAAGACATTGAAAGGTATGATCATGGGACTCCCTGAGAAACTCAAAAGGAGGTGGGATGTCCTGTTACCATGCTTGCTTTTCGCTTACAGGGAAGTGCCACAGAAGGGAGTAGGTTTCTCACCCTTTGAACTTCTGTTTATTCATCCTGTAAGGGGACCACTGTGTCTTGTAAAGGAGGGCTGGGAGAGGCCTCTTCAAGAACCCAAACAGGACATAGTGGACTATGTGCTTGGCCTAAGGTCCAGAATGGCTGAGTATATGGAAAAAGCATCCAAGAACCTTGAGGCCAGCCAGGAGCTCCAGAAGCACTGGTATGACCAAAAAGCTGCACTGGTTGAATTTCAACCAGGGCAACAGGTGTGGGTTTTGGAGCCAGTGGCACCAAGGGCTCTCCAAGACAAATGGAGTGGCCCTTACCCTATCCTAGAGAGAAAGAGTGAGGTCACCTATCTAGTTGACCTGGGCACTAGCAGGACACCCAAAAGGGTCATCCATGTGAACCGCCTTAAACTCTACAATGATAGGGCTGACATCACCATGCTGATGGTGACTGATGAAGAACAGGAAGCAGAGAGTGAGCCACTCCCTGACCTCCTATCCTACAGCCCAAAAGATGGGTCAGTAGATGGTGTGATTTTTTCAGACACCCTCTCTGCCCAACAGCAGACTGACTGCAAGCAAGTCTTGCAACAATATGCTAGCCTCTTTTCCCTGACCCCTGGTCTGACAAGCTGGTGTACCCATGATGTGGACACTGGTGACAGTGCACCTGTCAAGAACAAAATCTATCGACAGTCAGATCAAGTCAAGGAAAGCATCAAAGCTGAGGTCAGCAAGATGCTGGAGTTAGGGGTCATTGAGCCTTCAGAGAGCCCCTGGGCTAGCCCAGTGGTTCTGGTCCCCAAACCTCATCAACAGGGTGAAAAGAGAGAGATGAGGTTCTGTGTGGACTATAGAGGGCTCAACTCTGTCACCAAGACAGATGCTCACCCTATCCCAAGAGCAGATGAACTGATAGACAAATTGGGGGCTGCCAAATTTCTCAGTACCTTTGACTTAACTGCAGGGTACTGGCAGATTGGCATGGCCCCAGGAGCAAAAGAAAAAACAGCATTCTCCACCCCTGATGGGCATTACCAGTTTACTGTGATGCCCTTTGGGTTAAAGAATGCCCCTGCCACCTTCCAGAGGTTGGTGAACCATGTCCTGGCTGGGTTGGAGTCCTTTAGTGCAGCTTATCTTGATGATATTGCTGTCTTTAGCTCCACCTGGCAGGATCACCTGATCCACCTTGGGAAGGTTTTAGAGGCTCTGCAGAGTGCAGGTCTCACTATCAAGGCGTCCAAATGCCAGATAGGGCAGGGCACTGTGGTGTACTTGGGCCACCTTGTAGGTGGAGGCCAGGTACAGCCCTTACAACCCAAAATCCAGGCCATCATGGACTGGATAGCTCCAACAACCCAAACCCAAGTCAGGGCATTCCTTGGCTTGACTGGGTACTACAGGAGGTTTGTGAAGGGGTATGGGTCCATTGTGACCCCCCCTCACAGAACTCACCTCCAAGAAAATGCCCAAGAAAGTTAACTGGACAGTTAGTTGTCAAAAGGCTTTTGACACCCTAAAAGAAGCAATGTGCTCGGCACCAATTCTAAAAGCTCCAGATTATGCCAAGCAGTTCATAGTGCAGACTGATGCCTCTGAGCTAGGGATAAGAGCGGTCCTATCCCAGACCAATGATGAAGGCCAAGACCAACCTGTTGCTTTTATAAGCAGAAGACTACTCCCTAGAGAGCAGCGTTGGAGTGCCATTGAGAGGGAGGCCTTTGCTGTGGTTTGGTCCCTGAAGAAGCTGAGGCCATACTTGTTTGGCACTCACTTCCTAGTTCAAACTGACCACAGACCTCTCAGATGGCTAATGCAGATGAAAGGGGAAAATCCAAAATTACTGAGGTGGTCCATCTCCCTACAGGGAATGGACTTTGAAGTGGAACACAGACCAGGGACCGCCCATGCCAATGCAGATGGACTTTCCAGGTTCTTCCACTTAGACAATGAAGACTCCATAGGACAAGGTTAGTCTCATCACCTTTCGTTTGGGGGGGGGGTTGTGTGAGAAAGTGCCATCTTTCTTGCATGGTATGCCCCCACTTTTTGCTAAATTGCTGAATGTACTTCGATTGAGTGTACCCTGGGCTCCTGCCAATCAGGTGCCCAGGGCCTATGTTCCTTCCTTAAACCACACAAACTCCCAATTGGCAAACCCTAGCCACATGTCAGCCCCTAGTAAATGGTACCCTAGGTACCCAGGGCCTTGTGGCCAGGGAAGGCCTCTAAGGGCTGCAGCACTCATTGTGCCACCCTCAGAGGCCCTGTACCCTTACACACACACTGCCCTTGCAGGCTGAGTGTCTGGGTGCAGGAGAAAACAAAGAGTCGACATGGCACACATCACTGTGTACCATGCCCATCCCCTACACTGCCAAGGCATATGTCAGCCACCCCTCTAGCTGGGTGCATTACGCCTATGGTGTGGGCACAGGAGCAGGAGCCCTGTGCCCCTACAGTACCCGGGTCCATTCCTGGGCACTGTAAGTGCAGTGCTGTCATTTAAGAGTACATGGTGCTGAGAGCTTGTCAAACACGAGCTCCACAGCACCATATTGGCAACACTGAAGCCTGGGAAGTTTGGTATCAAACTTCTCAGCACATTGAACCCACACTGATGCCAGTGTGGGATTTAATGTACAAAGCACCCCAGAGGGCATCTTAGAGATGCCCCCTTACAGCTAACTTACAATCCACGTCTGCTCTGAGGCTGCCCAGGCTGCCACACAGCAGACACGTTGCTGGACCCCTGGGTGGGAGAGCCCCTGCTCTCCCGGGCCTGCAACAATGCACATCCTGGGTGAGGTGAGAAATCTCCTCCCCCAGGATGAGCCAAGGGAAGCTTCAAAGGCATGCCGCCATTTGGAGTTTCCCCAGGCCACTGCAACCCCCCACTCTGGCGGGAAGCTTGGCCAGAAACCCCATACAAGGACAGGGGATGTGCCAGCCTGCCCACCCCACCCCTCAGGTGGGGGAGGCGAGGTGAAGCACATCTCCGGGCTCTCGCCATCTTGAAGATGGGAGGCCCTACCCTATCAGGATTAGGCTACTGCCCCCCTCCCACAGGAGAGAGGCAGGATAGGGGGTGTACCCACCCCAGGACAAGGACCCATTGGTCCCTGGCCTTCACCTACCTGTAACGCCCCCAAATCTAGTATTTAGGGGCACCCTGAACCTTCCTTCCTTAGATTCCAGATAGAAAACGACAAGAAGAGCAAGAAGAACAAAGACCTGCCCTGCAGCTGCTAAAAAGAGACGGAGACACCAACTGCTTTGGCCCCAGCCCTACCGGCCTGTCGACTCTCGAACCTGCACCAGCGCGGCATCCCTCGTGGCCAGCAACCTCACCAACCCCGGAGGACCTGGCTACCCTTTAGCTCTAAGCCCCTGGGACTCCCACGAGTAGAGGCTCTACTCAAGAAACCTATTTGCTATCCCTGGCACCAGCCCGGGACCGCGGACCCAACACACTCTGCACCAGCCAAGCCTGGCCAGTGCCGGAGTGGACAAAGACCCAGAGGACGACCCCACGGCGACTGTGACCCAGAGTCCGGCACCCAAGGACCCCCCTCGACATCCCGGAAGAAGCCTGCAGCCTCAGAACCAAGTGCCACCCCAGCCGCGATCAACCAGAGGGTAAGATTCCCGACGTCAAAAGGCACCCCTGCACCTGGCGCCCTGTGGCCCCCTGTGCCCAATCCCGGGGTACCCACCTAACCTACAACTACCCAACTTACCTCTCGAAGTGGTGGTGGCACCGGAAACCTCCTCGTCCCCGAGCCTGCAGCCTTTTTCCAAACCGGAACATTCCCATTGATTTCCATTGAGCGCCCGAAGGCTCAAAAGCACCCTGCACCCAGCCGCCCGAGTGGCCCTGGCAGTGCCTTCTCTACACTAACCTACTAACCCACTTGCCCTGAGTAAGTGACCAGGAGCCCAGCTCCCACAGCCGCGTGGCTTGCCAGACAGCAGCCACCAACCAAGGCCCCCCTATCCCTCATAGGATAACATTGGGCCTAACTCTCTCTGCACCCGGCCGTCCTGAAACCGCTGAGGGTGAACCAACTGTACCTACCTGACACTGGGGGACCCCTGAGTCCATGCCCGGAATTTCAACTCTGCCAGTCGAGTACTTACCCTTAAACCGCTAACTTCGTTTTCCTCATAGGGTAACATTGACTGGCTTTTTCTTCAAAAATCTTTTAAGTGTGAACTTTTCAAAACTGCAAAAATTCACCAAAAATCAGCCAAGTGACAAAAACGAATTTACTCACCTGCTCCTAGGTGAGCTCCCAGTGCTGGATCTTGGTGCCCAGCCCTGACTCTGAAAAGTGTTCACAACTATACTTACCTCTAACTCATTTTTCTCCCATAGGAAACCATTGTCGGCTTTTCTGTGAAATTTCTTCTAAGTGTCTACTTTTGAAAATTTGAAATATTCTTTAAAAATCGTACCATTTCTGCAAACGAAATTACTTACTTGCTTTTGATAAGGACCCCAGTCCTGGGTCTAGGCACCCAGTCCTGGATTACTAAAGTAACGATAAAGTACTCTACCTGCAACTTGAATTTCTTGCCATAGAGATCCATTGAATGTTTTCTGTGAAATATTTTCTAAGTGCTAACTTTTGAAATAGCTAAATATTATTTAAAAATCATTACAGTTATTAAGTCGACTTTCATCACTTGATTCTGAATACTGACCCCAGGCTGGTTCTAGGAGCCAGACCTGGAATTCCAAAAGTAATCTGAAAAGTAATTTATTACATATAACCTGAATTTACCATTGAGCTCAATGCATTGTTATGTTTAGGAAATAGGATTGTTTATTGCAACCAACTGTGACTGTTTACTCAAATTTATTGCTTAAGACAAAAGTATTTTTATTCAACCTCTCATTCTGAGAAAGTATATTTTTACTCCCTTTGTGGTTCTAAAAATAAAACAAGCATATATTTTATATATATAAACCATTGGCCTAGAGTTCAGTTATTGAGTGCGTGAAACCATTTGCTGACTGAGTGTGTACAATAAATGCTTTACACTGTCCTCTGGTACTGCCTTACTGCTCGACCAAGCTACCACTTTTGAGAGTAAGGTCATACCTAACTTTGACCTCTATCAATCTCTGGGGGACTGTGGACTCTGTACACCCTGTACCTATTGGGGAACAGTATATACAGAGCCACTTTCTCACAAGAGGTTCTTGTCCTCAGATATTATGTTAGGGGCTAGGCGTCGGCAGATCGCTCTGCCAGCTAGTGGATCCAACAGCATCAGCGCTTCCCTACTGTATCTGTATAACTCCAAGTCCGGAGACGGTCGGGTAGGGGAGGTTGCCCTAAGCCCGGTCTCGGCGCGGACGAGCGCAGACAAGCTTGCCTTAAGCGCGCAATCGTCGCGCCCGCTGCGCTCGTCCGCTGCGCTTCCGGCACATACACATCCTTAATGGTGAATGAGGAAAGTGAAACAAGGGGCGTGGCTGGTGTCAGTGGGCGTGCCTTTGATTCCGGCCAATGGCGTCCGGTCTTCGGAAGCCACCCACCCGCGTCAGCGTTTTACCCGCTATGCGGAAGAAACAATGCCTTAGACCCTTCAAAACACGCAATTACTGCACAATTTACATAGATTTAAAAAACGCAAGAGTCCTGCTCCCGGCTGTGCCTCAGGAGATTCAGCTAAGATTTCACTCAACCTCGAATAAGCACTGGCAGATTCAAAGGATTTGACACTTAGAATCTTTTTTACTTAAAAGTTGTGCTAGTTGTAATATGGTCACCTGGTCACTTATGGTGACCAACTCCAGTAAAGAGCCAGTCTGGGGTACCAGCAAGGTCCTCAGAAAACATTACCTCCACAGACGAAGCAGTCTCCTAGCAATTCCAGGCAGTTTATCCCCTTTGCATTATGCCGAAGGCTTCTCTTTGTTTCTTAGCTGGAGGGTGGGACAGCGGAAACTTTCTGTCGGTGCCGACCTGAGCCCAAAGGGGAAGGGGGTACTGGAGCCTTTGTTTTATGTTGACTGAGCACAGGGGGACCTGTACTCGCTGTACGCTGACCCGGAGTAATGCGCTGTTCTTCTTCCATGTTGGAGTCTGCTTTGGACACGGAGACTTGTTCTTCCTCGGCTCCTTCAACTGGATGTTGGATATCGGGATCTTCGAAGATATTCGGTACGGAGCCGCTTGGATGTTGCATCTCGTTGAGTCGAGCCCGACTATCACGAATTGTCTTTTTCGATCGGAACGATCGACATGGGCCACAGTCCTTTTCGTTATCCAGTATTAGGGGTGTCTTTCATAGATTCACATGCCTGAATCATTCCCAGTCGTCGAGACGGGAGCCTCCGGTACATAAAAAAGTAATGTCCTATAGACATACATAGAGAAAAAAATAGGCCTAAGGGCCTTCCCTTAGGAGCCTATCCTAGTCCTTATGTGAAAAGGACCAAACTCTTAGAGTCAGCCAATCAGCTGTCGCCTCCCTCTAGAACCTTCCTGGCAGGAGCCTCAGTCCCTCCGATTTTCTACCGCACGTTGTGCTAGGGAGTCTCCAACCTGAGTTCTCCTCAGGATCTCTTTCAAGCCAGATTGTTCACGTTTTTGGTGACTTTCTTCTTCCAGGATTTCAACGCTGACTACTTCAGGCCTCTTATTGCTGCAGTGAGTGTTTAATTAATCTACAACTCCTGGCATGTCTGAATCACTTTTCAGGGCTTGCTCTTCATGTGGGAAGAAGAGGCTTCATGTGGACGACAAGCATGAACTATGCTTGTATTGCCTTTATCCGGACCACGTCCCTAAGGACTGTAAAATATGTCGGTCTTTCCCACATAAGACCTTGAGAGACAGGGAGGGCCGCCTGCTTATCTGGCTGGACAGGCTCAAGGACCGAGAGAGTGTGGTGTCCTCTGAGGGGAGCTTTTCCGGAACCTCTGAAGTCTCCCTGAAGAGGCAGAGAGTGACATCTCCTGGCCCCTCAGACGCTCCTCCTATGAAGACACACAAGAAGTCTTCAGAGGCAAGATCTTCAGTGTCTGACAAGATCTCTCTCACTTTCAAGAAGCCTACTCTGTCGGCCACAAAAATTGCGACACCATCCTCAGCGCTCAAAAGGCCAGCAGGACATGTCTCCACAGCGACGACGACCGTGTCCACATCCACAGCGGCGTCGGTCCTCTCGTCGACGACGACGACCCCTTCATCGTCGTCAGCAGGTACCCCTATCTCGTCTATTATACTGTTAAAACCGTCGTCTAAGTCATCGTCGACGAAGATGGTCCCGTCGACGACTACCTCGTCGATGAGGAGCCCACCGTCGACGGAAGAGTAGATGACGAGGATGTCGATGACGAGCGCGTCGACGACTAAGGCATCGTCGACGAAGATGTCGACGACGAGGGCATCGTCGACGAGGGCGTCGACGACGAGGGCGTCGACGACGACTGAATCGTCGACGAGGAAAATATCGTCGATGGGGACACCGTTGGTGACAGCCATACCGTCGACGACTGAGCCGTCGACGGGAACGTCGTCGTCGTCCATGGGACGGAAAACTGCGGAGGTTTCTGTGCAAGGATCTGCCTCTGGCAAACTGTCCAGACCACAGATTACACCGGAAACGACATCTCCAAGCAAGGTTCAAACCAATCTGCCTATGGAGATTCTGCAGAGTGAAGAGTCTGAAGAGGAGCTCTTTGAACAGGCTACTTCCCCTTCTGAACTTTATGTCAAATGTCAAAGCACGGATGAGGAGCAGGAAGATACAAGCGCGCAGGAGCGCCCCGTCCAGGAACAGGTTCGCACGGAGGTCACCCCGATGGTATGCCTTCCTCTGGCAATAGTCTAGGACCTCAAATTCCTTATCAAGGACTATAAACAACGTTTCCCGGAACCACCGAGGCTGGATGCAGGGGTCCCAGTGCCAACTATAAACCAACCAACGACAGCCCCAAGGCAACCACGGCCGGTTACGCAGGTCTGCCACGAGAAACCGCCACCTCAGGTGATGTCATCGGATGAGGAGGCTGAGGAGATGGAGAAAGGAGAGGTCCAGGGAGACCAGTCGGACCATGATGAGGAGGAGGAGTATGTAGCATCCTCACCACCTTCCCCACAACCGCGCCAAGCTGAATCACCGCCAGTGGATATTGGTGGTTTTCATAAGGTAGTTGAACGGGCCGCGGCGCGGTTCCATATGGTCATGGAGTCGGCGGAGACGGAGTGCTTCCTGCATGACTTTAAAGAGCAGACGAAGAAGACGACCAAATCGATCCCTATCATCGACTTTCTCTGGGACCAGGGAAAGAAGCTAATGCTAACACCGGCCTCTGTTCCTGCGGTTGTCCCACGCCTGGATAAGAAGTATAAGGCTCCGTCCACGGCACCAGCTTGCCTGACCGGCCACCCGAAACCGGATTCGGTCGTGACCCAAGCGGCCCAGAAAAATTCTCGAAATCCCTCCTCGCCTCTGTCAGCACCACCGGACAAGGAGGGCAAAAAATTGGACACCATTGGCAAAAGGTTTTCGCCCACTTCGGCAATGACCATCAAGGTGGCCAATTCCATAGCCCTTTTAGGGCGTTATAACCGCCAACTTTGGGGAGGATATAGCCCCATATTTAGCAGAACTTCCGAGCACGGTTCAGGAGGAGGTGAAGGCACTACTTTCCGAGGGCCAGACCTCTGCGGCCGAGATCATCGACTGCGCCATAGACGTGGCCATGACGGGCTTCCGTCAACTGGCTGGGGCTGCGGTCCTGCGCCGCCAAGGATGGCTGAAGGCGACATCGTTCCGGCAGGAAGTGCAGACGAAGGTGCTGGATATGCCCTTCGACGGACAGCATCTATTGGGAGATAAAATTGACGAAGCGCTCCAAGCCATTAAGAAGGACACGGACACGGCTAGAGCGCTTGGAACCTTGCAGGCAAGGAACCAGTCCTTTCGGGGCAACAAATCTAGAGGCCAGTCCTCCTACAGAGGATCCTTCCAGAATAGGTCCTCGTATTCCTTTCAAAATAAGACCCAGTACCAGCAAAAGCAACAACAGGGTCGACAATCATCTTATGGAAGATCTAACTTTAGGGGTAAGAACCAAAAGAGGGGCACCGGCGGACGCCAGTGACCGCTTACTCCAGCCAGTCCAGCTACCATCTCCTTCTTCACAAATTGGAGGAAAATTGACCCATTTCCTGAAAAATTGGCGCATCATCACCTCAGATCGTTGGGTGCTCCAGCTCCTCAGATTCGGCCATTCCCTAGAATTTACCACCATCCCGCCTGCAACCCCTCCCCGCAGGTTTCCACACAGGCATCTGCGACTGCTGCTCCGGGAAATATCGGAGATGTTGAGGAAAGGAGCGATCGAGCGAGTTGCATCGGCTCAGAGGGAGAAAGGATTCTACTCCCGCTTCTTTCTGATACGCAAAAAAGAAAAGAAGTGGAGGCCCATTCTAGATCTCAGGGCACTCAACTCTTTCCTAAAGAGTCAGTCGTTCAGGATGGTGACGCTCCAAGAAATAACTAGGCATTCTAGAGGAAGGAGATTTCATGACATCCTTAGATCTTCAGGATGCCTACTATCACATCCCGATACTCAGGGGGCACAGAAAGTTTCTACGTTTCGAGGTGGCAGGACAGCACTACCAATTCAAGGTCCTTCCGTTTGGCCTCAAATCCGCTCCGCGGATTTTCACCAAGTGCCTTTCTCCTGTGGCAGCTTTCCTACGTCAAATGGGTCACCAAGTTTTCCCCTACCTAGACGACTGGCTGGTCAAGGCGCCCACGGCTGTAGGCGCAACCAAATCCTCCAACGCTTGTACCAATCTTTTCCAACATCTAGGATTGACTCTCAATCTTCAGAAATCACATATGTCCCCAACAAGAAGCATCACCTTCCTCGGGGCGACCTTGAATACGGAATGCGCAAGAGCATTTCCTTCAGACGAAAGAAAGAACAGGATCATATCGCTGGCCACGGCGGTGGCATCCAGGAAGTCCCTAAGAGTTCGCACCTTCAAATCGCTCTTGGGAATGATGTCTTCTTGTATACTACTCCTCCCTCACTGCAGGCTGCGGATGCGTCCATTGCAGGAAGCTCTCACGAACCAGTGGACTCAGAGCACAGGTTCGTTCGAGGACATTATGAGCATAACACCGCGAATATCCAAGAGCCTCGAGTGGTGGAAGGATTGCAGAAACCTGTCGAGGGGACTGCCGTTCCTGCTTCCAGCAGCGCCACTTATGATCACCACCGATGCATCTCTAGCGGGCTGGGGAGCTGTCCTTCAGGACCTCAGAGTAAGTGGCAAATGGTCAGATCAGGAGCAACGCCTCCATATCAATCTGTTGGAGTTGAGGGCTGTGTACCTAGCGCTGCAAGCCTTTTTACCACGCATCCAGAACTCCCAGGTGCTCGTCAGAACGGACAACACCACGACGATGCACTATCTAAACAAACAGGGAGGAACGCGTTCGCTCACTCTATCGCGCGAATCGCAGAAGATCTGGAACTGGCTTGTTCTCCAGGGGATCACCCTCAGGGCGGACTACGTCCCGGGAAAGGACAACACCATTGCGGACGCCCTAAGCAGGCAGAAATCCCTCTCCCACGAATGGGAGCTCAACGAGAGTGCACTAACACACGTATTCTCGGAATGGGGGGCCCCAGGAATCGACCTGTTCGCCACCAGGGAGAACGCCAAATGCCCAAGCTACGCAAGCTGGCATCCCCAACCGGAGTCGCTCGGAAATGCCTTTTCCATAGGCTGGTTCAGCGTATTTGCGTACGCTTTTCCACCATTCCCGATGATCCCCAGGGTCCTCAGGAAGATGAAGGCGGAGCCCTGTACCCTAATCCTGATTGCCCCGTACTGGCCGAGGCAGCACTGGTTCTCGGACCTTCATCGCCTCTCCATCAGGACACCGATTCGTCTGAACCAGCACCCGAACCTGCTGACTATGTCCAACGGGCAGGTGCAGTACCCGAACCTGCAATCGCTCAGGTTATCGGCCTGGCTCCTGAGCACAGAGAGTTCTGCCATTTGAACATCCCGCAGGAATGCAGGGACGTGCTAGCAAGAGCAAGGGCGGACAGTACCAACAAAACCTACTCTCTCAAATGGAAACGCTTCTGCGTATGGTGCTCGGAGAAGGGCCTGAGACCACTTCATATCACGCCTGAACAGATATTGCCATATCTCCTGCTCTTGGCACAGTCCGGATTAGCGCATGCATCCATAAAGGTGCATCTGGCGGCAATTTCACGTTTTACCAGGACTTTCAAAGGCCCGTCCCTCTGGTCCAGTAGACTTATTAAACAGTTCCTTAAGGGTCTTTATTGGTCCTTTCCAAGACCTCGACGGGTCCCACCGACATGGCACCTAAACTTGGTCCTTAACCAACTCATGAAGCACCCCTTTGAGCCCATTCACCGAGCTTCCATCAAGTACATCTCATGGAAAACGGCTCTGTTACTCGCTCTAACATCTGCCAGGAGAGTCAGCGAGTTGCAAGCTCTCTCCATTCAGGAGCCCTTCATGCAGTTCAAACAGGACAGGGAGGTGCTGAGGACAAATCCAAAGTTCATACCGAAAGTGCCTTCAGACTTTCACCTCAACGAGCCGGTGGTCCTACGTTCCTTCTTCGCCAACCCTACCACGGCAGCAGAAAGGACGCTACACTCTCTGGATCTCAAACGGTGTCTTAAGTTCTATATAGACAAGACAAAAACCTTCAGAAAGTCATCGCAGTTATTTGTGGCCTACAGCAGGCCGAGGCTGGGTATGCCTCTAACAAAACAGAGCATTTCAAGGTGGATCTCTTCTGCAATAGCATTCTGCCATGAAGGGGCCGGACGGCCTTTGCGAGACAGGGTGGAAGCACACTCCACCAGAGCGATGTCCACATCAGCAGCGCTGTTCGCTGGAGTGCCGGTTTTGGACATCTGTAGAGCGGCGACGTGGAAGTCACCACATACCTTCTCCAGACACTACTGCCTGGATGCCGAACTTACGAAGGATGCGGCAGTGGGCCAGGCAGTGCTTCGCCATCTATTCCAGTGAGGTGAGCCTTCCAACATCCCGCCATCCTGGTATGCACATTCTTTACTGATTTACTGTTTTGATGTATGCCAATGTTTCGAACTGTGATGATAATAGTGTATTATCTCAAATACCTTTATGGCATGTTACATCAGAAATGTGCATAATGTATTGCTAACTACTCTGATTCAGGCATGTGAATCTATGAAAGACACCCCTAATACTGGATAAGAAACGCGTTACTTACCTGTAACAGCAGTTATCCAGTATTGGTGTCTTTCATAGATTCACATGCAACCCTCCCGCCTCCCCTGGAAGGACTCACGCCTCTCTCTAACTATATTACGACTACCTAGCTTGGTGCGTACGAAAATCTGAGGGACTGAGGCTCCTGCCAGGAAGGTTCTAGAGGGAGGTGACAGCTGATTGGCTGACTCTAAAAGTTTGGTCCTTTTTACAGAAGGACTAGGATAGGCTCCTAAGGGAAGGCCCTTCGGCCTATTTTTTTCTCTATGTATGTCTATAGGACATTACTTTTTTATGTACCGGAGGCTCCCGTCTCGACGACGGGGAATGATTCAGGCATGTGAATCTATGAAAGACACCAATACTGGATAACTGCTGTTACAGGTAAGTAACGCGTTTCTTGTGTTCCGGGGATAAGCAGAGGTTGCAGACCTCGTGCAAATCGGAGCATGGAAACTTAGCACGACACCCGGGACATAGTTTAAATGGAGTCTGTTCCATCGACCGCTAGCGCGGTTGGCACGGGTAGGCCCAATGGCCCGCTTCGAGTTTCTCGATTGAAGGTTTTCTCAGTTGAAACGATGCGCGTCGAATGGGGAACCACGATCGATAATACCTTGAGGGTAGAGGATTACGTGTCAAGGGAGTTCGAAAACCATACCGGAGCGCAGCAATACACATCCGCACCCGATGGCGGAAATAAACAATCTATGGATGGAGTCGATGCCCATGCGCACTGAAAGGAGGAGTCTCCTACATTGTGACTGGAAAGACTTCTTCGAAGAAAAACAAAGTGCAAACATCCAGACCCAACACTAGATGGCGATCTATGCTAAAGCATATAATTCTACAGCTTTATATGCCAAGAACAGAGGCATAGTTGGTACGTAGCATTTTCCTTCCTACACCATTTATTAGGGACTTTCAGCTAAGTTATCCGATGCCAATTGGGTATAGCCACTGTAACATACTCGTTTTAGGTTCAGGGCACTGGCAGTGAAGTCTGGTTAGCATTCCTCAGTGCACTCAGTCGCCAAAATAGCAGAATCAATTGGGAAAACTTGGGGGTGACCATACAAAAGAGTTCAGACTCTCCCTTTCCTGTGCTACATGTGAAACTGTCATTATGTAACCGTGCTTTACACCTGCATACTACGTAAATACATATCGGTGCTGCCTTAGAGAAAAGCCATCATTTGTTTATTATGAGCCCTTGCATAGCTCAACATACCGTAAGGTGTTCCTCTGCACTATAATATGCGTAGGGTAAAAACTTTGAAAGTCCGGTTTAAAATAAATGTCTACAGTGTGTTAGCCGGTACTGTATGTGGATCCACTCTGCACTTTCCAAAGCGGCTCGGGTTGATATCCGAAGCAGCTTGGGTTGATTCTTCTTTTAAATGTCCTATCGAGGCTGGTTTTCAGTCACAGCCTTTGTGCAGAGTGAGGCTCTTCACAGCCGAATAGTCTCCAGTCTTGAATACCCACAACCAGGGGCCGTATTACGTATATGGCGCATTTTTCTGGTTCGCGCTGGTCTCACGTTTCAATAGGTGAGCTTGCGCTAACAGGAAAATGTGCCGGATTATAGTGAATGCGCTGCTCCCAGGGAAGGCGCGAACTCATGCTGCCCTGGGGGCAGCACATTTAGGTAAAAAACATAGCGGCTGCTTTGAAGCGCTCCGTGTTTCACTCTTTGAATAGGGATTAGAGACCCCCTTGCAGGCGGGAGCGGTGAGTGACTGCACCCACCTGCAGGGTGATGTCTGGGATGTCCATGGCACACACTTTCTCCCCTCCAGAGGGCTGCCATCAGGGGGCGCACTGACAGTGTGCCACCTTTTAGGTGGCCCACTAACCGTGCGGCTCCTGACAGCTTCTTTGCATCTGCACCCATGTCTGTAATGTGGCGCAAAGGGATTCTCTCATTTGCCTGGGGCCAGGCTCACCCTTCACCACCTTCTACCAAATGGCAGTGCTTCAGAAAGACTAATCAGCAGCTCCTGTCAGCTAAAGGCCTAGAATTTCTAAAGGAGCCTTGCCTCCTGTCCCTCGCTTCCTTGCCTCCTGTCCCTCGCTTCCTTGCCTCCTGTCCCTCGCTTCCTTGCCTCCTGTCCCTCACTTCCTTGCCTAGGTGAATTCCCTACACCTACAGGAATCCTAGGCTTGGGTTATCCAATATGGATCCATTACTCTGGTTCACTCATAATGATCATCCATGTGCCATGTAGGCTACACACACAAACTGGTTAGTGTTAGGATCCTAGTTCGCACTTAGAAGCAGGAATTTACAAGAGTGGGCCAGTAGACTACCACTCCAGTGATGCATATAAAAGATGGATTAATAAAACGCGGTATGCTACCACCACCGCTTCTCGTTTTAAACACTGTTAGTACAGTGAAGGGCATGCTTGGTGTCTGTATCCATGTGGCAAGTCCAGGACCTCACTCGTGTCATGGGACCGTCTAGGCCTCTTCGTGCATAGTGCGAGGCCACGGCCAAAATCAAAACATGATGCATGCAGTTTGGCACTGTGGACAGGGAACACATCTGTGTTCAGGGGACAATCCTAGCGGTCACATTTAGGGTGTCTCACTTAGAAACGCAAAAAGGTGATTGGTGGAAAGCTTGAGTTAATCTGAGCTACTAGTAATTGCTTGAGACCTTGCATACACTGTCACAAATGAGCACTTAATATCTGCCTTAATGTTTCTAGTTCGAGTGCAAGTGATATAGTAAAACACATACTTACACAGACCCCAGCGATGGGAGATGGGATGGACCTATTCAGGGGAGCCTGAAGGAAGTCTCTTCAATCTGAATGCACTTAAGAACGCCCTGCGTCCTTGAGGTATAATCTGGTTTGGGTGCCGTAGTAAAAGTGGGAGCACTTCTGTAGTTTTGCAGGCTGTAGGTTCTGAACAGACTATGCTGGGGGCAGCACAGCTCCTCCTAACTCTGCGGAGGACTAATGTCCTAAAACAATGGCTCTATTGCAGTGGGCATTTCTTGTAGCATTTTATTGTGGGCTTTGAACTAGTTCCTCTGTATTTATCAGTGTGCGTGTCTTTAGAGTTTGCTGCTGCGTCATTTGATCAGTAATGTTCCATGTTTACCCCTTACTTCTCTCCCTATGCAGACATTCAGGGGGCCAGTGCATCTCCTGTTCATACAAAGCGAGTTCTGGGCTCCTGTACCCACTGGAACGGGGCTTCATCTACGTGCACAAACCACCTGTGCACATCCGCTTTGATGAAATCTCCAATGTCAACTTTGCCCGTGGGACCACCACCACCCGCTCCTTTGACTTTGAAATCGAGACCAAGCAAGGATCACCGTATACCTTCAGCAGCATTGAGAGGTGAGCTCCTCCATGTCATTCCCAAAGTCCTTGGTGAACCTTTAGCAGCATCGGGAGGTGAGCTCCCCCATGCCATTCCCAAAGTACTCAGCGTACCTTTAGCAGCATCAGGAGGTGACATCCCCCATGTCCCAAAGTCCTCAGTGAACCTTTAGCAGCATTGAGAGGTGAGCTCCCCCATGTCATTCCCAAAGTCCACAGCGAACCTTTAGCAGCATTGAGAGGTGAGCTCCCCCATGTCCCAAAGTCCTCCGTGAACCTTTAGCAGCATCAGGAGGTGAGCTCCCCCATGTCATTCCCAAAGTCCTTAGTGAACCTTCAGCAGCATCAGGAGGTGAGCTCCCCCATGTCATTCCCAAAGTCCTCAGTGAACCTTTGGCAGCATTGAGAGGTGAGCTCCCCCATGTCATTCCCAAAGTCCTCCGTGAACCTTTAGCAGCATTGAGAGGTGAGCTCCCCCATGTCATTCCCAAAGTCCTCAGTGAACATTTAGCAGCATTGAGAGGTGAGCTCCCCCATGTCATTCCCAAAGTCCTCAGTGAACCTGTAGCAGCATTGAGAGGTGAGCTCCCCCATGTCATTCCCAAAGTCCTCTGTGAACCTTTAGCAGCATTGAGAGGTGAGCTCCCCCATGTCATTCCCAAAGTCCTCCGTGAACCTTTAGCAGCATTGAGAGGTGAGCTCCCCCATGTCATTCCCAAAGTCCTCAGCCTACCTTTAGCAGCATCAGGAGGTGACATCCCCCATGTCCCAAAGTCCTCAGTGAACCTTTAGCAGCATCAGGAGGTGAGCTCCCCCATGTCATTCCCAAAGTCCTCAGTGAACCTTTAGCAGCATTGAGAGGTGAGCTCCCCCATGTCATTCCCAAAGTCCTCTGTGAACCTTTAGCAGCATTGAGAGGTGAGCTCCCCCATGTCATTCCCAAAGTCCTCAGTGAACCTTTAGCAGCATTGAGAGGTGAGCTCCCCTGTTTCATTTCCAAAGTCCTCAGTGAACCTTTAGCAGCATCAGGAGGTCGAGCTCCCCCATGTCATTCCCAAAGTCCTTGGTGAACCTTTAGCAGCATCAGGAGGTTAGCTCCCCCATGTCATTCCCAAAGTCCTCAGTGAACCTTTAGCAGCATTGAGAGGTGAGCTCCCCCATGTCATTCCCAAAGTCCTTGGTGAACCTTTAGCAGCATCGAGAGGTGAGCTCCCCCATGCCATTCCCAAAGTACTCAGCGTACCTTTAGCAGCATCAGGAGGTGACATCCCCCATGTCCCAAAGTCCTCAGTGAACCTTTAGCAGCATTGAGAGGTGAGCTCCCCCATGTCCCAAAGTCCTCCGTGAACCTTTAGCAGCATCAGGAGGTGAGCTCCCCCATGTCATTCCCAAAGTCCTTAGTGAACCTTCAGCAGCATCAGGAGGTGAGCTCCCCCATGTCATTCCCAAAGTCCTCAGTGAACCTTTGGCAGCATTGAGAGGTGAGCTCCCCCATGTCATTCCCAAAGTCCTCCGTGAACCTTTAGCAGCATTGAGAGGTGAGCTCCCCCATGTCATTCCCAAAGTCCTCAGTGAACATTTAGCAGCATTGAGAGGTGAGCTCCCCCATGTCATTCCCAAAGTCCTCAGTGAACCTATAGCAGCATTGAGAGGTGAGCTCCCCCATGTCATTCCCAAAGTCCTCTGTGAACCTTTAGCAGCATTGAGAGGTGAGCTCCCCAATGTCATTCCCAAAGTCCTCCGTGAACCTTTAGCAGCATTGAGAGGTGAGCTCCCCCATGTCATTCCCAAAGTCCTCAGCCTACCTTTAGCAGCATCAGGAGGTGACATCCCCCATGTTCCAAAGTCCTCAGTGAACCTTTAGCAGCATTGAGAGGTGAGCTCCCCCATGTCATTCCCAAAGTCCTCAGTGAACCTTTAGCAGCATTGAGAGGTGAGCTCCCCCATGTCATTCCCAAAGTCCTCTGTGAACCTTTAGCAGCATTGAGAGGTGAGCTCCCCAATGTCATTCCCAAAGTCCTCAGTGAACCTTTAGCAGCATTGAGAGGTGAGCTCCCCTGTTTCATTTCCAAAGTCCTCAGTGAACCTTTAGCAGCATCAGGAGGTCGAGCTCCCCCATGTCATTCCCAAAGTCCTTGGTGAACCTTTAGCAGCATCAGGAGGTTAGCTCCCCCATGTCATTCCCAAAGTCCTCAGTGAACCTTTAGCAGCATTGAGAGGTGAGCTCCCCCATGTCATTCCCAAAGTCCTCAGTGAACCTTTAGCAGCATTGAGAGGTGAGCTCCCCTGTTTCATTTCCAAAGTCCTCAGTGAACCTTTAGCAGCATCAGGAGGTCGAGCTCCCCCATGTCATTCCCAAAGTCCTTGGTGAACCTTTAGCAGCATCAGGAGGTTAGCTCCCCCATGTCATTCCCAAAGTCCTCAGTGAACCTTTAGCAGCATTGAGAGGTGAGCTCCCCCATGTCATTCCCAAAGTCCTCAGTGAACCTTTAGCAGCATTGAGAGGTGAGCTCCCCTGTTTCATTTCCAAAGTCCTCAGTGAACCTTTAGCAGCATCAGGAGGTCGAGCTCCCCCATGTCATTCCCAAAGTCCTTGGTGAACCTTTAGCAGCATCAGGAGGTTAGCTCCCCCATGTCATTCCCAAAGTCCTCAGTGAACCTTTAGCTGCATGAGGAGGTTGAGCTCCCCCATGTCATTCCCAAAGTCCTCAGCCTACCTTTAGCAGCATCAGGAGGTGACATCCCCCATGTCCCAAAGTCCTCAGTGAACCTTTAGCAGCATTGAGAGGTGAGCTCCCCCATGTCATTCCCAAAGTCCTCAGTGAACCTTTAGCAGCATTGAGAGGTGAGCTCCCCCATGTCATTCCCAAAGTCCTCTGTGAACCTTTAGCAGCATTGAGAGGTGAGCTCCCCCATGTCATTCCCAAAGTCCTCAGTGAACCTTTAGCAGCATTGAGAGGTGAGCTCCCCTGTTTCATTTCCAAAGTCCTCAGTGAACCTTTAGCAGCATCAGGAGGTCGAGCTCCCCCATGTCATTCCCAAAGTCCTTAGTGAACCTTTAGCAGCATCAGGAGGTGAGCTCCCCCATGTCATTCCCAAAGTCCTTAGTGAACCTTTAGCAGCATCAGGAGGTGAGCTCCCCCATGTCATTCCCAAAGTCCTCAGTGAACCTTTAGCAGCATCAGGAGGTGAGCTCCCCCATGTCATTCCCAAAGTCCTCCGTGAACCTTTAGCAGCATTGAGAGGTGAGCTCCCCCATGTCATTCCCAAAGTCCTCCGTGAACCTTTAGCAGCATCAGGAGGTGAGTTCCCCCATGTGATTCCCAAAGTCCTCAGTGAACCTTTAGCAGCATTGAGAGGTGAGCTCCCCCATGTGATTCCCAAAGTCCTCAGTGAACCTTTAGCAGCATCAGGAGGTGAGTTCCCCCATGTCATTCCTAAAGTCCTCAGTTAGCCTTTAGCTGCATCAGGAGGTTGAGCTCCCCATGTCATTCCCAAAGTCCTCCGTGAACCTTTAGCAGCATCAGGAGGTGAGTTCCCCCATGTGATTCCCAAAGTCCTTGGTGAACCTTTAGCAGCATCAGGAGGTTAGCTCCCCCATGTCATTCCCAAAGTCCTCAGTGAACCTTTAGCTGCATGAGGAGGTTGAGCTCCCCCATGTCATTCCCAAAGTCCTCAGCCTACCTTTAGCAGCATCAGGAGGTGACATCCCCCATGTCCCAAAGTCCTCAGTGAACCTTTAGCAGCATTGAGAGGTGAGCTCCCCCATGTCATTCCCAAAGTCCTTAGTGAACCTTTAGCAGCATCAGGAGGTGAGCTTCCCCATTTCATTTCCAAAGTCCTCAGTGAACCTTTAGCAGCATCAGGAGGCGAGCACTCAGTAAACAGCAGAATTCTACAACCCATTGAAGAAGAGAATTTAAAGTTAAGAATCCTATGGCACCTTGTTCTCCTCATTCAAGCTAAGCAGGGGTGCCACTTTCCAGCAGTAGCATTGAACAGAGAACCCCTCTTTCACCCCTTTAGAGAAATTTTTAGAAGATTTTAGCAGTGTTGCGCTAAGGCAGTGAAGCAGTGTTGACACAGCACCTTTTTGAGATGAAAGAGCATTTCATGCTCCACCTGGCTCCCAGATTCTGCTTCAATCAAGCCTCACTGAGGTACAGAATCCCTTTAGCAGCATCAAGTATTACCCACCATCAACGTACTGTATGACAAACCAACCAGGGGGACGCAGAATGTATTGTTTTTCAGGATCGTTTATCATCTTTACTGGGCTCCTCTGACCCTTATCCCTTACTGCTCTTCCATTGCCCTTTTCTCCAAGTAATGGTCTCCTGTTGAATACCTTCTCACCCTTTCCGGCCTGCTGCTTCATTCTCTCACCTCCCCTTTACCGCAGTGCTGCTCTCCTGGTCTCTGCTCCTTCCCCTCCCTTTCTATCGATATTACTCTGCTGTTCTCTGCTCCTGTTCCTTCAGTATTTACCTTTGTCTCGGAAAACCTAGTATTGGGTTCCGGTTCCCCTTCCCGCATTACTGAGCTCCTCTCCTCTCTGCTTCCTTACTAATGGATTAGTCAATGGCTGTCTGCGCCTTTACCCCTTTCCCTCCGTATTGCGCTACTGCTCCCTTTTCTGTCAGTACTAGGATCCCTCACACCTTCATCCTCCGTATTAGCCTCTACTTACGGCTCCCACTTAGTCTTGCTTCTGTCCCTTCCCTCACTCAACCTGCCCACCTTTCTGTTCTGCGCCGCCCCTTACTATGCTCCCTCAGTTTGACTCTCCCCGCTGTCTCCTGGTTTCATCCATTCTTTCCTTTTAGGGAGGAGTACGGCAAGCTCTTTGACTTTGTGAATGCGAAGAAACTGAATATCAAGAACCGAGGACTGAAAGAGGTACCTAGTGTAGTGAAGAGGGGTGTGGGTCTTGATGGAGGGTGCGGGTGTTGGCCATATTTAGTCTTTGTTTTTCATTATTCATGCTGCATCACTGGCCACTAGACATTTGCATTTATTATTTCCCAATTCATAACCTGTAGGTTTTCTCTCCCACTCCCATTGCTCTTGCATTCCAAAATTCTGCTTACTTTCTTTCCATTGGGCCATTGATCATCTCATTCTTCCATTTTGTTTCTGTCCTTTTAGAAGAAAGAGGTTAGTAGCTACACTCGCCTGTGCCAGGTTAACATGCATGTGTTTAATACATAATTGTCTGCATGAGGAAACACTAACCAATGTTACATTGGAGGACCTGCAAAGTTTGGCCTAACTAGATTGTCCTAGTCTGTGTTCCTTAGGGAGAGCTGTTAAAGCAAGACTTCAACTGCTGCTCCCCTACTGAAGGACCCAGTGATCTGCAGGAGGTTATCCCCCACCCAAATGCAACCGCCCACCTCAGGACAGGAATTAACCAGGATAGCTGCTGTTTATATAAGATGGAAATGCCTCAGGGTGTTCATCTGTAGAAATACAGTCCAGGAGTTTCCAGTGGAGCACTGGATATATCTGCAAGTAATCCTGTATTCCAAGCCAGGCACTGAGAGACAAACGCTAGGACCCTTCCATACATGGGCAGATTCTATATTGAAGAACCCCAACCCGCCATCAGGACCAAGGCGTGTGGTGTACAGCAGCCCTTGGTTCGAGGTTTTATCTGTGGCCGATACTGGACTGGAAAATGCAAACTCTGCACCTTCCTGTTCCCACACAGGTGTATAGGAGTACATAGACTTTCTGCAACCTTCCTTGGCCCTTACTTTTCAAGTTGGGTGCAGGGCCCAGCTTGAACACAGTGGGCCTTTAACCCTACCAGCAACCAACTCTTTTCTGATGTGTAGAAAGAGCAGGATAGTCCAGCCCTACTCCCAAGCCTCTATTCATTCAGGCCACATGTTTGCACAAGTACACAGCCGTACCACCATGTATCTGTTATTATCAGGACACACTTGTTACAGTCCCTCTCGAGTATGGCTGGTCAGTATATCCAGTTACAGATGATTCTTCACTTTAGTCGCTAACTCACCATCTAATCCTTTGATTTGCAGGTCTGTGTGCATGTGGATGGAAAGGTTTGCTGCTTAAACAGCCTTCTCTAACTTTGGAAGTGCATGGGCCTTGTTATTATTGGATTGTGTATGTGCTTGCAATGCTAATATAGCTTTAGAAAATCTGGACACAAGGATATTGATTGTGTATTTACTGTTCCTGCATTGTTTTCTGCTTGAGGAATGGTGAGCTCATGTGTACAGACTCAAATTGTGCACCAGAGGTCTTTTATTTACATTCATGCATCATACACGGTTGTGAGGCTGGATATTTTGCCTCGAGTCTTGTACATGCCATAAGTATAGCATCTACTCCTACCTGACCCTAGGTGCTCTCACCTTTCCTTCCCTCTAGACGTCCTATTTCTACTGCTTGACATTTACTTGTTATGGCGCCTGCTTTAATATTTTGATTTGTGGCCATGTTAAATACTCAGGCGCGTCTGTGTGATGCAAGTGCCACTCTAATAAATAAGTTAAGGTATGCAGTATTCAGCATCTGGTAACCTACATGCCAGGGTGTGGAATTTAATAAAATATCTACCTGTCCAAGGGATAGGTTGCTTCGTTAATCTGCTTGTCCTGTGAAAAAGCCCACTTGTCCTTTTGGTGCCACGTAGTGCGTCGTCATATTGCGACGGTCTTATTACATGAGAGCTCAATAATAACCTCTCTGCTTATGCCAGGGCAAATACTATGTAAGAGGGTTCAAATTTTAGCAATTTACTGATTTTGACACCTCTCCGAACATCTACATCCTGGGGCTGGCAGTAGCAGTCAGCAGTAGTTCTAGCTTTGCAATGTCCTTTTGAGTCTGTGGACACCTACTAACTTGCATGTTTTAGGGCTCTTCTCTAATCTTTTTCCATACTGAGAGAGGTTGCAAATTTACTCTTGACAAGGGCAGAAGTAATAATTCTCCCAGAGTTGGAAAGAAAGGGATTGGAGGAAAATTGATCTTGTAAACGCTCAGCACATTGTCGCATGAGCAAATCTACACATGCAGTTCACAAATATTTTCCAAGACCATTTCCTGGCCTACTTATTAAAAATTCATGAAAGCTGTAAATCTGCACTAATGCAAGGACATATACCATGGGTGCATTTTTGTGACATTCCTTAAGAATTTGCCCCAAAATCGGTCTGGCATTAACCAAGACCTTTTGTTTTTTTAATATGTTCGAGGCATGTGGGCTGCTGAATTCATATCTGTGCATAGATCGCCGCCTAGTGTTGGGTCCGGATGTTTGCACGTTGTTGTCCTGGAAGAGTCTTCGAAGTATCCTTGGATAGGTGACTCCTCCCCTGGACTACAGTGCGCATGGGCATCCTCTCCATCCTCAGATTGTTTTTTTCCGCCATTGGGTTCGGATGTGCTATCTTAGCTCAAGTTAGGAAAATATTTTGTCGAGGCCAAAAGGCCTTTAGTTCGCGTCGGTACTGTTTATCGATCGGGTTTCGATAGAATTTTGTTAGTTTACTAACTTTCAGCACCGACTTCTTTCGCATTTACCTGTCCATCGACTACTTCGACGATGGAATCCAGGACGCCATTCAAAAGGTGTCCGGTATGCAATGCGAAGTACCCACACATCGACGTCCATCCGGTGTGCAACAAATGCCTTTCGCCGGACCACGACGAATCGACATGCATGGCCTGTGCCCGGTTCCGTTCCAAGAAGACTCTACGGAACCGAAGAGCGGCGAGACTCGAGGCGCAGCACGCGGCACCGGCCCCAACAGACATCTTCGACGAGGCCGACGTCGAAGAATTAGAAGTCATACCCTCCAGTCCCGTTTCCGAACACGAACCCGGATCGGACGAGGTCGACGAGTCACTCTTACACAGAGGTGAAGACGACACCGAGGTAGGAGACGACGAGGAGGCCTTAGGGGCCGAAGAGAGTAGCTCCAATGATGAACAAGGCCTACCTGTTCAAACCGAAGAAACACCAGTGCCACAGCCTTTGGCTCCGGTCGAGGGATCGCCTTCGGGCCTTACCCGAGACCCATCCCGCAGTTCTTCGGCCCCGCCCTCGGGCCCGGCCTCGGACGTTCAGCGGCAGCCATTGCTGCATAAACCAGCTGGTTTCCCTACCGCAAAACCGAAACCGAAAGCTGCTCCGGTTCCTACGAAACCGAAACTGGCGCTGGTCGGAGCGAGGCCTTCCACGCCTTCGACGCCAGCGCAACGCGTCGGCACCGACCGCACCAAGAGGGACTTCGGTGCCGAACTTGAAGCGGGCGACATCGGAGTCGACAAACGGAAAAAGGCCATCGGCACCGAGAAACCTACTCGGCTACCGACGCCAACGACACCGAGGGCCATACCGCCTGCTTCGTCTCGCATCGCTCCCTCGCCGACACCGAAGCCTCACGTATCGAAGACGTCGACGGTGATCTCCACACCTCGACTCGAGGAACCACCGGCACCGAAAAAATCCACGGCCGGCTCTACGAACCTGCCCGGTGCCAAAGCCTCAAAGACGCCCCAAGTACGGCCTGGTGCGACGCAAAGCAACAAAACCACGGCGGCCCTCCAAGACCCGTCGGGTTCCGGTCCGATCGGAGCTCCAGCAGCCTCTACGGTGCCAGCCAACATTACCTTCGGCTTGCCTCCGTCAACAATCCCAAAGATGTTCCAACTCAGGACACGGGTCACCCAGACTCCGGTTACACCGGCTGAGACGTCTCCGTCACGTGTCATCGACGCCGACACTGGCAGGATGATTCTCCACGACCGAAGAATAACTTCGGAACCGCCATTGGACCCTTTCAGGATCCCACTAAAAAGGAAGCTGCCTGTAGAATCAGAACCTCTCCTTTATGAACCTTTCCATTCCTCCTACCAGGATCCACACCGGTTCTCCCCCACACGCTCCGACACGGATGCATTGGAGGACTACATGGATGACCAAGCACCCTACCATGTAGACACAGACCCTGATGACCAGCAAGACCCTGATCAAACTTGGGGCGACCCTGTAGACCCCAGTGCACCTCTCGATGCACAGGACCCACAACTCTATGGGGCAAAAACATCTCCCACGGAGGATACTGCGGCGTTCAACGCTCTTATTGAACGTGCTGCAAATAACCATGGGGTACAGCTTCACTCAGATACCATCGAAGATGACTTTCTAATGGACACCTTTGCATCCTCAGAAAGACATGTAAAGACTCTGCCAATGTTGAAGGGGGTCCTCAAACCAGCCAAGGACATTTTCAAGGAACCCACCAGGGCACGAGTGATAAACCCCAGGATTGATAAAAAATACAGATCAGCACCTGGGGATCCTACTTACATCAAAGGCCAATTACCACTCGACTCCATCGTCGTAGCGAATGCTCGCAAGAGGGCACACTCGCAAACGACAGGTGACGCTCCTCCCCCGGACAAAGAGTCCAAGGTGCTAGAGACCTCCGGCAAGCGAGTTGCCGCCCAGGCTGCCAACATATGGCGCATAGCCAACACTCAAGCGCTCCTCGCTCGCTACGATAGAGCGCACTATGACACACTGGAGCAACTACTTCAACACCTCCCTGACCCCTACAAAGAAGGTGCAGAAATCCTTATCAGAGAGGGACAGCTACTCACAAATGCTTCCATCAAATGTGCACTAGATGCTGCAGACACGGCTGCCAGGGCCATAAACACAAGCGTCATGCTGCGACGACATGCCTGGCTACGAATCTCAGGATTCAAGCCTGAGGTACAAAACAATATACTCAACCAGCCCGTCAACCCCGACTATTTATTCGGCCCAGAGGTTGACACCACCCTCAAAGATAAAAAAGGACACGGACACTGCAAAGTCCATGGGCGCCCTCCAAACTCAGTCCTTTCGGAGCGGCTCCTTTCGTCGCCCCGGAAACAAGGGGGCAGGTAGAGGACAGGGGTCACAACAAACGTATAACAAAGGCAATACACAGACCACCTACGATAAAAACACCCGAGGTGGATATCGTGGCTCCAGTACAAAGGGCAGAGGACGTGGCTACGGCAACACCAGGTCCTCCCCCAAGAACAAGCAGTGACGCCCTCTCCCTTCCTCCCGACCACATAACACCTGTCGGGGGAAGACTACAAAGGTTCCTGTCCACGTGGAACTCCATCACCACGGACAGGTGGGTCAAAGATATTGTAAAATACGGTTACTGTCTGGAGTTAACCTCCACTCCACCCACAATACCACCAAGAAACCGTCCTATGTCCTCAGAGCACTTAACGCTCTTACAGCAAGAGGTGCAAAGTATGCTTCTAAAAGGCGCTATAGAGGTCGTACCCATCCACGAGCAGGGTACGGGGGTTTACTCCCTCTACTTCTTAATTCCAAAAAAGGACGGGTCGCTCAGGCCTATATTAGACCTGAGACCCCTGAACCAGTACATTCTTTCAGAGCACTTTCACATGCTCACTCTACAGCAAGTCCTTCCGCTTCTCAAGCAGGGAGACTTCCTAGCCACACTGGACCTCAAGGATGCGTACTTTCACATACCCATCCACCCCTCACACAAAAAATACCTCAGGTTCACTGTTCAGGGGCAGCACTATCAGTTCAAAGTCCTTCCCTTCGGCGTGACAACAGCGCCCAGGGTTTTCACGAAGTGCCTAGCTACGGTGGCAGCACATTTACGGAGGCAGCATATACACGTCTACCCCTACCTAGACGACTGGCTCGTTCAAGCGAAGTCAGCCCAGCAATGTGCAAGCCACATGTCCCGCACCATTCACCTTCTTCACAGTCTGGGATTCTCACTAAATTACCCAAAGTCCCATCTCCAGCCCGCACACGTACAACAGTACCTAGGTGCGACTATAGACACTCTGGCGGCCACAGCTCAGCCAAATTTAGTGAGGATCAACAGCATACAACTGCTGATCTCCAAGTTCAAACCCAATCACTCACTTCCAGCGCGAGTGTTTATGCAGTTGATAGGCATGATGGCCTCCTGCATCTTCATAGTCCCGCACGCGAGGTTACATATGCGCCCACTTCAGGAGTGCCTAGCACGTCAGTGGAATCAGGCTCAAGGACAGTTGAAAGACCTAGTGTTGGTGAGCGGTCGGGCATACAACTCTCTGCATTGGTGGAATCCACAAAACCTTTGCAAGGGCCGACCATTCCAAGAGCCTGTCCCACAGATAGTACTGACAGCGGACGCGTCTCTCCAGGGATGGGGAGCTCATGTACTCCACTACACAGTGCAGGGACTATGGACAACACAACAAAAGAAGATGCACATCAACCTTCTGGAACTGATGGCAATCTTCCTAGCCATGAAGGCATTCAAAGTACATCTATGCAACAAGGTCGTGTTGATCCGGACGGACAACATGACCGCAATGTACTACATACAGAAACAGGGAGGAACACACTCTCCACAGTTGTCTCATCTGGCTCAGAGCATGTGGAAGTGGGCCATTCAAAGGAACATGTTCCTTATGGCGGAACACCTCCCTGGCAAGGACAACCAGATGGCGGATCTGCTCAGCAGACACAGCCACCAGATGCACGAGTGGGAGTTACACCCATCAGTACTCCAACCGTACTTCCAGCAGTGGGGTCATCCAGAGATAGACCTATGCGCGACAAGCGAAAACGCAAAATGCCAAAGCTTTTCCGCCAGATTCCCACATCCGCAGTCGCAGGGCAATGCGATATGGATGAACTGGTCCGGCAGATTTGCGTACGCTTTTCCCCCAGTGCCGTTGATACCGCTGGTTGCTCGCAAACTCCGACAACACTCCCTGACACTCGTCCTAGTTGCTCCCACGTGGGCACGCCAGCCGTGGTATACCACCTTCCTCGAACTTTCTGTGGTGCCGCATCAAAGACTGCGGATCAAACCCGCACATTTGACGCAGAACCATGGAGAGATTCAGCACCCAGATCCGCAACAGCTGAACCTGGCGATCTGGCTCCTGAAGTCCTAGAGTTTGGCTATCTCAACCTGCCACCTGACTGTATGGACATCATCAAGGAGGCCAGGAGACCCACTACCAGAGCTTGCTATGCAGCCAAATGGAAAAGGTTCGTCATTTATTGCGGTAATAATGACATCAACCCGCTGGACGCATCCATCCAAAACATCATCTGTTACCTCTTACACCTATACCGATGCAATCTGGCGTACACCTCTATACGTGTCCATTTGACCGCAATATCAGCCTATCTGCAAACCAGGCAGCACCTCTCTCTATTCAGAGTGCCTGCCATCAAAGCATTCTTGGAAGGGCTCAAACGAGTCATTCCACCTAGTCACCCACCGGCTCCAATGTGGAACCTCAACTTGGTCCTCACACGCCTGATGGGTCCACCCTTTGAACCTCTACACTCATGCGAGATTCAATTCCTTACCTGGAAAGTGGCCTTCCTGGTAGCGATCACTTCCCTAAGAAGAGTTGGTGAACTCCAGGCACTAACCGTTCAAGAGCCATTTATACAGGTTCAGGCCAACAGGGTCGTACTACGTACCAACCCCAAATTCATGCCCAAGGTAATATCGCAGTTCCACATGAATCAGACTATTGAACTGCCCGTTTTCTTCCAAAACCCACAAACTGTTGCAGAAAGGGCACTACATACACTAGATGTACGGAGGGCCCTCATGTACTACATCGACAGGACTAAACCCTTCAGGAAGACAAAACAACTGTTCGTTGCCTTTGCCCCACACCACAAAGGTAACGCCATCTCCAAAGCAGGGATAGCCAGATGGATAGTTAAGTGTATTCAAATCTGTTATCAAAAGGCAAAACGCACATTAACTATTCCACCACGAGCCCACTCAACACGTAAGTTGGGGGCTTCCATGGCCTTCCTAGGAAATATTCCCCTGCATGATATATGCAGAGCAGCCACATGGTCCACTACACACACATTTACAAAACACTATTGTGTAGATGTGCAGTCAAAACAGCAGGCAGCTGTAGGACAGGCTGTTCTCAAGACACTTTTTCAGACCGCTGCAGCTGGCACGGGTAGCCGCCGCTAATAGAGGGCAATGCTATGTATTCTATGCACAGATATGAATTCAGCAGCCCACATGCCTCGAACTGAATATGCTACTTACCAGTATGCATCTGTTCTTGGCATGTAGGGCTGCTGACATTCATATCGCCCTCCCTCCTCCCCGGCGCCTGTCGCAGCTGCAGCTCTCAGAATTACTGCAAGCATGGTCATCACTTTCTGTATCTACTCCATCACTGCCACAATGGCGAAAAACAATCTGAGGATGGAGAGGATGCCCATGCGCACTGTAGTCCAGGCGAGGAGTCACCTATCCAAGGATACTTCGAAGACTCTTCCAGGACAACAACGTGCAAACATCCGGACCCAACACTAGGCGGCGATCTATGCACAGATATGAATGTCAGCAGCCCTACATGCCAAGAACAGATGCATACTGGTAAGTAGCATATTCATTCTATCACTCTGTCGGCTGGCTTCACTGTGAGGGACAGCATTCTGCTCTTTCACAAGGGGTATATCTGCATGTAAAGTAGTTTTGTTCAGCGCCAGGCACTGCAGGATTAATGCCTGCTTTTTAAACCCAAAATTATTTTTGCTTTTTGCTAATGTTTGTTATAATGGTGGGAGCCTGGCAGGTCCCACAACAATGTTTTACAAAAACCATGTCAAAACCAGACCCGCATTGACACAAGGCTGACCATCAATGCCAGATCTATTGGCTCTACCAATACTTGTTTATTATCTTGTTTAAGTTGGTTAGACTGATTTTCCATAATGAATATTTTTGGAAATACTAACATGCATCAAAACATTTTAATAAGCAATGTTTTAAAGAAATGGTACCTACATTTTAACAGTGGTTTAGCAAAACTTTTTTTTTCCTAGTGACATTTTTTTGTACACGTTTTATTTTGCAAGCAATAATCAATCTTGCTTTCAAGCTTCTGCAAATATTTGCATCTAATCAGAAATTTGCATCTAATCCCAGAGTATTCGGGGAAACCTGTGTATCCTCATTGTTAAAGATGGCAAACGTGTACACATTTTTATACTGGAATCAGTCAGTACTGCAGTCAGAGCTTACATTTTCTTGGAGCGCTCACCTTAATATTAGCTTTGCATTAATGCAAGTTCAAAACGCATTAACATTTGGTCAGATATTACCATAACTGGCGAAAACGTTCTCCCCAGATCCGTAAAGTGGTACTGCAGCCTGGCGGCCAAAGGGGGATGTGCTGCAGGGAGTTGGCACTACTTGTCCCAAGTAAAAGATAAACATGAAAACTTGTGTTCGAGGCATATGAGCTGCAGATCACACACTGAGGATAAGATCGCCATCTGGTGTTGGGCTCGGATGATTGCAGGTTGTTGTTGTCTTCGGAAGAAGCCTTTGGTCACGAGGTTGGTGACTCCTCCCCAGGACAACAGTGCGCATGGGCATCCACTCCATCGTTAGATTGTTTTTTTCCGCCATTGGGTTCGGATGAACTTTTTTCCGCTCCAGCAGAAAACTTCTAGCAATCAATTTAACTCCTTAATCTTCATTCCATCGACGTCGAACTCAACTCGGACCGGTTCCGCCAGCGGCTGATGGACAGGACACCCTTCAAAAAATGCCCCCAGTGTGGAGCGAAGTTCCCCCACAGTGACCACCACGAGGTTTGTAACCTCTGCCTGTCGCCGGAACACAACGAGTCCACCTGTCCAGCTTGTTCCGCTTTCCGTTCGAAGAAGACCCTCCGGGACCGAAGAGCTCGACGCCATATTATGGCCAAACCAGCTCCAGAACCGGAGGACATCTTTGCTCAAGATGTTCCCGAAGACGACACCGAAGATCTCGAGATCGTGTCCGAAGCCGACGATTCCGATGACCTCATCACTCCAGGGCAGCGTGTGAGTACCACCCCCCCTGCCCCTGCCCCATCCAAAAAAGCATTGGTCAAGACTCCGCCAGCTGGGCCCAGTCGCGACCGGAAATCCTCTTCAGAAGCCCCGCCCTCGGGCCCAGCTCCGAAGACATCTAAGCCTGTGGGTGGCTCGGGCTCGAGCAAACCTCACCTGATTGTGCCTTTAACACCCTCGGCACCCAAAAAACCACTGTCGGCACCGAAACAGGCTCCAAGACCGAAATCTCCTTCGGCACAGAAACGTTCCTCGGCACCGAAGTCTCCACCGGCACCGAAACGTTCTTCGACATCGATGCCTAAAAGTCCATCGGCACCGAAACATACATCGGCACCGAAAAATCCATCGGACCCGACACATCCTTCGGCACCGAAAACATCATCGGCACCGAAAACTGCGTCCCCACCGAAAAAAGCTCATAAAGACCCGAAGCGGACATCGCAGCCACCACCTTCGGAGCCAGATGAACTTTTTCGACCAGATCCTACTCAAAAGCGGATCTACATCAATCCTAACACTGGACATGTGACTGCCATCCCATATAAAAAGCGGAAGCTGGACACTACACCTCCCCCAGCTCCCATACGGAAAAAGGACTGTGCCACTTCACCACTTCGTCCTTCCTCTCCTGTATTACCTTCTAACCCGTCCCCCCCCCTCCTCCTCCTGATTCTCCTTTACCTTTACCTTTACCATCTCCCTATCATTCACCTCCTCCACAGGATGATAATGATGACTTAGGGGGAGGGGCGGACCCTGATTTATTTAATGATCCTGTTGATCCAAACGACCCTTTTACGTTCCCAGACCCAGCACCCGTGGATGACTGGTCTTATCCTATACCTGACATGCCTGACCCCACTACCTACCCCTCCAAGCCCTCCCCTCCTGATGACCACCTAGGGTTTGGCCAACTTATAAATAGAGCAGCAACATTCCACGGCGTCACAATGCACACAGACGCCCTTGAAGAGGACTTTCTCCTTGATACCTTTGAGCAGTCACAAAAGACTGTTCACATACTGCCCATGATCAAAGGGGTTATAAAGCATGCTACTGAAGTCTTTAAAGACCCTGTTCGAGCTAGGGTTCTCAACCCACGCATCGAAAAAAAGTACCGACCAGCCCCGCAAGACCCTGCATACATTAAGGCCCAGCTCCCTTTAGACTCCTTAGTCGTATCAAATGCCAGGAAGCGCGCTAACTCACAGACAACTGGAGAAACGCCTCCCCCAGACAAAGAGTCTAAGCTTTTAGAAGCCTCAGGCAAACGGGTCGCCGCGCAGGCGGCTAACCATTGGCGTATTGCGAATACCCAGGCCCTGTTAGCCAGGTATGATAGGGCGCATTATGACCAACTTGAGGACCTTATGCAACATCTGCCTGAACCCCTTAAGTCCCAGGCCTCTGACCTCATCCAAGAAGGCAAATTAATATCTAATGCGCCTTAGATGCAGCAGATACTGCTTCTAGAGCGGTCAATACTAGCGTCTTACTCAGACGACATGCCTGGCTCCGTATTTCCGGTTTTAAACCGGAGGTTCAAACCGCAATTCTAGCTCAACCTTTCAACCAAGAGCAGTTATTTGGCCCTGCAGTGGATACTGCATTAGAAAAAATGAAAAAGGATAATGAAACTGCCAAGTCTATGGGAGCACTGCAGTCTCCTCAAAACCGGGGTTCCTTTCGTCGCTCCTTTTATAGAGGAGGCTCCAAAAACACATCAACTGAGACCACGTCCACCTTTAAAAATTCTGGACAAACATCCCTTAACAGAGGTTATTTCCGGGGAGGTTATAGGGGAAACAATAACAAAGGTCGAGGGCGGGGCAACAACAACAACACCCGCACCTCACCAGCCACCAAACAGTGACTTGCCACCACTCCCCCCAGACCATTCCACTCCGGTCGGGGGGCGACTCCAACAATTCCTACCTGTCTGGACTTCCATCACCACAGACAGATGGGTAAGACAGATTATCCAGTCTGGCTACTGCCTCGAACTCATACAATCCCCCCCAAACATACCGCCCAAACAACGTCCAATGTCCTCACATCATCTCTCTCTCCTCAAACAAGAAGTTCAATCCCTGTTACAAAAACATGCGATAGAACCAGTCCCCCTTCAACATCAGGGAAAAGGGGTATATTCTCTATACTTCCTCATTCCCAAAAAGGACAAAACACTAAGGCCCATACTGGATCTCAGACTACTAAACCAGTATATACATTCGGATCATTTTCATATGACCACTCTCCAACAAGTCCTCCCACTTTTACAACAGGGAGACTTCCTCGCCACATTGGACCTCAAGGACGCATACTTTCACATCCCTATGCATCCCGCTCACAGAAAATATCTACGATTTGTGGTAGATGGGCAACACTATCAATTTACAGTTCTCCCATTCGGAGTAACAACGGCACCCAGAGTGTTCACCAAGTGCCTAGCAGTCGTGGCAGTGCATCTCAGAAGACAACAGATCCATGTCTTCCCCTATCTGGACGATTGGCTCATAAAAGCCAACACATACCAAAAATGCGTTCTCCACACTCATCGCACGATTCAAACTCTCCACGATTTGGGATTCACTATCAACTACCCCAAATCCCACCTACAACCCTCCCACTTACATCAGTATCTAGGAGCAGCCATAGATACCTCCAAAGCCATTGCTTATCCCAGCACTGCCAGGATAGCCAGTATACAAAACCTCATCTCTCAATTTCAAACTCATCCATCTCTTCCAGCAAGAGTGTTCATGCAGCTCCTAGGCATGATGGCGTCATGCATCTCCATAGTCCCACACGCACGACTTCAAATGCGTCCCTTACAGGAATGTTTAGCACAACAGTGGAACCAAGCTCACGGACAACTTACCGATCTGGTGTTGGTGGACAGTCGCTCACTTCGCTCACTGAAATGGTGGAACACCATCAACCTGTCCAAAGGGCGACCGTTCTTAGAGCCTCTTCCACAAGTTGTACTAACTACAGACGCATCTCTCACAGGGTGGGGAGCCCACCTTCTTCACCATACCACTCAGGGCAGATGGACCAGTCAACAAAAACTGCTCCACATCAACCACCTGGAACTCTTAGCAGTGTTCCTAGCACTAAAATCCTTTCAAGTTCACCTAAAGAACAAAACTGTCCTCATACGCACGGACAACATGACGACAATGTATTATATACAGAAACAGGGAGGGACACACTCTCTCCAACTGTCCCAATTGGCACAGCAAATCTGGAGATGGGCAATTCCCCAAAACATCTACCTGTTAGCAGAACATCTCCCAGGAATCCACAATCAAGTGGCCGACCTCCTAAGTCGCCACACACAGCAAATCCACGAATGGGAACTACACCCCAAGGTTCTACTCCCCTTCTTCCAAAAGTGGGGACAACCAGACATAGACCTGTTCGCCACTCCCGAAAACACAAAATGCCCAACCTTCGCCGCCAGGTTTCCACACCCACAGTCGAAGGGCAATGCCCTATGGATGAACTGGTCAGGCAGATTTGCGTACGCCTTTCCGCCTCTCCCACTGGTTCCATTTGTGGTACGCAAACTGAAACAACAGTCACTAACACTAATACTAGTGGCTCCCACTTGGGCACGTCAACCGTGGTTCACCACACTTCTGGAACTATCTTTAGTTCCACATCAAAGGCTACGCCTCTCCCCGGATCTATTAACCCAGAACCATGGAGAAATCAGACACCCAGATCCTCAAACACTGAACCTAGCGATCTGGCTCCTGAGGTCTTAGAGTTCGGCTACCTCAATCTCCCTCCAGACTGTATGAATATCATAAAGGAAGCCAGACGCCCTACTACTAGAGCGTGTTATGCCGCTAAATGGAAACGATTTGCCATCTACTGCGCTAATAATGACATACATCCATTGGATGCTCCATCCAAAACATCATTTGCTATCTACTACACTTGCAAAGATGCAATCTAGCGTATTCCTCTATACGTTTACACCTAGCAGCCTTGGCAGCCTACTTGCAAAATAGGCAACACCTGTCCCTTTTCAAGGTACCAGCCATCAAAGCGTTTATGGAAGGTCTCAAAAGAATTCTTCCCCCAAGATTGCCACCTGCACCAGTGTGGAATCTCAATGTGGTTCTAACAAGACTCATGGGTCCCCCATTTGAACCTATGCACAAATGTGAATTGCAATTCCTAACATGAAAGGTAGCTTTCCTTATCGCAATCACTTCCCTACGCAGAGTAAGTGAAATACAAGCCCTTACACTAGAGGAACCTTTCTTACAACTACACCGTAACAAAGTGGTTCTTAGGACAAACCCTAAATTTCTTCCCAAAGTGATTTCCCCTTTCCACCTTAACCAATCAGTAGAGCTACCGGTCTTTTTCCCAAACCCAGACTCCGTAGCTGAAAGGGCCCTACATACCTTAGATGTCAAAAGAGCCTTGCTTTATTACATCGACAGGACAAAACCCTTTCGAAAGACAAAACAACTCTTTGTTGCTTTCGCACCACCACACAAAGGCAACCCGATCTCCAAATCAGGAATAGCCCGGTGGATAGTTAAATGCATCCAAATATGCTACCTCAAGGCTAAACGTACACTTACAGTTCCCCCTAGGGCGCACTCCACGCGTAAAATAGGGGCTTCTATGGCCTTCTTAGGCAACATTCCCTTAGAAGACATTTGCAAGGCAGCCACGTGGTCTACCACGCATACCTTCACTAAACACTATTGTGTTGACGTGCAGGCCAAACAACAGGCCTCCGTGGGCCAGGCTGTCCTAAAAACTTTATTTCAAGCTGCTGCAACGGATACAGGCGACCACCGCTAAGGGGAAGCACTGCTGTATAATCTATCCTCAGTGTGTGATCTGCAGCTCATATGCCTCGAACGGAATATGCTACTTACCAGTATGCATCTGTTCTTGGCATGTAGAGCTGCAGAGTCACACACGCCCGCCCGCCTCCCCGGGACCTGTATCTGTTCCAGCATCCGTCTTACTTAGACATTACACATGGACATCCTTTCTTTCATTTCTATACACTCCATCTTTTCCCATCATGGCGAAAAACAATCTAACGATGGAGTGGATGCCCATGCGCACTGTTGTCCAGGGGAGGAGTCACCAACCTCGTGACCAAAGGCTTCTTCCGAAGACAACAACAACCTGCAATCATCCGAGCCCAACACCAGATGGCGATCTTATCCTCAGTGTGTGACTCTGCAGCTCTACATGCCAAGAACAGATGCATACTGGTAAGTAGCATATTCCTCTCCTTCTCCCCAAAAAATGTTTCGGGCGTTGGGCTATACAAATTCCACACCCCTGTGCATGCAATACAATTGGCGTAGCATTTGTCTACGCTTCTGGAGTTCTCGTAAGATACTGTACATAACCTTATAGAAATAAACAGTAAAGCGTCTGACATTTTCGAAGGGGTAATGTTGACCCGTTATCTCCATGCAGAGACATGGACATTCCTTCAACTTGCCCCTTTGGGTGGTGACTTTAAAGAGCCCTGTGGGGAGAAATTCCACCAAAATATGAGCAGGTATTTCTTTTGGGGTATGAGTTTGTGACCAGATTATCTCTGTAGAATGCAAGTTACATTTCAGCTGATGGGGGAGGGGTTTGTCTCTTCCCCTGGTTACAGGCTGCTCTAGGTCTAAAGAACTCCTCAAACATCACAATCCAAATGAAATATCGTTTAGTTTGAAAAACTTTATTCGATGCATGTGAATCATAAAAGTACATGGTTACAATAATAAAACACTACTTAAAAATAGTATTCCATATTACATTTTACACATACGAAGTATAGCCAAACAACATATAAAATCTCATAGTAGGGTTTTCTATAAACTACCATTCTCTTTATATCAATCCAAGGGTGTCATAATAAATAAATAACTAAAATTACTTGAGGCCCTAGTTCCAGGTTTCCCTATCACAATTCATATCTTTTCCTGATTCGCAGAACAGTTCTAATAAAATTTAACACAGCACAACATGTGACGGCATTGGGCAAAGAACGCAAATAATTAAAACCATCCTGATATGAGCAAGGGTCGATTTCCCTCCGGATGGGCCTAATAAAACAAGCCCTTATATCTTTATATAAAACGCAAAACAGCATAATGTGCAATGTACTTTGTTTAGCTAAGTTATTACAAGGACAGGGAGTCAGTCACTCACACCAACTCATCTGATTGGGAAAAGCCACAAGAAAGTGCAATGTACAGAGACGAAACCTCGTCGGAAGGAAGCAGGAATGTGTACGAGTGCTAAAAGATAGGTAAAATTGTTGAAGATTTATCAACCCATGGCATGGGGTCTCATCAGCCAGGTTAGATGTGACTAACTCGTTATAATAGGCATTTTTAATCATTGATTTTCTATTAGAGGGTATGCCATCAGGATTTTCAAAATAATTTCCTAGGCGAATCTTGCTTAAAGCATTTTTAACATAACAGAGCCAGGGAATGGACGATACGTGTTCTAAATTTAAACAATCTCTAATAATCGCTCTGGTAAATGATAGTTCTTCCGATGACCACACGTTCCCCTATAAAATCAGGGGCGCGACTTTAACTCTATCTTCAACAAAATCCAATCCCAGCTCAGAATGACAACATTTTGTAGGAGAGCTAATGGGAACCATCAGCAATCTTTTTATAAATTTGTTTTCCAAAATTTGTAATTGACTGGTTTTTTGACTTGCCCCATAAGTTGTAACTGACCGGCATTTTGATTTATATATGGTAAGAATTTCTGCCACTGGCTTATGTCCTAATTTGCACGCCAAGCAAAACAGGCCCTCTATAATTCTACTGGTCTGTTGGGCCCTGGCCGTAATCGAGTTGTCCCAGTTCAATTTGATGTTAAAAACATGCCCTAAATATGTAAAAGAAGGGACCTTTTCAATGGTTCTACCGTTTACCACAAATGTTTTTGTATTTTTAGGGCCACAGACCATGATATAAGACTTTTTAACATTGACCTTAAGATCCAAGTCCGTCATAAAATCAGTAAAATCAGTGTTTTTTTAAAGACTTTTGGCCGTTAAGGTCAGCAATACGGTGTCATCCGCGTATGATAACAAGAGAACCGAGCATCCTCCTACAGTCAGATAGTCCAAGTGCTGCTCTATTAGGAATTTCTCCACCCCATTTGTATATAAAAGAAATAAAAAGGGGGACAAAATGCATCCCTGTCGTACGCCCTCTGTTGATGCGATGGACCTAGATGTTTCTCCTCCTGGTCCACAGCGTATAGAAACGGAGGTAGATGAGTGCATCCTACGTAGAAGGGTAATAAGTGCCTCCTCAAAGCCCATCTTTTCCATGAGCAGCCACAGCTTCCCCCTATTCACCGTGTCAAATGCGCTGGATAAGTCCATGAAGGCCAAGTGGATCGATTCTCTCTTGGCCTTCATGTACTTGCCCATGACTAAGGACAAATTGAGGCATTGTTCGTTCGTACCCATACCCTTTCTGAAGCCGTATTGTGAGTGGGATATCAGGCTGGACTCATTAGCCTAGAGCTCAAGACGGGCCAGAATTACCCTCCCCAAGACTTTGCATGTTGCGTCAATTCGGGAAATAGGCCTATAGCAAATAGGATCATTCCTACTGCCCTTCTTATAAATTGGGACCACCACGGCTTCTTTCCATGAGTCAGGGATGCGGCCCACTATTACTGATTTAAAAACATTTGCCAACAGCGCTGCCCATATTAGGTGATTACCTTTGAACATATCTAAAGGGACACCGTCCGGCCCTGGGGCTTTTGCAGAAATGCCCTTCAGCAATGCATCTTCAACCTCACCAATCGTAATGGACATACTCAGTAGAGTCGTAGTTGCGAAATTAACGGCTATATCATCTTTTTGATCTTGCAATGATACACCCTTGGGATTAAATATTTTTGAAAATTGGACTACCCATGCGTCTTCAGTTATTAACGATTCCATGTTCCTAACCTCATTTGAAAAAATCTGAATATTTTGAAGGGGAAATATTAAAGTAGGAAGACGGGTATCACAATATACATGAAACGTACAATCTTAAGACCGCTGCATATGGGTCTGCCACTTGCTATTTTTTGAGCAAATGTAATAGCAGTAGAATGACCGCCCTCCACGTCACCAGAGGTCGTGTTATACAGTCTGGTGCACCAGTGTTGTCCACCATTGTTGATATATTTGAATCTTGTATCTAGCCTACCTTACGCACAAGTGGGGAATAGATTTCCAAAGTAGCGAATGGTGAAACCAGTCTTGGAGTATTCCTTAGGCACCAGTGAACACATGATCAACTTGCGGAAGTCTTCTTGATGGCAGCAATGCCTTTTTTAGGTTCTTGTTATAGAGTTTGTGTAGGAAACTGGGTTTTTGTTGCAGTGTCCACCCCCCTCCCACACCACACACATTTTGCCTAGTATTTGATGCAACTTTGACTGAAGTGCACCAGGTTCCTGCTAACCAGGGCCCCAGTACCAGTATTCATTTCCTAAAAATAGTACAACTGTTCTCCTAATTGGCAAATCCTCTAGCACCCTCTAAATTACTAGTAAATGGTACCCCGATACCTAGAGCCTGAGGTACTAAATAGGGCCCCTAGGTACTGCAGCAAAACTTCTGCCGCACTAAGGGACCCCATAACAAGCACATGCGTGGCTGGCACTTCAGGCTGCATGTCTTGGTGCGGACCAAAGTGGAAACACATATCACACAGTGTGCCATGTCCCCTACCACTGCATGTATTTGTTAGTCACCCTACAGCAGACCTAACAGCCCTAAGGAAGGGCACTGAATATTGCATGTGAGGGCATACCTGTATGAGCAGATATGCCCTTGTGCTCTTCAGTCTTATTACTGCCAGTACAAGTGACCAGGGAAGCCGTTTTAAAACATGTGCTGGACACTGGTGAAAACGAGGTCCCGGGCTACATGATGGCTTCACTGAAAATAGGGATGTGTGCATCAAACACCTCGTATTGTTGAACCAACACTGATGCCAGTGTCAAATTTACCAATACATGTACTTGGAGGGCACCTTAGAGGTACCCTTTGAAAACCTACCAGCCTCTGGTGTGCTTGCTGACTGGTTTCTGCCAGCCTGCCACCTGAGACTTTGTTCTGACCACCTAGGGTGAGAGCCTTTGCTCTCAGGAGACCCAGAACAAAAGCCTGTCGGGGAAGATGGTGTGACACCCCTCCCACAGGATGACCTGTTCATTGGCCTCCTTGGTCAGGCGAGCTTCAAAGAAGCTTCTACCGTTGTAATGCCAATCTGGCTTCCCTCACAGGAGAGGAAGCCCCCGTCCTCCCCCCGACCAGAGCCCCTTAGGCACCTGGACAGACTGGAAAGTTAGCTATTCATGTAGGCGTGCCATCCTCAGGCTAACACCACCCCTAAGGTGGGCTACTGTGAGGTGGACATGATTTTTTAGGAGAATCCATTTTTGTGATGGCATACCTAGGAATTCTGGGACAGGGTTATGCCCGCTTCCCACAAAGTGATCATATAGGGGGCGTAGTGACCCCAAGGGTCACTAGCCCATTGGCTACTACCCTACAATCCCCTTACGCCCCATAATTCAGTATTTAGGTGAGCCCCTGGCACCAGAGTAGCAGATCCGGACTACCTTAGAAGAGAGGACACAGAAGAGCTACAAAAGCAGACCAGAAGCAGCCGACCTGGTACCAACCCTTCCGGCCTCTGCATCCCTCATCGAAAGCAGCGCCAACGTTGACTCGTCCTGCAGCTGTTACTCCAGAAACTTGGGAGCACTGTCTGCCTTCGGAAAAGACTCGAGACCTCCTGTAAACAGCTGACCTGTTCTGAAGAAACTCCAAAGTGAAGACTGAGGCATCCGGACCTGTAAAAACCTGACACCTGAATCCACCACTGCAGCCGGCTCCTCTGGGCTGAGTTTAATTGGGCCACTGGTGCACGATTTGCCTCTTGTATGCGTTCGCTGTTGTCCTCTAAGAAGGTTTCAGGATAGGAATTTGTCAAGTGGAAGCACTGTGACTAAACTAAATTGTTTTACATGGTGCTCTTCAGCCATGCCTAGAGCAAAGAAACCCCTTTATTTAGGGTGTACTATTCAAATGGCCTCACCACTAGCAGAGTCTAAATTGCAGCGCATCTGTGATGTTGCCGTCCAATTTGGGAGAATGCATGCCAAGAGTCTACATCAGCCTGTTATGAGCACAGAGGAAGTACTGTGCCATAAAGGAGGTCGCGCCTATGCTCCGGTCCCGTATTAGCCCTAAGAGCACTCATCCATGTTTCAGTCCCGTATTAGTGGTAAGAGCACTCATCCATGCTCCAGTCCCTTGTTAGTGCTAGCGCTCCAGCAGTCATACATAGTATAAAAACGCACTCTGAGTGAGTTGCATCGCTTGGCTGTTGCAGTGCAGTGGGTTCCCTCAGCTGTCATTGCTGTGTCTACAACAAATTGGTTTCATACCCTGCTGCCAGCACCTCAATGAAGAAAACGACCATTTTGCAGTCACCGGCTTACATTGAGGAGCTTGTCGTGGCATACTCTAGCCGGGCAGTCTCCTCCTCGAACCAGAGTCCTCGGTGGGTTTGAGAGGACGATCTTTGAGAGAGTTCGCCTCAAACTTTAGCTGTATAAGATCATCCCTGTTAGTCATTAGTCAAGAGGTTCAGCCCATGCAGGCACGAGGCAGAAATCGGCTTACACTCAACCCTACCCTCGTGTAAAGACTCTTGGTAACTAAGGAATTAAGTGTGGATCAGACACTTTCAGCAGCAAGTCAGTGGTTCGTCTGGCTCCAGTCTGGTGCCTGCCTCGTTCCGATTTCTCTCACGAGACTGTAGCCGTTCCTATGGAGAGGTCAGACTCCCAAAAGGGCCGGCCACTGGACTTATGAGAATGACCAGAGAACTCTCTGGGATAAGTCCCTTACCCAAAACTTGGTTGCTCCTGGTTGGTACTCGTTCCTGCCACACACGAGCTCGAATGTGACTGAAATGTGCAGGATGCGACTCTTGAGCACAGGACTGTACTGCTGATGGTTTATGGGCATCTTGAACCCTCGGGAAAGAGAGGCATAGATGCTTGCCACGATTCTCTTCATTTACTTCCCATAGTCTACAAGTCCATGGCATGCGGATTCAAGCACAAGCGAACCTTTGTCTTGGTAAAAGGTATCTTTAGGATTGCAGAACTCGCCAGGGAAAACTTAATCCCCCTACCTCCAGAGTGTAAAATTTAGCAGGATTAGGAATCTGCTGGAGCTGCCGAGGGTGGACTGATTTGCCTTGAAGAGACAGACATCCGGTATCACACAGTATGTCTCCTGGATAGATAAGAAACCTGTGTTCCTGTTAGAAAGGTGAGGTAGGATGTCGCCCAAGCAGTCTCTCAAACAAATGCGCAACCAAATTTACTGTGTTCCGTAATTGCTGTTCTGCAATATATTTTGTAGCATCTACACTCTCTCTGCAGGGAGGCGCACTCTTTTGCCTCAGTTGAAGAGCTTCACCTCAAATTCTGTGGAAATGACTGATGGCCCAATTGTCTGTTAGAAAACTTGATCCGTTAGTCAAAGACAGGAAAGTATGAGTATGGTGCTTGGTTTTTGCTTCGTACTCTGATAAGACGGTTGAGGATTTGTGCTCATTAGGTGACTGTCTGATTCTTGTGCTAGTTTTAAGGTTCTGTTGTGTGCTGTTTGGAGCAGACAGGCCATTGGGAGACATGTTTCCTGTTAGAAACAATGGTTCTAAATAGGCTTTTGATATCTGCTTAGGTTCCCAGTGTGAATGTTTTGCCTTCATAGGTGCTTTATCCATTGATATTCATGGGAGCTGTTTTATCAAGCAGTGGGACTGGCCTGTGCTGTACAGTGCCTGGAATGCTAGATGTGCGTCACCTTGAGAGGCGAGATGGAAAGTGTGCCTTTTGCCAGCATTTACTTAAAGCCCTTGATATTGTAGGGATACCCCTCTGCATGCTCTCACCAGGTGGTTGGTTTGAAAGCCATGATATCTCCTGTGCTCACATGTGTTGCCTGAGGTATAGGCTTTTGCCTGCAAGATGCCTGTGTGTATCACCTGGGGCAGTAGATGTATCGGCTGCTTGTGCCTGGTGGGTGGTGATTTGTTGCCAGTTTGTTCTCTGACCTGTCTCCATGTTGCAGGGCATGAAGCAAGGCTATGATGAATATGCGGATTCAGATGACGATCAGCATGACGCCTACTTGGAGCGCATGAAGGCGGAAGGCAAGATCCGGGAGGAGCATGGCAGCAGCGATGACTCTGGTGATGAGACTGGTAAGCTGCCGTTCTGTTCCCTCTGCAGCACCCACTATCTGTGCCTATCGTCCTCGGATTGCGCTCTCCCAAATGGTGTCTCCTCCAGGCAGTTAACGGCATTTCAAGGGTCTCCTCTCTAACATGGCGATGACCTCTCTCAGCTGCCACCCTGAGGTAGAGTGTCAGCCTTCCCTCGTGGGGAGAGCACCCTCTCCATGGCCTGCTCTCCCTCCTGGTGAGAACATAGCCCAGTAGCGAGAGCGCACCTCAAGGTTGGTGCTCTCCAGAATGAAGAGGACCACCCCTTGATGTTTGACTTGCCACATAGAACACTCCCCACCCCCCCCCCCACTGCTGTATTACTCATTTAAGCATCTGATGCCAAAACATACTTGTCTAGTAGCATGCCTCTCCACCAGCTATTCTGTTCTTATTACTGAGCTAGTTATTAGTGCTCACTGCAGAGTAAACAGAGTGCATTTTAAGACTTACACAGTGTTGCTGCATCGTTGGGACATGACACTTAGGGCATCTCCTACTACCACTGCTTTTGGGATGTGGAAAGATTGTATCTGGTCTCCCCAACCACAATGTGAGGGCATACACTAGAATTGATGATTGCAGCCTTTTTAAGTTTGAGATTCGGGGCAGTGCATCCCCGTGGTCGTTTTTTGCAGGTTTAGAGAAATGTCTTGTATTGCTCTGACACTAAATACAAATGGCAGATACAAACAGTCCTCAATGAGATTTGGTTTAATTTCCAAACCGGTAAAAGTAGCCACCGCCCTGATGGAGATATGATGGTTAACCAGCGCCTCTCCCCTAGTATGCATTCCTGCTTCAAATTTAATTTGCACCAACCCTTCTGTTTTGCTTTCAGATGAATCTTTCAACCCCGGAGAAGAGGAGGAGGAGGTGGCTGAAGAGTAAGTGTCTCCTGGATCCAAAGCAGTTCTATCTTCATGTCTGTTACGGGTACTTGACTAAGCGTGCGCTTGGTTCCTCCGTTTTAGTTCACGCTGTGCATTCTCCTCTTGCTCTATCCTGGTTTCCCTCTGTGGCTTAAGGGCTTAGGTCCATATTCATCAGTGTCTTCAAACGCAGCACCTCCTCTCAGAACTGTTCCTGTGTGTGTCTCCTTTTGTAAATTGCCAGTGCTGACCCATTTCCTAGACCCATTTTACTGCCACAGGCACTCTACAATTAAAATATGACCATGTTTCTGTACCCTCAGCAGTTGCCCTTCTAATTATATCATGGAAGTAATGTAAAGTGACTCTGGCTTTGTATAGGTTTGACAGCAACGTCTCTGCAAGTTCCTCTAGCGAGGGCGAGAACAGTGATGGAGAGCCTAAACCAAAACCTCCCAAAAAACCAAAGGTGGTGAAGGAAAGGAAGCCACGGAAGAAAGCATCAGAGGTGAGATCCTAGAACCACAGGGGTTTATCAGACTTTCAGCTGTAGAAAGCATTGTCGTAACCTTTGGGCATGCGCCCGATTGCGCCTATGCAGGTTGGATGGCATTCCAGTGGGAGTGAAATGATTGATTAGTAATATGAGTGGAAAGCACTTGGAGTTTGAGGAGTTGTAGAAAACTCTACCTGCCTATCTTGGGGCATTCAGACTGCGTTAGGTCTGCGTCGATGGAGGCGGTGGTGAATTTCTTTGATGGAAAGGATGGACAAAGTGATGCTTAAATGCCAAATTGCGGTGACCTATCAGGTGGGGTGGGATTGGGGGTGGGGGATGAATCCAGAGGATGTAACTATGATTCTGGAACACTTTTTTCTCGTTTTGACTGCAATGTAGTCTTTTGCAGCATCTTATGTTTAAACTTCAATAAAAAAAACTGTCCACTTCATTTTTTTTTTTTTTAAAGTGCTTAGGTTATAACTTCCACTCCTGACTTTCACGGTGCGAAATGATAAATACCTCTGGTTGTTCCTGTGACCATAGAACACTTGGCAACATGTTGACTTGGATTTATTAAAGCAAATTTGCGTTCTTAACCTTGATAGATGCTAACACATGCTGACCCACTTATGTTATAGTCCCCTGGACCTCCACGTTTTGTTCAGTAGGTGGGTTCAAAATAAGTTTTGAGAGGTGAAGTGAAAAGAGACGGTAGCATTTGGTTTAGCGCTTATCTGCGGTTTCCTTTGCTCAAAAATGATCTCGCGAAGAATAAATGTGCTTTATTCTTAACATGTTGTTGACTGTTATCCTTTCATCCTCATCCAGGGTAAGAAGACCAAGGACCCCAATGCCCCCAAGCGACCCATGTCTGCGTACATGATCTGGCTGAATGCCAGCCGAGAGAAGATCAAGTCTGATAATCCTGGCATCAGCATCATTGACCTGTCTAAGAAGGCAGGGGAGCTGTGGAAGGGCATGACCAAGGACGACAAGGAGGTAAGACGTACGATTAGCAGGTGTGAATGACATGACCAGGCACAGCAAAGAGGTTGTCTCTGAGGGAGAGGTGTGGGAGTGATGGGCACAGCCAAGGGAAACACTGAAAGGATGAATGACAGGGCTGTACAGTCTGTGCCAAGCGGAGGGTTCTGAGCATCTGAACCTACAGGCAGCTAAGGGTTTAAAGTATTAATCACCAAAAACAAGGCCATGACTTCATTAAGAGATGGTGGGGCAGGGGTTCCAGAGAATGATGACTTGGCACAGCACAGACTTTAAAAAGGTTGTAGGGCAATGGTATAATGGGGGGTGCAGTGTAAGAATGGCCAAAGATAGGAGGATGTCCGGAAGTCCAAGGGAAGCCAGTATGAGTTTTCGAAGGGCAAGACCAAGGGTGAGAGTGCCACGAGGAGAACCCAGTTTTACAGCGTGACATCTAGAAGGAAAGACCCATGGGTGAGTGTGGTTGAAAAGACCCTAGTTTTTCGGCATGAGATCAAGAAGAAAATACCCTAGTTTGCCAGCATGAGATCTAGATGGAAAGACAATGAATGAATGATTGAATGAAAAAGCACAAAGAGCGCACAGCTACCCGGAGGCATCCCGGCACCTAGCGGTGAAACTGAAGCGTCAAGAATGACTTGGGAAAGAGCCATGTTTTCAACAGCTTACGGAAGGCCATGTGATTTAGTTCCTTACGTAGAGGGAGGGAATTTCAAAGTTTGTCAGCATTGTATGAGAAAATCCGGCCACCGGTTCTGGCCCTCTTGATTCTGGGGACAGGGGCCAAAAAGTACTTGTCTGAACGCAGCCGCCTGTTAGCTCGGTAGAGCAGGACCATAGAGGAAATAATTGATGGTCCTTTCCCTCCTATCATATTGTGGGTGATACACAAGGCCTTGAATTGGACTCTCTCCCAGACCGGGAGCCAGTGGAGAGCTGTCAATGCAGGTTTTGCAGACTGCTGGGTTGGAATCCCCACAACAATCCTTGCGGCGCAGTTCTGCACTGTTTGAAGTTAGCAAGGACCGAGCTCGGGGCACCAAGGTAAAAGGCATTCCCGTAGTCCAGGCGGGAACAAATAAGTGCCTGGACCATGAGTTTTCTCGCCTGGGAGGGGAGCAGAGGGAGCACTTTACGGAGCATCCTTAAAATGTCAAAGCAGGAAGCCACGACCTTCCTGGCTTGGGCTTTAAAGCTGAGGTCTGTATCAAGGCAAACGCCCAGGCTCTCTATCTCTGGCTTAGAGACAGGTGCGGGGCCCATGGAGCTGGCCACATTGTGTCTGCCTTAAAAAGAAGGGGATTGCCAAGGAGCATAAGCTCGGTCTGATCAACATTCAATTTTAGATGCGAGAGTTTCATCCATTTGGCCACTTCTACAATGCAGAGACAAAGGCGTCTAGAGATCTGTCAGTGTGGTTTAGCGCAACAACCACTTGGGTATCAGCATAGGTCACAATATGCACCCCAAAGGGAAGAACGATGTCCGCAAAAGAAGCCATGTACGCATTAAAAAGAGTGGGGCTCAGGAGCGACCCCTGAGGAACCCCAAAGTGGAGAGGCAAGGATTTTGAAATAGCCTCACCCTCGAATGCCTGGAAGGATCCATGGATGAGAGTGCAGGGAGAAGACCCTAGTTGCCAGAATATTTCCCCACAATTTATTGCTGTAGCCTGCCTCATTACTACATATAGGTCTTTGTAAGTAGTTTAGCTTCTAGATACCTATTCGGTTTTTTTCATAGTTTAGCCCCAGTAATTGAGCTCCAGTTATCCCTTTCACCTGTGTTCTTTTTGAAAGGACTCTTTCCCTCTCTCGATTCCTCTCAGATTCTTTCCCTCTGATCTTGTTTGGGTGTGTTGCCTTCATTGTCCTGAGATGTACTTTTCATATCAGGTTGATGTTTGGGTATCTGTATGTCTCAGGTTATTGCAAGAACAGCCTCATTAATTATGTATTCAAATTGTTTTTTGCGCTTGCTTGAGACAAGTGTGCAGCCTCTCTTCTGAGGGAGTAAATCGGCTGGTAGGTGACTAAGACATTCAAAGCCAGCATCCTGTGGGTTAGATGTGTCTGGCAGAATGTGCCACACAGATTCCGCCACTCATCCTCCGTTGTGGATCTTCCAGATGAGGCCACACGTCAAGTTTACATCATCCCCTTCCTCTGGAACGGGCTGAATCAACCTCCAAACTAAACTTTAATTATGGAGAAGCTTTCACTCTTAAAATGTATGTTGGGGGTCAGAGTCCGCAGGTTCAGAGTATGACGCTGCGTTTTTCTCTTATGAAGGTCCCAGTCTAATCAGAAGAGTGGTCTGTCCGATTTGGTACCTCAGTGAGCAAGGCGCTCCGATGCATCGAGAGGAGGGTTTCTGTTATGATTTTCATGGAGCCTGGTGATTGCTGGGTGTACAGTCTGACCACAGTCCCCCTCCTCCCAGTTGTTGTCCCTTCCATAAGTCACGTATTGACTGCTTTGTTCTGTGTTTCTCTGTCTCGTAGGAGTGGGACCGCAAGGCGGAAGTAGCAAAGAAAGACTACGAGAAAGCCATGAAGGCGTACAAAGAGAGCGGTGGAGGAGCAGAGTCAGACAGTGGGTGAGTAAGGGCCTTGCATTGTACAACAACCCTTTGATATGAGCGGCAGGCATAAAACAGCTTAAATCATTTGTGACCCACAGTGCAGACACCACACTTAACAAGATTAGTCCTGAAACCCTGAATGTGGTAAAGATTCTCACTGGAGCATGCAGGCACTTCCACAAGCTGTAAGCGCACAAAATGCACCCGCAAGGCACATCAAAACCTAAAGCTATTCAGAGAAAGCAGGAGAAAACTAAATGGGAAAACCAGACACTGCCTTTCAGCTACGGCAGTGCTGGTATATACCCGTTGTATTTAGAGGGTATATTAGGTTATTATCCCCGGGCTGTATAACTGTGTCCAAGAGGGATGCTAAACCACCATCTAACTGTTTAATGTGTCGATTTAAAAAGTGAGAAAACTCACTCTCCCGAGCTGATGTGCTTCATCATAGGTTTGCACCTCATCTTGAAGGCAAGTCCAAGACATGCCCTTTTCAGGCTCTGAGGATTGAGGTCTTTACATCCTTTTATTTATTTTATGTTTTAAATGGTTGTGTATATATATATTTGTGTGTGTATGTATGTGTGTGTATGTATTATCTACTGGCGGTCGCCAGTAGATAGTTATAATTAGGACCGTGTTTCCATAGGAAATCCGCAACATTCTATTTGGAATAACTTTGGCGCCGATTGATGAATCCTCGCGAAATTTTCAAAATAGGTGGGGCGCTCCGCTCCTACCCTGAAAGTCTCGGGGGGATTCGTCAAGCGGGGGCTGAGAAAAAAGGGGGGTCCCAAAACGCGTTTTTCCCATGCGGACCTTTAGTCCAAGGTACAGCCCAAACGGCTGAACAGAAGTACTTTAAATTTGGCAAAGAGGTAGTCCTCAGGTCAGGGATGTGCCTTTTGCATATCTGGAGTCAATCTGTTCATTAGTTACTGAGAAAATTGCAGTTAAAAGTACATACATATCTATAGCCTCGCACGGTGACGTGCGCGAGCGCAATTCTGATTGGTTGTTAGATGTCAGTAAACATTCGAATCGGTCGAAATCAGGAAGTGTCGGCCGCCATTTTGTCTCTCGCAGTCTGAGGCAGTGAAAAACAAAGGTGGAGAACGTGAAAAGGGGGCAGGGTGGACAGTTCCCGACCTCCTAGCCTTTGTCAGGGGGTCACTGAAGGACCCCCAAGCGTGAAAAAAAACATTTTTTTTTTTTAAAGCGCGGGGAGCGCGCACGGCACAAACAACGCATCGTGGGTGCTCGAGTGCCCACAGCGCGCGCACGGTGCGAAAAATCTGAAAAAAAAAATATTAATAAATACATAACTTAGCATTTTAAAAAAACGTACAAATTCACTTAAAAAACCATAGGTTTCACACACGTTATAGTTAAGAATTAGCATTTAAAAAACCTTGCAAATTCACTTAAAAAACCATAGGTGTCACACATGTTCTAGTTAGCTGGACATTTCCCTCGTAATAAAACAATGAAATTCCCCCGTTATAGTTAGTGCAGGCAACTATAACTCACGCGACCGCAATCCTCTGCTGATGACGTCCGATATTACATCACTGATTACATATGTGTCTTTCTGGAAAATAAATGTTCGAGGCATGTGGGCTGCTGAATTCATATCTGTGCATAGATCGCCGCCTAGTGTTGGGTCCGGATGTTTGCACGTTGTTGTCCTGGAAGAGTCTTCGAAGTATCCTTGGATAGGTGACTCCTCCCCTGGACTACAGTGCGCATGGGCATCCTCTCCATCCTCAGATTGTTTTTTTCCGCCATTGGGTTCGGATGTGCTATCTTAGCTCAAGTTAGGAAAATATTTGGTCGAGGCCAAAAGGCCTTTAGTTCGCGTCGGTACTGTTTATCGATCGGGTTTCGATAGAATTTGTTAGTTTACTAACTTTTCAGCACCGACTTCTTTCGCATTTACCTGTCCGTCGACGACTTCGACGATGGAATCCAGGACGCCATTCAAAAGGTGTCCGGTATGCAATGCGAAGTACCCACACATCGACGTCCATCCGGTGTGCAACAAATGCCTTTCACCGGACCACGACGAGTCGACATGCATGGCCTGTGCCGGGTTCCGTTCCAAGAAGACTCTAAGGAACCGAAGAGCGGCGAGACTCGAGGCGCGGCACGCGGCACCGGCCCCAGCAGACATCTTCGACGAGGCCGACGTCGAAGACTTAGAAGCCATACCCTCCAGTCCCGTTTCCGAACACGACCCCGGATCGGACGGGGCCGACGAGTCACTCTTCCACAGAGGTGAAGACGACACCGAGGTAGGAGACGACGAGGAGGCCCTAGGGGCCGAGGAGAGTAGCTCCAATGATTAACAAGGCCTACCTGTTCAAACCGAAGAAACACCAGCGCCACGGCCTTTGGCTCCGGTCGAGGGATCGCCTTCGGGCCTTACCCGAGACCCATCCCGCAGTTCTTCGGGCCCGCCCTCGGGCCCGGCCTCGGACGTTCAGCGGCAGCCATTGCCGCATAAGCCAGCTGGTTTCCCTACCACAAAACCGAAACCGAAAGCTGCTCCGGTTCAAACGAAACCGAAACTGAAAGTGGCCTTGGTCGGATCGAGGCCTTCAACGCCTTCGACGCCAGCGCAACGCGTCGGCACCGACCGCACCAAGAGGGACTTCGGTGCCGAACTGGAATCGGGCGACATAGGAGTCGGCAAAGGAAAAAAGGCCATCGGCACCGAGAATCCTACTCGGCTACCGACGCCAACGACACCGAGGGCAATACCGCCTGCTTCGCCACGCGTCGCTCCCTCGACGACGCCGAAGCCTCACGTACCGAGGACGTCGGTGGTGATCTCCACACCTCGACTCGAAGACCCGCCGGCGCCGAAAAAATCCACGCCCGGCTCTACGAACCTGCCCGGTGCCAAAGCCTCAAAGACGCCCCAAGTGCGGCCTGGTGCGACGCAAAGCACCAAAACCACGGCGACCCTCAAAGACCCGTCGGGTTCCGGCCCGATAGGAGCCCCAGCACCCTCAACGGGGCCAGCCAACATTACCTTCGGCTTGCCTCCGTCAACAATCCCGAAGATGTTCCAACTCAGGACACGGGTTACCCAGACTCCGGTTCCACCGGACGAGACGTCGACGTCACGCGTCATCGACGCCGACACTGGCAGGATGATTCTCCACGACCGAAGAATAACTTCGGAACCGCCATTGGAACCTTTCAGGATCCCACTGAAAAGGAAGCTGCCTGTGGAATCAGAACCTCTCCTTTATGAACCGTTCCATTCCTCCTACCAGGATCCACACCGGTTCTCCCCCGCACGCTCCGACACGGATGCATTGGAGGACTACATGGAGGACCAAGCACCCTACCATGTAGACAGACCCTGATGACCAGCAGGACCCTGATCAAACTTGGGGCGACCCTGCAGACCCCAGTGCACCTCTCGATACACAGGACCCACAACTCTACGGGGCGAAAACATCTCCCACGGAGGATACTGCGGCGTTCAACGCACTTATTGAACGTGCGGCAAATAACCATGGGGTACAGCTTCACTCTGATACCATCGAGGACGACTTTCTAATGGACACCTTTGCATCCTCAGAAAGACATGTGAAAACTTTGCCTATGCTGAAGGGGGTCCTCAAGCCGGCTAAGGACATTTTCAAGGAACCCACCAGGGCACGAGTGATAAACCCCAGGATTGACAAAAAATACAGATCAGCACCTGGGGATCCTACTTACATCAAAGGACAATTACCACTCGACTCCATCGTCGTAGCGAATGCCCGCAAGAGGGCACACTCGCAAACGACAGGTGACGCTCCTCCCCCGGACAAAGAGTCCAAGGTGCTAGAGACCTCCGGCAAGCGAGTTGCCGCCCAGGCTGCCAACATATGGCGCATAGCCAACACTCAAGCGCTCCTCGCTCGCTACGATAGAGCGCACTATGACACATTGGAGCACCTCCTCCAACATCTCCCTGACCACTTCAAAGAAGGTGCGGAAATTCTTATCAGAGAGGGACAGCTACTCACAAATGCTTCCATCAAATGTGCGCTAGATGCTGCAGACACGGCTGCCAGGGCCATAAACACAAGCGTCATGCTGCGACGCCATGCCTGGCTACGAATCTCAGGATTGTAGCCTGAGGTACAAAACAACATACTGAACCAGCCCGTCAACCCCGACTATTTATTCGGCCCCGAGGTTGACACCACCCTCAAAGATAAAAAAGGACACGGACACTGCAAAGTCCATGGGCGCTCTCCAAACTCAGTCCTTTCGGAGCGGCTCCTTTCGTCGCCCCGGAAACAAGGGAGCAGGTAGAGGACAGGGGTCACAACAAACGTATAACAAAGGCAATACACAGACCACCTACGATAAAAACACCCGAGGTGGATATCGTGGCTCCAGTACAAAGGGCAGAGGACGTGGCTACGGCAACACCAGGTCCTCCCCCAAGAACAAGCAGTGACGCCCTCTCCCTTCCTCCCGACCACATAACACCTGTCGGGGGAAGACTACAAAGGTTCCTGTCCACGTGGAACTCCATCACCACGGACAGGTGGGTCAAAGATATTATAAAATACGGTTACTGTCTGGAGTTAACCTCCACTCCACCCACAATACCACCAAGAAACCGTCCTATGTCCTCAGAGCACTTAACGCTCTTACAGCAAGAGGTAGAAAGTATGCTTCTAAAAGGCGCTATCGAGGTCGTACCCATCCACGAGCAGGGTACGGGGGTTTACTCCCTCTACTTCTTAATTCCAAAAAAGGACGGGTCGCTCAGGCCTATATTAGACCTGAGACCCCTGAACCAGTACATTCTTTCAGAGCACTTTCACATGCTCACTCTACAGCAAGTCCTTCCGCTTCTCAAGCAGGGAGACTTCCTAGCCTCACTGGACCTCAAGGATGCGTACTTTCACATACCCATCCACCCCTCACACAAAAAATACCTCAGGTTCACTGTTCAGGGGCAGCACTATCAGTTCAAAGTCCTTCCCTTCGGCGTGACAACAGCGCCCAGGGTTTTCACGAAGTGCCTAGCTACGGTGGCAGCACATTTACGGAGACAGCATATACACGTCTACCCCTACCTAGACGACTGGCTCGTTCAAGCGAAGTCCGCCCAGCAATGTGCAAGCCACATGTCCCGTACCATTCACCTTCTTCACAGTCTGGGATTCTCACTAAATTACCCAAAGTCCCATCTCCAGCCCGCACACGTACAACAGTACCTAGGTGCGACTATAGACACTCTGGCGGCCACAGCTCAGCCAAATTTAGTGAGGATCAACAGCATACCACTGCTGATCTCCAAGTTCAAACCCAATCACTCGCTTCCAGCGCGAGTGTTTATGCAGTTGAAAGGCATGATGGCCTCCTGCATCTTCATAGTCCCGCACGCGAAGTTACATATGCGCCCACTTCAGGAGTGCCTAGCACGTCAGTGGAATCAGGCTCAAGGACAGTTGAAAGACCTAGTGTTGGTGAGCGGTCGGGCATACAACTCTCTGCATTGGTGGAATCCACAAAACCTTTGCAAGGGCCGACCGTTCCAAGAGCCTGTCCCACAGATAGTACTGACAGCGGACGCGTCTCTCCAGGGATGGGGAGCTCATGTACTCAATTACACAGTGCAGGGACTATGGACAACACAACAAAAGAAGATGCACATCAACCTTCTCGAACCAATGGCAATCTTCCTGGCAATGAAAGCCTTCAAGGTACACTTGTGCAACAAAGTCGTGTTGATCCGGACGGACAACATGACTGCCATGTACTACATACAGAAGCAGGGAGGAACGCACTCTCCACAGTTGTCTCATCTGGCTCAGAGCATGTGGAAGTGGGCCATTCAGAGGAACATATTCCTCATGGCGGAACACCTCCCCGGCAAGGACAATCAGATGGCGGATCTGCTCAGCAGACACAGCCACCAGATGCACGAGTGGGAGCTACACTCCTCAGTACTCCAACTGTACTTCCAACAGTGGGGTCATCCAGAGATAGACCTATTCGCGACAAGCGAAAACGCAAAATGCCAAAGCTTTGCCGCCAGGTTCCCACATCCACAGTCGCAGGGCAATGCGATATGGATGAACTGGTCCGGCAGATTTGCGTACGCTTTTCCCCCAGCGCCGTTGATACCGCTGGTGGCACGCAAACTGCGACAACACTCACTGACACTCATCCTGGTTGCTCCCACATGGGCACGCCAACCATGGTACACCACCTTTCTGGAACTTTCCGTGGTGCCGCACCAAAGGCTGCGGATCAAACCCACGCATTTGACGCAGAACCATGGCGAAATTCAGCACCCAGATCCGCAACAGCTGAACCTGGCGATCTGGCTCCTGAAGTCCTAGTTTGGCTACCTAAACCTACCACCTGAATGTATGGATATCATCAAAGAGGCCAGGAGACCCACAACCAGAGCTTGCTATGCGGCCAAATGGAAGAGATTTGTCATTTATTGCAATAACAATAACATTAACCCGCTAGATGCATCCATTCAAAACATAATCTGTTACCTCTTACACCTATACCGATGCAATCTGGCATACACCTCAATACGTATCCATTTAACCGCAATAGCAGCCTATCTCCAAAACAGGCAGCACCTCTCTTTATTCAGAGTGCCTGCCATCAAAGCCTTCTTGGAGGGACTCAAACGAGTAATTCCCCCAACACACCCACCAGCACCAGTGTGGAACCTCAACTTTGTCCTCACCGACTGATGGGTCCACCCTTCGAACCTCTCCACTCATGTGAGATTCAATTCCTCACCTGGAAAGTAGCTTTCCTAGTGGCAATCACTTCGTTGAGAAGAGTTAGTGAACTCCAGGCACTAACCATTCAAGAGCCATTCATACAGGTTCACGCAAACAGGGTCGTACTACGTACCAACCCCAAATTCATGCCTAAAGTAATATCGCAGTTCCACATGAATCAAACGTTTGAACTGCCTGTTTTCTTCCAGAATCCACAATGTCGCTGAAAGAATGCTCCATACACTAGACGTCAAAAGAGCCCTCATGTACTATATAGACAGAACTAAAAGCTTTAGGAAAACAAAACAACTTTTCGTTGCCTTTTCCCCACAACACAAAGGCAACGCCATCTCCAAAGCAGGTATAGCCAGATGGATCGTTAAATGTATTCAAATTTGCTATCAAAAGACTAAACGCACATTAACGATTCCCCCACGGGCCCACTCAACACGTAAGTTAGGGGCCTCCATGGCTTTCCTGGGAAACATTCCTTTACATGATATATGTAGAGCAGCCACATGGTCCACTATACATACATTTACCAAACACTATTGTGTAGATGTACACTCAAAACAGCAGGCAGCTGTAGGACAGGCTGTTCTCAAAACTCTTTTTCAGACCGCTGCAGCTGGCACTGGTAGCCGCCGCTAATGGGAGGTACTGCTATGTATTCTATGCACAGATATGAATTCAGCAGCCCACATGCCACGAACTGAATATGCTACTTACCAGTATGCATCTGTTCTTGGCATGTAGGGCTGCTGACATTCATATCGCCCACCCTCCTCCCCAGCGCCTGTAGCAGCTGCAGCTCTCAGAATTACTGTATAGCATGGTCATCACTTTCTGTATCAACTCCATCACTGCCACAATGGCGAAAAACAATCTGAGGATGCCCATGCGCACTGTGGTCCAGGGGAGGAGTCACCTATCTCAGGATACTTCGAAGACTCTTCCAGGACAACAACATCTTTAATTGCATAAAGAAGCTCAGACTTAGTTTTCCTACAGATGGAGGTGTACCAAGACGGAGCACAAGTCTTTTTCCTTCTAATAGGCAGGGCCGGGTTGAAGACATCTGCGAGGTCCCTTACTAGGGCCTGGTGAATGCCAGATAGTCTCATTATAATCTGCGGGTCTAGGTTGGTTGATGAGGGCGTCCACCTCCTGGAACCTAGGGAGTGCTATACCATAGAGGTTTGTTATCGCCCACCCTCCTCCCCAGCGCCTGTAGCAGCTGCAGCTCTCAGAATTACTGTATAGCATGGTCATCACTTTCTGTATCAACTCCATCACTGCCACAATGGCGAAAAACAATCTGAGGATGGAGAGGATGCCCATGCGCACTGTGGTCCAGGGGAGGAGTCACCTATCTCAGGATACTTCGAAGACTCTTCCAGGACAACAACGTGCAAACATCCGGACCCAACACTAGGCGGCGATCTATGCACAGATATGAATGTCAGCAGCCCTACATGCCAAGTACAGATGACTGGTAAGTAGCATATTCATTATCCTTGGTAACCACAGCTTACTTTAAAGCTTGACCGGTTGGACCAAGTGATTTCTCAAATGTTCATTATCCTTTGTAATCAGAGCTTACCAATTCCAATTCCAAAAATTCTTTATTTCGGTCATATAGACCATAAAAGACACAATAAAAACATTACAGACAATAAAACATTATTAAAATACATTTGAATAAAAACGACTCTCCCAGCGAGGAATGAGTTAAAATTACATTTAGAAGAATCTTTAAAAAAAAAAAAATTCAAGGAGCTTCAGACAATTTTTTTCCTTCTAATCAACCAAATGGCCATAAGAAATTTGGAAACAGCAAACACAATGTGGCCCAGGGTACTAGTTTTCAAAATCCTGTATGCTTGTGCATACTCTCTGAATCCCAGGTTCTTACAGATTGGCGCTATCCAGTATTTTCTGGGCCTTTGGTATGCAGGGCACACAAACAAAATATGGGGGTCATCTTCCACATGGTTATTACAGCAGGGACATATTTTGTCGCCCCCATTTGACCACTTCGAAGTGTATGAATTAATAGGTAGTGTGCTATACCTCCACTGAACATACAATTTCCTTGCCAGGATGGGAAAGATAAAATCCATAAAAGGTTCGAAAACGTAAGAATTTTTGGATTCTAAAAATTGCAAGGTTAAGGTGCCACTATTTTGAGCAGCCGTCAAATGTGCAAGGGACCTGGCTTTATAGATTTGTGCCAGAACCTTGCGCGAGATTGCACGGCAGCCTCGTGCAGGGTCCTCCCACAGGACACGGAGGTTAATGGCAGACAGCTCGTTTTCCACAAAGGTGAGCCAGGGGATTTTACCGCTAGAGTTTAAGCTCATGACATGGGTAAGATCCTCCCTATAATGATGGAGTTCGTCCGTAGACCAGAGCCTGTGCCAGAACTTCACTGGCTTTGACACAAGCTCCTCTGCGATAGGGGGGAGACCCATGTCCATTCTCAAAGGCTGGAGTGGCGTGGCACTTGGAAGGGCTAGAAGGCGCCTTTGAAAGCTATTTTCCACTATTGATAGGCCCTTCACCGTTTTATGTCCCCATAGCTCACTGCCATACATGGCCGCTGCCTTGGCCTGGGTCTTATAGGTTTCAAGGGCCGGGCTTATGGGCTTGAAGGAAGAAGTGTTAGCCACTTTCAGGATTGCACCCGAGAGTTGGGATAGTTTAGCCTTGGATCGTACTATCTGTCGGTCCCATGCCAAGGTTTCCTGCAATGTAACCCCCAGATATATGAAGGTGGAGACCCTCTCAAGGCTAGCGGTCCCCAGGGTAGGATTAGGCCTAGTTTTAGTTGGTGGGTTAAAGATCATAAACTTGGTCTTTTCTGTATTCACCTCCAACCCATGCTGATGGCAGAAGAGACCAAAACCATCCAGGATCCTCTGGATCCCCATTGGCGATTTTGAAAGGAGGAGGGTATCATCGGCAAACATGATTGCCGGTACCCTCCTACCTGCCAAACAGGGGGCGTCGTTGTCCTTGACGTTTTCCAGATGTGAGATGACATTATTGATGAATAAACAAAACAGGGTCGGTGCCAAGACACAACCCTGCCTCACACCTCGGCACACAGGAAACCTGGATGAGAGACTACCATCCTTCCCACACCTAACTTGCGCATAGTTGTTCTCATGCAGCCTGACCAAGATGTTAAGTAGCTGGGGGGGAATGCCTAACTTTTCCAACACCTCCCAGAGTTTCCTGCGCGGGACTAGGTCAAAGGCTGACCTCAGATCCACGAAGACCATGTACAATCTCCCGCCCTCGATCCTCACCGTCTTCCAGTAGAGGAGAACTAGGCGGAAGATCTGGTCCAGGGTCGATGTGTTTCTCCTGAAGCCAGCCTGCAAGGGACTCAAGATGTCATTTTCCTCGACCCAGTCTAAAAGGTGGTTCAGAATGAGGCGCGCAAAAAGCTTTTGGGGCACATCTATCAGGCTGATAGGCCTGTAATTTGCAGGACTCAAGGGGGACCCTTTCTTATAAATCGGAACTATTTCAGCCCCTAACCAAGAGAAAGGGATCGCCATACCTCCCAAAATGGCATTGAAAAGGACTAGTAAGTACGGAGCCCAAATGTCAGGGTGATATCTGAACAAATCACCGGGTAACTTGTCCAGCCCTGGTGCCTTCCCCAGCGCTAAGCCCTCCAGTGCCAGCTTCACCTCCCCCAAAGAAAATTCCAAGGCCACATCTGGCAAGCAGGGGGACTCTACCATCATCCCTTCCGGCCAGAAAGTGGATTCTTGATATAGAGACCCAAAATGAGCCTCCCAAACAGAGGGGGCAATATTGGGTTCTACTGCAGACAACAAATCCCCTGTTCCATTGTTTACAAGAGCCCAAAATTTTCTAAAATCTTTAGATTTGAGGGCTCCAGACAGGTCATGCCAGTGATTCCAATCCCACTCTGCCCTTGCGTTGGCCAGTGCTACCTTGTACTCCCTCCTAAGGGCAGCGATCTTCACCTTATCACTACCATCTTTAATTGCAGAAAGAAGCTCAGACTTAGTTTTCCTACAGATGGAGGTGTACCAAGACGGAGCACAAGTCTTTTTCCTTCTAATAGGCAGGGCCGGGTTGAAGACATCTGCGAGGTCCCTTACTAGGGCCTGGTGAATGCCAGATAGTCTCATTATAATCTGCGGGTCTAGGTTGGTTGATGAGGGCGTCCACCTCCTGGAACCTAGGGAGTGCTATACCATAGAGGTTTGTTATCGCCCACCCTCCTCCCCAGCGCCTGTAGCAGCTGCAGCTCTCAGAATTACTGTATAGCATGGTCATCACTTTCTGTATCAACTCCATCACTGCCACAATGGCGAAAAACAATCTGAGGATGGAGAGGATGCCCATGCGCACTGTGGTCCAGGGGAGGAGTCACCTATCTCAGGATACTTCGAAGACTCTTCCAGGACAACAACGTGCAAACATCCGGACCCAACACTAGGCGGCGATCTATGCACAGATATGAATGTCAGCAGCCCTACATGCCAAGTACAGATGCATACTGGTAAGTAGCATATTCATTATCCTTGGTAACCACAGCTTACTTTAAAGCTTGACCGGTTGGACCAAGTGATTTCTCAAATGTTCATTATCCTTTGTAATCAGAGCTTACCTTAAACCTGACCGGTTGGTCCTAGTGATTTCTCAAATGTTCTTCATTATCCTTGGTAACCAAAGCTTACCTTGACCAGTTGGCCCTAGTGATTTCTCAAATGTTCTTCATTATCCTTGGTAACCAAAGCTTACCTTGACCGGTTGGTCCTAGTGATTTCTCAAATGTTCTTCATTATCCTTGGTAACCAAAGCTTACTTTAAAGCTTGACCGGTTGGACCAAGTGATCGGACTGGTGCTGCACACTCACTACATGCCATCTAAGAGGAGTGGCAGATTTGATCTCTGCACAGCATTTCAAGCCCTTCATTTCAAATCTGTTTGGATGTTCACTGCCTGTAAGTCACTAAGAAAATATGATCAGTTGAGAAAGGGCGAAGCTTTGGGATGTGTGAATGTTTTGAGTGTGGCTCTTCGGACTGTGCAAAGTTGTCGGTTCTAGAAGCCTTCATAAAAAGGGTTGAAGCCTCCACAATAGGTTGAAAAATACTGAACAAATAGTAGTGCTGACTTGATCGCCGCGATATTCTGTGCGGACACTTCTAAAATAAGTGCAGCATCAGGTTTTTCCTTTTTCCTGTTGTGACCAACATCTTGAGCGGTTGCGGGTTTCCTTGTTTAGTTTTTTAGGTTGATTTAAGCAGTTGTCTGTACATTGTGCTTCAGGTACTTCTCCCTTCCCAGATCCAGTCGACTGATGACACTCCATGCACGCTTGTTTGTGTGCTTATTTTGGTCTTTCTAGCGGCGGGAGGCTCCTTCCGAAGTGACGGCAGCACTCTATAAATATATAAATCAAATCTTCATGGATTAAAATTCTATGTGTGTGCAGGATTAACCCCCAGCTTATAAAACAATGCTATAGATGGCGCATTATGCCTCTGTGATCTGATTGGACGAGAGCTTGGGTTACCTACATCTGTATATTAAACGTGGCATCCTCAGCAACACTTTTAAAAATGTACTTGGTGCAATTCATCCTTGCCACAGTGCTTGTTACAGCAGGGCTGCAGTGACGATCTCTCTTGTTGTGATGTATTCCCAGCACGTCAGAGAAAGCGGCTCCCTTTCTGCAAGCACTTGCAGTTACTAAGCTCACACCCCCAATCGTGGCCGGTTCGGGCCATATGAGATTTCACTTCTCTGTAGGTGATATAGAGTTCCTTTTCCTTGTGTCACATCCAATAGCCGCACATTATCGATGACTCCGCATCCACAAGTGGGGAGTAGAATTAAAAGCATGCTGGCCGCCTAGATCCAGAGGTAGATGCGGGGGTTTATAAAACCTACACAGATACATTTGGACTTTGGGTAATAAAGGAGAGACACACTGTGTGCTGTGCTCTTGTAAAACTCTTACTCCAAAAATGCTAAACGAATTTGTGTAAATCGATTTCTTTAAATACGAACAGCGAGCTTTGAAAATGGATTGTTTGCAATTCATTAATTCATGTTTTGGTATCACTTGCATAAAGTTTCACAGCGTTATTTGTCATTTATGAAAAGTCACAGCATGGACTTACTTGCAAGTAAGTTTTTGTTTGGCTGGTAAGCTTTCCTTGAATCTCGTACTCTGTATGGCATATCAATTTCTTGGCAAGCTGCTGGGGTAAATTCATTTTGTGAACTCTTGCTAGGGTGTATGAATCATGTTGGTGATATGCATGTTTATAAATATAGAAGTTTGCTTGTGCCTGTTTTGTACCAGTAGCTGTATCTGTATTACTTGGAATTAATGCACTTAGTAGCTCTTGGATGTGTGTATTGTCTGTATCTGTAATTCTACTTTGAATATTTCTCTGGTATGTTACTCAGTTTGCAGTATGTAAATTGTCATTAACGGATTACCTGCAGTCGTAAAACTGTGACTATTGAAGTTTCTCTAGACTGCTAGTACTTTTCGCTGTCTCAGTAATCGTGTGTATCCTCTAACCCTCTGTTTATCCTTTGTGTGCACCGTTGGCCGAGCAGATGTTGCCTGCGCCCAGATCAGTTGCCAGAAATGTTCCTCTTAGTGAGATGTGAAGTGTATACTAGTATGTCCTCTGTTGTCGGTATGTGTTTGTGTTGTGCTGTTGAGTATTGTAGCACCCTTCGCTGTTTGTATTGGCTCAGCAACTGCTGTCTGGACGTGATCCTGCCAGGATCTTGTTCTTCTTAGACCAGGTGCATGCCTTCTACTCATTCGAGATTCTTTTCCAGGGATAAGAAGGAGAAGAAACCAAAATCCAAGCCAGACAAGAAAGCGGACAAGAAGCCAGACAAGAAGCCAGACAAGAAGGCGGACAAAAAACCGGACAAGTCTACTCCAACGAAAACTGCAAACAAGTCGGTGAACGAGAGCTTCAAGAGCAAAGAGTTTGTATCCAGTGATGAGAGCTCCTCGGATGAGAGTGGGAGCAAGAAAAAGAGCGAGGTAAAGGGAGCGGTTTGGTCCCTAGCTTCTTGTGTATTGAATTGTACTCTTGTCAGCTAATCCCTCTGGTGTGACAATTCAAAAGTGTCTTTTATAGGATGCTGTCCGCACTAGGCTGTGGATTACAGCTTGTAACTCCTCCCATGGCTTTTCATGATTATCGAAGAACTGCTTACTGCCACCTTGCCCCCAACTTAGATTGTTTTCAATACTTTATGAAGTAAAAACGTGTATAGACCAAACTTGAGGCAAGGCATCATTGCATGGCACACCCTGTATGGAAGTAACTCTCGGGTTCCCGGGCTCCTCACAACCCTCACACTGACTTCTCTGTGTGATACTTGTCTGAGGAATAATGACTCGCAGCCCAGTCCACAGAGCTATGCAGTTTTCAGTCACCGGTGTCTCACTGGGCTCCACAGTTGGGAGTTTAGCTGGAAAGAGTACTGTAGGTAAATACATCCACTATTATCAAGACTTTACAGTGTCGGTACCACATTTAAGAACAAAATGCAAACTCAATAAGAAAAATAAAGTAAGCAAACATCAACTGCAACAGGTATGGCAGAAAAATGGTTTAAAAAACAATTAGAGTGGGTGAAGGTAAAGCGGCAAAGTCTTTGAGGTATAAATATTCCTTCACCCGCTTGGTGTCTAGCAGGCGAAGTACAAAGCGAATATAAAGCACACCGTTTCAAAAGACTTGGTGGGAATGGTATCTCAGTAATGCTTAATGATTAGTGCGCGGAACAGTCAATATTCATGACCAAACAGCCGTCCGCAAGTGTCCACTCAAAGGTGGCAGTGCCCAGAAGTATTCACTAGGAAACCTCTTCAGAACATTCTTCAGAAGCTGAAACGCACGAGTAGAAGCAGTATACCTTGATGCTTTTGCTTTTGCTTGGAGATATCGGGCATTCCAAGCTGCTTTCTGTAAGAAATGCTCAAGTCCGGGCATTGGTGACTGGCCGTTTGCAAATCAGGTGGTAGGATTGTCACACAGGAGCCACGCCTTCGCTTCCTCGAACTGGTAATCCCTCAAAGATGGTTACAGCCGATTTGAGGATTCCTGTAGTCCTTCCCTGCCAGGGCTGCGTCCAGGCTTGAGCAACTGGGAAAGGCCAAGATCCCTTGGGGGAAAATCCAGACATGCTTTGGGAGCAGGGATCAGTTGGCCCTGACTGTTTTTCACCAACGGGATGTAATAGAGGTCCAGGGATATTTGTCTTAAGCCTCGTGAAATCTCATACACTGACAACTACTCTTGCAAAGGAAGACATTGGATAATAGATGTTATGAAATTACCACATTTTAAAACCTGAAATTGCTTCTTAAATCTGATTTTTTTCTTTTTTTAAACTGCACCGATTATCTGAACATTAAAGCGCTAGCTTTGAGAATAAAGACTACATTGCAGTAAGCTGGCAGCATACTTTTGTGGTGTGCTAAAGAAGTAATTTGTGGTGAGTCAGTAACGATTATAGCTCCCTTCCACTCCCTAAACCTATCCATAGTGACCCTGGTCACAGGACAAGGAGCTTGTCCATTTACTCTTAAAAGAATCCAAAGGTGCAATCCCTTTTAAAATGCAACCCCCCAGTGCCAGCCTAATGTCAGAGACAGACTGACTTCAGGAGCTGTTGGGGAGTAACAACCATGTCATTGTCATAATATGTACATTGTCTGAACTGTTAAGCTTGCCCCACTGCATCACAGGCAAAGAGTTTCAGATAGAAAAAGGATAAAACGAGGATTTTTTACAAGGCATAGTTTTCTATGTTTTATTCAAATTCCCTATTTGCAAAAAACACAAACACACTGTAGTTCGCACTTGTTGTGTCTCTTTACTTTAAAATGCTTTGTTTAGAAAAGCCCAGTGTAAGTAAGTCTTGTGTGTCTTCGTAGAATGTTTGACTGTAGATAAATCTCCTCTGCATTCTTCTGCCAACTCGTATTGGGCCCGGACATTTGCAACTTTTTGTTTTTTTATATCTGAGTCACAAGTCCTGTTTTGGTTCCATCCTCTGTCCACAATGCACCATCACACTGGCTAAACCTCAGAGTAGTATAGTTGGAGAAACCATCAAAATGTTTGCAACCTCTGCCTCTTCCCCAGACCATACCAACTTCTGCATTGCCTGCCTCATTTTCTTCTGCAAATCCTCCTCATCCACTTTGGTACTTGGGAGGCTGGGCGATATCTGCAGTGACCTACCCAGGGGAGTCAAAGTGCACCAGGCTTCAACACTGCATCTGCCCTAAAGCTCCAAAGAGTCACACACTGAGCCACAGTGGATGCCACAAGCTCCTGCATCAAAGCCAGCATCAAAGCACCCTTTTAATCCAGGGGGGTCAATCTTTGAGAAGCTGTCAGAGGTCATAGATACAAAGCAAACAGTGGTCTTAATTCACCCAGATATGGATTTAATTCTTGCCAATCTCTGCCTCAAAGACTCATCCAGATCCCCAAGAAACACCTGCTGGCCGTTGAGACAAGACCTGGACTCCACCATTTCAGACTGCCAAGTCCCAAAAGGGCCAGCGATTTGGCATCTAGTCCTATACCACTCCCACCTATAGTGATACTCCACCACCACTGCCCCCACAGTTCCCCACATGGCTGTGATTTAATTTACAGCACCATCAGGTCAAAATGTATACAGTGCATGGTGAGGTTGACTTCTTGGCTAAGACCCTTTCCAAGATTGAGCCTGCAGTGCCTTATCTTCTCATGTTGAAGGAATGCTTAGGTTAACTACAGCAGTTCGAGGCATATGAGCTGCTGCAGTCACATTATTGCATTAGATCACCGCCTAGTGTTGGGTCCGGATGTTGCACGTTGTTGTCTTGGAAGAGTCTTCGAGATCTCACGAGATAGGTGACTCCTCCCCTGGACTACAGTGCGCATGGACAGCTCCTCCATCGTCAGATTGTTTTTTTCCGCCATCGGGTTCGGATGTACTTCTGCGACGCCAACTTCGACTCCGAAGTTCTCAACTTTCTTCACAGCAAATCCAAGTATCTCGATGGGATTGCTCTCCGGTCGATACCCTAGAACTTTACGAGACTTTATTTTCTCATATTTCCATCGATGCAGGCCTCCAGGCTTATCGACGCCACTCGGGTCTCGGGCCCATGGAAAGGACCGCCTTCAAAAAATGCCCCCAGTGTGGTGCTAAATACCCACACACGGATCATCACCCGGTGTGCAACAGATGCCTATCTCCGGACCATAGAGAAGAAGACTGCTCAGCCTGCGCACTCTTCCGTTCCAAAAAGACAATCGGGAACCGAAGGGCACATCGACAAGCGATGCAGCGGCACCGGAACCGGACGATATCTTCGACGACCCCTCGGATGCTGAGGACTCGGACGATCTACAGCTCGTCACAGTCTAAGAATCTGACTCAGATGACCCAATCCCATCGGGGCAGCACGTGAGTACCGATGCCCCTGTCCCAATCACCCCACATAAGGCTCCGGTCAAGACATCGCCACAAGGTCTTCGTCACGATCGAAACATCCCTTCGGAAGCCCCACCCTCGGCCCGTCTCCGAAGATAACAGAAAAGCCTTCCAGTAGCTCGGGACCGAGCAAACCGTATCTCCCTACACCCAAAATGCCTTTGGCGCCGAGAAACACATCTGGCTCCGGCGCCGAAAGACTCGACCGTTCTCAAGAACGTCGAGCCGAAGCTTCTCGAGTCGAAAAAGGTCGATCCCAACAAAAATATCGACCCGAAAAAGTTAAACGACCCGAAAAAGACTAACGACTCCAAAAAGGTCAACGAGCCTAAAAAACAGATCGAACCCAAGAAAACGGTCGATCCGAAAAAGGACGTCGAAGTCCAGAAAGCTCCCGAACCGAACAAAAACAAGGTTCCCGAGCCAAATAAGTCGAAGCCTACAAATCCTTCGACTCCCAGCAAAAAACACCAAAAATCTTCGGTGCCGAAACCACCAAATACAGAGGAGGAGCTGTTTTTTCCGGATCCTGTCGATCCAAAACAGAAAAGAATCATCATAGACCTTAACACAGGTCATGTGGTGCTTCACAAGAGGAAAATTCATCCTGCATTACCCTCTCCTATTCCTCTAAAAAGGAAGGGCATTGCTACTTCTCCTATTAGGCCTGTCATCCCTCCTCCTCTCTCTCTCCTATCCTGCCTTATGTGCCATACACCCCCCCATGCCTCCACAGCCTGTTGGGGACCCAGATGACGACCTATATAATGATCCACAGGACCCTTATGACGATCCTGATGACCCAAATCCCAATCTGGACACATGGGGAAACACATATTCACCAGACAATAACGCACCTCTTCTAGACCCCACACCATACCCTTCAAAACCATCCCCTCCTGATGACACCATTGCATTTCATCAGTTAGTGGACAGGGCTGCTAGTTTCCACGGGGTAGATATGCATGCTGATCCTCTGGAAGAGGATTTCTTGCTGGACACCTTCCCAACCACAGAAACAAGTGTCCGCACTTTACCCATGCTCAAAGGGGTTCTAAAACATACACCAGAAATATTCAAAGAGCCCATTAGGGCTAGAATACTCAACCCTAGACTGGAAAAGAAATATAGAGCAGCACCCTCCGACCCTACATACATCAAGGGTCAACTACAGCTGGACTCTTTAGTAGTTGCCAACGCACGAAAGAGGGCAAACTCACAAACCACTGGCGATGCCGCACCACCAGAAAAAGAGTCCAAACTACTAGCGGCATCAGGGAAAAGGGTGGTTTCACAAGCAGTCAACACCTGGAGAATAGCTAACACACAAGCATTGTTAGCTAGATATGACAGGGCACACTATGACAAACTAGAGGAGCTGCTACAACATCTCCCTGACCCATATAAACAACAGGCAACTGATCTTATCCAAGAAGGAAAGTTCATCACTAATGCCTCGATAAAGTGTGCTCTAGATGCAGCTGACACAGCCTCTAGAACAGTCAATACAAGCGTAATGTTAAGAAGACACGCCTGGCTTCGCATATCAGGTTTCAAACCTGAGGTGCAAACCACTATTCTCAATCAACCCCTTAACCAAGATTTCCTGTTCGGGCCTGAAACAGATGTCTTACTAGACAAAATGAAAAAGGACACGACACCACTAAATCTATGGGTGCACTGCAGTCTTACCAATCCAAACGTTCCTTTCGTAGATCCTCCTATAGAGGTACAGGGAGAGGGAATAACACACAAACCTCTCAACCCTTCCAAACTACCTCTCAAAACACATTTCAAAAAGGCAGAGGAGGATATAGAGGAAACAATACTAAAGGCAGAGGTAGAGGTAACAACAACAAACGTACCTCCACCACTCCCAAACAGTGACCTCCTACACCTGCCCCCAGACCACTTAACACCAGTCGGAGGCAGATTATCACAGTTCCTACCTATCTGGGAATCCATCACAACAGACAGGTGGGTGAAGCAAATTATCCATTCTGGTTACTGTCTGGAACTTACATCTACCCCACCCAACATACCACCCAAAATCAGACCAATGTCAGAGGAGCATACCATACTATTGCAACAAGAGGTCTTAGCAATGCTACAAAAGCACGCTATAGAACCAGTTCCTCTGCAGCAACAAGGAAAGGGAGTTTACTCCCTCCATTTCCTAATTCCCAAAAAAGACGGCTCCCTCAGGCCCATTCTAGACCTTCGTCCCCTCAATCACTATATACACTCCGATCATTTTCACATGATCACACTCCAACAAGTACTACCACTACTACAGCAAGGCGATTTTCTCGCCACGCTCGATCTCAGACGCATACTTTCATATACCCATTCATCTCGCACACAGGAAATACCTCAGATTCGTAGTGCAAGGACAGCACTACCAATTCAAAGTCCTACCCTTCGGGGTAACAACAGCACCAAGGGTGTTCACAAAATGCTTAGCAGTAGTGGCAGCACATCTACGGAGACAACATATTCATGTGTTTTTTATATAATTAGACGATTGGCTGATAAAGGCCAAATCACATCACCAATGTCTGCAGCACACTGTGACCACAATCCATCTATTACACAATCTGGGATTTTCCCTCAACTACCCAAAATCCCATCTACAACCCTCCTATATACAGCGGTATCTGGGAGCAACAATAGACTCCACAGTAGCAAAGGCTTACCCAGCTCCAGCCAGGATACAGGACATTCAAGCAATGATCCAAAAATTCCAACCTCAGACTCTCTTGACAGTAAGAGTGTTTATGCAACTCATAGGCATGATGGCATCTTGCATATTCATAGTCCCACATGCTCGGCTACAAATGCGTCCCATACAAGAATGCTTAGCAACACAATGGAACCAGGCTCACGGGAAACTAAAGGACCTAGTGTTGGTAGACAGTCGTACCCATCGCTCTCTGCAGTGGTGGAACACACAAAACCTTTCAAAAGGACGACTGTTCCAAGAGCCAGTTCCACAGGTAGTGTTGACAACAGACGCATCACTCACAGGGTGGGGAGCCCATCTACTTCAACATACAGTGCACGGTCTATGGACACCGCACCAAAAGATACACCACATAAACTACCTAGAATTACTGGCAATATTTCAGGCAATGAAGGCTTTTCAAAAACACATAGCCAGCAAGACTGGGGGGGACACACTCTCTGCAGCTTTCACGCCTAGCGCAAAGCATATGGAGATGGGCCATTCCACAAAACATCCATCTCCTAGCAGAACATCTCCCAGGAGTAAACAACCAGATTGCAGACCTATTGAGCAGACACAGTCAACAGATCCACGAATGGGAACTTCACACAGAAGTCCTACTCCCGTTCTTTCCAGCATGGGGACACCCAGACCTAGATCTGTTCGCCACAAAAGAAAACGCAAAATGCCCATCCTTCGCCGCCAGGTTCCCACACCCGCAGTCGAAGGGCAATGCAATATGGATGAACTGGTCAGGCAGATTTGCATACGCTTTTCCGCCAACCCCACTCATTCCATTAGTGGTATGCAAACTAAAGCAACAAACACTTACGATGATCCTGGTTGCTCCCACATGGGAACGACAACCATGGTACACAACACTCCTAGAACTCTCAGTCGTCCCTCATCAACGACTACACCTCTCTCCAAAACAACGCACAAAGAACCATGGAGAGATATAACACCCAGACCCCAATCAAATGAACCTAGCAATCTGGCTCCTGAAGTCTTAGAGTTCGGATACCTAAACCTGCCTCCTGATTGTATGAATATCATCAAAGAGGCAAGACGTCCCACTACCAGAGCCTGTTACGCAAACAAATGGAAAAGATTTGTTATTTACTGCCAAAATAATTCAATCAATCCTCTAGATGCTTCTGTCCAAAACATAATTTGTTATCTGCTACACTTACAAAGATGTAATCTAGCATATTCATCTATAAGATTACACCTAGCTGCTATTGCAGCATACCTTCAAAACAGACAACACGTGTCTCTCTTCCGCATACCACCTATTAAGGCGTTTATGGAAGGACTCAAAAGAGTAATCCCTCCAAGAGCTCCACCTTCTCCAGTCTGGAATCTTAACATTAGTACTTACTAGACTTATGGGCCCACCCTTTGAGCCTCTACATTCTTGTGAATTACAGTTCCTAACATGGAAGGTGGCATTTCTAATAGCGATCACTTCACTCAGAAGAGTAAGTGAATTGCAGGCACTAACAATTCAAGAACCTTTCATGCAAATACACCAAAATAAGGTAGTTCTCAGGACAAACCTTAAATTCCTACCAAAGGTCATAACTAGTTTTCACATTAACCAATCAATTGAGTTACCTGTCTTTTTTCAAAAACCACAGTCAGTAGCGGAAAGGGCACTCCACACACTGGATGTCAGAAGGGCCCTACTCTACTACATAGACAGAACTAAACCATTTTGAAAGACAAAACAGTTGTTTGTGTCTTTCTGTCAACCTCATAAGGGTAACCCTATCTCAAAGGCAGGGATAGCCAGATGGGTAGTTAAGTGCATACAAATATGTTATCAAAAAGCTAAACGCACATTAACTATTCCCCCAAGAGCACATTCCACGCGCAAAATGGGGGCATCCATGGCTTTTCTAGGAAATATCCCCTTAGAACACATTTGTAAGGCAGCTACATGGTCTACCATACATACCTTCACAAAACACTATTGTGTTGATGTGCAAGCCAAACAAGCTTCTGTAGGCCAGGCTGTCCTTAAAACACTTTTCCAAACTACTGCAACTGCCACCGGTAACCACCACTAGAGGAGGAACTGCTATACAGTCTATGCAATAATGTGACTGCAGCAGCTCATATGCCTCGAACGGTAAATGCTACTTACCAGTATGCATCTGTTCTTGGCATGTAGAGCTGCTGCAGTCACATGCCCACCCTCCTCCCTGGTGCCAAGCACAGTTGCAGTACTATCTTATTTAGATACATTTACATGGACACCTTTCTTTCTATTACTATCCTCCATCTTTGCCACAATGGCGAAAAAACAATCTGACGATAGAGGAGCTGTCCATGCGTACTGTAGTCCAGGGGAGGAGTCACCTATCTCGTGAGATCTCGAAGACTCTTCCAAGACAACAACGTGCAACATCCGGACCCAACACTAGGCGGCGATCTAATGCAATAATGTGACTGCAGCAGCTCTACATGCCAAGAACAGATGCATACTGGTAAGTAGCATTTACCTTAAAGTGCTAGTAAAGGCCAGCGTGGTTACTCCGTAGCTTGAAAAAAATATAACCCTGCCTCTGATCCTCCTTGTATCCGTGGGCAGATTACCCTGACTTCTGGTTGTTCACTTGGCAGATATAAGGGCTTCAGCCTATTCTGCAGGTATGGCCGGTCCACCTGATATGGAGTCCAATTGGATTGACGCCACTAGGAAGCAGGCAGTGCTTGGGACAGCCACTCATAGGTGCATTGCAAACTTTGTGGGTCTCCTCTCCAGGTACAACTGTTGGTACTGGGCGGAAAGGGAAGAGCTGGTAAAGCATCTCCCAGCGACCCATCGTAAATGTAGACAGGACTTGGTAGCTCCAATGGCAATATGAGATAAAACCTCAACATGACCGATACGGATGCAAGAGGTTTTAAAGCCAGCATCCTCCTCGAGTCATGCCTGGCTTTGGGTATCTGGTTGTAGGCCCGATGCACTTAACAGCACTTATTAAACATCCCTTTTTTTAGGAAACATCTGTTCGGCCTCCAGGTGAACAAGATGGTCGAAAAAATCAAAAAGGACTTTATATAACCAAATCCATGAGCACCCTACTACTCGCCCAGTCCCAAATCTGCCTTTCATAGGCCCCAAAGCAAGGAAGTTGAAAACTTGCGGCCTCAGGTCAGAGACCCCCATACCAACATCCTTATCAATCCTCTCAGGATCCCTAGCAACCCAAGACCTTACAAAGAGGGGTCTATAGGGGAAATGGGCTTGGGGAGGGCAGAGGTGACTTAGCAAGTGGTGCAACCGTTGCAAAACACTGGATCCTCCTCCCTCCCTCTGACCACATCACACCTGTCATAGAAACACTGAGGTACTTCCTTGCTCAATGGGATAACCCAGATGGTCCTCTCAGTTGAGCAGGAAGGGAACTTCCTCTGTTTCCACACAATCGCACCTCATCCCCACGTACTAACTTCAGACAACCCTAACCTTCTCAGAACCTGTACACTAGAGTACACCCCTGTAATACATTACTATCTGTTAGAGACAAGTTAGTGATAGATTCCTTACCTTAGAATATCCCCAGGCGTCAGACTGGATCTGGAAAGTTTCGCTTAGCAGTACCCCTGCGCGACAGTAGGTGGCGTTGTGCGGCTCCGGGTCCGTCACTGGCGTCATAAGTGCCGAGATGACGCCACAGAGAGTACTTAGGCGCCACCCATGCGCGCTTACGTCCGTTCTTTCTTTTTCCGCACAGGCAAGCGCAGATCCGGATTTAGGATGTACCTTAGTCACTTTTTGACTACTATTTTGAGACTTTGTTTCCTCTTCTTTCTCCTGGTGCACGTAGGGATGCCCGACTTTAAGTCCTGTGGGGCCTGTCGCCGGAATATGTCGGTGGTGGACCCCCACGATGTTTGCCTCTACTGCCTGGAGACTGCACACGACTCCCGGGACTGCCGACCCATGGCCCCCAAGGCCTTGCGGGAGCGGCGTTTCGAAGTTGCTGGAGGTCCGGCATTCGTCACGCCACCGCTCCGGGTCCAGGAGCCGCTCCCTGGACAGTTTGCGGGACCGTAGCTGTCGCTCCTCCGGCTCCAAGTCTTCACACTCTGATTCCGGTAAGCGACGCCATAAAAAGAAGTGGAAGAAGCTAGTTCGCTCTCCGGCGTCCCCCCGTCGCTCCCCGGAGCCTGACGCGTGAGACAGGGGCTCTCCCCCGCCGGCTCCCCTGGAGCCTGAGAGTCCGGCGGCCTACCCGCCATACTTGGGTTTGTCGGCGACTCCCAAACAGGTGCAAGAATTCCTTGCTACCATGGACTGCCTTTTTAGGCCTAGGGCTCCCGCCGGCACGCCTTCGGGCCCCGCGGTCCTGTGTCCAGATCCTGTTGGCCCAGCGGCTCTGCCCCCGGCGCCACAGGATCCTGCGCCAGCGGCTCCGGCGCCACGAGGTGCGGCATTGCCGGCTCCGGCCCTCGGCGCCACACTGGGTGCCGTTTATTCCTTTCTTGCCCCGGTTCCAGGACCATTTTGTTCCGACCTGGAATCCGCATTGGGAGACGGCGCCGGTCCGACCCCGGCCAACACCGTTCCCGACGCCGTTCGTCCCTGCTCCGGCTTTGCCGCCGCGAACGGCTCTCTACGCCAGAGGTGGACGAAGACTGGGAAGGGTCCGAGGACCCTCTTGCTCAGCAATGTGACTCCGAGCAGGATTGGGTGGACTTGGAGGAGGCGGGGGACCTCGATGTCTCGTCGGACCCGGGGTTCGGGTATGCGCACCCACAGTCCATGGGCAAAGGACTGGTAAGAACTGGTCAGGGATATTTGCCTATGCTTTTCCAGCTCTACACCTCATCCCTAGTGGCACTAACCTGGCAAGATAGCTTTGGTGTTCAGTGATCCTAGAAATGAGTCAGTGCCCCTTTGAAGCTCCTGCCAAGGCCAGACCTTCTCTCTCCGCATCAGTGTCGTCTCACGAGCTGACACCAGAGTTCACTAGAATTCGGCTAACCTTGTTTCCTGAAAAATGCCTGGCTATTCTGCAGGAGTGTTACGTGGCTAAGTGGAAAAGGTACAGCATCTCTACACAGTTAGACATCTTTAAGTTTTCTGTGCAGGAGACTTTCTCTTACCTCCTGCACCTGTACAAGGCAGGCACTATCTACACTTTTATACGACTTGACCACAGTTGCGGTGTACTTTTACATCAGAAAACACTCCTCTCTTCGTCCAAAGACATCGCCTGTACCTGTGTGGTTCTCACTTGACCATGGGCCCTCCTTTTGTACCCCTACACTTATGTGACCTGCATATTATCTTGGAAGGCGGCTTTTCTGGTCTCAATCACTTCCTTCAGACGCAGGAGTGAGCTTCAAGCTCTTACCGTACAGGAACCATTTATCTAGGTTAACAAAGATAGGGTAGTTCTTCTTACCAACCCTATGTTTCTGCCCAATGTTTCACCTTTTCACATAAACCAGACCATTAAGTTGCCCATCTTTGTCAAACAGTCTGTAGCAGAAAGACCCCTTCACATGTTGGATGTTAAGCGGGCGCTCATGTATTACATTGATGGAAATAAGCCTCTTGGGCAGTCCAAATAACTTTTTATAGCCTTTGTTAAAGTCCACAGGGGCCTTGCCATCTTTAAAGCTGGCATTGTGAAGTGGATAGTTAAGTAATCCAGACTTGCGATTCTAAGGCCAACTGCATATCCCCTGCCCACCCTACATGCAGAAAGGGCACCATATTCGCTTTTTTAGGTAATATCCCTTTAAAGGATATCTTCAACGCTGCAACTTGGTCAACACCACACACCTTCACCAAGCATTGTGTGGATGTTGTAACAAGTCAGAAGGCTTTAGCTGGCCAAGCCGCCCTTAAGCATCTGCATCATCTGTTCACTAGCCACTTCTCTGGAGAGGAACTGCTTAATTGTCAATGCAGGGCCTGTTCATCTACAGCTACTCGCACTGAATTAAAAAGATTGCTTATCCTGTAATCACCTTTACGTAGCATGCAGTGCTGCCACCCTCCTCCCCCAAAAGCCAGTGATGACCTCCGATTTTATTTTTTATATTCTCTTTACTATGCACTCCACACTCTTTACACTGTACTTCATTTACACTAGTCTCCCGCTGAGCAGAAGACAATCTGAGGTGGAGCCCATGTACTGGTGCATTGTGGGCCAAGGATGGAGTCACAGCAGCTCTTCTGATTTTCTTCAAAGAAAAACAAATTTCAAAATTGTGGGACCAATACTGCATAGCTGGAGTATGCAAAGCATGTATATCTACCATACTACAGAACGATTGTTACAGGGTACGTAACATTAACCTTTCGTCACATTTGTTTTTTTTAGGATACAAAGTATATAAAAGGTAGCATACAAGTTCATGGTATTTACTCCTTTCAAGATCAAAAGAAGTGGGGCTGACCCACTTTATACAGTGGGTAAGAGCTCCCCTTCCGTGTCTCACAGCTCTTAATCTAGGGTTTGTGGTGTGCACATTTGCTCATTCTAACTTAACGAGTGAGAAATGTATGAGGGAGGTTGTGGTTTCACACTGCCTGCCTCGCTTACTACTCTCTTCCTTCATCCGCCACGCGCAAGCTGTCTGTCCTTCGTAGCTCCTATGTTAGTGTGCCTTTTGTTCATCTCACTTCTTATAGACCAGTCTTAGGAATCCTAATGTGTTGGCAAACAATTGCTTGCAGGCCACTCCAGTGTGTCCAGATTGTCGTAATACCAGACTATGCTTCGACTTGTATACGTTCCAGACTGGTATTATTCTTGGAGGCCCGTCCATGTATACATTATCCTGTGAAGACCCATATCTAGTAGAGAACTCTTCCCACACAACTCGTACTGAAGTATATCAGGCCTACGGTGGCCCATGGGGCGGGTGGGCAGAGTATGTCACTTCCAAAGCAAATCATTGCACGCAAGATGGAGTGTTTCTACCATTTAGGGAAACTCCAGCATAAATGGATTAGTCAGTCCTTTTTCTTTCCTTATCCACAAGCTGACACTGTAGTGCCTTGTAAAAGAATATAAATATGGGCACCCAAATCTCGTGTTACTTAGCCACCACTCTGTTCTAATTGTAAAGTGGCGGCTCATGCTTCAGTTCTGCACTCTTCATCTTTGACTTCAGTGGTACTGGGAGCTGGTCAGCTGTGTCCAGTGGTCTTGAACCTCAAGATCGCTAAAAAGTGCTGCTATTAAATAAAATCAGTGGTGAGCAGTTACTCACGTGAAAGAACTATTTGAGCTTGAATCTGGTTTGAGCTACACTGTGAAAATCAAGGATGCTTTTCCCACCAGCTCGTTTCGTATTCCGAATATCCGTAAAAGTCATACCCTGTGTGTTTTACGCCTACCCTGCAGAGCCTTCCTTATTGTGAATTTCTCGTCTCCTGCAGTGGAGCAGTCCTTGTTTACGACGGTCATTCGAATCAGATCGGATTCTGCTCTTCAGCTATTTACAGTTGAAAGTCAGAAAAAGCTTTTTACAAAAAATCCTTTCTGTAGAAGGCCTGGCCCCTTGAACCCTTTGGTGTGGCTGATATGGCCCTGCCCCTACTGAAGAATCTAGCTGAGCCTTCAAAGAGTCTAGTTCTTCAGGCCTCTTTGGAGAGGGTTAGACCCATTGTGCATCTGAGGCTCCCAAAGATGGCTATGAATCTAAATGCATTGATACCACTAATCGGACGATATCGGCATCAGACACTTGACTTGTTTCCTGTTGAAAGCGTTTAATGCTCCCGACAAAGTACTCCCCACCCTCTGGGAGACTTGCCTGCCTTGCGATTTCTGGTACATATGGGGTGATCCTTTTTGCAGCTAGTCAAAGCTAAATTACTCACACCAAGGCAAAAAGGTACAATCAGTGTGGACATAGGTGGTGATGCTGTCAGTCGGTATTGTTTTTGTAGACAAGCTTAGGCTTTAAAAGTGGTGACTCTACCGAAAAAAAGCTTTACAAAGGTTCAAGCATAGTGGAGGAATAGCTTGCTTCTGGTGCAGGCATCATTGACGGCAAAACCCACAATTATTAGTTATGGTGTCTGCTCTGATATTTATAGACACTTCATATGCTTTCGTAATGCCAGAACACACGTAGGAGACAGATAATTTTTAAATACATAATGCTTAATTTAAAGTAAATTTTATTGCAATTAGTGGAAATGGGGCTTAAGTTGTCAAAATAAGGTGAAATAAAATAAACCAGGAATTTCATTGCATACTGTAAACAAAATGAATGGGCACTAGGCAGTGCCTTGCCAAGGGCAAGAGAAATTGCCCTGGCAGGCACCCAATCCTTCTTGCCAACATACATGAATATCTTGATGAACCAGGGGTTTACCTGGTCAGAGTGGCTATAGAGTTGATCCCTTTGAAAAGTGTCAATGGTTGTTACATGTTGTGCTTCCTGAAGCCTGAGAAGGAGGGTGCGGTTAGGACAATTCTTGATCTGTGCTTTCTAGAAAAGGTTATCGGAAAACAGATTCTGGGGTCATTGTGTTGTGATTTCAGGTACAGGAAGATCAAGACAACCAAAGCCCACCATTTTAGATAACAAACGCTAGTACAAACAAGTTTCTGGTCAGAGGAACGGATTTTTAGTTGGAGCTCTGCAGATTCTGTACTTCATATTTCCTTTAGACATGGTGTCAGATGGTGTCAGATGAGCGCTCTGCAGTAAACCCTCTGGTCTCAGTGTCACAAATACTTGAGCAATTTATTGATGGTGAAGACCACCTTTGAGGTAATCTGCGTTTGTTGCCGTTTCTACTGAGGTAATCTGTGAGCAACCGTCCCTCTTGGCCCGCATGGTTCAAAGTAATTTAAGGCACCTTTCTTATCCACTGGGACCTCACTTAGGTGACCGGTCAATCACTTTCTGTAGCCGGAAGGAAATGCCCCTTTGAAAATATAAAATATCCGATTACAAGCTGATAGTGTAGCATTTCAGACTTTATTTCCTGTGCTACTGGGTCTTAGAGTGCGAGTCCTGGCACACCCACTGGCTCTACCTTAAATGAACAAGAGAGGAGCCGTAGAAGCAGCCACTTAGTAAATGGAACGTGGATGGTAATGCCCTCTGTAGTAGGTGGGTGCCACGTAAGGGTCTGATGGGTCATGGCTGATCAGAGGATCCCATCACTGGGCTGTTTTACCTGAAAACGTGTGTCCTAATCGTCCTTTGACTTTCATCACGGTGACTCTGAGGGATGTAGTTGGGCTTAGACTGGACATTAAGGCCTCCTCATGTATTATATCTTACTTGCTCCAGATTGGAAGTTGCGGTACTTTGGTAATGCTTTATTTGAGTTATGTTTCAAAGAGGCTACACATCTGTGGACTAGGTAAATTAGACAAGACCAACATCTGGTGCAGATTGCTCCTTTTTAAGCGTCCTCATGACTTTAGAAGCGACACCTGTCTGCGGCTGGCATAACTGCCGCATAACCTTGCACCATACAGGGACTTGCTGGGTGTTCTTCTAAATGAGCAATATGGGCATACATCAGAAAACGTGCGATTACCTTGCTCTTTGCTGCTGTTTTTTTGACTGCTCCCCCTGTAGTTTATTCTATGCCCAGGTTTTAGTTCTTGTTATGGAAAAACATAGCTTATTTCTTTTTGTTAACTGGCCTTCTTTCATATCTCAGCAGGGCTCTGAAGGAGAGGAGGAGGAGATCCTTAGCACACCGCCAAGCTCGGAAGCGTCTGGATCCGATGAGGAATAGATGGTCTTTGGAGAGCAGGCTGAGGTTACACATTGAAGCGTCTTTCCCCAGCTAAATCAGCCTGAGGAACAGTGTGTAGAAGTCTCCTGCCTGTTTTCCCTTCAGTTCCTGCCAGCAATAGACTTCACACCCTTTACTCCTAAGGACAGCTATGTTGGCATCTCCAGCATACCCCTGGCGACTTGAAACATTTGCCGAGGTGGATAGACTGCAGGGTATAGACTAGAGGGATTCGCTTAGCGGTAAATTTTCATCTGACCTGTCAGATGACCTGTCAAATGGTGTGAGGATCTAGAGAAATGGACGTGAGCAATCAAGCCTGTGTTCTGTAATCTTACAGCTGATCTTGTCCTGCCATCATGTGCCAGAGACTCTTTGAACATAATGAGCAGGCGATGGTGTAAAACCGTGGTACAGATACCAGAAGCCTTCCAGAGCTAGGAAGACTTTTTTTTAGTTTCCAGTCCCGTGGACCGAGAACTCTTGCCACATGCCTCGGGGTGCCGGGGTTTGGGACCAGCGCATCCTCTTGTCCCCATTACTCTCCACACTTCATTGATTTTCCTTATTCTTGTGCTATGTTATGTATTTTCTGCTATTTGGATTTAATAAAAATCTTTTAATAAAGGATGATCTTGGCAGCGGAGAATTATTTTGTCGTCTTGCTTTTTTCTTTCGTGCTCAACTGATTATCAATGTAAGTTTTATTTCAGAAGCAATACCACCAATCTTGACCCGAGACAACCTAGACTATAGAGTTCTGTGGCATGAGTGTCTAAATCAGTCGGTCTTAGAGTACACATCATTCCTCCAACACATCTAATGAGATGTTATGTTGAATTGTATAGTGCACTAGTCACCGAGAGGTTATCCAGGTGCTTGGGAAAGGTGAGAAGGTGTGTGTTCCCAATGTGCTTGTATGCAGAGCCAGCTTCTTGCGAAACTCAGGAAGTGAGGAGGAAGCTCTGTGTTGAGGGAGGTCGTAACATGTCTTGGTTGCAGTGTAGGGGAATGAGTGAACTCCAGTTTTTCTTTTGCAGATTCAGGGAATGTATGAGGCAGAACATAGGTGTGTGGTGGATTGGTGAAAGTGTATGCGGCTGTTCAGGTATTCTGGTCCTCTGTTAGGTAGGGCTTTGTATGCGCCTTTCATCCCTACGAGATCGATAAAATGAGTACCAATGAGTTTTTACAGAGCACCAAGTTACCCATGGGTGAATGAACACTTTACAAATACACGTTGTGTCCGAAGTTTGAATTGTCTTCACTTTTCAATGGAGAGACAGTGAAGATTCCTGAGGTGTGGTGTGGGTGCGGCGTGGGAGTTTGAGTATTAGTCTTGTGGTTGTTCTGGATGGTCTGGAGTCCGTGTAGGAGTTGTCTGGAGATTTCAGCGTAAAGTGTTGCATAGTCCAGCCTTCTGGCGAGTGGTTGCGTGACTGTCTGTCTGGTGTTCTGAGACAACCATTTGAAGAATATTTGCAGCATGTGTAGGATGTACACTACGCTGACTTGAACCATCTTGTTGAGCTTGTCATCTAGGATGATCCCTAGATTTCTTCCGTGGTCAGTGGATGTTGACATCTTGCTACTACTGCCACTAGGTGAAATCCCATGGCAAGGTCCTGTTGCCGAAGACCAGTACTTCTGTCTTGTTGCAGTTGAGCTTCAGGCAGTTGGTTCGCTTCTGCTACCATGGTAATGCAGTTGGTGAAGTTGGTGCTAGCGTTGTTTGTTTAGTCTGTTAGGGAGAGGATGAGTTTGGTGTCATTGGCGTAGATGAGTGATATCTTGTGACCTGATGTTGATGCGTGATGTCATGTGTATGTTGGAAGGAGTTTGGCTGAGGGGCGATTCCCTGTGGGACACCGCATATCAGATTCTTGGTCTCTGTTGTCAAGGGTGTGGCAGCCTGACCCTTTGAGTCCTTCCCGTGAGGAAGGAACTGATCCATTTGAGAGCAGGTTTTTGTATGCCAATCTCATGGAGTCTTTTGAAGTGAGTGTTGTGGGAGACGGGGTCTAAGGCTGCTGAGAGGTCGAGCAGGACGGGGGCCACTCTTTCTCCTTGGTCCAGGATGTTTCAAATGTAGTTGGTTGCCGCGATGAGTGCGATTTTGGTGTTATGGTTTTTTTCTGAATCCTGATTGTATTGTCTAGAAGATGGTCGTTTGAGGTGGTTTTTGAGGTGCTTTTTAACCCCTTCACTGCGTCGGACGCCCGGGAGCTGTCTGACGCATACGTGGCCATGTGCGTCGGACGGCTCTCGCGCATCTGATGCCATGACCCAAGGAATCCCTCGGTGGCTTCCCCAGCTCCCGAGGCCCCCCTCCCACCCCTTATTTCCCTGAAATGACGATCCGCGCGCACGTCGCACTGACGTCATTTCAGTGAAACTGAAATGAGAAGAGGCTCATTTTAGTTTCCCTTTCTACGTGCTCAGGGGGCCATCTCAGCCACTGAGCTTGTAGAAAGTCAGGAGAGGTATCGTTGGAAAGGGGAAAATCTCCCCTCTCCAATGGTACCCCTCCCTAGTGGATCCCAGGAAGGCGATCCCCAAGCAGAGATCCACCCACTAGACACCAGGGAAGGGGGAGCAGCCCCTTGGGCCTTTGCGCCACCCATAATAAATTGGACACATTTAGGTTTTCTGCCCCCCTGCAGAAAGCCCACTAGACACCAGTTATTTTTTTCTCCCCCTGATGAATTTAAGGGGGGGCGGTTGCCCAAGACAGGCATGCCAATGCCCCCACCCCAACCCCCACAAAATTCCATTCTTTCTGCTCTCACTAGGTTCTGTTACCCAGAATCCTTTGCAAACCCCGAACTAACACATTTTCCTCACATTTGTGATGGAAAGTTCTGGAATCTGCATGGTTCCTCAAAATTCCACCCACCCCGCAATCCCCAAAGTCTTCAGAGAAAAATGGTACCTCACTTGTGTGGGTAGGCCTAGTGCCAGCGACAGGAAACGGCCCAAAACGCAACGTGGACACAACACATTTTCACAGTGAAAACTGACACTTTTTTTGCAATGTGCCTAGCTGTAGATTTTGAACCCAAGCTCTGCCGGCACCTAGGGGAAACCTAGCAAACCTATACATACATTTTTTTAAACTAGACACCTAGAGGAATGCAGCAAGGGGTGACTTGACTGGCTCTCACCAGGTTCTGTTACCCAGAATCCCTTGCGAACCTCAATTTGTCAAAAAAAAAAGACATTTTCCTCATTTCTGTAGGGGAAAGTTCTGCAATCTGTGTGGATCCACAAAATCCCTCCCGCACCCCCCCCCCCCCCCCCCCCCCAGGTCTCCTGATAAAAATGGTACTACTTCACTCGCGTGGGTGGGGCAAGGGCCCAACATGTATTGAGGAGACATCAAAATTACCTATCACAAAACAACCGGGTTTTGCAAGGGGGTCACCTGGGTTTTTGGCCCCGGGCTCGGTGGCCATCTTGGCAAACTACCAAACCTACACATTTATGAAAACTAGACACCCGGGGGAGTCCAGCGAGGTATGGATTGCGTGGATCCCCCAACGTTTTCCTACCCAGAATGCCCTGCAAACCTCAAATTTAGCTGAAATAAACACATTTTCCACATTGTTGGGTGGGATCACCGTGCCGACACATGTCCTACCACACAGCGTTCCCGTCAGTCTCCCAAGTGAAATGATACCTCACTTGTGTGGGTGGGGCAAGGGCCTGACACTGGGAAGAGCCCAAATCATAGGGAATAAGGGTCTAGCACGAGAATTCTAAGCGCTACATTTTTTTAAAAATACGTGTTTAGCCAATTCCGCATTGGACACCCACACAAGTGAGGTATCATTTTTATTGGGAGACCTGGGGGAACGCTGGGTGGTAGGAAATTTGTGTCAGCCCGGTGACCCTACAGCTTCCCCCACACAGGAATGTGACAATGATTTTTTTCAACAAAATTTGAGGTTTGCAGGGGATTCTGGGTAGGGAAATTTTGGGGGGCCCACGCAAGCCATACCTTGCTGGACTCCCACGGGTGTCTAGTTTACAGAAATGTGTGGGTTAGGTAGGTTTCCCTAGATCGCCGCCGAGCCGGGGCCAAAAACACATGGGATCCCCCCCCCCTTGCAAAACCAGGTTGTTTTGTGATCGGTAATTTTGATGTTGCCTCAATAGGTTTTGGGCCCTTGCCTGTCGCGGGTACTTGACCCACCCACACAAGTGAGGTACCATTTTTAGGTTGAGGACCGTCCGGTCTGCCGAAGGCAGAACCGGAAGTCGGAGATTTAATGTTTTGGAGAAGAGGGGCTTGAACCCGCCCCTCTTCTCCCCTCTTCTCCATTGGCTGGCCTCTTGAATGCTGGCCAGCCATTGGAGAAGAGGCTTTGTCACTCCGATCAGGCCCCGTCCTTTTCGGATTCGGGGGCGTGTTTTTTCAACTTTTCTAATTATCTCCTCCAGCCAATGGCAAGAGGAGAGAAAAGCAAAACACGCCCCCGAATCCGAAACCACCGCTTCGAGGCATTTCTGCTTCGCCTCGGAGAAAGGCGGCGGTGGAGAATGGTGGCGGTGTTCATGGCTTAGCTTTGGATCACAGAAAGTGACCCTGGTTAATGCAGTGGTTTTCGTGCCCTTACTCTCCTGTGCCGGTGAAACATTAGCAGATGCTGCGGCAAGGACACACTGATTCCGGCCGCGCTGCGGAGCCATAATCTTCCCCAGGTTGAGGCAGGCGCTGCGATCTAGGTGAGCCGAGAGTGTAGACGTTACGAGGGCCGTGGTCGCAATTCAAATTCCACCGCGATAGTGCCCTTAGGTTTCTCTCACATCCCTCCCAGGACCGCAGGGCAGGAGCTGCAGCCCTGGACTGAGTGAAGGAGCACCTAGGCAGCGAGGACAGTACGCCGGGCAGGACCGTAGGACAGAGAGAAGGGGGACACAAGCAGAGATCTCTCCGAGAGCAGGACTGTGAACGAAACAACTTCTGGCCGGGACAGGGTGAAGGGGCAAAGGGGCGCAAGGCAGTGCTTCCGGGCAGGAGTGCAGGGCCCACGCAGACAGGGATGGGCCGGGTGAGTCCCGGCTCCCCCGCTCGGTTCTGCACCTGGTACTCGCTTCTGCTGCTGCTCTTCGTACCTCCTGGGCACCCCGGAACCGTGACAACCCCGGGACCAGGTAAGAACCAACTGTATCCGGGGGGCACTGCTGGGCCGGGGTTGGGGTCTTCTCCATTAGGGGTCACATACCCACCTGACACCCACAGGGGGCGGTCCTGTTACAATGAATATGAGGGATTCATTCCACACCGAATGCATTACTTTTAGTATAGCGCTGCTAAGCGCTCACTCCAAACTGAACCAGGCGCTACCGGTGTTTGAGAGAAGGAAAGGATTCGGGGCGGTATCGTGATATTGTCAAGGTCACACAGTGATGGCAGGTAGAGAAGCCAGGATTACAGTGCCATGTTTGCGGTTTTTGAACACTGGTGTAGCTGTTAACCAACAAGCGCTGCGAGACCGCTCCTGCGCTAGAAGTGTGCTTTACTACACATGGCGTCTCATACATGAGTTACTAGCTACTGTTCCAAACGTGACCTCCGCGCACTGAAGTGGGCAGTGGGAAACTGCCCACATATTGACTAAAGAAGTAACCGGGCAGGACCCTGGGCAGGGCAGAGCTGCGGAAACTCTCGGGGTGTCAGGAGGGGCAGGTGACAGCCACCGCCCTTGGTACCTTCCCCTGTTGGATGCAAGTTTTTCATGTAGCGCTTTGGGTTGACATTTCTTCTAGCCCTTCCTCTAAACGCTACTGGTTGGCAGAGATGACACTTCGGCATAGAAAAATGAAACAGTTTGCCAAATTGTATTGCAATTAAACATAGCAAATGGCAACAGCCCACAGAAGTGCACATGGGTATCGAGTTCAGATGAAGGATCAAAAGAAAAAACTCATGCGCAAGTGCCTGGCGCAGCTCGCTCTTCAAATCTCATTTACCGCTGACATTTGAATCGACTGACTAAGCAACAAGCATTTACAATGCAATGGTCTCGGCATTGGTAAAGTTAGAGCTATTGGCATTGCTCATGACATTATTTTTGTTTGTTTTGGTTTTTAAAACATTTAACCTCTTCAGTGCCCCGCCCTTTCCACGCCCTGTGCCGGGCGTTTCATTAGCGGGCGGGGTTCATGACGAGATGGTCTCGTCATGGGCACAGCGCAACCGCGGCCCATGACGAGACCATCTCGTCATGGGCACTGAAGGGGTTAAAGAAACGGCATTGTTATTTACAATGTCAATAGCTTAATCACTCTCAAATGCGAGACCTATTGCATTTGCACCCACACACAGAGCCACCTACACACACACTGATTAAGCTATTGACATTGTAAATAACAATGCAGTTTCTCTACATGTTTTAAAAACAAAAAAAAACAAAAATAATGTCATGAGCAATGCCAATAGCTCTAACTTTAACAATGCCGAGACCGTTGCATTGTAAATGCTTGTTCTCAGAAGACTTTGGGGAAAGCGGGCTGGGTGGAATTTTGTGGATCCACACTCATTCTAGAACTTTCCACCACAGAAATGTGAGTAAAAAGTTTCTTTTGACAAATTATGAGGTTTGCAAAGGATTCTGGGTAACAGAACCTGGTGAGAGCCAGACAAGTCACCCCATCCTGGATTTCCCTGGGTGTCTAGTTTTCAAAAATGTATAGGTTTGCTAGGTTTCCCAAGGTGCCGGCAGAGCTAAGGTTCAAAATCTACAGCTAGGTACTTTGCCAAAAAACGGTCCGTTTTCACTCTAAAATGTGGTGTGTCCACGTTGTGTTTTGGGCTGTTTTCTGTCACAGGCAGTAGGCCTACCCACACAAGTGAGGTACCATTTTTCTCGGAAGACTTTGAGGAATGTGGGGTGAGTGGAATTGTGTGGATCCACGCAGATTCCAGAAATTTCCTTCACAGAAATGTGAGGAAAATGTGGTTTTTTGGACACGTTTTTAGGTTTGCAAGGGATTCTGGGTAACAGAACCTGGTGAGAGCCAGTCAAGTTACCCGTTCCTGGATTTCCCTGGATGTCTAGTTTTCAAAAATGTATAGGTTTGCTAGGTTCCCCTAGGTGCCGACAGAGCTAGGGTTCAAAATCTACAGCTAGGCACTTTGCAAAAAAAGGGTCAGTTTTCACTGTAAAAATAAAGTATGTCTATATTGCGTTTTGAGCCGTTTCCCGTCACGGGCACTAGACCTACCCACACAAGTGAGGTACCATTTTTATCGGGAGACTTAGGATAACACAGAATTGTAGAGCAACTGTTATTAGCTATTGACTTTCGTTGAATTTCTGCCTTCCAAATAAAAGACAATGTGTAAAAAAGAAGTCATTTTGAAAAATGATCTATAATTCTCATGCTAGTATGGGTACTCACAATTTCGGTAATGTGCAAATATCTACTGATTCTAAACTCTATATTTTGTTCCAATTTCAGAAATACATAGGTGTGTCATACTGATTTTTCCATGTATATATTTTCCCAAATTAATTGCTATATACCCGGTACATAATAAAAAACCATTGCAAGACGCTGCTCAGTTATTGGCTCTGGGTTCTTGGTGAACCTACAAGTCCCATATATCCCCGCAACCAGAAAGGTCCAGCAAATGTAACGGTATAAAGCTGTCATAATTAGAAGTTGTTACAGGTGAAATCGTTGACACACATGGCTGTTTTTTTTCAGCTAATTTTCCATTTTTCCTATGTTCAACGGTTAGTTTATATAAAGACACCTTGAAGGATCTACACAAATGATTCCTTGCTGAGTTCAGAATTTTGTCTACTTTTCGAAAATGTATCTCTTTCCAGGATTCACTATTGCTTTCATACCCATTTCTCCCATTAACTGGAAACTAGGTTGAAATCACGCAAAAATAGGCTATGTCCCAGAAAAATGCCCAAACTGTGTAAAACATTTTGGTTTTCTGACAAAAGTCTGCTTGTCCCTGAAAGCTGGCAAGATGGTGATTTCAGTACCACAACCCCTTTATTGATACCATTTGCAGGGAAAAAAACAGACGCTGTCATCTGTAGCCCTTTTTCCCCATTTTACCAAAAATACCCAACATTTAGCTGTATTTTGGCTAATTTCTGGTTCCCCTCCAGGGGAATTCACAAACCCTGGGTACCTTTAGAATCCCCATAATGTTGGAAGGAAAGAATGCAAATTTGGCGTTGATACCTTATGTGGTCAAAACGTTACAGGGGCCTAAGCGCGAACTACCCCAAATAGCCAAAAAAAAGGCTTACCATGGGGGGGGGGGGGAGGGGGAGACAGAGAGGCCTAGCAGTGAAGGGGTTAACTGGGTGTGTGTGTGTGTCTCTCGTCTGCGTTCCTGTGGCTGGAGGGTGGAGATCCAGACACTAAAGTGAGCAGGATGGAGACAGGGCTTCCTTTGAAGATTCCATAAAGACTTTGGTAGCATGTGGCTGCATATCAGCTCTTTAGGACTACAGTAAAGTGGGGATGTTTTTAGGCCAGGCCTTCCTTTTTTGCCAGCTCCTGATTAATGTCTCGGACTTCATTTGGGTCTGTTTTGCATGCTCCTTTCTTGGGGTGAGCCGCAGTGCCCCCTGCTGTGAGAGCCATTACTTTAGTTTACACAAACACTCTGTCTGGAGAGCAGCCTGGAAAGGACATTTGAACGGGAACCACCCTAAGGCAGTTCTATAACCTGCAGTAGTAGGTTCACATGCCCGGTCTGGAAAACGTATGTAAAGGGGGCACCCAGAGCACCCCACTGTGCTGCATTTCAAAGTCCTTCGAGATGTGAGTGCTCTTCGGAGTACTCTGACTGCTGTGTGACCAGTGCCGGTGTCTGCCTGACAGACCCTCTGCAAGCGGAAGTGTCACACTGCCCACTGGCAGCCGCTGTGAACTGGTGCTGCCATTGCAGATGCCAAAGAGGAAAGAGCTGCGTGAGTGCTGAACTTTGGCCTCGCAGGCTACCACTGCCAAAGTCATTGCCCTTCTCACTCATAGGCCCGGGGGCTGCAAGTGCATTCCCTTAGCCCAGTCCACACATGCCTGGAAGGGTCGCAAATGGGGAAGATGTTGTGCCGCTATGCCAGGACCTATCGTGCTGAAGTGATTCTGGGTCTGAAGTGGTCACCGTAAAGCCTGGAGACGCCTTGCCCGCCAACCCACCCAAGATGCAAAACGCCATTGAACAGTTAAAGGGGAGGGGCCTAGCCTGCAAATGGACTAGGAGACCAAGAGTTGCAATGAGAAATCGAGTCAGGACTTGAGCCTTTTTAATACCTGGGCTGATACCTGTGGAACTGAGCTGCGGCTATAGTCCTTGGGGGGGGGGGGGGGGTAAAAGTGAAATAATGTGCCCCTACGCCTTACCATGTCCCCCCCCCACACAGCCCCAAATACGACGGGCAATAACTATTACGGCTACCAGAGTTGGGAGCGAGTTGGGCTGTAACGATCCCTGATGGTCAGAACCAGGAATGCACTCTGTATTTAATAATTGAATTGTATAGTATTTAATTCTGTTGTGCGATTAAAGTACTTTCTTTTCACCTAAAGGTTTGACCATGGTCTGCTGGCTGTCTGCTTCTCCAGTATTTGAATCTAGATTCACATGCTTGTATCTTCTGTCGTCGAGGTGGGAGTCCCACTGTAATTAGTAGTAGTGGTGTAAGGCTTTCATCTCGATCTACTAGAATTGTACTTCCCTATAGGATTGAGTAGCAATCCACATCATGTTGTACCTGACCAAGGTCTGACCAATCAGAGCGGTGCTTGCACCCTTCCCTTCTGTGCAGTGGCTTCACACCTCAGATTTCTACCGCATGGTGTGGAGAGGGAGATTCCCTGAGCGCCATCATCTATTTCCTCACAGATTCTATGGTTGGATAGTTACCCTCAGGTGAACTCTCCTTGTTTTATTTGACCTGTATCCCTCTCCTCTGACGCAGTCTGCCATCATGTCAGAAGGGTCCAAGAAGGGATTATTTAGAACATGCAGAACTTGTGGGAAAACTAGGGTGTTCTCTGTCGACCCTCAGACTGCCTATACTCCCACCAGAAACCTAAGCCTACAAATATTTTTCATTGGGGGAACACGCCTGGTAGGTGTAGCAGTGTGCGACCAATCTGGTTTAACTGTATATTCAGGCTCCCTTGAGCCGGTGGAGTCGACGGACTCATGGTTACGCACCTGCGCGCTACGAGAGGTACTAGACCTGATAACGATTTTAGCAGCTTACACAGCAACCCCACACATTTTCCTACTCCCTGCTGACGAGAGGCAACTACCTCGAAACACGTGTCCAGGGATGGCACACGCCACGCATACTTGCATTCACACTCGAGCATAGGTGTATCCGCCGACGCTGACCTTCAGGGACCATTTTCATTGGGGGAACACGCCTGGTAGGTGTAGCAGTGTGCGACCAATCTGGTTTAACTGTATATTCAGGCTCCCTTGAGCCGGTGGAGTCGACGGACTCATGGTTACGCACCTGCGCGCTACGAGAGGTACTAGACCTGATAACGATTTTAGCAGCTTACACAGCAACCCCACACATTTTCCTACTCCCTGCTGACGAGAGGCAACTACCTCGAAACACGTGTCCAGGGATGGCACACGCCACGCATACTTGCATTCACACTCGAGCATAGGTGTATCCGCCGACGCTGACCTTCAGGGACCATTTTCATTGGGGGAACACGCCTGGTAGGTGTAGCAGTGTGCGACCAATCTGGTTTAACTGTATATTCAGGCTCCCTTGAGCCGGTGGAGTCGACGGACTCATGGTTACGCACCTGCGCGCTACGAGAGGTACTAGACCTGATAACGATTTTAGCAGCTTACACAGCAACCCCACACATTTTCCTACTCCCTGCTGACGAGAGGCAACTACCTCGAAACACGTGTCCAGGGATGGCACACGCCACGCATACTTGCATTCACACTCGAGCATAGGTGTATCCGCCGACGCTGACCTTCAGGGACCATTTTCATTGGGGGAACACGCCTGGTAGGTGTAGCAGTGTGCGACCAATCTGGTTTAACTGTATATTCAGGCTCCCTTGAGCCGGTGGAGTCGACGGACTCATGGTTACGCACCTGCGCGCTACGAGAGGTACTAGACCTGATAACGATTTTAGCAGCTTACACAGCAACCCCACACATTTTCCTACTCCCTGCTGACGAGAGGCAACTACCTCGAAACACGTGTCCAGGGATGGCACACGCCACGCATACTTGCATTCACACTCGAGCATAGGTGTATCCGCCGACGCTGACCTTCAGGGACCATTTTCATTGGGGGAACACGCCTGGTAGGTGTAGCAGTGTGCGACCAATCTGGTTTAACTGTATATTCAGGCTCCCTTGAGCCGGTGGAGTCGACGGACTCATGGTTACGCACCTGCGCGCTACGAGAGGTACTAGACCTGATAACGATTTTAGCAGCTTACACAGCAACCCCACACATTTTCCTACTCCCTGCTGACGAGAGGCAACTACCTCGAAACACGTGTCCAGGGATGGCACACGCCACGCATACTTGCATTCACACTCGAGCATAGGTGTATCCGCCGACGCTGACCTTCAGGGACCATTTTCATTGGGGGAACACGCCTGGTAGGTGTAGCAGTGTGCGACCAATCTGGTTTAACTGTATATTCAGGCTCCCTTGAGCCGGTGGAGTCGACGGACTCATGGTTACGCACCTGCGCGCTACGAGAGGTACTAGACCTGATAACGATTTTAGCAGCTTACACAGCAACCCCACAAATTTTCCTACTCCCTGCTGACGAGAGGCAACTACCTCGAAACACGTGTCCAGGGATGGCACACGCCACGCATAGGTGTATCCGCCGACGCTGACCTTCAGGGACCATTTTCATTGGGGGAACACGCCTGGTAGGTGTAGCAGTGTGCGACCAATCTGGTTTAACTGTATATTCAGGCTCCTTTGAGCCGGTGGAGTCGACGGACTCATGGTTACGCACCTGCGCGCTACGAGAGGTACTAGACCTGATAACGATTGTAGCAGCTTACACAGCAACCCCACACATTTTCCTACTCCCTGCTGACGAGAGGCAACTACCTCGAAACACGTGTCCAGGGATGGCACACGCCACGCATACTTGCATTCACACTCGAGCATAGGTGTATCCGCCGACGCTGACCTTCAGGGACCATTTTCATTGGGGGAACACGCCTGGTAGGTGTAGCAGTGTGCGACCAATCTGGTTTAGCCTACAAATATTTAACTTTTTTTAGCCAAAAGATTAAAATATCGGGAAGCAAGGCGGTTACTATGGCTTGAAATGAAAAAGGTGTAAAAAACTCCAGCTCTGGAGATAACAAACTGCAAAAAGACTGAAGGATCTCAAAAAATGGATAGATCTAAAAAAAAAAAAAGATGCTTCTTAACCATCAGAAAAGACACTAAAGGCAGAAAACCAGTATCAAAGAATAAATCCCCAACGCCTTCTGCAGATACAAGAGAAAAGGTCTCACTAAAAGCAAGCAAATCAAAATCTGTTGTTGACAAAATTGACGACTGCTCTGTCGACGGTAAAGATGTCCACGTCGACGAGACTCGTGACGTGTCTTCTGCCTCGTCGACGTGTACAGTATTGACAACCTCGTCGACTGCAACAGTATCGACAACTAGACCTTCGTTGACAAATGGTTCACCTATACCGTTGTTGACACAATAGTTGGGCGCGCCAACAGCAGCGCCGACGCCCATTCAATTCAAGTCTTTCCTGTCATCTACAGGACAGTACATGACATATTTTTGAGACTAGAATTGACGTCACCTAGTAAGGTGTCACCATTACCACGAGTGTGCCTGCTTGAAATAGGTAATGCAGGTGAGGAGGAGGATGGAATGTTCGGAGATGCCACCAATTCATCTCAACTGAATGTAAAATGTCTGCACTTGGAAAATGTTTGGAAATCACATTACATACGTGGTGATTTTTTTATTTTCAGACCGATCTCAACAGGACAAATGCTATGAGGAACTTATGGTATACAACAATTTTGAGGATACTGTTGAGGCGGAACACCCACAGGAACCCACAATGCAAATACCAGCGCGTTTAGTATCAGGTCTTCGCCTGATGTTACATGACTACCACAGAAGGTTTTCTTCTAAATTGGATACACCACCTAAACCAGAAGGGCCAACTCTGCCTCAAAAGGAACCCGTATCTCACCAGCCCACACAGAGGGTGCACTCGGTCAAGATAGCACACACAACAACCAAAGTCAATTATTATCCACGATGACTATATGGATCAAGGGGATTGTGAGAAGTAGGCCTGGTATATGCTGTCCACTAGTTATAGTGGGCACCTTGCACCAGTCCAAACAACCGTTATTGATGATTAGGTTAAAGACAACCTTTATTGAAAGCTATCCTAGTGGTAGCTATGGAGAGCAGCCTTCAGGCTAAGTCTTGAAGGTGTGTAAAGCACCTTGGTTTACCAGATTATAACCTCTTGAATAACTAAATGAAAGGAGAACCACACAAGTTATATATATATAAAATATATGTATTTATTTCTAAACACTCACTACTAACCTCTTTTTGAGATTAGAGAACAAGGGACACAATAATACAGTTCTAAAACGACAGTAAATAGCACAATATACAATGGGCCCAGGGGGAGACCAAACCATATATTAAGAAAGTGGTATCAGAACCACGACTTGACAAGACACAGTGCCTAGAGCAGGTAGAATCGCTGGGCCCCCAAGGAACCACCCAAGGTAGTGATACAGGAGACCCACGGGGACTCCTGCAGTGTGAGAACACAGCCGCGCGCTCCATACAATCCTATGGGAAAGTCGCGGTTGGAATTTTAGAGTTTAAGGACACTTAGGAGTGGACTTGAAGCAAACCCTTTTAGACTTAGAAGGTTCTAAGGCCAGCACCCACGTGAGCACCAGAGTACTCGTATTACCTATACCAGGGAAGCCGGGTGCATAGGTGTCAAATGGTGTTGGGAATCTTCGATGTCGTCAATGGAGAGTTGCTGTAAAGTGCTGCTGCCGTGGAAAGGAAAAGTGTCCGGTGTGATCCAAGCCTGGATCGAAGATGTGAAGAACCTGAAAGCAGACGGGACAGAGTCTGGGTCACTTGCCAGTGACCAGGGGCACGATAGACGAATCCCACCGATGTCTGGTGTTTCAGGTGCAATGAGGTGAAGCTTGACTCCACTGCCACGGAGACCAGGAGGCGACGACCACAGTCTGCAGGCGAGCTGTCGCACGAAGGATGTCGAGTGCTGGGGGGTCGGTGTCTGGATTGGAGACCAACAAGCTTTAGCAATGGCAACCCCCGTGGTGAGAGTAAAACGGCTTTGGTGTGGACCAGCAAGGTCCTGTGGTCTCCCCCTGGCGATGGAGAGTCAGGGCATGTCTGGAGCAACCAGGGGAGCCTGTTGAAAGTCAAAGTACCCTTCTCAGGGACCCACAAGTCGACGGACCAGGGATCACGAAGGGAGCTCGAGAGGAATCACTTGATACCAGCCCACGGGTCCCTCGAGGAGTGTAGGCCAGTAATCATCGGTGGAATCACTGCTCGGGGTCTGGACTGCAAGTAGCCCAACCTTTTACAAAAACAAGGGAACCCAGAAGGTAGATAAGGAACTTGGGTAACAGTTTAGTATTAGAACAGTGGTCCTGAAATGCAACAGTTGAGTAAATAGGATAATTATAGACTTGAATCAGTACTATAATGCGAGTGTCCAGCCGGACAATCAATTTAATAAATTAAAAATGTCAAAGAACAAAAATACAAACGTAGCAATTACGTGGGACACAATACTGCATCTTACATGAACACATGATAAATACATTTAGAACAAAAACATATCGGGCAAGATGGGGTAGCTTGTGGAATATTGAGCACAATTTCTAACAAGCTTGGAGAAACAGTAACTGCACTTTTTTTTATCATGTGCGATTAACGTGCAAACTGTTTACATTAGTCGACGACGTTTTGATCCTTTAAAAACAATAATAGGATCATCATCAGGACAGTTAAAGTGCAAGCCTAAATCAATGAAAATAGCCTGGATAGTGCTTGCGGGAAAAGAATAGCCGGATGCGGACTCCGGAGGGGCCGGAGCTGCAGTAATGATGGTTCTGCGGATAAGGTGGTGAAGATATTTGGGTGTTTTTCAGCAATACGTGATCGTATATTCAATAAATTAGCATGTGGCGATGCACAGAATGATGTGAGATCCGATGCTCAATAGCTGGGAACCAGTAGCCCAAAGCACAGCCTCAGGGATCGGCAAGAAGCATATGCTGCTGCAAATGTGCACGGTGTCCAGGGGTTCGGGTTGCACGGTCCCCACGAGGGCTTTGGATCTCAGGATTGCTGAGACCACGGATCAGCCTCGGAGAAGCTTGGAAACCCACCTACTGTATTGCAAAGTCTTCGGGAGTCCTTCAGGAGCTGCGTAGATGCAAACTGGACAGATGCGTCTTTGGTGCCTGCCTTACAGGGGAGTAACGCCTTTACTCCAAGGGAGATCCTTTGGTCATCCAACGTCGTGTAGATAGTAGAAGTTCTGGGATTCTGTAGCAGAGTTTCGTCCAGGTAAATCTAAAGTCCTGTAGTCAGGGGTTCCCACTTTATTTCCAAGGAAGGGGTGGTACAAACTCAGGGGACCCAACTATGGGAGGGTCAGGACCGAGGGGTGACTACACCCATATCCTTTGTCCAGTTTCATGCCAGAACAGGGGCTGGTAGCCCCTGCAACACGGCGGTTTGAGCTGGACTATGCACAGGGACACCAAATGTGCCCCCCCAGTGCAGACATCAAAGTGCACCCACCCAGCCTCAATACACTAAAGCCTGTCTGGGAGGTGTTGACACCTCCCTGCGACAGGAAACCTATTGTCCAGGCCTCCCCTACCGGAGTTTCGTCCAGCAGCAGGAGAGTAGATGCGTGTCTGTGGCTGGCAGCATCCATTTTGTTATGTCAGGGTTCTGTTAAGCTGGTACCGGGTGTACCGGTGAAGTCATGTTTCTCCCTCTAGTAGGGTGGAATCATACCTCCCCCGCCAGTTTCTGGCGGGGAGGTCTGATTCCAAGGTGTTTGCCACCAAACATGACATGTTCCCATGCAGCCATTCCAAAGTTGGCATTTACCGCAAGGTTATAATGCACTTAAGAGTATATGGTCTGGCTGCATCACAAACAACCCTGGAATAAAGGTTCCGAAGGCTGCAGAGGGGCTCTGCTCATGCATGGGCACCCTCTCACGTAAAACCCAGCATCCTGCCTTCAGGATTGATAAGGCCTGCCATAGGGGTGACTGATAGGTTTATATGTTTAGTGATATGGATAGATATAGGGAACCTATATCTAAGTAAGGGGTGCATACACCACCTTACACAGGGTGCTGTAGCAGACCTGTTGTGTCATTTTGAATGGTCTCCCAGGGGTGGCATAATGCATACCACAGCCCCTGAGAGGCCTCTGGGGTATCTATGCCCTGGGTATATAGTATACCATATACTAGGGACTTATAAGGATACCCCAGAATCCAATCTGTCCTGTACCTAATGTACTTGCAATCAATTGAGAGAGGAAGCAGATAGGCTGGGGCCCTGGATAGCAGGGTCCCCGCCAGACTGAAGTCGAAAAACAGTGAAACATCAGCAAAAAGTGGGGGTAACCATAAGAAGCAGATCCTACTCTCCTACAGGGATGATGACAATGAACAAGAAGATGGAGAAATGACGCTGGGTCATACAACTACTGTGGACGACGATTGGGATGACTATAACACCCCCATATCTTCTCCATCACCTTTAGGTGCCATTTCACCACCTGATGACATGGAGGGTTCCATGTGCTTACAGAGAGCTGCGAGACATTTTGACCTTCCAGTGATAGTCCGTCAAACAGACTTTCTTATATGATTTCACAGAGTGTTGCAAGAGTAACCCCAGTGAGACCACTCCTCAACTAAAGCCCCAGAGAACTTCTTAGCCTGCCTGCTAGGTCATCCTAAGGCGGACTCTGGTTATGCAGGCAGCACAGAGAAGATAAAAAAATCCGGCTGCCCCATGTACAGCCCCCTGATAGAGGGCAGGTGGCTAGGCAATATAGGGAAAATATTTTCAGCTATAGCAGCAATAACGATAAGAGCCTCCTGGGTAGGTACAATCACCAAATGTGGTCAGATCTGGCCCAACTTCTTGGTTCCTTACCCGAATACAAAAAACAAGAAGCAAGAATATTGCAAGAAGGTGAAAGAATCTCATCATGAATGAATACACTCGTCAATGGACATAGCCCTTACGGGGTTCAGACAGATAGCTGGGGCAGCAGTTCTACAGAGACAGGAGTGGCTTAAAGCAACCTGCCGACTGGAAGTGCTGTCTAAAATATTGGTCATGCCTTTCAACGCTGAAGCTTTATTTGGTTAGCACTTCGATGAAGCGATGGATTCCATGAAAGCGGACACAGAAACAGAGCATGCTCAGGGAATACTTCGCCAAAAAGGATTCACTTGATATTGAGGTGGTAGAGGACCGGGTCCATACTCCTTTCGTGGAGGCTACCAAACCTATCAATATCAGCCACACCGCCAGCAAAAACAGGGATATCGCCAACAGTACTCAACCATACAGGCCTTCAGAGGCTTCCACTTCCTCCAGGCACACTGGACGGAAACGTTCTGCAGCCACTGGATAAGGGTCACCTCCCAGCCTCCACCCTATCACATTTCAAAAACACTTCTCTACTGCTTCACAAATTGGACATCTACATTCTCAGACAAGTGGGTCCTGGATATTATAAAGTATGGTCAAACCCTAGAGTTTCTCCGGGAAACCTCCGTACCATCCACCTTTCAAAAGATCTCAACACCTTCGATTAAGAGATGAAATCAGTCCCTGCTTGCCAAGGGAGCTATAGTGGCGGTGCCCCTAATATGACAGAAGCACATGTTTCTACTCCACCTTGTTCCTCCTGAGAAAAAAGAATGGAAGATGGAGACAGGTGCTGGATCTGAGAATGCTCAACACATTTCTCAAGACTCAGTCCTTTCTAATGATCACACCGCAGGATGTCATTCACTTATTGAACAGGGGAGATCACAAGACCTCTTTGGATCTTCTAGACCTTATTTTCATAAATATCTGTGGTTTGAGGTGGCAGGGAAACCCTATCTATCAGCTCAGGGTTCTTCTGCTTGAGCTAAAATCTGCCCCCAAGGATTTTCCCTAACAGTATGGCAACTGTAGGAGCATATCTAAGACGGACGGGACATCGGATATTCCTGTACTTAGATGATTGACTGATAAAAGCTCACTCTTCAGTTATTCCAAAACCTGGGCTTTCACATAAACAAAACTAATCGTGTGTAACTCCTTGACAAAGGATAACATTCCTGGGAGCCATCAAGATACCAACATATGCAAAGTTTTTCCAACCAAAGAAGAGAATAACAGATGATCTCACTGGCAGTCACCTTGCCACAAAAAGTGGTCTGTTTCAATGAGAACCTAGAAACATTCCTGGAAATTATAGCTTAGTGCATTCCCCTCATGCTGAACTGCAGAATGTTCATGAGACCGCTGTAGGAACAACTGGAGAGGCTATGGACACAGGAAAAGGGGTTGTTTTACGACATTATACAGATAACACTGGAAATGGTGTCTGCAATCTGATGCTGGACAAAGGGAAGCAACCCTCACAATAGGGTCCATGTGCACTATCAGAGCCCACAGACTCATCATGACAATGGATGCCTCAAAGGACGGATGGGGAGGAGGGGCATATCTCCAAGATCTGGCGGTCAGTGGAAGATGGTCGCCAGAAACCAGACCATGCCATATCAACGTTCTGGAACTGAGAGCAGTGAATTTGGGACTCAACTCTTTGCTACCAAGGCTTCAGAGGTTGGAAGTCTTAATTTGCACCGACAATACAACCACAATGTTTTATCTGAACAAACAGGACGGCACAAAGTCGCACCCTCTATCTAATTAAGCACAAGAAATATGGGCCTGGTGCTTACCAAACGGAATTTCCCTGAAGGCAGAACACATTCAGGACCAGACAACATACGGGCGGACAAATTAATTAAAGAAATGACACAAATGGGAGCAACCAACCAACTCAAGATTTTCAACAGGTGGGGAACCTCTTCCCTAGACCTCTTCTCAACTCCAAATACCCCAAAAATGCCTTCATTATGCCAGCAGTTCCCACACACAGAATTATTGGGGAATGTTCTTCAAATGTCATGGAGGGGGGTATTTTTGCCTAAGCTTTCCCACCTATTCCTCTTCTACTGAAAGTGTTATGCAAGGTGAAACAAGAGCCGTGCAATCCCGATAGCCCTGTCGTGCCAAGACAGTTTTGGTGTACAGTACTTCTAATGTCAGAACAGCAGCATGTGCGACTCAAACCAGTCCAAAGGTTACTGTACAGGGGCGATGGACAGGTAATACATGCAAATCCAGAATCGGCTCGGGCCTTTAAAGTTGGAGCATGCCTTTAATGGCTGGTATAGCCCGCTACAGCGGGCTATAAGGCTATATTATTTTTATTTATGGCCCATGCGCGGTAGTGCACAACTTCCCACCACCCATTTACCCGCCTCACCTCTCCCCATAGATGCTACTGGGCCTGCATAGGTCAGGAGACCTAGATTTCCCCACATAGCAATTGGCAACTGGGGGTTGTAGCCTGGTACTCTCACGGTGCTGTTGTGGCCACCCGTCTCCCCCTCGACTCTGTTGTGACCAACCTCTGCTCACCATCCTTTTGCAGCTCGTGACTTCCTCCCGCTCCGCCTGCTGGTGCGTGGAGAGGGGCTCCATGCGGTGTCTCTCCTGCTGTCGCCTGATGTGGTAGCTGCCAGAGTGCCCTTAGCACCTGCTCCTACACCACCGCTGTCCCTCGACTCGCTGCCCGAGCCTGTCCATGTCCTGCTCGACGCTTCTGGGGCCCTGTGCCCACCCCACCCATAGAGTAGCCAAAACCGCTCCTGGTGCATGGAGAGATGTGCATCTGTGGGGGTCCGCCTCACGCCAAGTGGGCCATGCTGCCCCTCACCTCAGCACAGGCTCACTGGCTGGGTGGCGCCCCTATCAGTGAGTCAATGTGAGGACCCTGCTGTTGACTACGTCATGGGCCCTAGGAGGTATCCTGCTACCCTGGTGGTCTTCCTCTGCCCGTGCCATCAGTTACAGGTACTGCACATAGTTTTGACTGCTCTTCCTGGCTCCTACCTGCTTTGCCCTCCTTCGTGGTGGCCCTGGGGACCCTGGTGCGTCAATAGCCCTGCCTGTCTGACCCTCTATGTGCTGGTTTTGGTGCTTCACTGACACTGCCACAGTGCAGCGCCCCCACCCCCTGCTGCTGGGTGGCGTTTTGTCTTTCCACATGTTTTTGCTGCACCATAACACGGATTTCACACTCCAAGCAAGGTAGGTGCTGCTCACTGGGAACCTTATGGCTTCAGTTCCAGCCCGCGAACCCTTTGTCGTGGACGGCGCCCCATCCTTGCAGGCAGCCGAATGGAAGGCATGGGTGGAGCGTCTGGATACTTAAAATGTGGTAGTGGGTTTACACAATAACAAAGCGTCCCGTGCTTCTGCATTTGGCGGGTGCCACCATCCAAAACTTTGCAAAGCAATCATCGAGACCACCCTCCTATTCATGTACAACATGTTGAAGGCCGCCCTAACAGAACATCTTGAACCGCTTGCAAATCCTGACTATGAGCATTTTCTCCTATGCCAAGCCCGGCAACAACCGGAGTAATCTATAGATACTTTCTACGTCTTTTTAAAGGATCTGGCCAGCACCTGCACACTGCCAGACATTGATGATGAGATCAGGGCCCGGCTCGTTCAGGGCTGCTCCTCTGCGAAACTGAGGGAGCAAATCCTCCAAGTCCCCGGAATGACAATGACAGACATCCTCACCCTAGGCCATTCTAAAGAACTCTCAAAAACAAGAGATGCGCACATGGAGGCATTTAACCTCGTAGCAAAAGCCCTCTCTGAGAAGGCGGCTTGCTACAGGTCTGCATCGAGTCTCCAGGCCCGTCACTGGTGTGGAGGCCAGTACCCTCATCGAGGTTACTGTTCCGCTCAAGGGAAAAGATGTTCTTCTTGCAGAAAACCGTAAATCTTTGCCTGCTGTGTCCGGCCACTGGCTTCCCAGATCTACCTGCATCTATCATCACGGAGGACATTCCCCCCCTTCCTTGGCACTGTGCCAGTGCTGATTTTGGGAGTCCACTTGATGGCAGACAGATGCTGGTAGTGATTGAGGACTTTTCTAAATATCCCCATGTTGAAATCCTTGACTCACTGACCGCAACTCAAACAGTGCTCCGTTTTGAGAAGATCATGACAAGCCATGGGTTACTGAAAGAACTCCGGACAGACAATGGCCCGCCATTCTCAAGCCAGGAATTTGCCCAGTACTTTCAGTCAAGGGGTAGCCTTCATCAGCGTATCATTCCTCGATGGCCCCCAACGAATGGAGAGGCTGAACGCTTCATGCGGACTCTCACTAACGTTACCCGGATAGTTTAGGCCGACAACCAGAACACGGACTGTGCCCTTCACTCAGTCCTTTCCAAGAGAATACGGACTCTTGCACGACAAAGGTGAGCCCCAGTTCTCTCTGTATGAATAGAGCTGTGGGTGACCCCATTCCTCACCATCAGTGTCTAGAGACAATGTGGCAAGGCATTGAGGCAATGTAAAGTGAGAAGTGACAAAGTATCGGCAACAAAGGAGGGCTGGGCCTTTGCATCTGCAGGCTGGCGGTCCTGTACTTGTCCAGGATCGACATCCAGGAAGCAAGTTTTGTCAGTGTTACTCAAGGGACAACGACCACTGCTAAAAGAGGCAATGGGGCTTTGAGGAGGATCGGGCCCTCTTCAAACGGTACATGCTGAGTCAGCACCCAGACCACGGATAACCAGTCTTACTGTGCCGTGGAGAGAGGCAGTGATGAAGGCGACCACCCTGTCCCTGAGGGCTATCGCCCGAGGTGAATATTCGAAAACCAGATCGTAGATGACAAGATTCCAATAAGGATGAAACTAATGACAACCGAAGAGTTGGTGCCTCAGGAGATCCCCTCTACAAAATGAAGAGATGGCTGAGGACAGACCTGTGGTTCATCGTAACGCAGCGACCAGATACCATCTCAGACCGCACCCAGTTGTTTCCAAAAGGTTGTAAGACTTTGTGTTGAACTGGTCTGGCAGGGGGGGTAGCCCATGGGCCCATGAATTATATCTAAGGTTCCCTGTTTTCAGTTTTTCCGGATTTTTACAGATAAAGACAGAAAACAATGTGTTTTCTGTCTGCATTTATTTTTAAAATTGGATAAATACAGAAACTGTGCCTCTTTGAAGTAACTCTTCGTGCTGTCTTTTATGAATTATAGCCCAAAAGCTGAGCAGATGGACAGCATGGGAAATTAAAAAACAGGATGAAATTTAAATAATGACGTGTCTAAATACATTTGTGGGCTAATGCTAGTATTTATCCGTGGATGTCCTGTTATGTGATATTTGGCAACTCCAATAGCTAAAACATGACAGACATCAAAGTATGAGTGCGCGTCGATCATTTAAATAAATATGGAAATTTACAGTTTTACAACTACATTTATACGCAAAACACAAAATAAATATGGATAAATACAGACGGAAATGTTTAAAAAAAAAATAATAATATAAAACCAGGAGCCCTAATGATACCGTAGTCCTGGAGAAGCCAATGTCGTCCTGCAAGCATGAGGTCTGATGTTTTCTGTTTTTTTTCTTTGTTGGTATGTGTTGCGTTCGTTGGTTGTTCTGTTGGGGTTAACGAGGAATATGATGTTGGGATAGAAAATGTTCTAGCATTTGCAACAAGAATGTTAGATTCTATTAAGGACACAGAGGCAAGGATTATGCTTCTCAATCTTTACTACTCCCAAAATAGCAGCCAATGAAAAAACTGTAAAAACATTTCAAAACATAATATCAGATGACCAATCAGAAGCGTGAAGAATATATTCTAATCTAGACCCAAGAGCAAAAGTCGTAGACGCCATAGCTCCTCTAGCTGAATGAGCACCATACAAGGAAATATCAATCCCAGCTTCCGATAGGACCCAGTGGACCCACTGGGCTATGGTTCCTGCCGAAACTGGAAGGAAAGGTTTTCACAACAAAGGACCGGGATGGTCAGCCCGATGTGGCAAAGTGCGTTCTTTGTAAACCTTCAGACATTTTACAAGACATAACTGCATACTGTGGATAAAAGCAGGATAATCGATGGACTGGGACATAGTCTTTGTCCTTCTTGAAATAAGAAAAAAAACACCTTTAGGAGAAAATAACCTACCTGCAAGGTCCAGAGCTCGTACATCCGACACTTACAGGAATGAAATAAAACATAAAAGCATAATTAGCTTAGAAGAAAGTTGTTTCAATGATAAATCAGAATTGTCAGGACATGATACAATAACAAAACATTTGTCAAATCCTATAACCGAGAGTATCTAGGTTTTAGAGGGCGAACCACCCTAATACATTTTAATAGTGGAGGAAGGATACCAACCGGCTTTAAATCAATGACATTGTGCCAGTGGACAAAGTTGACCTGAAGTTATTTACTGACCTGTAACATAATCCAGATTAAGCACATTCAGAAAGGAAGTTCAAAATATCTTTTAACTCTGAACCCATGGGATCCACCTCCCGTTGAAGGCACCAACCCACCCATTGCTTCCATGCAGAAGAATATCGTTTGCGGGTGGACGCAGCCCAAGCTTGGTGTATAAAATTGGCAGCTGTGGACAAAAGTCGTGCAATCTGGCCATGTCTTCCGAGGTCTAGGACAGATTCACAACCCAAGACCCACCCACCCTATCCCACCCGCAACCACCGCACCCAATGGCTATAGACCCCAGCAGTCCTTGCCCAACTGGACCACCCCAATCTCTAATGACACCCTCAGGTTCATGAAGAGCATCCCCACACCGGAGCCCCCACGAATCCCTGTCCTCACCACATCTTCAACAGAGCCTGCACCTCCATTGAACCTGAACTCTGCCTCACCATCAACTGCTCCAATGAGTTGGCCACCTTCCCTGAAGACAGGAAACATTCAGAGATCAACCCCCTGCTGAAGAAACCCTCAGCTGACCCGATGGACCTCAAGTACTACAGACCCATCTATCTGCTCCAGTTCCCAGCGAAAGTCATTGAGAAAGCCATCAATGCCCAACTCTCCAAGTTCCTCAAAACAAACCACATCCAGGACTCCTCTCAATCCAGCTTCAGAAGCAACCACAGCACCGAGACTGCTCTTCTTGCCTATACAGAAAACACCTGCAGCCTCCTCGAATGAGGTGAGCTTGCTGACCCCATCCACCTGGACCTCTCAGCCACCTTCGAGACCGATTCCCACCACACCCTTTGTGCAAGACTCCACGACGCCAGCATCCATGACAAAGCCCTAGAATGTATCCTTCCTCACCGGCTGAACACAGAGAGTCAGACTCCCACCATTCAACTCAGACCCTAAGAAACCCGCTGCAGAGTGCCTCAGGGATCCTTCCTGAGCCCCGCCCTCTTCAACATCTACATGGCCCACTTGCAGCCATCGTCAGGAACCAAGGACTCAACATCGTCTCATACACTGATGACATTCAACTGATTCTCTCCCTCACATACAAACCCAAAGCTGCTAAGAGCAGTTTCCACAATGGGATGAAGGCAGTCGCCACCTTGATGAAGGACAGCTTCCTCAATCTCAACTCGGAGAAGCCTCCTCAGCCTGGGATGACTCCTTGTGGCCCGCAGTGCTCTGAACCCTCCCAACACCCACCGACCACGCACAAAACCTCAGCATCATTCTGGACTCCTCGTTCTCAATGAACCGCCAAATCAACGCCATCTCGTCCTCCTGCTTCCACACACTCCGCCTGCTTTGTAAGATCTTCAAGTGGATCTCCACCGAAAATGATTACCCATGCTCTCGTCAGCTGCAGACTCGACTACGCCAATGCACTCTATGCCTGCACCACCCAAAGACTCCTAACGAAACTGCAGAACATCCAGAACGCCTCCGCCAGACTTATCCTGAACATCCCATGCCGCATCCACATCACCGGCCACCTGAGAGACCTTCACTGGCTTCCTATCAACAAAAGAATTACCTTTAAGCTCATCGTGCACACCCACAAAGCTCTTCACAACACCATACCTGCATACCTCGACCACCACTTCTCCTCCTACACACCCAACAGTCATCTCTGCTCTGCCCAAGTGTCAATGCAGGAAGGACCTCAAGACCTGACTCTTTGACTGAACCGCAGACCCACCCTCTCCCCACTCAGCGCCTTGCGACCCTAACGAGTGAGTAGTAGCGCTATACAAGAAACTTGATTGATATCTACTAGGCCATGAGAGTCAACTGGTTTTGAAGAATCAGAGGATGTGGGGATCCCACTGGGTCCAGGGAAAGCTGCGAGAAGACAGGCACAAGAATGGGAAGGTCTACTGATAGTTCCAGAAGCGCCGCAAACCAAGACTGTGTTTTCCACAGTGAAGTAATCCGAACAAGGGTTGCAGATTGATGGCTGACCTGAGCCCCAACTCTGGGAATCATGGTGAAGGGCAGGAACGCATAATTCACCAGACCTGTCAATGTCTGTCCCTCAGCAGATGGATGTCTTCCATCTTGAAATGGCGCTAAATCACAAAAGGGCTAAATTGCCTGAGGTCGAGAACTAATCTCTGACCACCAGTCTTCTGAACCTTAAACCCATTGCTGCAGAAGCTCCGTGAATGAGGGGATGTTGACGCAATAGCCTGTCTTGACAAAAGGTCTAGAATTACGGAGTCTATAAAAGACGCCTTGTTGGGAAATAAGGAGGTGATGGGGAAGGGAGCGTTGAACTGGGGTATGGGACAGCTCTATACTATAGCCTCGAACTTTGAGTACCCAGCAATCGGAAGTGATCTTGGCTCAGTTGTGTGTCTTAGTCTGTCCCCCAGAGGACGATATGAAGGATGAGAGGGATTCATTACCTGCACACTCATTGTCGGAGTTTCAGCAACCCCTGTTGACTTCTTTGTTAAAGCGACCCTGGTGTCCTCTGGATCTGGTAGGGTAGAACACCGCCTGGGCTGGATCCTGACCATAACCCCTGCTTCTGTCGTTGAAATCTCATGGAAGGCCTTGCTGGTTGAATCGACCGGTCGAGTGTCCTCTGCCATGACCGGCCTGATCAAAAAGGGGGTTGAATACTTGCTTCAGAGAGGACTGTGACGTATCAAGGGAGGTAAAGGTATTGACTAATTTGGCTAGGTTTTTCACGAACCGATCCCCATTAATTGCCCCTCAGCCAGGGGGCCCGGTTCAGCATTTGCCAGTTCCCCCAGTTGTGGATCAATCCGCAGTAATATTGATCTCCGCTGCTCGGAAGCTAACGCGCAGTTAGCGTTGCCCAGGAGGCAAATCGCTCTCTGTGTCCATCCAGCAAGCACCTCGGGTTGAACAGGGGCACCAGTTTCCTGTGCATGGAGGGCCAGCTCAAGGATCTTAGCCATGGAGCCGGAAGCATCAAGAAGCTTATCTTGGCAGGCCCAGAGGGCTCTACCAATGCTCTTCTTGGGGTCTTTGTTGTATTTTATGAGAGAAGTGAGCATGGATGTATCGAAGTCCGGGGTGAGAGCTGTTTGTGATGGGGATCAGGCCCAGGCATTCCGATTTTATATGGGACCGGACTTCCTTATCAAAGCCCTTGCGAAGGTTCAACTGCATATAGTCAGCCCCTGCAGGCGCAGGGGTCCAATCAGAGGATCTAGGGTGTACAATTTAGGATGCGTCAAAGTGAAGGGGATGGCAAGAGCATGGGGAATGGAACATTTGCGTTTCTTGGAACACTCGTGAGCGTGGGGCTTCGAAGAGGAAGAAGAATCTGTATCAGAATCGAAAGCCGGAGAAGGTGCATGGGGAGGACTGGGTCGATCGGTTAATGCTCCTTGAGCCACTTCAGAAATTATATCCGAAAGCAGCAAAGAAGGAGCGGGGGAGGAAGAAGAAAGAGGGAGAGGAGGACCCCCAGAGGGGAGAGGCGAGAAGGAGCCTCCTGCAAGTTCATCTATGCGTTTGGAAACGGGCTGGAGGGCGGAGCCGAGGGCTTTATCAAGGGATTCTGGTCAGATTTGTCAATCACTTCTCCCGTACCCTCATCATAGTAGTAATCCTCATCCTCATAAGGGCCGTAGGCTTCGAGGCCCTGGTGATATGCCTCAGGAGGGAAAGATACACCTCACTCATAGACTCACCAGAGGGTAGCAAGGGTCTTCAAAAGAAACTAAAAGAGGGGAGAAGGGGCGGGAGAGACCAGGAAATACCATTATTACAGCCCCGCCCAGCTTCAGGGTCAGGACGTCAATGGGAGCAATAAACTGGAAGCAGGAAAAAAGTTACCACACAGTTTGCAATTACCAAGGACTTAAAACAGGGAGAAAACCACCGCAGCGCCTTGAACTTATGCAAATAACTAGACCCTGGCAACACAAGGAGCTGCCAAAGCCCCTATTATTGCGGCTCGTGAAGAAGCGACTCCAGCTATATAATAAGGAAGCTGGCGAGCCTGAGACAGAGAGAGGCGCTCTGGCGAGTAGCCCAGAGCCACGCGCGGGAAGCACAATTGGGCTTTCCACGTGACCTCGCTCCCGGAGGGGCTCGCCGCTTGTAATGCGGCTGCGCCAACGAGCTTGAAGGGGAAGAGGGGACTTACAAGGGGGAATAAATATATTAAGAACAAAGAAAAACAGGTGCAAGATGCACAATAATAAGGGGGAAGCGCGGACCGTGAGTTGGATGCGCCAGCTGCTCGGGCGCGGAGCACTGAAACCAAGCCCGTAAAGGAGAACAATTTAAGACGAGAGTAAGCGGCTCTAGTAGCGCGCTCAGAATAAATACTGAAACTCATAAATAACATGGGAAGACAATAAGAATATGCACGAGTGAATCGAAATAGAGAGGCACTTATCTTGACTGCGGAGCAGCAAAGAAGGAGGCAGGAAGAGGGTGCCTCTCTATTCTGTACATGATACCAAGAGACTCTTGGTGGGTTAATAGGAGGCCTGGTTCAAAGCCTCATGGGATATGTAGTTTTGAAATGTTTTTATTTTCCTTGGCTGCTATTTTGGGAGTAGCAAAGAATGAGAAGCGTAATTAGAGCCTCTGGTCTTACCACAGAATTGGGTTTTACCAACATATTGCGTAGGCTGGGTTGTTTGGGATTTTTTCCCCGAACATTAACCAGGTTGTCGGCGCTGCCATCACATGTGAAGGGAGTGACTAAAAGAAGCCGAGGCCCAGACCAGTGAGTGCTTAATTTGTGCCGGTGGTTTCCAGTGCTCAGCACCAGCACTTAATTGTTAGCGCCGGCACTTATGCCAGTCTGCCTCATGGTGGTGCTGTTTGTGTAATTTAGAGATGGAAAGAGCAACAGTTCATTAATTCTAAAAACTTTAAAACTACTAACACCTGTCGCCCAAGCCATTCTGCTAGCTTTGGGGGGCCTTGAACATTCTGAATTGGCACACTTGTGATGGTGGGTATATGTGTAAGTACTCTCGTGCGCAGCGCTGGCACGAGCAACGAGTGGTTTCGTCTGCAGTACCTTGGCGGGTGCTCTTCACTAGCACGTGTCACAAGTGCATTATTCTGGGGGTCATGGGATGCGGCGGTGAGGCCTGCACAGCCCAGGACGCACAGACCACCCCTCGCAACGGGCAGGTGGGCAGAGAGTAGCACCACCCCTACAGCGGAGCACTGTCCTGCCCCCCCCCCCCCCCCCCCGCCTGACTGACGCCCCGGCCTGGCTTCAGTCTACCTTTCCATGAGCACACACGGGCCTCACTAACACGCGGCGCCGACCCCCAAAGCTTTCTATGAAGACATCTTCCTGCAGGTCTCATCTGCGGGAAGGAACAGACCACATCTCTCCAAGGAGGCGCCACGTCAGGCCTGCACTTCCGCCTCTGACAGTAGGCGTAAATAGAGGCTTTCAAGCGAGGGGGGTTGTAGGGCGCAGCCCCGGCCTTCTGAGCATTAAGCACTTCCATTAATGCCCCTTTCAAGGAAGCGTTCCCTCCACACTGTCCTCAGAGGCAGATAACCCAGAATAGACCTTTATTTACCTTCCTAAGTATGGCTGCAAAAATTAACACATCCCACTTAAAATGTGTGGCAGAAATGTAGAGGCGGACAGACAGACAGCCAGGCCCGGCCCCGCGGCCGCAGCACGCTCAGACGACCCAGACCCGGCTGGGAGGAGTGCAAGAGACAGCCTCGACTGTTTGTCAGGAGAAGAGAGGGGCCGACAGCAGCCCTTACTGTCTACCCTGTAACCTGTAGGGCAGTCACAGCTTCAGAGACACACCTACAGTCCAGCTGTCAGGGAGTAGTGGAACAGACAGCACTCTTTAGTGTCTGTGCCGTGACCTGTAGGACAGCTTCACAGAGACACCTACAGTGCAGCTGTCACAGGAGGACAGCAGTCTTTACCGTCTGTCTTGTGTGACACTCACAGCTTAAGACAGGTCCCGGGAACCCACCTGTCAGGGAGGAGTAGAAGAGACAGCAGTCTTTACCGTCTGTCTTGTGTGACACTCACAGCTTAAGACAGGTCCCGGGAACCCACCTGTCAGGGAGGAGTAGAAGAGACAGCAGTCTTTACCGTCTGTCTTGTGTGACACTCACAGCTTAAGACAGGTCCTGGGAACCCACCTGTCAGGGAGGAGTAGAAGAGACAGCAGTCTTTACCGTCTGTCTTGTGTGACACTCACAGCTTAAGACAGGTCCTGGGAACGCACCTGTCAGGGAGGAGTAGAAGAGACAGCAGTCTTTACCGTCTGTCTTGTGTGACACTCACAGCTTAAGACAGGTCCTGGGAACCCACCTGTCAGGGAGGAGTAGAAGAGACAGCAGTCTTTACCGTCTGTCTTGTGTGACACTCACAGCTTAAGACAGGTCCTGGGAACCCACCTGTCAGGGAGGAGTAGAAGAGACAGCAGTCTTTACCGTCTGTCTTGTGTGACACAGCTTAAGACAGGTCCTGGGAACCCACCTGTCAGGGAGGAGTAGAAGAGACAGCAGTCTTTACCGTCTGTCTTGTGTGACACTCACAGCTTAAGACAGGTCCTGGGAACCCACCTGTCAGGGAGGAGTAGAAGAGACAGCAGTCTTTACTGTCTGTCTTGTGTGACACTCACAGCTTAAGACAGGTCCTGGGAACCCACCTGTCAGGGAGGAGTAGAAGAGACAGCAGTCTTTACCGTCTGTCTTGTGTGACACTCACAGCTTAAGACAGGTCCTGGGAACCCACCTGTCAGGGAGGAGTAGAAGAGACAGCAGTCTTTACTGTCTGTCTTGTGTGACACTCACAGCTTAAGACAGAAGCCGGGAACCCACCTGGCAGGGAGGAGTAGAAGAGACAGCAGTCTTTACCGTCTGTCTTGTGTGACACTCACAGCTTAAGACAGGTCCTGGGTACCCACCTGTCAGGGAGGAGTAGAAGAGACAGCAGTCTTTACCGTCTGTCTTGTGTGACACTCACAGCTTAAGACAGGTCCTGGGAACCCACCTGTCAGGGAGGAGTAGAAGAGACAGCAGTCTTTACTGTCTGTCTTGTGTGACACTCACAGCTTAAGACAGGTCCTGGGAACCCACCTGTCAGGGAGGAGTAGAAGAGACAGCAGTCTTTACCGTCCGTCTTGTGTGACACTCACAGCTTAAGACAGGTCCTGGGAACCCACCTGTCAGGGAGGAGTAGAAGAGACAACAGTCTTTACCGTCTGTCTTGTGTGACACTCACAGCTTAAGACAGGTCCTGGGAACCCACCTGTCAGGGAGGAGTAGAAGAGACAGCAGTCTTTACCGTCTGTCTTGTGTGACACTCACAGCTTAAGACAGGTCCTGGGAACCCACCTGCCAGGGAGGAGTAGAAGAGATAGCAGTCTTTACCGTCTGTCTTGTGTGACACTCACAGCTTAAGACAGGTCCTGGGAACCCACCTGTCAGGGAGGAGTAGAAGAGACAGCAGTCTTTACCGTCTGTCTTGTGGGACACTCACAGCTTAAGACAGGTCCTGGGAACCCACCTGTCAGGGAGGAGTAGAAGAGACAGCAGTCTTTACCGTCTGTCTTGTGTGACACTCACAGCTTAAGACAGGTCCTGGGAACCCACCTGTCAGGGAGGAGTAGAAGAGACAGCAGTCTTTACCGTCTGTCTTGTGTGACACTCACAGCTTAAGACAGGTCCTGGGAACCCACCTGTCAGGGAGGAGTAGAAGAGACAGCAGTCTTTACCGTCTGTCTTGTGTGACACTCACAGCTTAAGACAGGTCCTGGGAACCCACCTGTCAGGGAGGAGTAGAAGAGACAGCAGTCTTTACCATCTGTCTTGTGTGACACTCACAGCTTAAGACAGGTCCTGGGAACCCACCTGTCAGGGAGGAGTAAAAGAGACAGCAGTCTTTACCGTCTGTCTTGTGTGACACTCACAGCTTAAGACAGGTCCTGGGAACCCACCTGTCAGGGAGGAGTAGAAGAGACAGCAGTCTTTACCGTCTGTCTTGTGTGACACTCACAGCTTAATACAGGTCCTGGGAACCCACCTGTCAGGGAGGAGTAGAAGAGACAGCAGTCTTTACCGTCTGTCTTGTGTGACACAGCTTAAGACAGGTCCTGGGAACCCACCTGTCAGGGAGGAGTAGAAGAGACAGCAGTCTTTACCGTCTGTCTTGTGTGACACTCACAGCTTAAGACAGGTCCTGGGAACCCACCTGTCAGGGAGGAGTAGAAGAGACAGCAGTCTTTACTGTCTGTCTTGTGTGACACTCACAGCTTAAGACAGGTCCTGGGAACCCACCTGTCAGGGAGGAGTAGAAGAGACAGCAGTCTTTACCGTCTGTCTTGTGTGACACTCACAGCTTAAGACAGGTCCTGGGAACCCACCTGTCAGGGAGGAGTAGAAGAGACAGCAGTCTTTACCGTCTGTCTTGTGTGACACTCACAGCTTAAGACAGGTCCTGGGAACCCACCTGTCAGGGAGGAGTAGAAGAGACAGCAGTCTTTACTGTCTGTCTTGTGTGACACTCACAGCTTAAGACAGGTCCTGGGAACCCACCTGTCAGGGAGGAGTAGAAGAGACAGCAGTCTTTACCGTCTGTCTTGTGTGACACAGCTTAAGACAGGTCCTGGGAAGCCACCTGTCAGGGAGGAGTAGAAGAGACAGCAGTCTTTACCGTCTGTCTTGTGTGACACTCACAGCTTAAGACAGGTCCTGGCCGGAACCCACCTGTCAGGGAGGAGTAGAAGAGACAGCAGTCTTTACCGTCTGTCTTGTGTGACACTCACAGCTTAAGACAGGTCCTGGGAACCCACCTGTCAGGGAGGAGTAGAAGAGACAGCAGTCTTTACCGTCTGTCTTGTGTGACACTCACAGCTTAAGACAGGTCCTGGGAACCCACCTGTCAGGGAGGAGTAAAAGAGACAGCAGTCTTTACCGTCTGTCTTGTGTGACACAGCTTAAGACAGGTCCTGGGAAGCCACCTGTCAGGGAGGAGTAGAAGAGACAGCAGTCTTTACCGTCTGTCTTGTGTGACACTCACAGCTTAAGACAGGTCCTGGGAACCCACCTGTCAGGGAGGAGTAGAAGAGACAGCAGTCTTTACCGTCTGTCTTGTGTGACACTCACAGCTTAAGACAGGTCCTGGGAACCCACCTGTCAGGGAGGAGTAGAAGAGACAGCAGTCTTTACCGTCTGTCTTGTGTGACACTCACAGCTTAAGACAGGTCCTGGGAACCCACCTGTCAGGGAGGAGTAGAAGAGACAGCAGTCTTTACCGTCTGTCTTGTGTGACACTCACAGCTTAAGACAGGTCCTGGGAACCCACCTGTCAGGGAGGAGTAGAAGAGACAGGTGTATTTACTGTCTGTCTTGTGTGACACTCACAGCTTAAGACAGGTCCTGGGAACCCACCTGTCAGGGAGGAGTAGAAGAGACAGCAGTCTTTACTGTCTGTCTTGTGTGACACTCACAGCTTAAGACAGGTCCTGGGAACCCACCTGTCAGGGAGGAGTAGAAGAGACAGCAGTCGTTACCGTCTGTCTTGTGTGACACTCACAGCTTAAGACAGGTCCTGGGAACCCACCTGTCAGGGAGGAGTAGAAGAGACAGCAGTCTTTACCGTCTGTCTTGAGTGACACTCACAGCTTAAGACAGGTCCTGGCCGGAACCCACCTGTCAGGGAGGAGTAGAAGAGACAGCAGTCTTTACCGTCTGTCTTGTGTGACACTCACAGCTTAAGACAGGTCCTGGGAACCCACCTGTCAGGGAGGAGTAGAAGAGACAGCAGTCTTTACCGTCTGTCTTGTGTGACACTCACCGCTTAAGACAGAAGCCGGGAACCCACCTGTCAGGGAGGAGTAGAAGAGACAGCAGTCTTTACCGTCTGTCTTGTGTGACACTCACAGCTTAAGACAGGTCCTGGGAACCCACCTGTCAGGGAGGAGTAGAAGAGACAGCAGTCTTTACCGTCTGTCTTGTGTGACACTCACAGCTTAAGACAGGTCCTGGGAACCCACCTGTCAGGGAGGAGTAGAAGAGACAGCAGTCTTTACCGTCTGTCTTGTGTGACACTCACAGCTTAAGACAGGTGCTGGGAACCCACCTGTCAGGGACGAGTAGAAGAGACAGCAGTCTTTACCGTCTGTCTTGTGTGACACTCACAGCTTAAGACAGGTCCTGGGAACCCACCTGTCAGGGAGGAGTAGAAGAGACAGCAGTCTTTACCGTCTGTCTTGTGTGACACTCACAGCTTAAGACAGGTCCTGGGAACCCACCTGTCAGGGAGGAGTAGAAGAGACAGCAGTCTTTACCGTCTGTCTTGTGTGACACTCACAGCTTAGGACAGGTCCTGGGAACCCACCTGTCAGGGAGGAGTAGAAGAGATAGCAGTCTTTACCGTCTGTCTTGTGTGACACTCACAGCTTAAGACAGGTCCTGGGAACCCACCTGTCAGGGAGGAGTAGAAGAGACAGCAGTCTTTACCGTCTGTCTTGTGTGACACTCACCGCTTAAGACAGAAGCCGGGAACCCACCTGTCAGGGAGGAGTAGAAGAGACAGCAGTCTTTACCGTCTGTCTTGTGTGACACTCACAGCTTAAGACAGGTCCTGGGAACCCACCTGTCAGGGAGGAGTAGAAGAGACAGCAGTCTGTACCGTCTGTCTTGTGTGACACTCACAGCTTAAGACAGGTCCTGCGAACCCACCTGTCAGGGAGGAGTAGAAGAGACAGCAGTCTTTACTGTCTGTCTTGTGTGACACTCACAGCTTAAGACAGGTCCTGGGAACCCACCTGTCAGGGAGGAGTAGAAGAGACAGCAGTCTTTACCGTCTGTCTTGTGTGACACTCACAGCTTAAGACAGGTCCTGGGAAGCCACCTGTCAGGGAGGAGTAGAAGAGACAGCAGTCTTTACCGTCTGTCTTGTGTGACACTCACAGCTTAAGACAGGTCCTGAGAACCCACCTGTCAGGGAGGAGTAGAAGAGACAGCAGTCTTTACCGTCTGTCTTGTGTGACACTCACAGCTTAAGACAGGTCCTGGGAACCCACCTGTCAGGGAGGAGTAGAAGAGACAGCAGTCTTTACCGTCTGTCTTGTGTGACACTCACAGCTTAAGACAGGTCCTGGGAACCCACCTGTCAGGGAGGAGTAGAAGAGACAGCAGTCTTTACCGTCTGTCTTGTGTGACACTCACAGCTTAAGACAGGTCCTGGGAACCCACCTGTCAGGGAGGAGTAGAAGAGACAGCAGTCTTTACCGTCTGTCTTGTGTGACACTCACAGCTTAAGACAGGTCCTGGGAACCCACCTGTCAGGGAGGAGTAGAAGAGACAGCAGTCTTTACCGTCTGTCTTGTGTGACACTCACAGCTTAAGACAGGTCCTGGCCGGAACCCACCTGTCAGGGAGGAGTAGAAGAGACAGCAGTCTTTACCGTCTGTCTTGTGTGACACTCACAGCTTAAGACAGGTCCTGGGAACCCACCTGTCAGGGAGGAGTAGAAGAGACAGCAGTCTTTACCGTCTGTCTTGTGTGACACTCACCGCTTAAGACAGAAGCCGGGAACCCACCTGTCAGGGAGGAGTAGAAGAGACAGCAGTCTTTACCGTCTGTCTTGTGTGACACTCACAGCTTAAGACAGGTCCTGGGAACCCACCTGTCAGGGAGGAGTAGAAGAGACAGCAGTCTTTACCGTCTGTCTTGTGTGACACTCACAGCTTAAGACAGGTCCTGGGAACCCACCTGCCAGGGAGGAGTAGAAGAGACAGCAGTCTTTACCGTCTGTCTTGTGTGACACTCACAGCTTAAGACAGGTCCTGGCCGGAACCCACCTGTCAGGGAGGAGTAGAAGAGACAGCAGTCTTTACCGTCTGTCTTGTGTGACACTCACCGCTTAAGACAGAAGCCGGGAACCCACCTGTCAGGGAGGAGTAGAAGAGACAGCAGTCTTTACCGTCTGTCTTGTGTGACACTCACAGCTTAAGACAGGTCCTGGGAACCCACCTGTCAGGGAGAAGTAGAAGAGACAGCAGTCTTTACCGTCTGTCTTGTGTGACACTCACAGCTTAAGACAGGTCCTGGGAGCCCACCTGTCAGGGAGGAGTAGAAGAGACAGCAGTCTTTACCGTCTGTCTTGTGTGACACTCACAGCTTAAGACAGGTCCTGGGAACCCACCTGTCAGGGAGGAGTAGAAGAGACAGCAGTCTTTACCGTCTGTCTTGTGTGACACTCACAGCTTAAGACAGGTCCTGGGAACCCACCTGTCAGGGAGGAGTAGAAGAGACAGCAGTCTTTACTGTCTGTCTTGTGTGACACTCACAGCTTAAGACAGGTCCTGGCCGGAACCCACCTGTCAGGGAGGAGTAGAAGAGACAGCAGTCTTTACCGTCTGTCTTGTGTGACACTCACAGCTTAAGACAGGTCCTGGCCGGAACCCACCTGTCAGGGAGGAGTAGAAGAGACAGCAGTCTTTACCGTCTGTCTTGTGTGACACTCACAGCTTAAGACAGGTCCTGGCCGGAACCCACCTGTCAGGGAGGAGTAGAAGAGACAGCAGTCTTTACCGTCTGTCTTGTGTGACACTCACAGCTTAAGACAGGTCCTGGGAACCCACCTGTCAGGGAGGAGTAGAAGAGACAGCAGTCTTTACCGTCTGTCTTGTGTGACACTCACAGCTTAAGACAGGTCCTGGGAACCCACCTGTCAGGGAGGAGTAGAAGAGACAGCAGTCTTTACCGTCTGTCTTGTGTGACACTCACAGCTTAAGACAGGTCCTGGGAACCCACCTGTCAGGGAGGAGTAGAAGAGACAGCAGTCTTTACCGTCTGTCTTGTGTGACACTCACAGCTTAAGACAGGTCCTGGGAACCCACCTGTCAGGGAGGAGTAGAAGAGACAGCAGTCTTTACCGTCTGTCTTGTGTGACACTTACAGCTTAAGACAGGTCCTGGGAACCCACCTGTCAGGGAGGAGTAGAAGAGACAGCAGTCTTTACCGTCTGTCTTGTGTGACACTCACAGCTTAAGACAGGTCCTGGCCGGAACCCACCTGTCAGGGAGGAGTAGAAGAGACAGCAGTCTTTACCGTCTGTCTTGTGTGACACTCACAGCTTAAGACAGGTCCTGGCCGGAACCCACCTGTCAGGGAGGAGTAGAAGAGACAGCAGTCTTTACTGTCTGTCTTGTGTGACACTCACAGCTTAAGACAGAAGCCGGGAACCCACCTGGCAGGGAGGAGTAGAAGAGACAGCAGTCTTTACCGTCTGTCTTGTGTGACACTCACAGCTTAAGACAGGTCCTGGGTACCCACCTGTCAGGGAGGAGTAGAAGAGACAGCAGTCTTTACCGTCTGTCTTGTGTGACACTCACAGCTTAAGACAGGTCCTGGGAACCCACCTGTCAGGGAGGAGTAGAAGAGACAGCAGTCTTTACTGTCTGTCTTGTGTGACACTCACAGCTTAAGACAGGTCCTGGGAACCCACCTGTCAGGGAGGAGTAGAAGAGACAGCAGTCTTTACCGTCCGTCTTGTGTGACACTCACAGCTTAAGACAGGTCCTGGGAACCCACCTGTCAGGGAGGAGTAGAAGAGACAACAGTCTTTACCGTCTGTCTTGTGTGACACTCACAGCTTAAGACAGGTCCTGGGAACCCACCTGTCAGGGAGGAGTAGAAGAGACAGCAGTCTTTACCGTCTGTCTTGTGTGACACTCACAGCTTAAGACAGGTCCTGGGAACCCACCTGTCAGGGAGGAGTAGAAGAGATAGCAGTCTTTACCGTCTGTCTTGTGTGACACTCACAGCTTAAGACAGGTCCTGGGAACCCACCTGTCAGGGAGGAGTAGAAGAGACAGCAGTCTTTACCGTCTGTCTTGTGGGACACTCACAGCTTAAGACAGGTCCTGGGAACCCACCTGTCAGGGAGGAGTAGAAGAGACAGCAGTCTTTACCGTCTGTCTTGTGTGACACTCACAGCTTAAGACAGGTCCTGGGAACCCACCTGTCAGGGAGGAGTAGAAGAGACAGCAGTCTTTACCGTCTGTCTTGTGTGACACTCACAGCTTAAGACAGATCCTGGGAACCCACCTGTCAGGGAGGAGTAGAAGAGACAGCAGTCTTTACCGTCTGTCTTGTGTGACACTCACAGCTTAAGACAGGTCCTGGGAACCCACCTGTCAGGGAGGAGTAGAAGAGACAGCAGTCTTTACCATCTGTCTTGTGTGACACTCACAGCTTAAGACAGGTCCTGGGAACCCACCTGTCAGGGAGGAGTAAAAGAGACAGCAGTCTTTACCGTCTGTCTTGTGTGACACTCACAGCTTAAGACAGGTCCTGGGAACCCACCTGTCAGGGAGGAGTAGAAGAGACAGCAGTCTTTACCGTCTGTCTTGTGTGACACTCACAGCTTAATACAGGTCCTGGGAACCCACCTGTCAGGGAGGAGTAGAAGAGACAGCAGTCTTTACCGTCTGTCTTGTGTGACACAGCTTAAGACAGGTCCTGGGAACCCACCTGTCAGGGAGGAGTAGAAGAGACAGCAGTCTTTACCGTCTGTCTTGTGTGACACTCACAGCTTAAGACAGGTCCTGGGAACCCACCTGTCAGGGAGGAGTAGAAGAGACAGCAGTCTTTACTGTCTGTCTTGTGTGACACTCACAGCTTAAGACAGGTCCTGGGAACCCACCTGTCAGGGAGGAGTAGAAGAGACAGCAGTCTTTACCGTCTGTCTTGTGTGACACTCACAGCTTAAGACAGGTCCTGGGAACCCACCTGTCAGGGAGGAGTAGAAGAGACAGCAGTCTTTACCGTCTGTCTTGTGTGACACTCACAGCTTAAGACAGGTCCTGGGAACCCACCTGTCAGGGAGGAGTAGAAGAGACAGCAGTCTTTACTGTCTGTCTTGTGTGACACTCACAGCTTAAGACAGGTCCTGGGAACCCACCTGTCAGGGAGGAGTAGAAGAGACAGCAGTCTTTACCGTCTGTCTTGTGTGACACAGCTTAAGACAGGTCCTGGGAAGCCACCTGTCAGGGAGGAGTAGAAGAGACAGCAGTCTTTACCGTCTGTCTTGTGTGACACTCACAGCTTAAGACAGGTCCTGGCCGGAACCCACCTGTCAGGGAGGAGTAGAAGAGACAGCAGTCTTTACCGTCTGTCTTGTGTGACACTCACAGCTTAAGACAGGTCCTGGGAACCCACCTGTCAGGGAGGAGTAGAAGAGACAGCAGTCTTTACCGTCTGTCTTGTGTGACACTCAGAGCTTAAGACAGGTCCTGGGAACCCACCTGTCAGGGAGGAGTAAAAGAGACAGCAGTCTTTACCGTCTGTCTTGTGTGACACAGCTTAAGACAGGTCCTGGGAAGCCACCTGTCAGGGAGGAGTAGAAGAGACAGCAGTCTTTACCGTCTGTCTTGTGTGACACTCACAGCTTAAGACAGGTCCTGGGAACCCACCTGTCAGGGAGGAGTAGAAGAGACAGCAGTCTTTACCGTCTGTCTTGTGTGACACTCACAGCTTAAGACAGGTCCTGGGAACCCACCTGTCAGGGAGGAGTAGAAGAGACAGCAGTCTTTACCGTCTGTCTTGTGTGACACTCACAGCTTAAGACAGGTCCTGGGAACCCACCTGTCAGGGAGGAGTAGAAGAGACAGCAGTCTTTACCGTCTGTCTTGTGTGACACTCACAGCTTAAGACAGGTCCTGGGAACCCACCTGTCAGGGAGGAGTAGAAGAGACAGCAGTCTTTACCGTCTGTCTTGTGTGACACTCACAGCTTAAGACAGGTCCTGGGAACCCACCTGTCAGGGAGGAGTAGAAGAGACAGCAGTCTTTACCGTCTGTCTTGTGTGACACTCACAGCTTAAGACAGGTCCTGGGAACCCACCTGTCAGGGAGGAGTAGAAGAGACAGCAGTCTTTACCGTCTGTCTTGTGTGACACTCACAGCTTAAGACAGGTCCTGGGAACCCACCTGTCAGGGAGGAGTAGAAGAGACAGCAGTCTTTACCGTCTGTCTTGTGTGACACTCACAGCTTAAGACAGGTCCTGGGAACCCACCTGTCAGGGAGGAGTAGAAGAGACAGCAGTCTTTACTGTCTGTCTTGTGTGACACTCACAGCTTAAGACAGGTCCTGGGAACCCACCTGTCAGGGAGGAGTAGAAGAGACAGCAGTCTTTACCGTCTGTCTTGTGTGACACTCACAGCTTAAGACAGGTCCTGGGAACCCACCTGTCAGGGAGGAGTAGAAGAGACAGCAGTCTTTACCGTCTGTCTTGTGTGACACTCACAGCTTAAGACAGGTCCTGGGAACCCACCTGTCAGGGAGAAGTAGAAGAGACAGGTGTATTTACTGTCTGTCTTGTGTGACACTCACAGCTTAAGACAGGTCCTGGGAACCCACCTGTCAGGGAGGAGTAGAAGAGACAGCAGTCTTTACTGTCTGTCTTGTGTGACACTCACAGCTTAAGACAGGTCCTGGGAACCCACCTGTCAGGGAGGAGTAGAAGAGACAGCAGTCGTTACCGTCTGTCTTGTGTGACACTCACAGCTTAAGACAGGTCCTGGGAACCCACCTGTCAGGGAGGAGTAGAAGAGACAGCAGTCTTTACCGTCTGTCTTGAGTGACACTCACAGCTTAAGACAGGTCCTGGCCGGAACCCACCTGTCAGGGAGGAGTAGAAGAGACAGCAGTCTTTACCGTCTGTCTTGTGTGACACTCACAGCTTAAGACAGGTCCTGGGAACCCACCTGTCAGGGAGGAGTAGAAGAGACAGCAGTCTTTACCGTCTGTCTTGTGTGACACTCACCGCTTAAGACAGAAGCCGGGAACCCACCTGTCAGGGAGGAGTAGAAGAGACAGCAGTCTTTACCGTCTGTCTTGTGTGACACTCACAGCTTAAGACAGGTCCTGGGAACCCACCTGTCAGGGAGGAGTAGAAGAGACAGCAGTCTTTACCGTCTGTCTTGTGTGACACTCACAGCTTAAGACAGGTCCTGGGAACCCACCTGTCAGGGAGGAGTAGAAGAGACAGCAGTCTTTACCGTCTGTCTTGTGTGACACTCACAGCTTAAGACAGGTGCTGGGAACCCACCTGTCAGGGAGGAGTAGAAGAGACAGCAGTCTTTACCGTCTGTCTTGTGTGACACTCACAGCTTAAGACAGGTCCTGGGAACCCACCTGTCAGGGAGGAGTAGAAGAGACAGCAGTCTTTACCGTCTGTCTTGTGTGACACTCACAGCTTAAGACAGGTCCTGGGAACCCACCTGTCAGGGAGGAGTAGAAGAGACAGCAGTCTTTACCGTCTGTCTTGTGTGACACTCACAGCTTAGGACAGGTCCTGGGAACCCACCTGTCAGGGAGGAGTAGAAGAGATAGCAGTCTTTACCGTCTGTCTTGTGTGACACTCACAGCTTAAGACAGGTCCTGGGAACCCACCTGTCAGGGAGGAGTAGAAGAGACAGCAGTCTTTACCGTCTGTCTTGTGTGACACTCACCGCTTAAGACAGAAGCCGGGAACCCACCTGTCAGGGAGGAGTAGAAGAGACAGCAGTCTTTACCGTCTGTCTTGTGTGACACTCACAGCTTAAGACAGGTCCTGGGAACCCACCTGTCAGGGAGGAGTAGAAGAGACAGCAGTCTGTACCGTCTGTCTTGTGTGACACTCACAGCTTAAGACAGGTCCTGCGAACCCACCTGTCAGGGAGGAGTAGAAGAGACAGCAGTCTTTACTGTCTGTCTTGTGTGACACTCACAGCTTAAGACAGGTCCTGGGAACCCACCTGTCAGGGAGGAGTAGAAGAGACAGCAGTCTTTACCGTCTGTCTTGTGTGACACTCACAGCTTAAGACAGGTCCTGGGAAGCCACCTGTCAGGGAGGAGTAGAAGAGACAGCAGTCTTTACCGTCTGTCTTGTGTGACACTCACAGCTTAAGACAGGTCCTGAGAACCCACCTGTCAGGGAGGAGTAGAAGAGACAGCAGTCTTTACCGTCTGTCTTGTGTGACACTCACAGCTTAAGACAGGTCCTGGGAACCCACCTGTCAGGGAGGAGTAGAAGAGACAGCAGTCTTTACCGTCTGTCTTGTGTGACACTCACAGCTTAAGACAGGTCCTGGGAACCCACCTGTCAGGGAGGAGTAGAAGAGACAGCAGTCTTTACCGTCTGTCTTGTGTGACACTCACAGCTTAAGACAGGTCCTGGGAACCCACCTGTCAGGGAGGAGTAGAAGAGACAGCAGTCTTTACCGTCTGTCTTGTGTGACACTCACAGCTTAAGACAGGTCCTGGGAACCCACCTGTCAGGGAGGAGTAGAAGAGACAGCAGTCTTTACCGTCTGTCTTGTGTGACACTCACAGCTTAAGACAGGTCCTGGCCGGAACCCACCTGTCAGGGAGGAGTAGAAGAGACAGCAGTCTTTACCGTCTGTCTTGTGTGACACTCACAGCTTAAGACAGGTCCTGGGAACCCACCTGTCAGGGAGGAGTAGAAGAGACAGCAGTCTTTACCGTCTGTCTTGTGTGACACTCACCGCTTAAGACAGAAGCCGGGAACCCACCTGTCAGGGAGGAGTAGAAGAGACAGCAGTCTTTACCGTCTGTCTTGTGTGACACTCACAGCTTAAGACAGGTCCTGGGAACCCACCTGTCAGGGAGGAGTAGAAGAGACAGCAGTCTTTACCGTCTGTCTTGTGTGACACTCACAGCTTAAGACAGGTCCTGGGAACCCACCTGCCAGGGAGGAGTAGAAGAGACAGCAGTCTTTACCGTCTGTCTTGTGTGACACTCACAGCTTAAGACAGGTCCTGGCCGGAACCCACCTGTCAGGGAGGAGTAGAAGAGACAGCAGTCTTTACCGTCTGTCTTGTGTGACACTCACCGCTTAAGACAGAAGCCGGGAACCCACCTGTCAGGGAGGAGTAGAAGAGACAGCAGTCTTTACCGTCTGTCTTGTGTGACACTCACAGCTTAAGACAGGTCCTGGGAACCCACCTGTCAGGGAGGAGTAGAAGAGACAGCAGTCTTTACCGTCTGTCTTGTGTGACACTCACAGCTTAAGACAGGTCCTGGGAACCCACCTGTCAGGGAGGAGTAGAAGAGACAGCAGTCTTTACCGTCTGTCTTGTGTGACACTCACAGCTTAAGACAGGTCCTGGGAACCCACCTGTCAGGGAGGAGTAGAAGAGACAGCAGTCTTTACCGTCTGTCTTGTGTGACACTCACAGCTTAAGACAGGTCCTGGGAACCCACCTGTCAGGGAGGAGTAGAAGAGACAGCAGTCTTTACTGTCTGTCTTGTGTGACACTCACAGCTTAAGACAGGTCCTGGTAACCCACCTGTCAGGGAGGAGTAGAAGAGACAGCAGTCTTTACCGTCTGTCTTGTGTGACACTCACAGCTTAAGACAGGTCCTGGGAACCCACCTGTCAGGGAGGAGTAGAAGAGACAGCAGTCTTTACCGTCTGTCTTGTGTGACACTCACAGCTTAAGACAGGTCCTGGGAACCCACCTGTCAGGGAGAAGTAGAAGAGACAGGTGTATTTACTGTCTGTCTTGTGTGACACTCACAGCTTAAGACAGGTCCTGGGAACCCACCTGTCAGGGAGGAGTAGAAGAGACAGCAGTCTTTACTGTCTGTCTTGTGTGACACTCACAGCTTAAGACAGGTCCTGGGAACCCACCTGTCAGGGAGGAGTAGAAGAGACAGCAGTCGTTACCGTCTGTCTTGTGTGACACTCACAGCTTAAGACAGGTCCTGGGAACCCACCTGTCAGGGAGGAGTAGAAGAGACAGCAGTCTTTACCGTCTGTCTTGAGTGACACTCACAGCTTAAGACAGGTCCTGGCCGGAACCCACCTGTCAGGGAGGAGTAGAAGAGACAGCAGTCTTTACCGTCTGTCTTGTGTGACACTCACAGCTTAAGACAGGTCCTGGGAACCCACCTGTCAGGGAGGAGTAGAAGAGACAGCAGTCTTTACCGTCTGTCTTGTGTGACACTCACCGCTTAAGACAGAAGCCGGGAACCCACCTGTCAGGGAGGAGTAGAAGAGACAGCAGTCTTTACCGTCTGTCTTGTGTGACACTCACAGCTTAAGACAGGTCCTGGGAACCCACCTGTCAGGGAGGAGTAGAAGAGACAGCAGTCTTTACCGTCTGTCTTGTGTGACACTCACAGCTTAAGACAGGTCCTGGGAACCCACCTGTCAGGGAGGAGTAGAAGAGACAGCAGTCTTTACCGTCTGTCTTGTGTGACACTCACAGCTTAAGACAGGTCCTGGGAACCCACCTGTCAGGGAGGAGTAGAAGAGACAGCAGTCTTTACCGTCTGTCTTGTGTGACACTCACAGCTTAGGACAGGTCCTGGGAACCCACCTGTCAGGGAGGAGTAGAAGAGATAGCAGTCTTTACCGTCTGTCTTGTGTGACACTCACAGCTTAAGACAGGTCCTGGGAACCCACCTGTCAGGGAGGAGTAGAAGAGACAGCAGTCTTTACCGTCTGTCTTGTGTGACACTCACCGCTTAAGACAGAAGCCGGGAACCCACCTGTCAGGGAGGAGTAGAAGAGACAGCAGTCGTTACCGTCTGTCTTGTGTGACACTCACAGCTTAAGACAGGTCCTGGGAACCCACCTGTCAGGGAGGAGTAGAAGAGACAGCAGTCTGTACCGTCTGTCTTGTGTGACACTCACAGCTTAAGACAGGTCCTGCGAACCCACCTGTCAGGGAGGAGTAGAAGAGACAGCAGTCTTTACTGTCTGTCTTGTGTGACACTCACAGCTTAAGACAGGTCCTGGGAACCCACCTGTCAGGGAGGAGTAGAAGAGACAGCAGTCTTTACCGTCTGTCTTGTGTGACACTCACAGCTTAAGACAGGTCCTGGGAAGCCACCTGTCAGGGAGGAGTAGAAGAGACAGCAGTCTTTACCGTCTGTCTTGTGTGACACTCACAGCTTAAGACAGGTCCTGAGAACCCACCTGTCAGGGAGGAGTAGAAGAGACAGCAGTCTTTACCGTCTGTCTTGTGTGACACTCACAGCTTAAGACAGGTCCTGGGAACCCACCTGTCAGGGAGGAGTAGAAGAGACAGCAGTCTTTACCGTCTGTCTTGTGTGACACTCACAGCTTAAGACAGGTCCTGGGAACCCACCTGTCAGGGAGGAGTAGAAGAGACAGCAGTCTTTACCGTCTGTCTTGTGTGACACTCACAGCTTAAGACAGGTCCTGGGAACCCACCTGTCAGGGAGGAGTAGAAGAGACAGCAGTCTTTACCGTCTGTCTTGTGTGACACTCACAGCTTAAGACAGGTCCTGGGAACCCACCTGTCAGGGAGGAGTAGAAGAGACAGCAGTCTTTACCGTCTGTCTTGTGTGACACTCACAGCTTAAGACAGGTCCTGGCCGGAACCCACCTGTCAGGGAGGAGTAGAAGAGACAGCAGTCTTTACCGTCTGTCTTGTGTGACACTCACAGCTTAAGACAGGTCCTGGGAACCCACCTGTCAGGGAGGAGTAGAAGAGACAGCAGTCTTTACCGTCTGTCTTGTGTGACACTCACCGCTTAAGACAGAAGCCGGGAACCCACCTGTCAGGGAGGAGTAGAAGAGACAGCAGTCTTTACCGTCTGTCTTGTGTGACACTCACAGCTTAAGACAGGTCCTGGGAACCCACCTGTCAGGGAGGAGTAGAAGAGACAGCAGTCTTTACCGTCTGTCTTGTGTGACACTCACAGCTTAAGACAGGTCCTGGGAACCCACCTGCCAGGGAGGAGTAGAAGAGACAGCAGTCTTTACCGTCTGTCTTGTGTGACACTCACAGCTTAAGACAGGTCCTGGCCGGAACCCACCTGTCAGGGAGGAGTAGAAGAGACAGCAGTCTTTACCGTCTGTCTTGTGTGACACTCACCGCTTAAGACAGAAGCCGGGAACCCACCTGTCAGGGAGGAGTAGAAGAGACAGCAGTCTTTACCGTCTGTCTTGTGTGACACTCACAGCTTAAGACAGGTCCTGGGAACCCACCTGTCAGGGAGAAGTAGAAGAGACAGCAGTCTTTACCGTCTGTCTTGTGTGACACTCACAGCTTAAGACAGGTCCTGGGAGCCCACCTGTCAGGGAGGAGTAGAAGAGACAGCAGTCTTTACCGTCTGTCTTGTGTGACACTCACAGCTTAAGACAGGTCCTGGGAACCCACCTGTCAGGGAGGAGTAGAAGAGACAGCAGTCTTTACCGTCTGTCTTGTGTGACACTCACAGCTTAAGACAGGTCCTGGGAACCCACCTGTCAGGGAGGAGTAGAAGAGACAGCAGTCTTTACTGTCTGTCTTGTGTGACACTCACAGCTTAAGACAGGTCCTGGCCGGAACCCACCTGTCAGGGAGGAGTAGAAGAGACAGCAGTCTTTACCGTCTGTCTTGTGTGACACTCACAGCTTAAGACAGGTCCTGGCCGGAACCCACCTGTCAGGGAGGAGTAGAAGAGACAGCAGTCTTTACCGTCTGTCTTGTGTGACACTCACAGCTTAAGACAGGTCCTGGCCGGAACCCACCTGTCAGGGAGGAGTAGAAGAGACAGCAGTCTTTACCGTCTGTCTTGTGTGACACTCACAGCTTAAGACAGGTCCTGGGAACCCACCTGTCAGGGAGGAGTAGAAGAGACAGCAGTCTTTACCGTCTGTCTTGTGTGACACTCACAGCTTAAGACAGGTCCTGGGAACCCACCTGTCAGGGAGGAGTAGAAGAGACAGCAGTCTTTACCGTCTGTCTTGTGTGACACTCACAGCTTAAGACAGGTCCTGGGAACCCACCTGTCAGGGAGGAGTAGAAGAGACAGCAGTCTTTACCGTCTGTCTTGTGTGACACTCACAGCTTAAGACAGGTCCTGGGAACCCACCTGTCAGGGAGGAGTAGAAGAGACAGCAGTCTTTACCGTCTGTCTTGAGTGACACTTACAGCTTAAGACAGGTCCTGGGAACCCACCTGTCAGGGAGGAGTAGAAGAGACAGCAGTCTTTACCGTCTGTCTTGTGTGACACTCACAGCTTAAGACAGGTCCTGGCCGGAACCCACCTGTCAGGGAGGAGTAGAAGAGACAGCAGTCTTTACCGTCTGTCTTGTGTGACACTCACAGCTTAAGACAGGTCCTGGGAACCCACCTGTCAGGGAGGAGTAGAAGAGACAGCAGTCTTTACCGTCTGTCTTGTGTGACACAGCTTAAGACAGGTCCTGGGAACCCACCTGTCAGGGAGGAGTAGAAGAGACAGCAGTCTTTACCGTCTGTCTTGTGTGACACTCACAGCTTAAGACAGTTCCTGGGAACCCACCTGTCAGGGAGGAGTAGAAGAGACAGCAGTCTTTACCGTCTGTCTTGTGTGACACTCACAGCTTAAGACAGGTCCTGGGAACCCACCTGTCAGGGAGGAGTAGAAGAGACAGCAGTCTTTACCGTCTGTCTTGTGTGACACTCACAGCTTAAGACAGGTCCTGGGAACCCACCTGTCAGGGAGGAGTAGAAGAGACAGCAGTCTTTACCGTCTGTCTTGTGTGACACTCACAGCTTAAGACAGGTCCTGGGAACCCACCTGTCAGGGAGGAGTAGAAGAGACAGCAGTCTTTACCGTCTGTCTTGTGTGACACTCACAGCTTAAGACAGGTCCTGGGAACCCACCTGTCAGGGAGGAGTAGAAGAGACAGCAGTCTTTACCGTCTTTCTTGTGTGACACTCACAGCTTAAGACAGGTCCTGGGAACCCACCTGTCAGGGAGGAGTAGAAGAGACAGCAGTCTTTACCGTCTGTCTTGTGTGACACTCACAGCTTAAGACAGGTCCTGGGAACCCACCTGTCAGGGAGGAGTAGAAGAGACAGCAGTCTTTACTGTCTGTCTTGTGTGACACTCACAGCTTAAGACAGGTCCTGGGAACCCACCTGTCAGGGGGGAGTAGAAGAGACAGCAGTCTTTACCGTCTGTCTTGTGTGACACTCACAGCTTAAGACGGGTCCTGGGAACCCACCTGTCAGGGAGGAGTAGAAGAGACAGCAGTCTTTACCGCCTGTCTTGTGTGACACTCACAGCTTAAGACAGGTCCTGGGAACCCACCTGTCAGGGAGGAGTAGAAGAGACAGCAGTCTTTACTGTCTGTCTTGTGTGACACTCACAGCTTAAGACAGGTCCTGGGAACCCACCTGTCAGGGAGGAGTAGAAGAGACAGCAGTCTTTACTGTCTGTCTTGTGTGACACTCACAGCTTAAGACAGGTCCTGGGAACCCACCTGTCAGGGAGGAGTAGAAGAGACAGCAGTCTTTACCGTCTGTCTTGTGTGACACTCACAGCTTAAGACAGGTCCTGGGAACCCACCTGTCAGGGAGGAGTAGAAGAGACAGCAGTCTTTACCGTCTGTCTTGTGTGACACTCACAGCTTAAGACAGGTCCTGGCCGGAACCCACCTGTCAGGGAGGAGTAGAAGAGACAGCAGTCTTTACCGTCTGTCTTGTGTGACACTCACAGCTTAAGACAGGTCCTGGGAACCCACCTGTCAGGGAGGAGTAGAAGAGACAGCAGTCTTTACCGTCTGTCTTGTGTGACACTCACCGCTTAAGACAGAAGCCGGGAACCCACCTGTCAGGGAGGAGTAGAAGAGACAGCAGTCTTTACCGTCTGTCTTGTGTGACACTCACAGCTTAAGACAGGTCCTGGGAACCCACCTGTCAGGGAGGAGTAGAAGAGACAGCAGTCTTTACCGTCTGTCTTGTGTGACACTCACAGCTTAAGACAGGTCCTGGGAACCCACCTGTCAGGGAGGAGTAGAAGAGACAGCAGTCTTTACCGTCTGTCTTGTGTGACACTCACAGCTTAAGACAGGTGCTGGGAACCCACCTGTCAGGGAGGAGTAGAAGAGACAGCAGTCTTTACCGTCTGTCTTGTGTGACACTCACAGCTTAAGACAGGTCCTGGGAACCCACCTGTCAGGGAGGAGTAGAAGAGACAGCAGTCTTTACCGTCTGTCTTGTGTGACACTCACAGCTTAAGACAGGTCCTGGGAACCCACCTGTCAGGGAGGAGTAGAAGAGACAGCAGTCTTTACCGTCTGTCTTGTGTGACACTCACAGCTTAGGACAGGTCCTGGGAACCCACCTGTCAGGGAGGAGTAGAAGAGATAGCAGTCTTTACCGTCTGTCTTGTGTGACACTCACAGCTTAAGACAGGTCCTGGGAACCCACCTGTCAGGGAGGAGTAGAAGAGACAGCAGTCTTTACCGTCTGTCTTGTGTGACACTCACCGCTTAAGACAGAAGCCGGGAACCCACCTGTCAGGGAGGAGTAGAAGAGACAGCAGTCTTTACCGTCTGTCTTGTGTGACACTCACAGCTTAAGACAGGTCCTGGGAACCCACCTGTCAGGGAGGAGTAGAAGAGACAGCAGTCTGTACCGTCTGTCTTGTGTGACACTCACAGCTTAAGACAGGTCCTGGGAACCCACCTGTCAGGGAGGAGTAGAAGAGACAGCAGTCTTTACTGTCTGTCTTGTGTGACACTCACAGCTTAAGACAGGTCCTGGGAACCCACCTGTCAGGGAGGAGTAGAAGAGACAGCAGTCTTTACCGTCTGTCTTGTGTGACACTCACAGCTTAAGACAGGTCCTGGGAACCCACCTGTCAGGGAGGAGTAGAAGAGACAGCAGTCTTTACCGTCTGTCTTGTGTGACACTCACAGCTTAAGACAGGTCCTGGCCGGAACCCACCTGTCAGGGAGGAGTAGAAGAGACAGCAGTCTTTACCGTCTGTCTTGTGTGACACTCACAGCTTAAGACAGGTCCTGGGAACCCACCTGTCAGGGAGGAGTAGAAGAGACAGCAGTCTTTACCGTCTGTCTTGTGTGACACTCACAGCTTAAGACAGGTCCTGGGAACCCACCTGTCAGGGAGGAGTAGAAGAGACAGCAGTCTTTACCGTCTGTCTTGTGTGACACTCACAGCTTAAGACAGGTCCTGGGAACCCACCTGTCAGGGAGGAGTAGAAGAGACAGCAGTCTTTACCGTCTGTCTTGTGTGACACTCACAGCTTAAGACAGGTCCTGGGAACCCACCTGTCAGGGAGGAGTAGAAGAGACAGCAGTCTTTACCGTCTGTCTTGTGTGACACTTACAGCTTAAGACAGGTCCTGGGAACCCACCTGTCAGGGAGGAGTAGAAGAGACAGCAGTCTTTACCGTCTGTCTTGTGTGACACTCACAGCTTAAGACAGGTCCTGGCCGGAACCCACCTGTCAGGGAGGAGTAGAAGAGACAGCAGTCTTTACCGTCTGTCTTGTGTGACACTCACAGCTTAAGACAGGTCCTGGGAACCCACCTGTCAGGGAGGAGTAGAAGAGACAGCAGTCTTTACCGTCTCTCTTGTGTGACACAGCTTAAGACAGGTCCTGGGAACCCACCTGTCAGGGAGGAGTAGAAGAGACAGCAGTCTTTACCGTCTGTCTTGTGTGACACTCACAGCTTAAGACAGGTCCTGGGAACCCACCTGTCAGGGAGGAGTAGAAGAGACAGCAGTCTTTACCGTCTGTCTTGTGTGACACTCACAGCTTAAGACAGGTCCTGGGAACCCACCTGTCAGGGAGGAGTAGAAGAGACAGCAGTCTTTACCGTCTGTCTTGTGTGACACTCACAGCTTAAGACAGGTCCTGGGAACCCACCTGTCAGGGAGGAGTAGAAGAGACAGCAGTCTTTACCGTCTGTCTTGTGTGACACTCACAGCTTAAGACAGGTCCTGGGAACCCACCTGTCAGGGAGGAGTAGAAGAGACAGCAGTCTTTACCGTCTGTCTTGTGTGACACTCACAGCTTAAGACAGGTCCTGGGAACCCACCTGTCAGGGAGGAGTAGAAGAGACAGCAGTCTTTACCGTCTGTCTTGTGTGACACTCACAGCTTAAGACAGGTCCTGGGAACCCACCTGTCAGGGAGGAGTAGAAGAGACAGCAGTCTTTACCGTCTGTCTTGTGTGACACTCACAGCTTAAGACAGGTCCTGGGAACCCACCTGTCAGGGAGGAGTAGAAGAGACAGCAGTCTTTACTGTCTGTCTTGTGTGACACTCACAGCTTAAGACAGGTCCTGGGAACCCACCTGTCAAGGGGGAGTAGAAGAGACAGCAGTCTTTACCGTCTGTCTTGTGTGACACTCACAGCTTAAGACAGGTCCTGGGAACCCACCTGTCAGGGAGGAGTAGAAGAGACAGCAGTCTTTACCGTCTGTCTTGTGTGACACTCACAGCTTAAGACAGGTCCTGGGAACCCACCTGTCAGGGAGGAGTAGAAGAGACAGCAGTCTTTACTGTCTGTCTTGTGTGACACTCACAGCTTAAGACAGGTCCTGGGAACCCACCTGTCAGGGAGGAGTAGAAGAGACAGCAGTTTTTACTGTCTGTCTTGTGTGACACTCACAGCTTAAGACAGGTCCTGGGAACCCACCTGTCAGGGAGGAGTAGAAGAGACAGCAGTCTTTACCGTCTGTCTTGTGTGACACTCACAGCTTAAGACAGGTCCTGGGAACCCACCTGTCAGGGAGGAGTAGAAGAGACAGCAGTCTTTACCGTCTGTCTTGTGTGACACTCACAGCTTAAGACAGGTCCTGGCCGGAACCCACCTGTCAGGGAGGAGTAGAAGAGACAGCAGTCTTTACCGTCTGTCTTGTGTGACACTCACAGCTTAAGACAGGTCCTGGGAACCCACCTGTCAGGGAGGAGTAGAAGAGACAGCAGTCTTTACCGTCTGTCTTGTGTGACACTCACCGCTTAAGACAGAAGCCGGGAACCCACCTGTCAGGGAGGAGTAGAAGAGACAGCAGTCTTTACCGTCTGTCTTGTGTGACACTCACAGCTTAAGACAGGTCCTGGGAACCCACCTGTCAGGGAGGAGTAGAAGAGACAGCAGTCTTTACCGTCTGTCTTGTGTGACACTCACAGCTTAAGACAGGTCCTGGGAACCCACCTGTCAGGGAGGAGTAGAAGAGACAGCAGTCTTTACCGTCTGTCTTGTGTGACACTCACAGCTTAAGACAGGTGCTGGGAACCCACCTGTCAGGGAGGAGTAGAAGAGACAGCAGTCTTTACCGTCTGTCTTGTGTGACACTCACAGCTTAAGACAGGTCCTGGGAACCCACCTGTCAGGGAGGAGTAGAAGAGACAGCAGTCTTTACCGTCTGTCTTGTGTGACACTCACAGCTTAAGACAGGTCCTGGGAACCCACCTGTCAGGGAGGAGTAGAAGAGACAGCAGTCTTTACCGTCTGTCTTGTGTGACACTCACAGCTTAGGACAGGTCCTGGGAACCCACCTGTCAGGGAGGAGTAGAAGAGATAGCAGTCTTTACCGTCTGTCTTGTGTGACACTCACAGCTTAAGACAGGTCCTGGGAACCCACCTGTCAGGGAGGAGTAGAAGAGACAGCAGTCTTTACCGTCTGTCTTGTGTGACACTCACCGCTTAAGACAGAAGCCGGGAACCCACCTGTCAGGGAGGAGTAGAAGAGACAGCAGTCTTTACCGTCTGTCTTGTGTGACACTCACAGCTTAAGACAGGTCCTGGGAACCCACCTGTCAGGGAGGAGTAGAAGAGACAGCAGTCGGTACCGTCTGTCTTGTGTGACACTCACAGCTTAAGACAGGTCCTGGGAACCCACCTGTCAGGGAGGAGTAGAAGAGACAGCAGTCTTTACTGTCTGTCTTGTGTGACACTCACAGCTTAAGACAGGTCCTGGGAACCCACCTGTCAGTGAGGAGTAGAAGAGACAGCAGTCTTTACCGTCTGTCTTGTGTGACACTCACAGCTTAAGACAGGTCCTGGGAAGCCACCTGTCAGGGAGGAGTAGAAGAGACAGCAGTCTTTACCGTCTGTCTTGTGTGACACTCACAGCTTAAGACAGGTCCTGGGAACCCACCTGTCAGGGAGGAGTAGAAGAGACAGCAGTCTTTACCGTCTGTCTTGTGTGACACTCACAGCTTAAGACAGGTCCTGGGAACCCACCTGTCAGGGAGGAGTAGAAGAGACAGCAGTCTTTACCGTCTGTCTTGTGTGACACTCACAGCTTAAGACAGGTCCTTGGAACCCACCTGTCAGGGAGGAGTAGAAGAGACAGCAGTCTTTACCGTCTGTCTTGTGTGACACTCACAGCTTAAGACAGGTCCTGGGAACCCACCTGTCAGGGAGGAGTAGAAGAGACAGCAGTCTTTACCGTCTGTCTTGTGTGACACTCACAGCTTAAGACAGGTCCTGGGAACCCACCTGTCAGGGAGGAGTAGAAGAGACAGCAGTCTTTACCGTCTGTCTTGTGTGACACTCACAGCTTAAGACAGGTCCTGGGAACCCACCTGTCAGGGAGGAGTAGAAGAGACAGCAGTCTTTACCGTCTGTCTTGTGTGACACTCACAGCTTAAGACAGGTCCTGGGAACCCACCTGTCAGGGAGGAGTAGAAGAGACAGCAGTCTTTACCGTCTGTCTTGTGTGACACTCACAGCTTAAGACAGGTCCTGGGAACCCACCTGTCAGGGAGGAGTAGAAGAGACAGCAGTCTTTACCGTCTGTCTTGTGTGACACTCACAGCTTAAGACAGGTCCTGGGAACCCACCTGTCAGGGAGGAGTAGAAGAGACAGCAGTCTTTACTGTCTGTCTTGTGTGACACTCACAGCTTAAGACAGGTCCTGGGAGAAGAGACAGCAGTCTTTACCGTCTGTCTTGTGTGACACTCACAGCTTAAGACAGGTCCTGGGAACCCACCTGTCAGGGAGGAGTAGAAGAGACAGCAGTCTTTACCGTCTGTCTTGTGTGACACTCACAGCTTAAGACAGGTCCTGGGAACCCACCTGTCAGGGAGGAGTAGAAGAGACAGCAGTCTTTACCGTCTGTCTTGTGTGACACTCACAGCTTAAGACAGGTCCTGGCCGGAACCCACCTGTCAGGGAGGAGTAGAAGAGACAGCAGTCTTTACCGTCTGTCTTGTGTGACACTCACAGCTTAAGACAGGTCCTGGGAACCCACCTGTCAGGGAGGAGTAGAAGAGACAGCAGTCTTTACCGTCTGTCTTGTGTGACACTCACCGCTTAAGACAGAAGCCGGGAACCCACCTGTCAGGGAGGAGTAGAAGAGACAGCAGTCTTTACCGTCTGTCTTGTGTGACACTCACAGCTTAAGACAGGTCCTGGGAACCCACCTGTCAGGGAGGAGTAGAAGAGACAGCAGTCTTTACCGTCTGTCTTGTGTGACACTCACAGCTTAAGACAGGTCCTGGGAACCCACCTGTCAGGGAGGAGTAGAAGAGACAGCAGTCTTTACCGTCTGTCTTGTGTGACACTCACAGCTTAAGACAGGTCCTGGGAACCCACCTGTCAGGGAGGAGTAGAAGAGACAGCAGTCTTTACCGTCTGTCTTGTGTGACACTCACAGCTTAAGACAGGTCCTGGGAACCCACCTGTCAGGGAGGAGTAGAAGAGACAGCAGTCTTTACCGTCTGTCTTGTGTGACACTCACAGCTTAAGACAGGTCCTGGCCAGAACCCACCTGTCAGGGAGGAGTAGAAGAGACAGCAGTCTTTACCGTCTGTCTTGTGTGACACTCACCGCTTAAGACAGAAGCCGGGAACCCACCTGTCAGGGAGGAGTAGAAGAGACAGCAGTCTTTACCGTCTGTCTTGTGTGACACTCACAGCTTAAGACAGGTCCTGGGAACCCACCTGTCAGGGAGGAGTAGAAGAGACAGCAGTCTTTACCGTCTGTCTTGTGTGACACTCACAGCTTAAGACAGGTCCTGGGAACCCACCTGTCAGGGAGGAGTAGAAGAGACAGCAGTCTTTACCGTCTGTCTTGTGTGACACTCACAGCTTAAGACAGGTCCTGGGAACCCACCTGTCAGGGAGGAGTAGAAGAGACAGCAGTCTTTACCGTCTGTCTTGTGTGACACTCACAGCTTAAGACAGGTCCTGGGAGCCCACCTGTCAGGGAGGAGTAGAAGAGACAGCAGTCTTTACCGTCTGTCTTGTGTGACACTCACAGCTTAAGACAGGTCCTGGGAACCCACCTGTCAGGGAGGAGTAGAAGAGACAGCAGTCTTTACCGTCTGTCTTGTGTGACACTCACAGCTTAAGACAGGTCCTGGGAACCCACCTGTCAGGGAGGAGTAGAAGAGACAGCAGTCTTTACTGTCTGTCTTGTGTGACACTCACAGCTTAAGACAGGTCCTGGCCGGAACCCACCTGTCAGGGAGGAGTAGAAGAGACAGCAGTCTTTACCGTCTGTCTTTTGTGACACTCACAGCTTAAGACAGGTCCTGGCCGGAACCCACCTGTCAGGGAGGAGTAGAAGAGACAGCAGTCTTTACCGTCTGTCTTGTGTGACACTCACAGCTTAAGACAGGTCCTGGGAACCCACCTGTCAGGGAGGAGTAGAAGAGACAGCAGTCTTTACCGTCTGTCTTGTGTGACACTCACAGCTTAAGACAGGTCCTGGCCGGAACCCACCTGTCAGGGAGGAGTAGAAGAGACAGCAGTCTTTACCGTCTGTCTTGTGTGACACTCACAGCTTAAGACAGGTCCTGGGAACCCACCTGTCAGGGAGGAGTAGAAGAGACAGCAGTCTTTACCGTCTGTCTTGTGTGACACTCACAGCTTAAGACAGGTCCTGGGAACCCACCTGTCAGGGAGGAGTAGAAGAGACAGCAGTCTTTACCGTCTGTCTTGTGTGACACTCACAGCTTAAGACAGGTCCTGGGAACCCACCTGTCAGGGAGGAGTAGAAGAGACAGCAGTCTTTACCGTCTGTCTTGTGTGACACTCACAGCTTAAGACAGGTCCTGGGAACCCACCTGTCAGGGAGGAGTAGAAGAGACAGCAGTCTTTACCGTCTGTCTTGTGTGACACTCACAGCTTAAGACAGGTCCTGGGAACCCACCTGTCAGGGAGGAGTAGAAGAGACAGCAGTCTTTACCGTCTGTCTTGTGTGACACTCACAGCTTAAGACAGGTCCTGGCCGGAACCCACCTGTCAGGGAGGAGTAGAAGAGACAGCAGTCTTTACCGTCTGTCTTGTGTGACACTCACAGCTTAAGACAGGTCCTGGGAACCCACCTGTCAGGGAGGAGTAGAAGAGACAGCAGTCTTTACCGTCTGTCTTGTGTGACACTCACAGCTTAAGACAGGTCCTGGGAACCCACCTGTCAGGGAGGAGTAGAAGAGACAGCAGTCTTTACCGTCTGTCTTGTGTGACACTCACAGCTTAAGACAGGTCCTGGGAACCCACCTGTCAGGGAGGAGTAGAAGAGACAGCAGTCTTTACCGTCTGTCTTGTGTGACACTCACAGCTTAAGACAGGTCCTGGCCGGAACCCACCTGTCAGGGAGGAGTAGAAGAGACAGCAGTCTTTACCGTCTGTCTTGTGTGACACTCACAGCTTAAGACAGGTCCTGGGAACCCACCTGTCAGGGAGGAGTAGAAGAGACAGCAGTCTTTACCGTCTGTCTTGTGTGACACTCACAGCTTAAGACAGGTCCTGGGAACCCACCTGTCAGGGAGGAGTAGAAGAGACAGCAGTCTTTACCGTCTGTCTTGTGTGACACTCACAGCTTAAGACAGGTCCTGGGAACCCACCTGTCAGGGAGGAGTAGAAGAGACAGCAGTCTTTACCGTCTGTCTTGTGTGACACTTACAGCTTAAGACAGGTCCTGGGAACCCACCTGTCAGGGAGGAGTAGAAGAGACAGCAGTCTTTACCGTCTGTCTTGTGTGACACTCACAGCTTAAGACAGGTCCTGGCCGGAACCCACCTGTCAGGGAGGAGTAGAAGAGACAGCAGTCTTTACCGTCTGTCTTGTGTGACACTCACAGCTTAAGAGAGGTCCTGGGAACCCACCTGTCAGGGAGGAGTAGAAGAGACAGCAGTCTTTACCGTCTGTCTTGTGTGACACTCACCGCTTAAGACAGAAGCCGGGAACCCACCTGTCAGGGAGGAGTAGAAGAGACAGCAGTCTTTACCGTCTGTCTTGTGTGACACTCACAGCTTAAGACAGGTCCTGGGAACCCACCTGTCAGGGAGGAGTAGAAGAGACAGCAGTCTTTACCGTCTGTCTTGTGTGACACTCACAGCTTAAGACAGGTCCTGGGAACCCACCTGTCAGGGAGGAGTAGAAGAGACAGCAGTCTTTACCGTCTGTCTTGTGTGACACTCACAGCTTAAGACAGGTCCTGGGAACCCACCTATCAGGGAGGAGTAGAAGAGACAGCAGTCTTTACCGTCTGTCTTGTGTGACACTCACAGCTTAAGACAGGTCCTGGGAACCCACCTGTCAGGGAGGAGTAGAAGAGACAGCAGTCTTTACCGTCTGTCTTGTGTGACACTCACAGCTTAAGACAGGTCCTGGGAACCCACCTGTCAGGGAGGAGTAGAAGAGACAGCAGTCTTTACCGTCTGTCTTGTGTGACACTCACAGCTTAAGACAGGTCCTGGGAACCCACCTGTCAGGGAGGAGTAGAAGAGACAGCAGTCTTTACCGTCTGTCTTGTGTGACACAGCTTAAGACAGGTCCTGGGAACCCACCTGTCAGGGAGGAGTAGAAGAGAAACCAGTCTTTACCGTCTGTCTTGTGTGACACTCACAGCTTAAGACAGGTTCTGGGAACCCACCTGTCAGGGAGGAGTAGAAGAGACAGCAGTCTTTACTGTCTGTCTTGTGTGACACTCACCGCTTAAGACAGAAGCCGGGAACCCACCTGTCAGGGAGGAGTAGAAGAGACAGCAGTCTTTACCGTCTGTCTTGTGTGACACTCACAGCTTAAGACAGGTCCTGGGAACCCACCTGTCAGGGAGGAGTAGAAGAGACAGCAGTCTTTACCGTCTGTCTTGTGTGACACTCACAGCTTAAGACAGGTCCTGGGAACCCACCTGTCAGGGAGGAGTAGAAGAGACAGCAGTCTTTACCGTCTGTCTTGTGTGACACTCACAGCTTAAGACAGGTCCTGGGAACCCACCTATCAGGGAGGAGTAGAAGAGACAGCAGTCTTTACCGTCTGTCTTGTGTGACACTCACAGCTTAAGACAGGTCCTGGGAACCCACCTGTCAGGGAGGAGTAGAAGAGACAGCAGTCTTTACCGTCTGTCTTGTGTGACACTCACAGCTTAAGACAGGTCCTGGGAACCCACCTGTCAGGGAGGAGTAGAAGAGACAGCAGTCTTTACCGTCTGTCTTGTGTGACACTCACAGCTTAAGACAGGTCCTGGGAACCCACCTGTCAGGGAGGAGTAGAAGAGACAGCAGTCTTTACCGTCTGTCTTGTGTGACACAGCTTAAGACAGGTCCTGGGAACCCACCTGTCAGGGAGGAGTAGAAGAGAAACCAGTCTTTACCGTCTGTCTTGTGTGACACTCACAGCTTAAGACAGGTCCTGGGAACCCACCTGTCAGGGAGGAGTAGAAGAGACAGCAGTCTTTACTGTCTGTCTTGTGTGACACTCACAGCTTAAAACAGAAGCCGGGAACCCACCTGGCAGGGAGGAGTAGAAGAGACAGCAGTCTTTACCGTCTGTCTTGTGTGACACTCACAGCTTAAGACAGGTCCTGGGTACCCACCTGTCAGGGAGGAGTAGAAGAGACAGCAGTCTTTACCGTCTGTCTTGTGTGACACTCACAGCTTAAGACAGGTCCTGGGAACCCACCTGTCAGGGAGGAGTAGAAGAGACAGCAGTCTTTACTGTCTGTCTTGTGTGACACTCACAGCTTAAGACAGGTCCTGGCCGGAACCCACCTGTCAGGGAGGAGTAGAAGAGACAGCAGTCTTTACCGTCAGTCTTGTGTGACACTCACAGCTTAAGACAGGTCCTGGCCGGAACCCACCTGTCAGGGAGGAGTAGAAGAGACAGCAGTCTTTACCGTCTGTCTTGTGTGACACTCACAGCTTAAGACAGGTCCTGGGAACCCACCTGTCAGGGAGGAGTAGAAGAGACAGCAGTCTTTACCGTCTGTCTTGTGTGACACTCACCGCTTAAGACAGAAGCCGGGAACCCACCTGTCAGGGAGGAGTAGAAGAGACAGCAGTCTTTACCGTCTGTCTTGTGTGACACTCACAGCTTAAGACAGGTCCTGGGAATCCACCTGTCAGGGAGGAGTAGAAGAGACAGCAGTCTTTACCGTCTGTCTTGTGTGACACTCACAGCTTAAGACAGGTCCTGGGAACCCACCTGTCAGGGAGGAGTAGAAGAGACAGCAGTCTTTACTGTCTGTCTTGTGTGACACTCACAGCTTAAGACAGGTCCTGGGAACCCACCTGTCAGGGAGGAGTAGAAGAGACAGCAGTCTTTACCGTCTGTCTTGTGTGACACTCACAGCTTAAGACGGGTCCTGGGAACCCACCTGTCAGGGAGGAGTAGAAGAGACAGCAGTCTTTACCGTCTGTCTTGTGTGACACTCACAGCTTAAGACAGGTCCTGGGAACCCACCTGTCAGGGAGGAGTAGAAGAGACAGCTGTCTTTACCGTCTGTCTTGTGTGACACTCACAGCTTAAGACAGGTCCTGGGAACCCACCTGTCAGGGAGGAGTAGAAGAGACAGCAGTCTTTACCGTCTGTCTTGTGTGACACTCACAGCTTAAGACAGGTCCTGGGAACCCACCTGTCAGGGAGGAGTAGAAGAGACAGCAGTCTTTACCGTCTGTCTTGTGTGACACTCACAGCTTAAGACGGGTCCTGGGAACCCACCTGTCAGGGAGGAGTAGAAGAGACAGCTGTCTTTACCGTCTGTCTTGTGTGACACTCACAGCTTAAGACAGGTCCTGGGAACCCACCTGTCAGGGAGGAGTAGAAGAGACAGCAGTCTTTACCGTCTGTCTTGTGTGACACTCACAGCTTAAGACAGGTCCTGGGAACCCACCTGTCAGGGAGGAGTAGAAGAGACAGCAGTCTTTACCGTCTGTCTTGTGTGACACTCACAGCTTAAGACAGGTCCTGGGAACCCACCTGTCAGGGAGGAGTAGAAGAGACAGCAGTCTTTACTGTCTATCCTGTGAGCTGTAGGATAGCTTCAGAGAGACACCTACAGTGCAGCTGTCACAGGAGTGGAAGAGACAGCATGAGATAGGGTGGTGGGGAGTGCCTGGTGGTGGACTAAGGAGGCACGAGGTGGACTCCAGAGTAGACATCCTTGGGATTCATGAGATAAAGGGGCACGGAGCTCTGGGGGTGGATGAAAGAGGCACGAGGTGGACTCTGGAGTAGACATCCCTCCTCGGGATTCATGAGATAAAGAGGCAGAGAGTGCCTGGTGGTGGATGAAAGGAGCATGAGGTGGACTCAAGCCTATGCAGCCTTGGTGTCGGCGTGCTGACGTCATAGCGCTTGCCCGGTGTTCTGAGCATACACCTGGGTCCTGGCGCTTATCATTGAACAAATCAAGCATGGACTCGCCCACGCGCCTTCTGCTGGGAGTCCTTAGTCCAATGTCCTCGCCAGGTCTGACAGGCCTCGAACTGCTCAGCTCGGGGGTTCAAGCCTGGCCATGCCGAATATGTGTGAAAAAAGATGGACATCTACACTTTAAATAAATGTGACCAATAACAGGGAAACCATTAACATACCAACCACCCCTGACTCTCCCACTAGGCACTTTCCGACACTCACCGCCAATTCTAAACGTGTCGAAAGCTGTGTCCAGTAATAACATCACCCCGTCCGCACTGCTCCAGAAGAAAGCTTCACTCACGGACACTGATTACAACTTTATGAGTCCCCGAAATAGCACGTTATTAGGAAACTAATATCTTCTTAAATACACTGTTGGAAGAATAATTAAGTCATGTTCCATTAACAAAGGCTAAGATTGTTTTATATCATCCACCGGCCCTTGAGCAGCCTGGCCACGAGACAGGAACCTAACACTGGAAACACAGCTCCAGACACTGAAACAGCAAGTCACACAGCTCCAGACACTGAAACAGCAAGCCACACAGCTCCAGACACTGAAACAGCAAGCCACACAGCTCCAGACACTGAAACAGAATGTCACACAGCTCCAGACACTGAAACAGCATGTCACACAGCTCCAGACACTGAAACAGAATGTCACACAGCTCCAGACACTGAAACAGCATGTCACACAGCTCCAGACACTGAAACAGCATGTCACACAGATCCAGAAACTGAAACAGCAAGTCACACAGCTCCAGACACTGAAACAGCAAGCCACACAGCTCCAGACACTGAAACAGCAAGCCACACAGCTCCAGACACTGAAACAGAATGTCACACAGCTCCAGACACTGAAACAGCAAGTCACACAGCTCCAGACACTGAAACAGCATGTCACACAGCTCCAGACACTGAAACAGCATGTCACACAGCTCCAGACACTGAAACAGCATGTCACACAGCTCCAGACACTGAAACAGAATGTCACACAGCTCCAGACACTGAAACAGCAAGTCACACAGCTCCAGACACTGAAACAGCATGTCACACAGCTCCAGACACTGAAACAGCAAGCCACACAGCTCCAGACACTGAAACAGCAAGTCACACTGAAACAGCATGTCACACAGCTCCAGACACTGAAACAGAATGTCACACAGCTCCAGACACTGAAACAGCAAGCCACACAGCTCCAGATACTGAAACAGCATGTCACACAGCTCCAGACACTGAAACAGCAAACCACACAGCTTACTGCCCAGACTGTGAAGTAACACAGAATGGCAAGCCCACTGCATTAGTAAGTGCTTCTTTCACATGGCAACTCTGCCTCGTTTTCATTTAATAATGACACAGTGATAGTTCAGGAAGGGCCTGGCCTGGCAGTTCGGACTGGACAGTTCCCATTGGAGCAGGATCAAGACTGATTCGCATAGAGCTGGGTTCAAACTGAACAAGCATTGGCATAGCCAATAGGTCTAACCTTTGGGACCTTATAAGTGTTTAGCCACGCAACACTTGATGTTGTTGCACCAAGGATATTGTACTGGATAACTAAACATTTATAAGGTCCCAAAGGGGAGACCTATTGGCTATGCAATGCTTGTTTTTTTAAAGGACAAGCAGTGCTATCAGGCTCCAGCTGCCACTTAATCCTCCACATTCCACGTAAACGCTGCAGCCATCTTTGAGCGAGGTAGAGAGAGAGAGGTAGAGCGCGAGAGGTAGAGAGAGAGAGAGAGGTAGCGAGAGAGGTGGAGAGGTAGAGAGATGTAGAGAGGTAGAGAGAGGTAGATAAGTAGAGAGAGGTAGAGAGAGAGGTAGAGAGGTAGAGGGAGAGGTAGAGGTAGAGAGGTAGAGAGAGAGAGAGGTATAGAGGTACAGAGAGAGGTAGAGAAAGGTAGAGAGAGAGGTAGAGAGGTAGAGAGAGGTAAAGAGAGAGAGGTAGAGAGGCAGAGAGAGGTAGAGAGAGAGAGGTAGAGAGAGAGAGATAGAGAGGTAGAGAGAGAGGTAGAGAGGTAGAGAGAGAGGTAGAGAGCGAGGTAGAGAGGTATCAGGTAGAGAGAGAGAGGTAGAGAGAGAGAGGCAGAGAGAGAGGTAATGAGGTAGAGAGAAAGAGGTAGAGAGAGGTAGAGAGAGAGGTAGAGAGGTAGAGAGAGAGAGGTAGATAGAGAGAGGTAGAGAGAGAGAGGTAGAGAGATAGAGGTAGAGAGGTAGAGGGAGAGAGGTAGATAGAGAGAAAGAGGTAGAGAGAGAGAGGTAGAGAGAGAGGTAGAGAGAGAGGTAGAGAGAGAGGTAGAGAGGTAGAGAGAGGTATAGAGAGAGAGGCAGAGAGGCAGAGAGAGGTAGAGAGAGAGAGGTAGAGAGAGAGAGGTAGAGAGGTAGAGAGAGGTAGAGAGAGAGGTAGAGAGAGAGGTAGAGAGCGAGGTAGAGAGGTATCAGGTAGAGAGAGAGAGAGGTAGAGAGAGAGAGGCAGAGAGAGGTAAAGAGGTAGAGAGAGAGGTAGAGAGAAAGAGGTAGAGAGAGGTAGAGAGAGAGGTAGAGAGGTAGAGAGAGAGAGGTAGATAGAGAGAGAGAGGTAGAGAGAGGTAGAGAGGTAGAGGGAGAGAGGTAGATAGAGAGAGAGGTAGAGAGAGGTAGAGAGGTAGAGGGAGAGAGGTAGATAGAGAGAGAGGTAGAGAGCGAGAGGTAGAGAGAGAGAGGTAGAGAGAGAGGTAGCGAGAGAGAGGCAGAGAGAGGTAGAGAGAGGTAGAGAGAGGTAGAGAGGGATAGAGAGGTATAGAGAGGGGTAGAGAGAGAAAGGTAGAGAGAGAGAGGTAGAGAGAGAGAGAGGTAGAGAGAGAGGTAGAGAGAGAGAGGTAGATTTAGAGAGAGAGAGGTAGAGAGGTAGAGAGAGAGAGGTAGAGAGGTAGAGAGAGGTAGAGAGGTAGAGAGAGGTAGAGAGAGGTAGAGAGAGGTGGAGAGGGATAGAGAGGTAGAGAGAGAGGTACAGACAGAAAGGTAGAGAGAGAGAGGTAGACAGAGAGATAGAGAGAGAGAGAGGTAGAGAGAGAGGTAGAGAGAAGTAGAGAGGTGGAGAGAGGTAGAGAGGTAGAGCGGTGTAGAGAGGTAGAGGTAGAGCGGTAGAGAGAGGTAGAGAGGCAGAGAGAGGTAGAGAGAAAGGTAGAAAGGTAAAGAGAGGTAAAGAGGTAGAAAGGTAGAGGTAGAGAGGTAGAAAGAGAGATGTAGAGAGAGAGGTAGAGAGAGAGGTAGAGAGAGAGGTAAAGAGGTAGAGAGAGAGAGGTAGAGAGAGAGGTAGAGTGGTAGAGAGAGAGAGAGGTAGAGAGAGGTAGAGGTAGAGAGGAAGAGGTAGCGAGGTAGAGAGATGTAGAGAGAGAGAGAGGTAGAGAGGTAGAGAGAGAGAGGTAGAGAGGTAGAGAGAGGTGGAGAGGTAAAGTGAGGAAGAGAGAGGTATATAGAGGTAGAGAGGGGTAGAGAGGTAGAGATAGAGGTAGAGAGAGAGCGGTAGAGAGAGCAGTAGAGAGAGAGGTAGAGAGAGAGAGAGAGGTAGAGGTAGAGAGGTAGAGAGAAGTAGAGAGGTGGAGCGAGATAGAGAGGTGTAGAGAGGTAGAGAGGTAGATAGAGGTAGAGAGGGAGAGAGAGAGAGAGAGGTAGAGAGAAAGGTAGAAAGGTAGAGAGGTAGAGAGGTAGAGAGAGGTAGAGAAGTAGAGGTAGAGAGGTAGAGAGATAGAGGTAGATAGGTAAAGGTAGAGAGAGAGAGAGAGGTAGAGAGAGAGCGAGAGAAAGAGGTAGAGAGAGAGGTAGAGCAGTGGAGAGGTAGAGAGCGGAAGAGAGGTAGAGAGCGGAAGAGAGGTAGAGAGAGAGAGGTAAAGAGAGAGAGGTAGAGAGAGGTAGAGAGGTAGAGGGAGAGGTAGAGCAGTTCATCAAAATGCTCAGGTGCCAGGATCAGTTTTTAGCTGCAGGTTCATGTTTAATACTTTATTGGGCGATTAATTAAAACACATACCATATACTCAGTAATGCAGGGAAGCTGCCCCTTTTTTATGTAAACAAGGAGGCACTGCACGCTCCTGCAGGCAAAACGCTGTGGGATGCGAGGAATGCAGCTGAGGGGGAGAGGTGGGGGGGAGTGCGGCGAGAGCACATAAAGCGTTTCACTTGCGGGAGTGAGCAGGGGCACCATCTGATTGCAAGTTAATTACAAACAGATGGTTTCAAAACTCGCTCCCGCAAGGGAGTTGCCAAACGTGCACGCGTTGCCATTGAAAGCAATGCAAAGCGTGCATGTTTTTGGCCCAAAAAGTGAATCGATTACTAGAGGTCTCCTCCCATGAAGCGCATGCGCGCTGCGTAGGTGAGACCTAAAAAGCAGTGATTAGACAATATTTATTGAGTGCCGTTGTTGCGTGCCAACAAATTTGGATTGGTAGCCGACACCACATCCCCTGAGGTGGCCTTGGACTGGGCTGCTTCGCTACCGTGAGAGAGTCCGGCCCTGCAAGGGGGTGCTTGGTTCCCAGTAAAAAGTTGGGGGTAACTTCTTACTGAGAAGGACTCATCTCCTTCACGGCTAATACCTAATTTTCTTACATATATGTATACAAACACACAAAGTGAGCTGCAGACACTGACTCACTCCATCACATCTCGCTTGAAGGGACCGGTCTGACAGCTGTCTTGTGTGCATTTATTATGGTCCAAATGCATCTTAAATATTATGGATGTTTTATGTCCGCAGGGCGCAGAGGAAGCCACGTCTTTCTCGCGTATCTTCTCTTCAACCATTGCTGACCCTTCCAGATCTACTCAGACGCTGCACATGTGTGTTGCACATTACTCTAGCCTATCCGCACCCCCTGTGAACACCACGGCAAATGTTTCATTGCGTTGTAGAATGAGTCTAGTGCGCCATATGTCTGCAGAGGGCACAAATAGTTCTGAGTAACTTCCAGTCTTGGATGGCCTCTCCGGAGTGGTTGTCTCCAACACTGGGGGCTTCTAGGGACCGATCACAAAGGTAGCCAGACCAAACGTCTAACTTTACTACTTTTCGGTATACACAAAGGTAAGTTACTGCTAGTAAAGTTAGTCTTTTGGTCTAAGTTTACCTCTGTGAATACTAAAATGTAGTAAAGTTAGGGCTCGATTCACAAAGGTAAACTTGGACCAAAAGTCTAAGTTTAGACCTAAAATCTAATGTTACTAATACTTAAGTTAGAAGTTTGGTCTAAGTTTAGATCAAAAGCCTATCTCTACTAATAGTAAGGTTAGACTTTAGATCTACAATTAGGGCCTCATTTACGAGGCCCAGCTGCACCTTTGCAGCACCGGAACATCCGTTTCTTGATGCTCTGGTGGTGCAATGGGCCGCAGCATATTTACAAGGCCACCCAAAGCCACTTTTCACACGTGAAAGGGGCGTTCTCTGGGTGTTCCCACGCGACGCCCTTAGAATCTGAAGCATTCCCAGATTTAGGAGGAATCGTACTCTGGTGGCGCAATGGGCCGCAGCATATTTACAAGGCCACCAGAAGCCACTTTTCACACGTGAAAGGGGCGTTCTCTGGGTGTTCCCACGCGACGCCCTTAGAATCTGAAGCATTCCCAGATTTAGGAGGAATCGTACTCTGGTGGCGCAATGGGCCGCAGCATATTTACAAGGCCACCCAAAGCCACTTTTCACACGTGAAAGGGGCGTTCTCTGGGTGTTCCCATGCGACACCCTTGGAATCTGAAGCTTTCCCAGATTTAGGAGGAATCGTACTCTGGTGGCGCAATGGGCCGCAGCATATTTACAAGGCCACCCGAAGCCACTTTTCACGCGTGAAGGGGGCGTTCTCTGGGTGTTCCCACGCGACGCCCTTGGAATCTGAAGCATTCCCAGATTTAGGAGGAATCGTACTCTGGTGGCGCAATGGGCCGCAGCATATTTACAAGGCCACCCGAAGCCACTTTTCACGCGTGAAGGGGGCGTTCTGTGGGTGTTCTCACGCGATGCCCTTGGATTCTGAAGCATTCCCAGATTTAGGAGGAATCGTATTCTCTGCGGCCTGTGAAGCAAGAGGAGAGGGGCCGCGAGGTATAGACCATGGACAGGCCTGGCCAGGAGAGCGCCTCCAAGCCCGTGCTGGTGTGAGGAGACGCTAGGGAAGGGAGACTTTGACGGAAGCGACCACAGCCAGATCCCTGACTTGTACCAGGGCTTGGTGAGCGGACATTGTTCTTGTGGGTGGGCAGGTGGTGGAGGGGTGAATGTTGGCCCGTTTCCCTCCTCGGACCATCTCCATTTTTACGCGTTCAGCTTGAGGTGGTCGTCAGCCGTTTGGAGGGCTCCCAGCAGGAGGTCCTGAATCCTGTGGGTCTCTCTGGGCCCCTCCTGGTCGCTCTCTCCCTCCTGGTGAGAAAGTCCTGCCTCGGCTCCCACCGCGGCCTTTCTCCCGGATTTCCCATCCTAAAAGAGGCATAAATTACGCATCTGCCTGGAAGGAAAATACTTGCCTGCATTCCTCCAGTCTGAGGCTGCGCTCGGGCCGCCATCACACATTGAACGCTCATCTTCACTGGACGGTATAGGGACGAGTCAGATCTAAGATGCCCTTCTGGACCATTCCATCTCTATCCGCCGTCGGCCAACTAAACTGCCCTCACTCCTGCACTGAGGCAGGCATGTAGGGCTGACACCTGCACAGTTTTATTGAACTGCTCTGTACCTTGCCTTTTCCTCTGAAGAGCTCAGAAGCGGCCCCCTACAAGCCTACCGAAAACAACAAAGTGCACGAGTGACGCAATACAGCCGGATCCTCGACGCCACGTGCGCAGCTGAAGTCTACATTCACGTGGGAGTGCATCTGCTCCCAGGAGCTGAAGGGGCGTGGCAGGGATGCGAGGCCCTGCAAACTGTTATCACACCCACACAGTGTTGTGTTTCTTGGTATTCACAACCCTTTGCACAGACCAGTCTCACCCTTGAGATGGGTAACTACTTCTTACATGCAAGGTACACGTCTGTGTGCAAGGTGAAAACAAAGAGAGAAGTCCCCAGAATAGGTGGGAGTTTGGGGTGTTGGGTTCCTAAATCGGGAACAATATTTTTACCTATGAAACAAAAGATTTTGAAGTACAATTTACTTCCACACTAAGGCATTGCACGTGCAGAAATGCTTTACCAATGACGTAAATTGTAGTGATTCACTAAGGAACCCTAGGAGTATGTCTGTGACAGCTGTCCAGGCAGACTCCTGGGTGAATTGTCAGAAAGCTCAAAACTCAAAACGTACTACAAGAGTGGGAGGAATTGCATAGGAATCCCAGAGGATCGCTCGTCCATCTTTGTCTGTGATTTACACCCTATGTGCAAATCCTCACCCTCTTCTCGCGCTTCTGTCTTCTTCCACAAGAGTATGATTTATGTTCTCCTCAGGACCCCTGCTTTTTGCAAACCTCTCCTAAGTGTGTCCTCTAGACCTGCAGTCCACTACCAAAGATGTCCATCATTTTGGTTTTGTGGTCGCATGGGATGTTCATGTCGTCGTATGTTGCTGTCTTGGCATGTAGTTAGGAGAGTTTGCATAGTTGACATTCATCTGTTAATGTGAATGAGCTAACAGTGGTCAAGTGTACAAGTGATGAGGCCTGGTCTTAGCTCTCGCGAGCCCAGCGTCAACTTCTTCCTGGTGGTCTATGAGTATTACTATGTACAAGTGACGAGCACTGGTCTTAGCTCTCGCGAGCCCACTTTCAAGCTTCTCCACAGTGGTCTAGGAGTATTACTATGTACAAGTGATGAGGAGTGGTCTTAGCTCTCGCGAGCCCACTGTCCGCTTCTCCACAGTGGTCTATGAGTATTACTATGTACAAGTGACGAGCACTGGTCTTAGCTCTCGCGAGCCCACTGTCAGCTTCTCCACAGTGGTCTATGAGTATTACTATGTACAAGTGACGAGCACTGGTCTTAGCTCTCGCGAGCCCACTGTCCGCTTCTCCACAGTGGTCTATGAGTATTACTATGTACAAGTGATGAGGAGTGGTCTTAGCTCTCGCGAGCCCACCGTCCGCTTCTCCACAGTGGTCTATGAGTATTACTATGTACTAGTGACGAGCACTGGTCTTAGCTCTCGCGAGCCCACTGTCAGCTTCTTCCTGGTGGTCTATGAATATTACTATGTACAAGTGATGAGGCCTGGTCTTAGCTCTCGCGAGCCCAGCGTCAACTTCTTCCTGGTGGTCTATGAGTATTACTATGTACAAGTGACAAGCACTGGTCTTAGCTCTCGCGAGCTCACTGTCAGCTTCTCCACAGTGGTCTATGAGTATTACTATGTACAAGTGACGAGCACTGGTCTTAGCTCTCGCGAGCCCACTGTCAGCTTCTCCACAGTGGTCTATGAGTATTACTATGTACAAGTGACGAGCACTGGTCTTAGCTCTCGCGAGCCCACTGTCAGCTTCTCCACAGTGGTCTAGGAGTATTACTATGTACAAGTGATGAGGAGTGGTCTTAGCTCTCGCGAGCCCACTGTCAGCTTCTCCACAGTGGTCTATGAGTATTACTATGTACAAGTGACGAGCACTGGTCTTAGCTCTCGCGAGCCCACTGTCAGCTTCTCCACAGTGGTCTATGAGTATTACTATGTACAAGTGACGAGCACTGGTCTTAGCTCTCGCGAGCCCACTGTCAGCTTCTCCACAGTGGTCTAGGAGTATTACTATGTACAAGTGACGAGCACTGGTCTTAGCTCTCGCGAGCCCACTGTCAGCTTCTCCACAGTGGTCTAGGAGTATTACTATGTACAAGTGATGAGGAGTGGTCTTAGCTCTCGCGAGCCCACTGTCCGCTTCTCCACAGTGGTCTAGGAGTATTACTATGTACAAGTGATGAGGCCTGGTCTTAGCTCTCGCGAGCCCAGCGTCAACTTCTTTCTGGTGGTCTATGAGTATTACTATGTACAAGTGACGAGCACTGGTCTTAGCTCTCGCGAGCCCACTGTCAGCTTCTCCACAGTGGTCTATGAGTATTACTATGTACAAGTGACAAGCACTGGTCTTAGCTCTCGCGAGCCCACTGTCAGCTTCTCCACAGTGGTCTATGAGTATTACTATGTACAAGTGACGAGCACTGGTCTTAGCTCTCGCGAGCCCACTGTCAGCTTCTCCACAGTGGTCTATGAGTATTACTATGTACAAGTGACGAGCACTGGTCTTAGCTCTCGCGAGCCCACTGTCAGCTTCTCCACAGTGGTCTAGGAGTATTACTATGTACAAGTGATGAGGCCTGGTCTTAGCTCTCGCGAGCCCAGCGTCAACTTCTTCCTGGTGGTCTATGAGTATTACTATGTACAAGTGACGAGCACTGGTCTTAGCTCTCGCGAGCCCACTGTCAGCTTCTCCACAGTGGTCTATGAGTATTACTATGTACAAGTGACGAGCACTGGTCTTAGCTCTCGCGAGCCCACTGTCAGCTTCTCCACAGTGGTCTATGAGTATTACTATGTACAAGTGACGAGCACTGGTCTTAGCTCTCGCGAGCCCACTGTCAGCTTCTCCACAGTGGTCTAGGAGTATTACTATGTACAAGTGATGAGGAGTGGTCTTAGCTCTCGCGAGCCCACTGTCAGCTTCTCCACAGTGGTCTATGAGTATTACTATGTACAAGTGACGAGCACTGGTCTTAGCTCTCGCGAGCCCACTGTCAGCTTCTCCACAGTGTTCTAGGAGTATTTCTATGTACAAGTGACGAGCACTGGTCTTAGCTCTCAGGAGCCCACTGTCAGCTTCTCCACAGTGGTCTACGAGTATTACTATGTACAAGTGATGAGGAGTGGTCTTAGCTCTCGCGAGCCCACTGTCTGCTTCTCCACAGTGGTCTATGAGTATTACTATGTACAAGTGACGAGCACTGGTCTTAGCTCTCGCGAGCCCACTTTCAGCTTCTCCACAGTGGTCTAGGAGTATTACTATGTACAAGTGATGAGGAGTGGTCTTAGCTCTCGCGAGCCCACTGTCAGCTTCTCCACAGTGGTCTATGAGTATTACTATGTACAAGTGATGAGCACTGGTCTTAGCTCTCGCGAGCCCACTGTCAGCTTCTCCACAGTGGTCTAGGAGTATTACTATGTACAAGTGACGAGCACTGGTCTTAGCTCTCAGGAGCCCACTGTCCGCTTCTCCACAGTGGTCTATGAGTATTACTATGTACAAGTGATGAGGAGTGGTCTTAGCTCTCGCGAGCCCACTGTCCGCTTCTCCACAGTGGTCTATGAGTATTACTATGTACAAGTGATGAGCACTGGTCTTAGCTCTCGCGAGCCCACTGTCAGCTTCTCCACAGTGGTCTATGAGTATTACTATATACAAGTGATGAGGAGTGGTCTTAGCTCTCGCAAGCCCACTGTCCGCTTCTCCACAGTGGTCTATGAGTATTACTATGTACAAGTGATGAGGAGTGGTCTTAGCTCTTGCGAGCCCACTGTCCGCTTCTCCACAGTGGTCTATGAGTATTACTATGTACAAGTGATGAGCACTGGTCTTAGCTCTCGCGAGCCCACTGTCAGCTTCTCCACAGTGGTCTATGAGTATTACTATGTACAAGTGATGAGGAGTGGTCTTAGCTCTTGCGAGCCCACTGTCAGCTTCTCCACAGTGGTCTATGAGTATTACTATGTACAAGTGACGAGCACTGGTCTTAGCTCTCGCGAGCCCACTGTCCGCTTCTCCACAGTGGTCTATGAGTATTACTATGTACAAGTGATGAGCACTGGTCTTGGCTCTCAGGAGCCCACTGTCAGCTTCTCCACAGAGGTCTAGGAGTATTACTATGTACAAGTGACGAGCACTGGTCTTAGCTCTCGCGAGCCCACTGTCTGCTTCTCCACAGTGGTCTATGAGTATTACTATGTACAAGTGACGAGCACTGGTCTTAGCTCTCAGGAGCCCACTGTCAGCTTTTCCACAGTGGTCTAGAAGTATTACCATGTACAAGTGATGAGCACTGGTCTTAGCTCTCGCGAGCCCACTGTCCGCTTCTCCACAGTGGTCTATGAGTATTACTATGTACAAGTGACGAGCACTGGTCTTAGCTCTCGCGAGCCCACTGTCCGCTTCTCCACAGTGGTCTATGAGTATTGCTATGTACAAGTGACGAGCACTGGTCTTAGCTCTCGCGAGCCCACTGTCAGCTTCTCCACAGTGGTCTATGAGTATTGCTATGTACAAGTGACGAGCACTGGTCTTAGCTCTCGCGAGCCCACTGTCAGCTTCTCCACAGTGGTCTATGAGTATTGCTACTTTCAAGTGATGATTGTTGGTCTTACCTCTCAGGAGCCCACTGGCAGCTTCTTCCCGGTGGTCACTGAGTATTGTTACGTACAAGTGATGGGTGTTGGTTTTAGCTCTTGTGAACCTACTGCCAGCTTCTCCCGGTGGTCAATATGTATTGCTACGTTCAAGTGATAAGTGTTGGTTTTAGCTCTCGCGAGCCCACCATCAGCTTCTCCCCTGTGGTCTATGAGTATTTCTACGCACATGCAATGAGTGTTGGTCTTAGCTCTAGTGAGCCTATTGTCTGCCGCTTTCCAGCCGTCTTTGAGTATTTCTACGTACAAGTAATGAACTTTGGTCTTAGCTCTGAGCCCATCGGATGCTTCTCGCGGGTGCTCTTTGAGCACTGCTACATGCAAAGGATGAGAATTGCTCTTAGCTCTCGCCGGCCCATTGGTGGCTCTCACTGCTTGGTACACTTTGCCACACCCTCCTTAGCAAGTGGCTTTTAAGCCTGTTCTCTGTGATGGACGGTCAGCAGCCGAGGTGTGAGTGAAGAACAACTGAGAGACATCTGAAGGGAAGACGTGGGCTTTAATCATTTATTTCGTCTTCTATTGATTCTCAGTAATGTTGGCGCTGTAACCACAGGCAGAAAACACCACAGGGGTCAGGGGGTCATAGGAGACACTTCCTGGTGCAGCCCAGCAGTGCAGTTTACAGATATGGGGTCGGGGTACACGTGAGAGTGCTGAAGAGCAAGGTTTACCTTCGTTCAATTAAAGAAAAGGGCTTGTAATCAATAAGATTCGAAAGACGTATTAAAGGTAATAAAATAATAATAGCCAGAGAGTTTGGGGTCAGACCGCAGAACTGGAGAGCAGATACTAGGAAGATCATAAGCCATAAGTACAGTACTGGAAGCGCTGACCAAGCAAGAAGTAGACGCCGCTCTCTTTCTCCCTGCGGGCGCCGCCATCTTGGATCCTACCAGCCATGCTGGAGGGAACCGGAAAAAAGAGCTAACATGGCCGCCTTTCTCTGATCGAACACGTGCCTGTCAGAGCCCTGCAGCTGTCACTGGCCCTGTGTGCCATTCAGACACACCTGGCTTTTCAGCCTATGGCGCACCGGCCAGAGTTACTGAGATCTGTGCAGTGTAGTGTCATATGTACAGTGTATCATGCAGTAATGACTCCATTACTTACCAGTAACTTTCATTACCCCGATTATAGTCCCCCTTGTCCCAGTCATTGTAAGAAAGTGGCTCTGTATATACTGTTCCCAAATAGGTACAGTGTGTACAGAGTCCACAGTCCCCAGAGGTTTGGCAGAGGCTAAAGTTAGATATAACCTTACTCTCTAAATTGGTAGCTTGGTCGAGCAGTAAGGCAATATCAGAGGACAGTGTGAAGCATTTGTTGCACACACTCAGTCAGCAAATGGTCTCACACACTCAAGAACTGAACTCTAGGCCAATGGTTTTTGAATAAAAATATATAGTTGTTTTATTTTAGAACCAACAATGGGAATCAAAATATACTTTCTCAGGATGAGATGCTTTAGATAAATACTTTTCAATAGGGAATAGACTTTTGAATATAACAGTCACAGTGGTTGCAATAGGCAACACAATTTCAAACACAATTGTACATTGAGCTCAATGGGAATTTCTAGTTAAATGCAATTAGTTACTTTAAGGATTACTTTTCTAACCACAGGACTGGATCCTGGATTCAGTCCTGGGACATTTCCTGTAAACAATTGAGTAAAAGCGTTTTGGTTACAGTTGTGATTTTTAAGCAATATTTTTGTATTTTAAAAGTTGACAATTAGAAACTTTTTCACAGAGAATCACCAATGTTATCCTATGGGAGGAAATTCACTTAGCAGGTAAGTGGGGTTATTGTTACTTTTTCTAACTCAGTGTTGGATCCTGGATCCAGCACTGGGGCATCTCCTGTAAACAGTTGAAAGAATGAGTTTTTGTCATACAGGCAATTTTCAACGAATATTTGTAAGTTTGCAAAATCGACACTAAAACTTTTTCAGCAAAAACCAGGCAATGTTATCCTATGGAAGGAAATTCAAATTACAGGTAAAGTATGTTCTCGTTACTTTTGTAATCCAGTGCTGGGCTCCTAGGTTCAGCACTGGGCCATCTATCTAAAACAGGTAAGCAATTAAGTTTTCACAGATGGTGCGATTTTTAAATAATATTTGTAGTTTGCAAAAATCGACACTTAGAAGAAATTTCGCAGAAAAATAGTCAATGGTTTCCTATGGAAGAAACTTGGGTTAGCGGTAAGTATGGTTGTAATTACTTTTCAGGGTCAGTGCTTGGCACCAAGATCCAGCACTGGGATCTCTCCTGATAGCAGGTGAGTATTTTCGTTTTTGTTACTCGGTTGAGTTTAGGTGAATATTTTGAAGTTTAGAATCTCCACACTTAGAAGAATTTCCAAGTCAAACCAGTCAATGTACCCTATGGAAGAAAAGTGAGCTTTTGGGTTAGTACTCGACTTGCAGAGTTAAGGTTCTGGGCATAGACTCAGGGGTCTCCAAGGGTCAGGTAAGTACAGTTGTTACACCCTCAGCGGCACAGGGGCAGCAGGTGCAGAGTGAGTTAGGCCCAATGTTATCCTATGGGAGGCAGGGGGCCCGTGGTTGGTGGCTGCTGGCTAGCAGGCCACTCGGCTGTGGGAGCTGGGCTCCTGGTCACTTACTCAGGGTAAATGGGGAAGTAGGTTAGAGTAGAGGTTACACTGCCAGGGGCACTCGGGCGGCTGGGAGCAGGGTGCTTTTGAGCCGTCGGGCGCTCAATGGATTGCAATGGAGAAGCTCAAGAACGAACAAAGGCTGCAAGCTCGGGGATGAAGATTCTTCAGGTGCGACCACCACTCCAAGAGGTAAGTTGGGTACTTGGAGGATAGGTAGGCACCGAGGAGTTGGCCACAGGGGCCCGCAGGGTGCCGGGTGCAGGGGTGCCTTTTGGTGTCGGGAAATCTTACCCTCTGCTAGTTGCGGTTGGGGGGGTCTCTGGTTCTGAGGCTGCAGGCGTCATCAGGAGCATCGAGGTGGGTCCTTGGGTACTGGATTCGAGGTCTCAGTCGCCGGGGGCACGTCCTCGTGTTCTTTGTTCACTCCAACACAGGCCAGGCTTGGCCGGTGCAGAGTGTGCAGGGTTTGCGGTTCCTGGCTGATGCCAGGGGTCAGTTACTTGCTTTGAGCAGTACCACTGCTCGTGGGAGTCCCAGGTAGTTAGAGTCACAAGGCAGTCAGGTCCTCCGGGGTTTTTGAGGTTGCTGACCACTGGAGATGCCGGGGTTTAGCAGGAGCAGGTTCGAGGTTCGACAGGCCGGTAGGGCTAGGGCCAAGTCAGTTGGTATTGTCCTCTTCTTAGCAGCTGCAAGGCAGGTCTTCTTGTTTCTTTATCTTCTTGCTGGTTTCGGATCGGGATCTGAGGAAGGAAGGTCCAGGGTGCCCCTAAATACTAAATTTAGGGGTGTTACAGGTAGGTAAAGGGCAGGGACCACTGGGTCCCTGCCCTGGGGTGGGTTCACCCCCTATCCTGCCACTCTCCTGTGGGAGGGGGCAGTAGCCTAGTCCTGATTGGGCAGGGCTTCCCATCTTCAAGATGACGAGAGCCCGGAGATGTGCTTCACCTCGCCTCCCCCACCTGAGGGGTGGGGTTGGCAGAGGCTGGCACACCCCCTTTCCTTCCTTGGGGTTTCTGGCCAGTCTTCCCGCCAGAGTGGGGGTCAGAACCGGTAGGGGCCAGTTGCTGAGTACAGCAGGTGGTCTGGAGAAGCTCACAAAGGCCTTTGAAGCTTCCCCTGCCCATCCTGGGGGAGGAGACCTGGCACCTCGCCCAGGATGTACATTGTTGCAGGCCCAGGAGAGCGGATGGCTCTCTACCCAGGGGTCCAGCAACATGTCTGCTGTGTGGCAGCCTAGGCAGCCCCTCAGACAAGACTTGGATTGTAGGTTATGCTCAGGGCGCATCTCTAAGATGCCCTCTGTCGTGCATTGTACATTAAATCCCACACTGGCATCAGTGCGGGTTTAATGTACTGAGAAGTTTGATACCAAACTTCTCAGTCTCAGTGACGATCTCCCAGCACCATATCCTCTTAAATGGCAGCACTGCACTTACAGTGCCCAGGAATGGACCTGGGTACTGTAGGGGCACAGGGCTCATGCACCTGTACCCACACCACTGGCATAGGGCACCCAGCTAGAGGGGTGGCTGATGTATGGCATGGCACACAGGGATGTGTGCCATGTCGACTCTCTGTTTTGTTCTGTACCCAGACACTCAGCCTGCAAGGGTACAGGGCCTCTAAGGGTGGCACAATAAGTGTTGCAGCCCTTAGGGGCCTTCCCTGGTCACAAGACCCTGGGTACCTAGTGTACCATTTACCAGGGGCTGACATGTGGCCAGATATGCCAATTGGGTTTAGGTTTCAGCACAGTTTTAGGGAAGGAACATAGGCCCTGGATACCTGATTGGCAAGAGCTCAGGGCACACTCAGTCAAAGTACATTCATCAATTCAGCAAAAAGTGGGGGCATACCATGCAAGAAAGATGGCACTTTCTCACAGTCATCACAACGTGAGGTGGGCAGGGGCCGCCTCACCTTGTGATGACTGGGGCGAGTGGTGCAATAAGGCTGCATGATACGAAATACAATGTGCCTAGCAAAGTGCCTAGCAAAGTGCCGCAGTGGTATCTTCCGTGACATTATTACTGCAGCACAACCTCATGTACACGGCTTCAGACAATTACCCCAAGGGTATATGGCAATGCTGCCCACTCAACTATTGTCCGTCGTTTCTGCCTCTTTCCCTTTACTGTTTCGTCCAATGATGTGTCTCTCTGCTTTGTGTGATTTTAGTAGATATGGGTTGGAGTAGTTCCTGTATTATAATGCCGATTTTATCAGAACATTATCGGATCAAGATTGTGATTTTGTTCTTGTAGTGACATCATCAATGGCTGCATATAACAGCGAATATTAGGAAGGGGCATGACAGGAAGAAACAATGTTCATGAGTACAACAGGCTCCTTACGACACTCTGAGGGAGCACGGTCGGTTCCTCTTAATGTGCTGCCGCGTCCTAATGCACACGTCTCTGGCCCTGGCCACTGCACTGGCTCTAGCCAGTTGCCAGAGTCTGCTAGTCCCTTGGCCACTGCACCAGCTCTAGCCTCTTTCCAGAGTATACTGGCTCTAGCCTTTTGCGAGTGTAGCAGCTCTAGCTTCTTGCCACAGTCTAAGGGCTCTAGCATCTTGCCAGAGTGTAGTGGCTCTAGCCTCTTCTTGCCAGACTGTACCGGGTCTAGTCTCTTGCCAGATTGTACAGACACCAGCCTTTTGCCAGAGTATAGTGGCTATAGCATCTAGCTAGATTGTACCGGCTCTAGTCTCTTGCCAGAATGTAGCAACTCTAGCCTCTTGCCAGAGTGTATTGGCTCTAGCCTCTTGCCAGAGTGTATTGGCTCTAGCCTCCTGCCAGAGTGTATTGGCTCAAGCCTCTTGCCAGAGTGTATTGGCTCAAGCCTCTTGCCAGAGTGTATTGGCTCCAACCTCTTGCCAGAGTGTATTGGCTCAAGCCTCTTGCCAGAGTGTATTGGCTCTAGCCTCCTGCCAGAGTGTATTGGCTCAAGCCTCTTGCCAGAGTGTATTGGCTCTAGCCTCTTGCCAGAGTGTATTGGCTCTAGCCTCTTGCCAGAGTGTATTGGCTCAAGCCTCTTGCCAGAGTGTATTGGCTCTAGCCTCCTGCCAGAGTGTATTGGCTCAAGCCTCTTGCCAGAGTGTATTGGCTCTAACCTCTTGCCAGAGTGTATTGGCTCTAGCCTCTTGCCAGAGTGTATTGGCTCTAGCCTCTTGCCAGAGTGTATTGGCTCAAGCCTCTTGCCAGAGTGTATTGGCTCTAACCTCTTGCCAGAGTGTATTGGCTCTAGCCTCTTGCCAGAGTGTATTGGCTCAAGCCTCTTGCCAGAGTGTATTGGCTCTAACCTCTTGCCAGAGTGTATTGGCTCAAGCCTCTTGCCAGAGTGTATTGGCTCTAGCCTCCTGCCAGAGTGTATTGGCTCAAGCCTCTTGCCAGAGTGTATTGGCTCTAGCCTCTTGCAAGACTGTACCAGCTCTAACCTGTTGCCGGACTGTACCAGCTCTAGTCCCTTGTTACAGTGTACCGACTCTAGCCTCTTGCCAGAGTGTATTGGATCTAGCCTCTTGCCAGAGTGTATTGGCTCAAGCCTCCTGCCAGAGTGTATTGGCTCTAGCCTCTTGCCAGAGTGTATTGGCTCTAGCCTCTTGCCAGAGTGTATTGGCTCTAGCCTCTTGCCAGAGTGTATTGGCTCTAGCCTCCTGCCAGAGTGTATTGGCTCTAGCCTCCTGCCAGAGTGTATTGGCTCTAGCCTCTTGCCAGAGTGTATTGGCTCTAGCCTCTTGCCAGAGTGTATTGGCTCTAGCCTCTTGCCAGAGTGTATTGGCTCTAGCCTCCTGCCAGAGTGTATTGGCTCAAGCCTCCTGCCAGACTGTACCAGCTCTAACCTGTTGCCGGACTGTACCAGCTCTAGTCTCTTGTCACAGTGTACCGACTCTAGCCTCTTGCCAGAGTGTATGTACCTGCTCTAGTCTCTTGTCACAGTGTACAGACTCTAGCCTCTTGCCAGACTGTTCCGGCTCGAGCCTCTTGACAGTGTGCATACTTTTAGAACAGTGACAGGTTTATGCCTTAGCTATGTGTCTAGGATCCTGGGAAAACTCTGAATACCAGAGTCCAGTGTTACGTTTTCAATATAGTATTTCTGTATTTATTCTTTGTCATAAAGACAGGTAAACCAAAAAATACCAGCCAACACGTGTTTCGCCCATGTGGCCCGTATACCAAGGGCTTTCTCAAGGCAAATATTCTGAATACAATAATGTCAATGAGTGTTGTAATATTAGATGTAATTCAAACACGTTGTGTTCGTACCTAGGTACGGGTGATTAGAAAAAGAGTCTCTGCGGTCAGGCAGTATGCCAGAGTGCAGCAGCTCTAACCTCTTGCCGGAGTGTACCGCTCTAGCATCTTGCTAGAGTGTGCTGGATTTTGCCTCTTGCCAGAGTGTAGCAGGTCTAACCTCTTGCCAGAGTCTATCGGCTCAGACACCTTGCAAGAGTGTAGTGGCTCTAGCATGTTGCAAGAGTGTGCTAGTCCCATGGCTAATGTACTGGGTTTAGCCTCTTGCCAGAGTGTAGCAGCTCTAGCCTGTATCCAGAGTCTATCATCTAAGACACCTTCCAAGAGTGTAGTGGCTCTAGCCTGTTGCCAGACTGTACCGGCTCTAGCCTCTTGCCAGAGTGTGCTAGTCCCATGGCCACTGTACTGGGTTTAGCCTCTTGCCAGAGTGCAGGGGCTTTCACCTCGTGCCAGAGTGTACTGTCTTTACCCTCTTGCCTGAGTGTAGTGGCTAGCCTCTTGCCAGACTGTTCTAGTCCTTTGGCAACTGTACTGGCTCTAGCATCTTTCCAGAATGAACCAGCTCTATCCTCTTGCCTGTGTGTGCTAGTCCCATGGTCACTGAACCAGACTTAGCTTCTTGCCAGAGTGTACCAGCTCCAGCCTCTTACCAGAGTGTGATAATCCCATGGCCACTGTACTGGTGTAGGAAGCTGGGTTTCTGTTGCAGTAACCCCCCCACTTTTTGCCAGACTACTGATGCACTTTGACTTGATGTGCCCTGGGTCCCTGCCAATCAGGTTCCCAGGGTCTCTGTTCCTTCCCCAAAACTGTACCTTTGTACCCACAGTTGGCACCTCTCTGACCACATGTAAGTCTCTTGTAAAAGGTACCAAGGGCACTGTGGCCAGGGAAGGCCTCTAAGGACTGCAGCACTTATTGTGCCACCCTTATAGGCCCTGCACCTTAACACCCACACACACTGCTATTGCAGGCTGCATGTTTTTGTGCAGAACAAAGTGAAGAGTCGACATGGCACACATCCCTGTGTGCCATGCCTACAACCTACTGCCCTGGCATAGGTCAGCCACCCCTCTAGCTGGGTGCACTGTACCAGTGGTGAGGGTACAGGTGCATGAGCCCTGTACCCCTACAGTGTCTATGTCCATTCTGAGATATTGTAAGTGCAGTAATGCCATTAAGAGTATATGATACTGGGAGTTTGTCATTACGAACTCCACAGCGCCATAATGGCTTTACTGATAACTGGGAAGTTTGGTATCAAACTTCTCAGCACATTAAACCCACACTGATGCCAGCGGGATTTCTTAAAAAATGCACACAGAGGGCATCTTAGAGATGCCCCCTGAAAAACAACATACCACTAGTGTCCAGGCTGAGAGGCTGCTTTCAGCTGCCACCACCAGACATGTTTCTGGACATCTGGGTCGAGAGCCTGCTCCTCTCGGGGGCCTGAAACAAGCACATCCTGGGATGAGGTACCCAGCCTTCTCCCCCAGGATGGGCAGGGTCCACGAAGGGGAAGCTTCAAAGGCCTTTGTGAGCTTCCCCAGGCCACTTACTGCTTTTAGCAACTGGTCCCCTCGGCTTGTTCTGGTTCTGACCCCTACTTTGGATTGGAGAACCCGGCGGGAAAAACAAGTGAGGAAGAGAGGTGTGCCCATCTCTGCAAACTCCACCCCTCAGGTGGGGGAGGTGAGGTGAAGCACAACTCTCTGTCCCTGCCATCTTTCAGATGGGGGGACCCAGCCAACCAGAGTGAGGCATATGCCACCCTCCCACTAGAGGGTGGCATAATAGAGGGTGTACCCACCCCAAGGAAGGGACCCATTGGTCCCACCCTTTACTTACCTGTAACACCCCTAAATCTAGTATTTAGGGGGCACCCTGAACATTGCTTCCTCAGAAAATAAACCAGAAGAAGAAAAGAAGAAGAAGGACCGAACAGCCGAGGAGAACGCCCACTGACTTGGTCCCAGCCCTACCGGCCTGTCCCCACCTCAAACCTGCAGAAGCGATACTCTGGTGTGTCCTGCAGCCTCAAGAACCCTGAGGGCCTGCCCTGCCTTCAAAAGAAAAGACTCTGTCTCCCGTGAACACCGGATTTGTTCACCAACAGACTCCAGGTCTGGCAAAGTCCAGTCTGTACCACTCTGCACCCGATGCCCACGGCCCGAGTTCGAGTGGCCCAACAGCAAGAGGAGGTCTCCCCAGTGATCCTGACCCACGATCCGGTGACCTCTGACCTGCCTCAAACCTCCAGCCGACTCCTGCAGCCTCAAACCAAAAGGTCCCCCTAACCACGACCAGGAGCTGGTAAGAAGATCCGACCCTAAAAGGCACGCCTGCACCGGACGCCCCACGGCCATGGGTGGCCCAACCAACAGTGCCTAACCAACCCCCAGCATCCCAACTTACCTCTCCAAGTGGTGGTTGCACCCAGAAGACCTTCATCCCCGAGCCTGCAGTCAGTGGCGTAACGAAACTTGAAGGGGCCCCCCTGCAAAGTACATGGAGGGGCCCCCACGCTCTGGACCCCTTCAGGAGCTCTCCGGCCAGGAGCCAGCCACTCATGCACAATGCTGGAGGGGTCCCTCTGGAGCTTGGGCCCCCCGCCCTACTGGGTATGAGGGAGCTATTGTTATGTTACTGTTGAGAGGATAGGTGAATGAGTGGGTCTGGTAGCTCAGTGGACCAATGCTTCAACTGTAGGGACTTGTGTTTGACCTCATAGTCACATATTATAATAATCAAACAGGAGGGAGAAGGAAGAGCTTATGACCCACTCGGCTTCCTTGTCTCAAGTATCCAAAAATCAATAGGAGAGTGGATCACTAGTCCCAAGGAACCAGGGTGTGCACGGACAGTATAAGGTACTGTTAAAAAACCCTCAATCACGTTATACTGGGATCGATGTTAGCGGTATATTTTCGTTCTCCGCTTCGTTATATGTAACGTGACAGCATCATCATTGGGTTTTGCTGTAATGCTTTCTCCACCTGGAGAACATACCACTGGTTATGTTGGTAGTGATCGTAGAAAAAAAGGGGGAGAGTGAGTCTTAGTGAAGTGATTAGCGGTGAAAAGGATATATTTAAAAGCCCACAGAGCCAGTAAAATTTTTTTTAATCGTACTGGATGTTGGGGGATTCATAGGTCTTTGGTGTGCATTCAGGGGTAAATTAGGAACCTGTGCATTCCAAAAAAGTGTCCATAAAAAGGTCGACATGTTTCAGCCCTTCTTCTGCCCCGAAGGGTCAAGCGGGCTTTCTTCAGGACCTGGGTGGTGAAAGACCTGAATATTAACTGGGTCTTTATGGTGAGGAGAGTTCGGTTAGATAGTCCCAGAAGTAACTGTTCAATTGAACCTATAGGTATTTTCCGAACAGTTTTGAAAAGAGGTAGTGACAGGGGGAAGAAAACAGACCTTATTAGAACAATGTGGAATTCATTAAGATAAAAACATCTATAAACAACAGACAGAGTGAACATTGTTAGTTTTACCTTAGACAAGTTTTTGTCTACAACAGCTAAAAAATGGCAAATCTTTTTTCTTGTATTGAGGTGAGACACTAGGGTGTCTTCACTCTCTATGGCAAAATTCGTCCCTCCTTTCAATACTAGTAAGAGTAAGGACTTTCCATCTTGTCATACGAGGTACAGTTAGTATTTGCTGTAATAATACTATTCCCTTGTGTTAGAGATGTAAATAAGAGAGCACACAGTAAAATTGGTCATACGGTATGCGCGGTAGGAATGCTGGTGAAATGAGCTATACTGAAGTTTAAATGGTAACCCCCAGGCTATGGGAAGGGATGCTGATTCGCATATAGATGGTAAAGAGTTTCTAATATAACCCATGTAGCTACTGAGGTTATTTGCTACAAAGGAGTGTTATATCACAGTTTCCCAAAAGAACTCTAGTGCGCTTGCTTAACAGTTCGATAAATGACACAAGTATTTGTCAGAAAAAAACACCCGTCGTTTTCGCGCTTGTGAAAGGCTACACGGGACAAAGTTAACATATGTGACAATTACTAGTGGGCTGTGCGAGTAAGACACGTAACTTTAAAGAGTCTACAAGCACCTAGAACAAAGAGAGCGACCATACCTGTATCCCCTGATTGCGGGCAACAGCGGGTGTTGTTAGGGCGGTCGCTTACGCTCTTAAAGTAAAAGAGAGGGAAAAAGGGGGGAGGTTTGTCAAGTATTTTGTCAAGTAATACGTTACGATTGCTCCTTATAACAAAGACACCAAGGACACCCTACTTCTATTCCCTACCAAAGATCCACAAAGAACGACGACCACCACCCGGACGTCCAATAGTTTCTGGTATCGGTTCTCTCCTAGAACCCTTGTCACAATTCGCCGATCACTACCTAAGACCATTAGTGCAAAAAACTCCTACATATCTAAAAGACACAAAACATCTTCTCAATCTCCTACAGAATCTACAATACTCAGAGGATAACATGCTACTAGTAGGGCTGGATGTAGAAAGTTTATATACCAGCCTTCCACAACAGAAAACCTTGGAAACCTTAGAGACACTACTTTTTAACCTCCAATGGGAACACAGAACACCGAGACACTTTGTGCTCGAATGTTGTAGGTTAGCACTCACAGAAAACCACTTAGAATACGACAAAGTCATGTACAAACAGTGCCATGGTACTTCCATGGGAAGTACCTTTGCGCCGAGCGTAGCGGGCCTCTATGTTAGTGACTTTGAGACCACCCACATCCATGACCCCACTAATCCCTTCCTAAGTCACATCATCTTCTGGAAATGTTATATAGATGACGTTCTCATGATATGGGAAGGTAACAGTGAAGATCTGAGCGCATTCCATCAATGGCTCAACACCAGGGATGAGTGTTTGAAGTTCACTTATACAGCCAACTCTAGAAAACTGGACTTCCTTGATGTTACCATCTTCATCGAAGGAGACAAAATACAGACTAAGAACTACTTCAAACTAACGGCCAAGAACAGCTTGTTATCATACAACAGCTTCCATCCCCGCCCACTGAGGGAAAACCTTCCCTATGGACAATTCCTTAGACTCAGAAGGAATTGCAGCAATATCACAGACTACAAAAATCAAGCGAAGGACCTTAGTGAGAAATTACAACTCAGAGACTATCCCACGAACATTATCAAAATGTGCCAGAAAAGGGCAAGGAACCAACCGAGAGAGACCCTGCTAGAAAAAATGACCAAAGAACCTATAACGGATCTAATGACCTGTGTGAGTACCTACAGCACAGTAACAAATGATGTAAAAAAGATCATCAATAAAAACTGGCGAATTTTGACTTCAGGAACTCTTAAATGGCCAAAACCGAGGTTCTCAAATAAAAGGACTAAAAACCTCAAAGATATACTCGTACATACGAGACCCCTGGCTAAACCAACCGTGAAGATACAGCAAGAGCTCTGGCACAATACACCTGTTACGGGACACTTTCCTTGTGGGTCGTGCTCAGTTTGCCACCTAACAACGGCAACAAAAAACTTACAGTTGTTACCTAATCTAAAATGGACCATGAGAACCCACACAAATTGTAACACTACCCATGTCATCTATATGATCACTTGCCCATGTGGCCTGCGATACATCGGAATGACCTGCAGGAAAGTGAAACAAATACTCTGTGAGCATCGTAGCAACATCAAGTGCAAGAAGAGCACTACCAAGATGAGCAACCACTTTTTGGAATTTGGACACACTGTCAATGATCTCCGCTGGGTGATTTTGGAAACCCTGACCTTCAAGAATGACCGTGCCGAAAGGGCATTGTTCGAAAAAGAAAAACGATGGGTCCACCGGTTGTGTACCAACACACAGGGTTTGAACGATGACATACCCTGGTTGAGTGTCTTGAGAGAATGAGAATCTGTCACAATATAACTCTATTGAAAATCTTTATTGACAAACCATACACTTGACTCTTATCGAGTCACCTTTGACTTAGATACCTTCTACACATAGAAGTAATGCTGTAGAAACATCATTCGAGACTCACATCGAGTCACTGCACTACCCCCTATGACATAGGTCTACATAAAACCAACATATAATGATTTGGTAGAAGCCTCCCTTCATTGTAACATATTTAGTTCTGTCGACACCACGTGATTTATCAGAGACTGAGACCATGCACTTTATCACCGCAACGATATGGTTACAATAATGCAACACTAATTGCACGTGGACCGCTGTCTAACATTTACATCCTTATTAAACTTCCGTTTCCACATTAACAATCCCGGCAAAACGATGCAATCTAATGTAGACTATTTCACACTGACATGTCCTACTAGTATATCTTTTGTCTTTATGCCCTCCTCACCTTTTAAAACGTCAGTGCTTAGACCCCCCTTTCAGTACCGGGTCACCGAGGGCAGAGTCAGCACAGAACCAAAGTTCGGCGCCGAAGAGGTCAGCAAGATGGCGTTTCACTTCACGGAGCAATCGTAACGTATTACTTGACAAAATACTTGACAAACCTCCCCCCTTTTTCCCTCTCTTTTACTTTAAGAGCGTAAGCGACCGCCCTAACAACACCCGCTGTTGCCCGCAATCAGGGGATACAGGTATGGTCGCTCTCTTTGTTCTAGGTGCTTGTAGACTCTTTAAAGTTACGTGTCTTACTCGCACAGCCCACTAGTAATTGTCACATATGTTAACTTTGTCCCGTGTAGCCTTTCATAAGCGCGAAAACGACGAGTGTTTTTTTCTGACAAATACTTGTGTCATTTATCGAACTGTTAAGCAAGGGCACTAGAGTTCTTTTGGGAAACTGTGATATAACACTCCTTTGTAGCAAATAACCTCAGTAGCTACATGGGTTATATTAGAAACTCTTTACCATCTATATGCGAATCAGCATCCCTTCCCATAGCCTGGGGGTTACCATTTAAACTTCAGTATAGCTCATTTCACCAGCATTCCTACCGCGCATACCGTATGACCAATTTTACTGTGTGCTCTCTTATTTACATCTCTAATACAAGGGAATAGTATTATTACAGCAAATACTAACTGTACCTCGTATGACAAGATGGAAAGTCCTTACTCTTACTAGTATTGAAAGGAGGGACGAATTTTGCCATAGAGAGTGAAGACACCCTAGTGTCTCACCTCAATACAAGAAAAAAGATTTGCCATTTTTTAGCTGTTGCAGACAAAAACTTGTCTAAGGTAAAACTAACAATGTTCACTCTGTCTGTTGTTTATAGATGTTTTTATCTTTGTCAAGAATTCCTGTCATGCGTGGGGAGGAAAACGGTAACCAGCGACAACGGACTACATCTCCCAGGATGCTTAGCGGTTGAGAGGTTATGAAAACAGGAGAGCTGTTACAGAACTCAAGGAAAACACGCCCTTATGTAAACAGGAGAGCTGTTACATAACTCAAGGAAAACACGCCCTTATGTAAACAGGAGAGCTGTTACATAACTCAAGGAAACACGCCCTTATGTAAACAGGAGAGCTGTTACATAACTCAAGGAAACACGCCCTTATGTAAACAGGAGAGCTGTTACATAACTCAAGGAAAACACGCCCTATAAAGGGAGGAACCGGGAGGTACAAGGCTGTCGGATATTGTGTTTACACCGACGTACCTGCTTCGTGAAGAGCAGTGTTCCGGAGTGGTGCTCCAGTAAGGCAAGAACGGAGGTAGGTCGAGTCGTTACTCCCTGGGCCGTGTCTTGCCCCATCGTCACCTGTGAAGGACCCGGAAGCTCTACCGGTCAACCATTGAGCTTCGCTTTTTGACTCGGCTGAGTCAAAGCGCAGTGGCGCTTTTGCTGGTTGGAGTCGTAACTCCCAGCCCGACCAGAGATACAGGGACTGCCAGCTGTCACGCACACCAGGAGGTGTTTGCCGCGTTACAGACTCGGAAGTCCACAGGATCGATCGAGCGGCTGCTCTCGGTTCAGTCTTCTTACTTTTGATTGGGGTATCGGTGACGCATCACCAGGAGGTGACTCCGCGTCCCGGTGCAGTCTGAGGAAGAGGTTGAGCGGCTGCTCCCTTCAGGTAGAGACCCCGGCTGGGTGTTTCCCTGACTCCTCGATTCTCCCCAACACTCTTCGTGCCCCTCACAGCCTACCGATTGGCATTGTCGGCCATTTCATTTCTGCCCTCTGTTGGCATACGCCGGGACCGGCGTATATGCAGAGGACGGTTAGGACCATCCGTGCGGTGGGCTGGTAACGTACATAGCCTGGAGGATTCCAGTGACTATAACTTTTGTTTATTCTTTGTGTTATTTGTGCCTTCATTAAAATAACTTACCCTTCACAAGTGGTTGCGTCCTCATTAGCGTGTCTGTTAAACGATCCTGAGACGTTCAGGGCGTTACAAAATATCCGACCCTAACATCACTAACTGTCTCCCGGTCGATAACAGACATGGCAACACTTGATGCTGTGCTGGCTGCTTTAGCGACCGTGCAAGTTGAATTGGCTGCCTCTAGGCAAGAGACAGCCGATGTAAAAGCCAGACTGGATGCTATCCAATTGGACCCGCTCACGCCCAGCACCTCCCTCACGAACCAGACCCCTGCGGTAGTAGTGGAAATACCGGTAGCCATCCCCTTGGCAACACCAGACAGGTACGGTGGGGATCCTAACACAGTGCAGGTATTCCTCACACAAGTGGCGCTACATTTCTCGTGCAAGCCAAGGGCGTTCCCCACGAGTCAGGCTCGTGTGGCTTTCCTTATTTCCTATTTGGCTGGAAACGCGGCACAATGGGCCGTACCTCTGGTGAGCAGGGACGACCCCATCTTATGTGATTGGGGTGCTTTTCGCGAGGAATTCCTGAAGGTATTCGATAGAAGGGCTGACTCGTACACGGCGAACCGTGAAATGCTTGAGTTGAGACAGGGATCCAACGAACTGGTGCAGTATCTCAACGCGTTCCGAAGGCTGGTTGCGGAAACCAAGTGGCCTGTTGCTAAACAGACGGCGCTCTTCCATCACGGACTGTGCGATGAGCTCAAGGACGCCGTGGCTCATATTGACCCGCAACCTAAGACATGTGAGGGCCTTATCAACCTGGTATTACGGCTGGAACATAGGCTAAGTGAAAGAAAGGGGGATCATGGGAGAAAAGGAAAATCCCTTCCATCCTATGTGACGGTGGGAAGTCCTGAAACTTCCACCGCATCCAAGGGAGAACCCATGGACATCGGCGCAATACGAGCGAGCCTCACAGCCACGGAGAAAGAGTCACGCCGTAAACAAGGATTGTGCCTATATTGTGGCAAAAAAGGCCACTACGTACGTGAATGCCCTGCCAAACCGAAGACGTCACGTTATCGGGCCACCCGGTCGGTAACAGCCGTGGTGGACATACCGGCGGAAAACTAGAGGACTCCCAGACCGAAGAAGGGGCATCTCGGAGTCACTCATCCATCCCTTCCCTTTCCAACTCGATCACTAAGGGACACCGACACCTGTTTCTCCCGGTGCACGTGGGAGTGCATGACCAGTGGATACCCGTTGTGGCCATGGTGGATTCAGGGGCCACTGGAATATTTATGGACCACAACGAGGCCTGCAGGCTAGGGCTAGTGCTTCTTCCCAAAGCTGTACCCGAAGACATCTATGCTGTAGACGGAAGGCGATTGGTGACGGGGCCCATCGGGCAGCACACGGGGGTCCTTCCGATGAGATATGGGAGGAACCATTTGGAACAAATCGATTTTAACATCATCCGAGCGCCCCAATATGGCGTCATATTGGGATTGCCGTGGCTACAGAAACACAACCCCTCTGTGGATTGGCCAACACATCGCGTCGAAATGACGTCACCGTATTGCATCCTGCATTGTGGAAAAAGAACGGAATCCCTTGACGCAGATGAGAGCGGGAGTCAGACGGTGGCTACAGCGGCAGAAAAAGATGTGGCTCTCCCCCAGGCTTATCACAGTTTTGAGGATGTATTTGATGAGGTGAAGGCGGAAGTGCTACCACCACATAGACAGTTTGACTGCCAGATCGACCTGGTGCCAGGGGCCAGCGTTCCCAGTGGCAGGCTGTATGCCCTGACGGAGCCTGAAAACGTGCATCTCCGGGGGTACCTGGATAAACTCCGCAAACTAGGATTCATCCGCCCGTCCAAGTCTCCGGCCGCCTCGCCACTCTTCTTCATCCCGAAAGCTAATGGGGAGCTGAGAGCCTGTGTGGACTTTAGGGCATTGAATGCGATCACCATAAAGAATCGGTACCCCTTGCCTCTCATCAGTGTACTTCTGGAACAGGTCAAGAAAGCTCGTATCTACACCAAGTTGGATTTGAAACGGGCATACCATCTGGTGCGCATGAGGGACGGAGACGAGTGGAAGACCTCCTTTAAGACCAGGTTCGGCCTTTTTGAGTACCTCGTCATGCCGTTCAGTCTGTGCAACGCCCCGGCAGCCTTTCAGTACTTTTTGAATGAGGTATTCAGAGAGGAGTTGGATATCTACGTGGTCGTATATATCGACGACATCCTCATCTATTCGTCCAGTGTGGAGGAGCACGTACACCACGTCAAAGCTGTGCTCCAAAAGCTGAGGGAAAACAAGCTGTTTTGTAAACTCAGCAAGTGTGACTTCCACGTCACATCCGTGGAATTCCTCGGAGTAATGCTGAGTCCAGAGGGACAGGAGATGGCAGAACGAAAGATCAAGGCGGTGAAAGACTGGCCGGTGCCCCAAAGCGTGAAGGACGTCCAAAGTTTCATTGGCTTCGCCAACTTTTACAGGCGGTTTATAGATGGATTTTCAGGATTGGTGGCCCCAATCACACAGCTACTGAGGAAGTCCAAGGAGTTTGTCTGGTCCCCTGAAGCGAACGCAGCCTTTGAGGCCCTGAAAAGCGCCTTTGGTAAGGCGCCGGTGTTGGCTCACCCCGATCCGGATCTCCCCTGCGTGGTGGAAGCGGACGCATCGGATGTGGCGCTGGGGGCTATCTTGTCCCAACGCAACCACGACACAGGGGTGCTTCATCCCGTTGCGTACATGTCCCGCAAACTCAACGACGCCGAACGCAACTACCATATTGCGGAGAAGAAGCTTCTCGCAATCAAGGACGCCTTCACCGAATGGAGGCATTGGTTGATGGGGGCAAGACATGTGGTATCGGTGTACACGGATCATCGGAATCTTCAGTTCATGACGGCCACACGACACCTTTCTCCCAGGCAGCTGCGGTGGATGATCTTCTTTGCGGGGTTCAACTTCCGCATCACTTATCGGCCGGGGACGGAAAACCGGAAGGCGGACGCCCTGTCCCGTCAATCTACGGTTAAGGAACCATTGCCTGTGACCGAGCATTCCATCATTTCCCCGAGGATGGTATTGGGAGTTATCCAACCGGATACGTTCCTGAGGGGAATAAAGAGAGGGATCAGGTCATTCGCATGGCGGAGGTGGCTCCTCAGTCACAGAGAATGGCAGCTGAAGGACCGGATACCCCTGAAGGGCAGGTGCCTATTGATACCCACGCCTAGGCTAAGGAAACAAGCATTCATCTGGTGCCATGACTCTCCATGCGCAGGTCATTTGGGCTTTGAAAAAACGGTGGCTAGCATGGGACGGAATTTCTGGTGGCCATCCATGAGAGTGGATGTCAGGAGGTGGGGACAGGAGTGTCCTACGTGTGCCACCATGAAGGCCGACCATGGCCGAACCCAAGGGCTCTTACATCCACTTCCGACCCCGGATAGACCATGGGATAACATATCACTGGACTTCGTAGTGGGCCTCCCGGTAGACCAGGGGATGACGGCAATACTGGTGGTGGTGGATTACGTGACGAAAATGGGGCACTTCATCCCCTGCAAGAGAGTCCCTACGGCCGGGGAATTGGCGTCACTACTCCTAAAGAATGTGGTACGACTGCATGGATTACCTGGGGTGATCGTGTCGGACCGGGGGTCGCAGTTTACTGCGCAATTCTGGAAGACGTGGTGCACAGCGCTGCATGTTAAGACCGCCCTGTCCACCAGCTACCACCCTCAAACGGACGGCCAAACCGAGCGCCTGAACCAAACGCTCAAACAGTATCTGCGATGTTTTGTGGACCAGGGCAGGGACGAATGGGTCGACTTGCTATGGGTTGCAGAGATAGCCTATAACAACGCCACTCACAGCTCCACACAGTCATCTCCGTTCTATAGCAACTATGGCCGTCATCCCAGGTTCTTGCCATTTCTACATCCGTTCAGAGAGGACAGGATTCCCGCCACAGCGGACAGGGTGGCACACATAAAAGACACGTTGATGCGCTCAAGGGCTGTCCTAATAGAGGCCAAGAGAAGATACAAGGCTGCGGCAGACAGGAAGAGAAGGCCCGGGCCGCTGTACCGCACTGGAGACTACGTCTGGCTATCCACAAGAAACATGAGGTTTCGAAAGAACAGTGTGTTCCATCCCAAGTACATGGGCCCCTATCGAATTACCAAGTATATGGGTCCCGTGAACGTGAAGGTGTGCTTGCCCCAGTCATTACGGATACACCCTGTCTTTCATGTATCATTGCTCAAACCAGCACCCTCCAAGCCGTCTGGGACACCTAGGCCGATATGCGTGGAGTCGGAGGTGGAGTATGAAGTGTCGGGCATACGGGCGTCCCAATGGCGCAGGGGGAAGCTGTGGTACCTGGTTGCGTGGAAAGGATATGGCCCGGAGAAGCAATCATGGGAACCGGCTGAAGGGGTTCATGCTCCACGCCTGGTCTCCTTGTTCCATCGGCGTTTTCCTGCCAGCGCTGGACCCGTGGGGAGCCGCTGAGAGGGAGGATGTACTGTCAAGAATTCCTGTCATGCGTGGGGAGGAAAACGGTAACCAGCGACAACAGACTACATCTCCCAGGATGCTTAGCGGTTGAGAGGTTATGAAAACAGGAGAGCTGTTACAGAACTCAAGGAAAACACGCCCTTATGTAAACAGGAGAGCTGTTACATAACTCAAGGAAAACACGCCCTTATGTAAACAGGAGAGCTGTTACATAACTCAAGGAAACATGCCCTTATGTAAACAGGAGAGCTGTTACATAACTCAAGGAAACACGCCCTTATGTAAACAGGAGAGCTGTTACATAACTCAAGGAAAACACGCCCTATAAAGGGAGGAACCGGGAGGTACAAGGCTGTCGGATATTGTGTTTACACCGACGTACCTGCTTCGTGAAGAGCAGTGTTCCGGAGTGGTGCTCCAGTAAGGCAAGAACGGAGGTAGGTCGAGTCGTTACTCCCTGGGCCGTGTCTTGCCCCATCGTCACCTGTGAAGGACCCGGAAGCTCTACCGGTCAACCATTGAGCTTCGCTTTTTGACTCGGCTGAGTCAAAGCGCAGTGGCGCTTTTGCTGGTTGGAGTCGTAACTCCCAGCCCGACCAGAGATACAGGGACTGCCAGCTGTCACGCACACCAGGAGGTGTTTGCCGCTTTACAGACTCGGAAGTCCACAGGATCGATCGAGCGGCTGCTCTCGGTTCAGTCTTCTTACTTTTGATTGGGGTATCGGTGACGCATCACCAGGAGGTGACTCCGCGTCCCGGTGCAGTCTGAGGAAGAGGTTGAGCGGCTGCTCCCTTCAGGTAGAGACCCCGGCTGGGTGTTTCCCTGACTCCTCGATTCTCCCCAACACTCTTCGTGCCCCTCACAGCCTACCGATTGGCATTGTCGGCCATTTCATTTCTGCCCTCTGTTGGCATACGCCGGGACCGGCGTATATGCAGAGGACGGTTAGGACCATCCGTGCGGTGGGCTGGTAACGTACATAGCCTGGAGGATTCCAGTGACTATAACTTTTGTTTATTCTTTGTGTTATTTGTGCCTTCATTAAAATAACTTACCCTTCACAAGTGGTTGCGTCCTCATTAGCGTGTCTGTTAAACGATCCTGAGACGTTCAGGGCGTTACAATCTTAATGAATTCCACATTGTTCTAATAAGGTCTGTTTTCTTCCCCCTGTCACTACCTCTTTTCAAAACTGTTCGGAAAATACCTATAGGTTCAATTGAACAGTTACTTCTGGGACTATCTAACCCAACTCTCCTCACCATAAAGACCCAGTTAATATTCAGGTCTTTCACCACCCAGGTCCTGAAGAAAGCCCGCTTGACCCTTCGGGGCAGAAGAAGGGCTGAAACATGTCGACCTTTTTATGGACACTTTTTTAGAATGCACAGGGTCCTAATTTACCCCTGAGTGCACACCAAAGACCTATGAATCCCCCAACATCCAGTACGATTAAAACATTTTTTACTGGCTCTGTGGGCTTTTAAATATATCCTGTTCACCACTAATCACTTCACTAAGACTCACTCTCCCCCTTTTTTTCTACGATCACTACCAACATAACCAGTGGTATGTTCTCCAGGTGGAGAAAGCATTACAGCAAAACCCAATGATGATGCTGTCACGTTACATATAACGAAGCGGAGAACGAAAATATACCGCTAACATCGATCCCAGTATAACGTGATTGAGGGTTTTTTAACAGTACCTTATACTGTCCGTGCACACCCTGGTTCCTTGGGACTAGTGATCCACTCTCCTATTGGTTTTTGGCTCATAGTCACATATTCAACTCCCGGCGGTTCCAGTTAGACTTTAATCCTTCTGGGGTCGATAAAATGAATACCATTTAGTTGGGTAATAATAAATATCTGTTATTCAATGCCAAGATACCCTTCTGCATGAACGTGTGCTTTACAAATACATATGTTATGTGAGAGGATAAATAAGTGAGAGGATAGATACATGGGTGGATGAAAGGATGACAGAGTGAAGGGACATTTTAGAGGATGGATGGATGACAGAGTAAATGGAAATCTGAGGAAGGGTGTAAGGATGGTAGAGTAAATGAAAATCTTAGAGGATGGATAAAATGGCCAATGGATGGAATGGTAAACGATTGAAAGTTGGATTAAATAATGAATGGATGACATAATGTGAAGGTGAAATAATTGGTAGCAGAAGGTGGATGGGATGGTGAAAGGATGAATGAATAGATGCTTGGATTGAAGAGACAGAGGAGCACTTCTAGGGTGTTTTGGATTCACTTTCTGCGCTTGCATGGTGCCATCAGAGCTTTGGTTCGAAGTGGTAGGATATTTTAATTTTCTGGCTACTTCGTTACACACAGGCATGCCTCTAACCCTGCATTCACAGTCACAAACTCCCTCTGAACTCACATGACTCACCCTCTACTTAAGTGAGCACACCTCCACCGTGCACTCACGTGGGCACACTACCCACCCAGTGAACAAAGCTATCTCTTTGGTTTAGTGAAACAGGCAATGGAGATGTGTTTATGTCGTTACAAACCGATTTTGATAAAAGAAAACTTAAAGAAAGTTTGCCGATAAATTTTGTAAAGGAGGGGTCAGCAAGAGCAGGAGTAGTGGGAAAGGCTGATGACAGAAAGACCGCGCTGGGATTGGTCAGCTGCGGAAGAACGAAGCTTCACTGATTGGTGCGTTAGTGTGAGACGCGCTAGGATTGGAGAATTACAAGAGTTACGTAGACGCCCTGGATTGGCGCGTTAGTGTGAGTTGCGCTAGGATTGGTCATAAAACTGAGAAACCGTGGAAAAGGTGAATTGCGGAACTTCATTGGTTAAGAGTTTGAAAAATAAAATAAGATGTATTAAGATCCACCTGAAAAGGAGAAAAAATCATGGTTTGGGGAAATCAAAGACCTATTTAAGAAAGAATAGCTGTACTATGAAATTTAAGAGATAGAATGATGAGATTGGAACCGAAGCCCAGACCTACCCAGTTTGAGGCTTTGACTGAATGGGAAGAAGAGATGTATGAACGAGAAAGGCATTAGAATGGAAGAAGGTATAATTATGTATGTGGTAGATATTATGGTCAAGAAAGCCATGATGACAGAATGAGAAGATGGCGTAATGCGAGCATGACTGAAGGCATGTTTCCTCTGAGAAGTGCTGGAGATACAGTTTGTAGAAAATATACGGAAAAAAGAAATAATACAGAGTCAGAAGGTTATAGATATGGAGTGATTGAATCTGAGGATGAAGTGCTGGAGGACATTTTCTATAAAAAACCACCTTCATATCAACAGGATTCTGTGATGGTGACGCCAAGTGCACCGCCAAAGGAAACTGTTACAAGTAAAAGTTTTGAACAAATGCCTAATAAATTTGGGAAAAATAATCCATTTAATGATTCAGAAATGTCACTAATGATAAGATCTGATAATGAAAAGTCAGTAGAATTAGCTAGAATAACACAGGAATTAACTGAAAAGATTAGAGAATTAACAAATAATATGGAAGCAGTGACTGTAACTGTAGCTATAGGACCAGTGATACCAGTTTTTGATAAACAAAAGGATAATGAGCATTGTGTAATGGTCCCGTATAATGGCGGTATGCAAAAGGAGAAAGAAAGGAGTAGTTCAGGAGGAAATGAATGGAAGATTAGTGCAGGAATATCAAGATTAAGTACACCTAAAAATCTGACTATAAACCAGAGTCCAGCAAATAAAACGCCTATGGCAACATAATCAGCCACAGAAACCCCAGAGAAAATGGTAGATAAAATGAGAATAGCGGCAACCCCTGTAGGACCAACATCTGAAGAAATAAGTGATTGGTTAAGAAGTTTGCAGAAAAAGGATACAGAGCCACAACCTTTAGATGTGGCGAAATTAAAAGTAACTTTAGAAGCAGTAATTGTAGGAACCATTCCAACTGAAAAAATTAAAAGCATATCAAGATGAGGAATTAATGTTTTTATGTAAATGTGATGGAGCGGGTAAAACAAAATGTTGTATACCCTCCCCATTTTGCATGTTTACATTAATCTGAATAATCTATTAACGATAATATTATTAACTTGTTTGAAGTGAAAACTCACCAATTATATTAATAAAGAATTACACGTGGGATTTGCATTTTGCATGGCTAAAATAATTGTATACTAATATATGTACGCATACTAATGGTAGAAAATTAGAAAATTTGCATGATATATGTTGCTTTTGTGATGTAATTGTAAGTTGCGCATCACTGGGTGAGTATAAACGCTTTGAATGTTGCTATTATGCTAGATAATTACTCACACATAGGGGAATTAGTGAGGGTTTAACATTTTATTAGCCATTTCTATGTTTTAATTACGTTTTTGTGTTTGTTTTGCTTAAGTTGACCATTTGGGCCTTCAATAAGATGGCTGACTGAGACGTACAACGTGACTGCTGCTGTATCACGAGGTTCTGGGTGAAGTGTGCATGCGCCACCGCCAGCAACAATGGCCTCGTCCTGACCCCAGGAGAAGATGTTCCCACCAAGGACACCCTGGGAGCTTCGCCAGGACCACAACAATGGACTGTCTTTAAAACCGGAACCAGCAAGTGCGATGACTTAATCTTGCGGACTATGTAAGAACTTTATCGAGTGACCCCAAACCCACCAATGAGGACTGTCTAAAAACTCAATCTTGATTCATTTTGACATTAGTTTCATTATAAAAGTAGGTAGACTAAGCGAATTAAAAATCTCTCGCCTTCTTTGGACGAACTTTGATTTCCTGACGTTATGCTGACGGGGAGGACGGTGACACTGCTGGACAGCTGTTATCCTGATTCTTTGAGAGACTGAATTGCGGCCTGACTTTGATGAATTTTAAGATTTTTTTACGACTTGACTGACTTAGAGAACGACTAATAGTCAGATTAGGTAAATATGATGTTCTGCGATTTGAGTGATGATTTCTAACACTCTGCAATTTAATTAGATAAACGATGTTTGATTAATTGATAAATGTGTTGTGTTGATTATTTGAAGAAACTAGAATAAGGAAGAAGTATAGATAAATGAATGTAATCACTAAATCATATATACAACTAACTGATTCATCACCCAATGAGGGGAATATCACAAGGTTGGAGTTAATAAAAATATTCAATGCGCATCAGGGTTTAGGAGAAAGATATTCCTTTCATGTCAGCGTTTGGAAACTTATCCCTCTAGGGAAGCAGATCAATGAAGTATGAGTGTTGGTGTTATGGGCCCCACCAATGAATGTATTTGAGTTAATGTGTTATTGAGATATTTGGTCTGTGACGAAGGGGATTTGACATTCCACGCTGCATCAAAAGCATTATTTGGAGAGCACGGACTTTGTATGAAAAGTTAGAAAAGACAGCGAGTGAAATGGGAATAGATTTTGAAAAAATAAGGTCATTGCAGAAGCCATACAGAGTAGATTTTACTGAGAAAGATATTGAAAACTTGAATACTGCAGGAAGGTTAACCCAAATTAAAGAGTTAATTGCATTATTAAGAAAATGGGGTGATGTGGACCGATGAAAAAGTAGATGGTTCAGAAGGAGAGAGGAAACTACAGACAAGGCCTCTCTAGCTTTCCCAATGAGAGAGAAAGAGCCAGTGGTAACAGAACGTCCCATGAGAGAAATTCCAGCAGGAGGATATGTACATGTTCCATGGACTAAACAGGATATTTTGTCATTTACAAATGATTTCCCAAGGTTGAGAGAGAAACCAGTTGAATGGTATAGACAGGTAGATAGGTTTGTCAAACTTTCAAAGGTGTTATGGATAGGATCTGAATGGTCTTTTTGACATAATTGTACCTGCAGATTTATGGACAGAATGTAAGATCACTATAGATCGGCCAACACAAGAGTGCCCTAGGGATCCTAAGACAGGAGTCCAAGATCTAGAAGTAATGAAGAAATATTATCAGGTAATCACGTTTTTGAAAAATAAAGTACCTCCGAAAGAAACCGATTGGGCAAAAATTGACAGAACTCATCAGGAGGCTAAAGAATCGGTGCATGCATATTACGAGAGGTTACTGTTGACTTTTAAGCAATACAGTAGAGATGAGAAACTAAGTGAAAAGGATTTGAGTCATTTTGTTTACAGATTTGTTTATGGTTTGAGGCCTGAAGTTAGTGAAATGATTAAGCAACATACGGTAGATTGGCAAAATAAAAAGATGGAAGAAGTGTTGCGTCATGCAAAATATTTTAGTGATGAAATTGAAGCCAAACAACGCAAGTTGAAGGAAAAGGCTATGTGGGCACAGGTTAAAGTAGCGGAGCGACAAGAAGCCCAGTTAATTGAACAAGCCAGTGGAATAGGACAAGCAAGACAAAAACCTAATATTGGAAAGAGTAAAGGGCAGATTAGCATAGATGAAGCTAAAAAGAAGTGGCCATGTCATAATTGCGGAAAGTTAGGACATTGGAAATCCGATTGTAAATTGCCACCGAAAGCTACTGGTGATAATTCATCATTAAATCCTCAAGTGCAGAGTGAGGTGAGTTGCCAACCGCCGCGACAGCAGCAGGTTGTTACCCAACAGTGTCAGGTACCAAAGCCACCTTTTCCACAGAACCTAACTCCTCAAAGATACAGTAATGAGACAGGATGCTACAACGAAGAACTGGTAACAAAGCTACCGCGCGCTGGTGCCATTTCGCAGTATTGGCTGCAACGCGATGACAGTGAGTCAGAGGAGAGCTATTGACGGTGCCTAGGAGAGGAAGAGGAGTGCGTACTTGGTGCAACTCTAGAAGTAGACCAGACTGGACCATTTGTGGATGGAAAGGTGAATTAGGTAAATGTTACTTTTCTAGAAGACACTGGTGCTACTCGTTCAACTGTTAGATCAGCTGAAGTGAAAAATATTCCTCTCTCGGGTGAGACAATCCAAGTGGTTGGAGTTTCAAATAAACAGATAAAAGCTCATCTTACCGAACCTGTCAAGGTTAGAATAGGGAAATTTGATGATATGCATCGTTTTGTAGTATGTGACACTAGTCCTGTAAATCTATTAGGAGGGGACCTGTTTTGTAAAATGAATTGTACCATCTTTTGCACACGTGATGGTATAGCTTTTGAAACTCCAGACGATGATGTTCTTTATAGAATGACAATGGCTAATCTAGAATCAGAAATTACCGATGCATTTGTTGTATTTGATCCAGAGGGAATACCTAAAGAATTAAAAGAAACCGTGAAAACAGAAGTGTGAGATTTCACTGGGGAAGATGTTGGATTAATGAAAAGGGTAGATCCTGTGAAAATAACTGTAAAAGAAGGAGTAAATTACCTGAATATTCCTCAGTATAAATTGACACCAGAAATAATTGCAGGAGTAACGCCTGTAATAGACAGAATGATTGAACAAGGAATTCTGAGAGAGATAATGAGCAGTCCATGTAATTCACCGATTATAGGTTTGAAAAAGCCGAATGGGACATTTAGAATAGTGCAGGATTTGAGAAAGGTGAATAATAAAATTGTTGGTCCTTGCTGTCCCATTGTGCCAAACCCTTCAGTAATCCTACATCAGATTCCCAATGATGCAGAATGGTACACAGTCATTGATTTGTGTCATGCTTTCTTTTCTATTCCATTGCACCCAGATAGCCAACAAAGTTTTGCGTTCCGGTTTGGCGAGCATATTTTAGCATGGTGCCGTATCCCTCAAGGATATACAGAAAGTCCTTCAATATTTAACCAGATCTTAAAGAAATCATTGGAAGATTTAAAGATGCCAGAAAGTTCAGTGCTAGTCCAGTATATCGATGACCTATTAGTGGCATCAAAGACGCGAGAAGCTTGTGCTGTTGACACAATTGCACTGTTAAATCATTTGGCAGATGGAGGACTTAAAGTATCACCATCAAAATTGCAGTTTTGTCAGAAAGAAGTACAATACTTAGGTCATAAGATTGAAAAAGGCCTGAGAAAAGTAACATTGGATAGGATTAAAATCATTAAAGGAAGCCCCAATAAGAGCCCCAATGACACACAGAGAAGTCAGAATGTTTCTTGGAATGGGGGGGGGGGTACTGTGGCCAGTGGATTAGTAATTTCTATTTGATTGCAAAACCATTGGTACGTCTGGCAAAGAGTGGTGTGAGAGATCCAATTGAGCTGAACAAGGAAGAGATGAAATCTTTTAAACAATTGAGAGACAGCTTGTGTGAAGCACCGGATCTTGGAATGCCTGATTATGAAAAAGAATTTGAGCTTTTTTGCAGTGAAAAAGATGGGTGTGCTCTTTCCGTGTTAGTGCAGAGACATGGAAAATTGAGACGCCCAATTGCCTATTTTTCAGCTGTACTAGATCCAGTAGCTGTAGCATTGCCTAGATGTTTGAAAGCAGTAGCTGCAACATGTAAGAGTTTGGAACAAAGTGAAGGAATTATAATGGGATATCCTGTGAGTGTTTGTTCCACATGTTGTGGCAATCCTTTTGACAAGAAGTAAAACACAGTTCATGACGCATAGTCGTCTAACCAAATATGAAAAGGTGATATTGGGTGCTACAAATGTGAGTCTTGTAAGATGCACTAATGTGAACCCATCGGCATTACTGCCTGATGCTGTGAATGCGGAAGTGAAGGATGAGGTTGATCATGATTGTCTGGAAGTGCTTGAATTTTGCACCAAACCGCGTCCTGATATAAAGGACATGCCTTTGAAAGAGTCTGACTATGTGATGTTTGTAGACGGGTCATGTTTGAGAACTGAAAAAGGAATTTGGAGTGCTGCGTATGCTGTGTGCACTGTTGCAGGCGTCTTGGAAGCATCTTGTTTGAAAGGAGTACGATCTGCTCAAGTTGCTGAGTTATTTGCTCTGATTAGAGCATGCAAGTTGGGAAAGAATTTGAGAGTTACTGTGGTTATTGACAGTCAGTATGGGTTTGGAGTGGTGCATGACTTTGGGCAAATTTGGTCCCAAAGAGGTTTCTTGACGTCGAGTGGAACTCCAATTAGAAATGCAGAAATAGTTGGCAAGTTACTTGAGGCGATACAGCTGCCTAAAGAAATATCTGTCTTGAAATGTACAGCACACAGGAAAGGAACAGATTATGTGTCAGCTGGAAATGAATTTGCAAATGACATGGCCCAATACTGTGCTCAAAATTTGACTTCATTAAATCGTAACAGGGAAAAGGAAATGGATTTATGTCCCTTGCTTTTTACTAACACAGTAAGTACATGGGATGAAGTGAGACAGTTACAGGAAGAAGCAGGGGAAAGAGGAGAAAAAACAATGGATAAAATCCAGATGCACACAACGGGAATTAGAAAGAGTTTGGGTTTACAGAGATGGAAGACCAGTAATGCCTGATAGCATGATCTCTACCATGGCACGGATGTACCATGGGAAGGCACACATAGGAAGGGATGCCATGATTAGACTTTTCAAACAAACTTGGTATAATGCCAAATTCCGGCTTATAGCTGAGAGCCTTTGCCAGAGATGTCTCATATGCCAGCAATTCAATCCAGGAAGGAAAACTGTGGTGAGCTTGGAAACCATAGGACGGGAGGGAGGTCCTTTCACTCGTATGCATCTTGATTTCATTGAAATGCCCTTATGCAATAGGTTAAGATATGTACTAGTGATTGTTTGTCTTTTTTCTCGTTGGGTCGAGACTTACCCGACCAGAAGAAATGATGTAGTTACTGTAGCAAAACTCCTACTAAGAGAGTTCATTCCTAGGTTTGGTTTCCCAGTAACGATTGAAACAGATAGAGGAACACATTTTCAGAATGAAATTATAAAATTGATTTGTGAAGCATTAAATGTGCAACAGAAATTGCATTGTGCCTACCGACCAGAGGCTTCTGGAGTGGTGGAACAAATGAATGGCACCATAAAGAACAGATTGGGAAAAATGGTTCTAAAATGGCCAGATGTCTTGCCTCTTGTCTTAATGAGCATTAGATCAATTCCTGATAGAAAGACTGGTCTGAGCCCCCATGAAATCATAATGGGCAGAGCAATGAGACATGTTTTCATTCCTGTCAACAAACTGTTGCCTATATCTGATGACTTCCTCTTGGATTATTGTAAAGGATTGGCTGATATGGTACATTCTGTGTTTCATCAGGTTGGACCAGATCTTGAAAGGAAGCCAGCTCATGATTTGAGTCGTGGAGATTGGGTCCGCACAAAAGTACACCGAAGAAGAAATTGTCTGGTTCCACGCTGGGGAAGACCACGCCAAGTGATTCTGACAACGACATCTGCTGTGACGTGTGCAGGGGTGAAGAATTGGTTTCATGCCAGTCAAACTCTTCGAGTCCCAGATCCGGAAGATCAATCCAAAGAACAACATCGGGAAGTATCAGATACCAGTTCAGAATCAGAATTCGAAGAAACAAAAACAAGACAAGAACCAGAAGCAGATGAGCAAGGTCAAAGTCAAATTATTGTTCAGGAAAATGTACCACTAAGACGACGCCTTGAAATTTCAGATACTAGTTCTGAATCTGAGACAGAGCAAGCAGGAATACGAAAACAGAACTAATCATGAAACTGGAGAAACTGAACAAGTAATTTTTTACCAAGAATTCCCGAGTACAAGTACAAGACAAATTCCTCCAGAAATTATAGAGATAGAAGGAGAGGAATTATATACAGAGAGTGAGGGTGAAGTGATTGCGGAAGAACCCCGAGGAGGTTTAGGAACACAACCAAAACAGGTAGCAAAAGGGTCAGATAGTCAGCAGGAAGATTGTGCGGATGAAACACGAGGAGGGATAGATTCAGACAGTGAACCTGAAATATTGAGGATAAAATCAAAGGAAAACGATATCCAAACGGAGACAGAGGCAGAAGAAAGTGAAACAGGACATAAAGGGGGAAGAAATTTGAGAAAAAGGGCTTGGAAATCCGAACGTGAAGAGAAAGGATCTAAATTGAAAATGCCATTGAAAGAAGAGGTTTGGCCCAACAAAATCAAGAAACTGAGATACCGATTGACAAGAATAAAGCATGATAAAGCAGAACAAGTGAATGAAGTGTCCAGTCAAGAAAAACAAGAGGACACTTATCAGAAGCACTTGCAACGTACAAAGAGGATTAAAAGGCCTAACCAGAAGTACAAGACACAGGAATGGACATATGTTGTGGCACTTCCTGATATACAAGAGGAAGCTGATAGCCAGGAAAGTCTGAGAGTGACTGTGCAGGAGGCGGATAAGGAAGAAGGTTCAGAAATCTTGGAAGTAATAGTGTCTGACACTAGAGAAGAAACAGATGACCAAGAAATTCTGAATAAAGACTGTGAGCCCATGGATAAGGATGATTCACACATGAATTAAGAGACAAAAGAACTTGCAAAGGAATTGAAAAGCCCGGATAAGACACATGACCAGAAAGAACCAAGTAGGCAACTAAAGCCTTAGGTTTAGACAAAGAAATATTTTGAAGAGGATAAGTCAAAAGAAACTGATCATTCACAAAATGACAAACATTGAAAATAGAAATCCAACATGTGGATTTTTTCGAAGATGGTGTAGAATGTGTTTTTGTTGTACAGGATTATTAATGCTTGTTTGGATTATATTAGCCATAACTATTTCATTTAGATTAACATTTGAAAATATAGATAGACACCAAATGAATGGAACCATTAACAAAATCTCTGATGACAGTCATATCACAAAACTGGTAGATAGAACAGAAGTTCATAAAGATAAGTCCATGAATGATTTTTCTACGAATGTTTTTGCAAAGCTATTATACGAATACGAAGAAACCATGGATGTTAGAGATTGTTATGTTTGTATGCAGTTGCCTGCATCTGTATCTGAAGGTGTCACTTATCATCGCCTTCCTTTGACATATGGGAAGAGAAAACTTTCCTAAATATGGTAGAGGAGAGGAGAATTAAAATGCAAAAGAAGGTGACTGGGGAAAAGATGGAAACATCATTTTGGGATATTGGGAAGGAAAATCATTTAAAGGGAGAGATAAACCCGGCAATTGCTTTAGATTGTCTCCAGAAAGGGAAATTATGCATAAGTAGAGATAATACTGTATATGATAATTATTTTGTAGGTGCAAGTGAGTGCCAGGATTTATACAAAATCCTGGGAGGATGGGGATTTAAAGGAGGAAAAGATCCTGTGTTCCCTGGTATATATTACATTTGTTTAAACAAAGCTTACTGTAGATTGCCGGACCATTGGTAAGGAACTTGCTACGTAGGCCTGGTCTTTCCGAAGATATTTCATGTGGAAAGGGGAGAAAATGGATTGCACGAAATAGGTAGACAGCTAACACGTAGAAGAAGTGAGAGTTGGTCAGAAATTATTGGTGATATTTTTGGAGCACTGATACCAGCAGTTGGAATATCTCTGACTGCACATAAAATTAGAAAATTGTCTACAGTTGTGGATCGTTTATCAACAAGCACAGCTGGAGGGTTCTTAATGCTAAATACCGAAATGGTTGCCATGAGAGCTATGGTAATGCAAAATCGACTTGCCCTTGACATTATATTGGCAAAAGAGGGAGGAGTCTGTGGAATGCTGAAAGTACAACATTGCTGTACCTACATTCTTGACAAAAGTCAGAACATAAAGAAATATATTAAGAATATAACTGAATTACATGAAGAAATTGTTCCAATGGAGGTTGAAGGTGTAAGGGAGAAACTTGGTAAGGGTTTTTCCACTATTAAGAATTTATTAACAAAATTGGGTAGCTCTTTTGTGGGCAAAATACTAATACCTGTGACTTTTGTGATTATTCTGGTGTTAATATTGAGATTAGGTTGTCTGTGCATAAAAAGAAAAAAACTACAAAATAAGATAAAAAGAGAAAACAAGAAGAATAAAGAGAAAGGAATAAGGGAAAGAAGAAATAGAATTAGAAGAATTTAAAGAGAATGTGTACAAGAAAACAAACGAGAACAATGTGGAGAACACTATTTTTTAAACTAACAAATGCAAGTAGATTGGAATAAAACCATTTCCTTAGATAAATTTAGCAAAATTAGTGAGTAGTGGTGATATTTTAAAATCACCAAAGGGGGGATTGATGGAGCAGATAAAACAAAATGTTGTATACCTCCTCTAATTTGCATGAAATTAATTATGTAATCATTCTAAAATTAATTTACATAACATATTTGCAGTGGAAGTAATATTAATCAATATTTGCACCTTGATAAACATGAATACACGTGGGACTAAATTGCTGATTGCATGGCTAAATTAATTAATTAACAATGGTATGCAAACTAACCTTAGATTGTGGTGAAATAGTAAAATTTGCATGATTTATATTGCTTTGTGATTGTATTGTGGCTTAAAGTTATCGTACAGTAAGTATTATCACTTTAAATGTTGCTGCAGCTAGGAAAATATTAATTGTACATTGGGATTAATGTGGGTTTGAACATTAGAACCTTCATTTCTACATATTAATTACTACTATGTCTATTTTCGCTTAGTTAGCATGCTGGCCTACTAGGCCGCAGTAATCAAGATGGCGTTCTCTGAAGCAGATGCCAACCTGTGCGCGTGATGATTTCTGCACGTCCCCAGATAGCTTTGGAGATCACAAGGTGACAATGAACTCCTGACATCGTGTTCCCTGCCAATCTCGATGTGTTGGTGACTTGGCTACAAACCAGAAGATGACCACATGTGAATCAAAGAAAAGACCAAGAATGAACCTGTCAATAAGACCTTTTTTTTTCCTTGAAAAGATACATCTACTGTTCCATGTATGAGAAGTCGAAGGACAGTGACAACTTGTGAACTTTATTGCCAAGTCACTATGCAGAAACAGTTTGCACTGGGAAGAGTGCAATGAACTATTGATAACCCCGAACTGTCCAATTAGAACATTTGGTCTGCCCCTAAAGTTGCCATATTTTGTATGAAGTAAGAGACAAGAGGATATATTAACCCCTCATCAGTTTTCGTAAATGAAGTTTTTTTTTTCCCCTTAGTTTAAGTTTTTGGAGTTCAGAGCTCCGTTCGGTGTTGGGATTTTTCAGAAGCCGCAGTTGCAGTGGGTTGGAGATAGTGGGTTCGAAAGGAGTTTGAGAGCTGCAGTTTGGAGTTGTAGCTACGTTTGTCTTTGGGTTAGTCGACCTGAAGCTATTCGTCACCTGTTCATTGGTAAATGATTTACTGAAATATTTTCTAAAATTCATACTTAAATGCGATTTCTAAATGTTTAATTACTCTTTAATAAATTTGAATTAAAATTATGAGCTGTAGTATATAAATGTAAGGTTAAAAGGATTTCTAGATAAACAAAACTTGAATTAACAAGAAATGACTTTGTGGTTCTTAAATTCATTACTGAAGATATCAAATGTTTCCAAGACTTTAATTGTGTTTTAGCTGGTTCTAATTCACCATCAACCAGTCCAACTAGTTGGTCCATCGACCAAACAGTGGCGTGCCTTGATGATAAAGTGAGGATTATAAAGACTGTATATAGAATGTATATATATATATAAATTAGTAGAAAACTAGTCTTGATAGGTAATAAGGTACCCACTTGGTCCAGCAGCCTTTCTCCTGTGTACAGATTCGAGTGAGTATGCGTAAATGAGAAGTGTGTTGGTGTTCTGGGCCCCACCAATGAATGAACATATGAATGAACTGTTGTGAATAAGAATCTGTGACATAAGGAGAATATGTAAATATTGTCCTCCGCGCTGGATCAGTCTCTTGCCAGAGTGTACCGGCCCTAGCTTCTAGCCATAGTGTTTTAGTCCTATGGCCACTGGACCGGTTCTAGTCTCTTGTCAGACTATATCGCCGTAGCCTCTTGCCAGAGTGTGGTAGTCCCATTGGCGACTTTACTGGGTCTAGCCTCTTACCAGAGTGTAGTGGATTGAGCCTCTTGCCGGAGTGTAGCACCTCTTGCCAGAGTGTATAGGCTCGAGCCTCTTGGCATACTGTACTTGCTCTACCCTCTTTTCAAAGTGTACCGGACCTAGCCTCTTGCCAAAGTGTGCTAGTCCTAGGACCACTGTACCATCTCTTGCCAGACTGTCCGGCTCTAGGTTCTTGCAAGATTATGCTAGCCCTATGGCCAGTGTACCGGCTCTATCCTCTTGCCAGAATATACCAGCTCTAGCCTCTTGCCAGAGTGTACCCAGATCTATCCTCTTGCCAGAGTGTACTGGCTCTAGCCTCTTGCCAGAGTGTGCTAGTTCTGTGGACACTGTACCAGCTCTAGTCTCTTGCCAGACTGTACCAAGTATGGCCTCTTGCCAGAGTGTAGTGGCTCTAGCTTCTTGCTAGAGTGTAGTGGGTCTAGCCTCATGCCAGAGTATACCAGATCTAGCCTCTTGGCAAAGTGTACCAGCCCTAGCCTCTTGCAAGACTGCACCTGCTCTAGCCTCTTGCCAGAGTGTGCTAGTCCCATTGCCACTGTACCGGCTCTAGCCTTTTGCTATAGTGCAGTGGCTCTTGTCTTGCCTCTTGCCAGACTGTACCAGCTCTACCCTCTTGCCAGACTGCACTGGCTCTAGCCTCTTGCCAGAGTGTGCTAGTCCCATGGCCACGGTACCAGCTCTAACCTCTTGCCAGAGTGTAGCGGCTCTAGCCCCTTGCCAGAGTGTACCAGCTCTAGCCTCTTTCCAGAGTGTGCTAGTCCCAACACCACTCTATAGGGTCTAGCCTCTTGCCAGAGTGTAGCGGCTCTAGCATCTCTCTGAGTGTAGCAGCTCTAGCCTCTTGCCAAAGTGTACCACTTCTAGCCTCTTGCCAGACTGTACTGGCTTTAGCCTCTTGCCAGAGTGTACTGACTCTAACCGCTTGACAGACTGCACTGGCTCTAGCATATTGCTGGAGTGTGTTAATCCTATGGCCAAATCACAGGCTCTAGTCTCTTGCCAGACTGTCCTGGCTCTAGCCTCTTGCCAGCCTGTATCAGCTCTAGCCTCTTGCCAGAGTGTGCTAGTCCCATTGCCACTGTACCAGGTCTAGAATCTTGCCAGAGAGTACAGACTCTAGCATCTTTCTAGAGGACACCAGGTCTAGCCTTTTGCCAAATTGTACTGGCTGTAGCCCCTTGCCAACCCGTACCACCTCTAGCCTCTTGCCAGAGTGTGCTAGTCCCATGGCCACTGTACCGGGTCTAGAATCTTGCCAGGGAGTAGAGGCTCTAGCATCTTGCTAGAGGATACCAGGTCTAGCCTTTTGCCAGATTGTCCAGGCTGTAGCCTATTTTCAGAGAGTACTAGCTCTAGCTTCTTGCCAGAGTGTGCTAGTCCCATGGCCACTGTATAGGGTCTAGCCTCTTGCCAGAGTGTACTGGCTCTAGCCTCTTGCCAGACTGCACCACTCCTAGCCTTTTGCCAGACTGTACCGGCTCTAGCCTATTTCCAAAGTGTGCTAGTCCAATGGCCACTGTTTCGGCTACAGCCTCTTGCCAGAGTGTAACAGCTCTCGCCCCTTGCCAGAGTGTACCGGCTCTAGCCTCCTTGAAGAGTGTGCTAGTTCTATGGTACAGTATCAGCTCTAGCTGCTTACCAGAATGTACCAGCTCTAGCCTCTTGCCAAAGTGCACTGGCTATAGCCTCTTGACAGAGTTTACTTGCACTAGGTTCTTTCCAGAGTGTGCAAGTTCTATGTCCACTTTACTGCTCTAGCCTTTTGCCAGACTGTACCAGCTCCAGCCACTTGTCAGACTGTGCTAGTCCCATGGCCACTTTACCAGGTCTAGCCTATTGCCAGAGTGTACCAGCTCTAGCCTCTTGCCAGAGTGTATTGACTCTAGCCACTTGACAGACTGTACTGGCTCTAGCCTCTTGCCAGAGTGTGCTAATCCTATGGCCACTTCACGGGCTCCAGTCTCTTGCCAGACTGTCCCGGCACTAGCCTCTTGCCAGCCTGTACTGTTAAATGGTAGCGGCAGTCGTAGTCGATAATGTGAGACCGGCCTCACGGCGTTGCCCTCTTCATCATCCAGCCAACCTGCAACCACCCTCAAGACACGACATCTCCGACTCCGGCCGCCCCAGCCACCCCCGATCCGCAGTCCGGCCAGAGGCCTGACAGACTCAACACCCTACCACGCATGTCCAACCGAGGGAGCGGGAACCCTCGAGCCAGACCCAGAGGCGCCAGCCCAGTCACACCTCGGGTCGCCTTCCCCGGGAGGACTCGATCGGCCACCAGGCCCCTGGGGAGCAGGCGCCTCCCCTGCCGAGCGTCTGGGGTCCCTCCCAGACCCACCTGAAAAGACCAAGGAAGTGAGCGGCAGGAAATCCCGCCGAACCCCCTCCGTCACCCCATTCCCCCCTCTGCGAGCACTCCGGACTTCAAAGAACCAGCGGAGTATAACAAGGAGTGCCGGAGAAACGAGTGCAGAGAAGACCTGGAACCATCCGAGCCTGCAGACGCTGTCGCGGCTCCTGAATGCTGAAGTCACCTGGGCCTGCTGAGTGACTCGCGGCCTCTTGCTATTGAACCATCTGAGCCCTGCGGACGAGGTCGCGGCTCCCGAACACTGAACCACCTAGGCCTGCTGAGTGACTCGCAGCCCACAGCTATTGAACCATCTGAGCCCTGCTGACGGAATCGCGGCTCCCGAACTCCGACCACCTGTGCCTGCTGAGAGACTCGCGGCGCTCCCCTTGAGGACGACTCGGTAAGATTTCGCCCAGAGACACGACACCCTCCAGCTCGAGGATTGTGAGCTTTCCGCAGGGTATTTCGCAGAGACACTATCTTGAAAGACTGTCCCGCTACCCCCATTCCCCACGACCGATTTGTGGTACGTTGTGCCACTGCTGTACTGCTTGCATCTTGGATCATAAAGATCCCTTGAAATCATCGATAAAAGAACCTATCGTCCTACAAAGAATACGTGTGATGTCACTCTGTTCGTAGTGTATCTCAGGGTGTGTGCGCCTGGTTAGGCCTACTTGGGAGAGGTGGGTCAAAGGGGTGGGCAAGACGTGTATCGAACCCCCCTCCGGCGAACGCCTTTCCAACATTTGGTGGCAGACGACGGGATCCGAGCCGACACCGAAAGAGAGCGTGCAGTGAACGACTGACGCACTACCAAACAGAGATGGAAGGAGAAACCTCCCTGGGTGCCGCAGGTACCGAAATAAGCTCACCGTTCCGAGAGGATCAATTGGACTATTACACGCATAGAGAATTAAAACAGTTTTGCAAAGACCTTGGCATCGCTACCACCGGACTAAGCACAAAGGAAGACTTCCAGAAAGTACTGAAAGCCTGGGTCGAGACGGGGGCGCCCCCGACCCAAACGGAAGGAGACTCTACCCATGAACCACCAAGCATCCCGGCGAGAAACAACGGGCCAGAGGGGAACCTGTCCCCCGAGGAACTAGCGGACCGAGAGAGAAGCCGCAACCACGAACTTGAACTGGCAAAACTAAAAATCGAGGGAGAAATAAAACTGGCAGAGAAGAAGTTGGCCGTCGAGCAGTTACGGCTACAAGGGGAACTCGAAGAGAAGAGACTCCAAAGGGAGCACGACGAAAAGAAACTCCAGCTAGAACATGAACGCGGCCTGAAGGAGATTGAGTGGCGGGCTAGAAACAAAAAGTCACAGCCACCCGGGAATCCACCGTCCGCTCCCACCGGGGAAACCAAAGTTCACATCCCCAAGGATGTGGTAAAGGAGTATTACAAGAACGATGATATCCAGCAGTGGTTTAAGGCCTACGAAGTCGCCATGACCTCTCACCGAGTCCCGCAGAAAGATTGGGGGGCTGGCCTATGGGGCCGGTTCTTAAGCGAAGGAAGAGACACTCTGCTAGATCTGCCCTCCACGGTCATGAACTCCTACAGCCACATGAAGGAAGCCCTCGTGGGCCGGTACGGACTCACCCCTGAAATGTACCGACAACGGTTCCGAGATTGCAAGAAGATACCGGGCACCACGTGGGTAGAATACGTGAACTTTTACAGCCGAGCCTTGGACGGGTGGATCAAGGGCAGCAAGGTCTCCACCTTCGAAGAACTGTTCGATCTAATTGCCTGGGAACATTTAGCGGCCAATTGCTTTATAGAACTGCGCCAGCATCTCCTGGACAGTAAACTCACCGACCCTCGGAAGCTGGCCGCTGAAGCTGATCGTTGGGTGAACACCCGGGCCACCCGGGGCCCCGTGGGGGACTACGGCCGCCACAGTCAAGGCCCCCCCCACCAGAGGAGCGGAGGGAACCACGGCTGACCAAGAGACTTCCCCGGGGGGTCCTCAACCAGCCCCCCCAGCAGCCCACCAGCGGCGGGTTCGGCACAGTCCCCAGCAAGCACCGGAGCCTCAGGACGACCAGGTCCACAAGCTAGGATCACCTGCTTCCGCTGCCAACAGCCCGGACACTACGCCAATGACCCACAGTGTCCCCAGTATCAGCGAACCACAACGACCAACCCCACGGCCCGGCAGATGGCCTCCGTTGCTCTGGGGGAAGAGATGGAAGACTCCGAGGAATGGGAACCGGCGGCCATGGCCCTGGTCTCCCTTGGTGATCGAGAGATGGTCCCCGGGACACCCTTGCCCGCCAACACCGAAAAATACCGACAGCAGGTGACCATCAACGGCCACCGAGTCGAGGGCCTTCGTGACACCGGGGCGAGTGTCACCGCGGTCCACCGCAGCCTAATTTCAGAAGACCAGATCCTAACCGGGGCCCTCTGTCCGGTCGTATCCTCCGACAATTCTGAGAGCCTCTGCCAGATGGCGCTGGTGCCCTTCGAGTGGGGGGGGTCTCCGGAGAACTGAAGGTAGCGGTCCGGACATCGCAGCCCGTAGACTGCCTCCTGGGCAACGATCTGGAGAGTTCCCCGTGGGGGCAAGTAGAACGAAGAGCCCACCTGGAGATGATGGGCCTACCAGAATGGGTCTGCGCCACCACGCGCTCCATGACCGCACGATTGCCTCTCTCCAAGGGCGGTGAAGCCCTCTTACCGAACACTATCCCCGAGAGCCGGGACACCCTACCAGAAACCGACAACCCTCCTTCAGAGGGAGAAGAAGACACTAACCCGGGGGGAGGACCGGAACCTTCCGCCCCAGAGGCCCTGACGGAGCTCGAAGAACCGCCCGAGATGGCCCAGTGGCACTGTGAGGGGGGGCCCTCCCGCGAAGAGTTCTGCCAGGAACAGGCCACCTGCCCCTCCCTCGGGGGACTTAGACAACAAGCCGAAGCCGAGGCCGCCGGTGACTGAACCGGAACCCATTGGATCTATTGGGACAATGGCCTCTTATATAGCGAGCAAAAGTCCGCCGAGCTAGGCGCAGCACGGGTACTGGTGGTACCCCTGCGGTTCCGGAGCCTCCTCCTGGGCCTGGCCCACGATGTACCCTTGGCAGGACACTTAGGCCAAGACAAGACATATCAGCGATTGGTTACCCACTTCTATTGGCCCAAGATGCGAGCTAATGTAGAAGTACACTGCAAATCCTGCCCCACGTGCCAGGGCAGTGGGAAGAGTGGCGGAAAACGCAAAGCTCCCTTACAACCGTTCCCCGTTGTGAGTACCCCATTCGAGCAGGTCGGCATCGACATCGTGGGACCCCTGGATCCGAAGACCGCCCAGGGCCACAGATTCATCCTTGTCCTGGTGGACCATGCCACCCGCTACCCCGAGGCCATCCCCCTCCGCACCGTGACGGCCCCCGTGGTGGGCCGGGCTCTCATGGGGATCTTCTCCCGTGTCGGATTTCCCCACGAGGTTGTGAGTGATCGCGGCACTAACTTTATATCCCGCTACATGAAGTCCCTGTGGCAGCAGTGCGGAGTCACGTATAAGTTCACGACCCCCTACCACCCCCAGGGCAACGGCCTAGTGGAACGCTTCCACCGAACCCTGAAGGGAATGATCCTGGGCCTCGAAGAGCCCCTGCGCCGGAAATGGGACGTCCTCCTCCCTTGCCTCCTGTTCGCATACCGAGAAGTCCCCCAAAAGTCTCTGGGGTTCAGCCCCTTCGAACTGCTGTACGGACATCCCGTCCGAGGGCCCCTGAGCCTGGTCAAAGAGGGCTGGGAGACAAGCCCCTGGGGGACACCCCCTGATGTGTTCCGCTACATCCTGGCGCTCCGCAACCAGACGAGGAAGTTCAGAGAACTCGCAGAGGCTAACCTCGAGGCCAGCCAAGAAGAAATGAAGCGCTGGTATGACCAGAACGCAACCCTGGTCGAGTTCCAGCCGGGCCAGCAGGTTTGGGTCATGGCTCCGGTGAAACCCTGCGCCCTACAAGACAAATGGACTGGTCCCTTCAAGGTGGTCGAGCGGAAGAGCCAGGTCACGTATCTGGTCGACGTACAGTCCCCACGGAACCACCTCCGGGTCCTCCACGTGAACCGTCTCAAGCCCCACTTGGTGACAACGGAATTAAGTTTGCTACTGGCCACCGATGATGGGGCGGAAGAAGACACCGAACCCCTGCCCGACCTCCTGTGCGCTAAGGAACTGGATGGCTCCGTGGAGGGAGTGAAACTGTCGACCGCCCTCACTCCCCAGCAGTCCGACGACTGCCGCCAGCTGCTCAGACAATTCGCAGACCTCTTCTCCCTCATTCCAAGGGTCACCGACTGGTGCGTCCACGACGTGGACACCGACGACAGCCCGCCTGTGAGACACCGAGCCTACCGGGTGCCTGACCGGGTCCGCACCGGCATCAAGACCGAGGTACAAAAGATGCTCACCCTGGGAGTAATCGAACCCTCCGACAGCCCCTGGGCCAGCCCGGTGGTTCTGGTCCCGAAGGCGGCTTCCCCAGGGGTCGCCCCCGAACTAAGATTCTGTGTGCACTATCAGGGGCTCAATGCGGTCACCCGCGCAGACGCTCACCCTATTCCCCGAGCCAACGAGCTCATCGACCGCCTGGGGGCCGCCCGGTTCCTCAGCACTTTCGACCTGACCTGCGGATACTGGCAGATTTCTCTCACGGAGGGAGCGAAAGAGCGCTCAGCCTTCTCCACGCCGGATGGCCACTACCGCTTCAGGGTCATGCCGTTTGGGATGAAAAACGCCCCAGCCACGTTCCAGCGGTTGGTGAACAAGGTCCTGGCCGGACTCGAGGAGTTCAGCGCAGCGTACCTTGACGACATCGCCGTATTCAGCTCTCAATGGCACGAGCATCTCCAGCACCTCCGACAAGTACTAATGGCCCTGCGCCAAGCAGGCCTAACAGTGAAAGCCAGCAAATGCCAGCTCGGGCAAGGCTCCGTGGTCTACCTGGGGCATCAGGTGGGCAGCGGCCAGGTCGCCCCCCTCCAGCCGAAGATCGACGCCATCAAGTCCTGGGAGCCCCCCACCACGCAGACAGAGGTCCGGGCCTTCCTGGGCCTTACGGGGTACTACCGGAGGTTCATTAAAAATTATGGTAGTATCGCGGGGCCCCTCACAGAGTTGACCTCCAAAAAGCTCCCGAAGAAGGTGCAGTGGACCACCCCGTGCCAGCAGGCGTTCGACGCCTTGAAAACCGCCATGTGCACCGCCCCCGTACTCAAGGCCCCCGACTACTCCCAAGAGTTTGTGGTCCAGACCGACGCATCCGAACACGGCATCGGGGCCGTGCTCTCGCAGTTCGACGACAAGGGCATTGATCAGCCCATAGCCTTCATCAGCCGAAGGCTGCTGCCGCGAGAGCAGCGTTGGAGTACTATAGAACGAGAGACCTTTGCCGTAGTCTGGGCCCTCAAGAAACTACGGCCCTACTTGTTCGGAACCCATTTTCGAGTACAGACGGACCACCGGCCCTTGCGGTGGCTAATGCAGATGAGGGGGGAGAACCCCAAGCTACTACGATGGTCCATCTCTCTCCAAGGGATGGATTTCACTGTCGAACATCACCCCGGGACGGATCATGCCAACGCCGACGGCCTGTCCCGGTTCTTCCGCTTCGGCGAGGAGAACCCCCCAGTGGATGGGTAGTTCTCCACGCCTTTCAGCTGGGGGGGACGCGTGTGAGACCGGCCTCACGGCGTTGCCCTCTTCATCATCCAGCCAACCTGCAACCACCCTCAAGACACGACATCTCCGACACCGGCCGCCCCAGCCACCCCCGATCCGCGGGCCGGCCAGAGGCCTGACAGACTCAACACCCTACCACGCATGTCCAACCGAGGGAGCGGGAACCCTCGAGCCAGACCGAGAGGCGCCAGCCCAGTCACACCTCGGGTCGCCTTCCCCGGGAGGACTCGATCGGCCACCAGGCCCCTGGGGAGCAGGCGCCTCCCCTGCCGAGCGTCTGGGGTCCCTCCCAGACCCACCTGAAAAGACCAAGGAAGTGAGCGGCAGGAAATCCCGCCGAACCCCCTCCGTCACCCCAGTCCCCCCTCTGCGAGCACTCCGGACTTCAAAGAACCAGCGGAGTATAACAAGGGGTGCCGGAGAAACGAGTGCAGAGAAGACCTGGAACCATCCGAGGCTGCAGACGCTGTCGCGGCTCCTGAATGCTGAAGTCACCTGGGCCTGCTGAGTGACTCGCGGCCTCTTGCTAATGAACCATCTGAGCCCTGCGGACGAGGTCGCGGCTCCCGAACACTGAACCACCTAGGCCTGCTGAGTGACTCGCGGCCCACAGCTATTGAACCATCTGAGCCCTGCTGACGGAATCGCGGCTCCCGAACTCCGACCACCTGTGCCTGCTGAGAGACTCGCGGCGCTCCCCTTGAGGACGACTCGGTAAGAGATCGCCCAGAGACACGACACCCTCCAGCTCGAGGATTGTGAGCTTTCCGCAGGGTATTTCGCAGAGACACTATCTTGAAAGACTGTCCCGCTACCCCCATTCCCCACGACCGATTTGTGGTACGTTGTGCCACTGCTGTACTGCTTGCATCTTGGATCATAAAGATCCCTTGAAATCATCGATAAAAGAACCTATCGTCCTACAAAGAATACGTGTGGTGTCACTCTGTTCGTAGTGTATCTCAGGGTGTGCGTGCCTGGTTCGGCCTACTTGGGAGAGGTGGGTCAAAGGGGTGGGCAAGACGTGTATCGAACCCCCCTCCGGCGAACGCCTTTCCAACAGATAACCTTTCAAGTATTGCCCGGCAGTAATCGCCTCTTATACCATTCGATGCTAAACCAACAAAGAGGCAGGCGCCGGAGACTGGAAGGCAGGAAACAAAGTTTTATTCCGTCGGAGTGGAACACATCAGATCAGACAGCGAGGTATCGTCACGAGGTGCTCTAACTGCATCTCTGAGGCCTGGCCTCTTATACACAGGTTTATGACTTTATTGCAGGTTTATCATACATGGCACATTCTTGAGATAGCTTTGATACATGAAAGAACATCCTCAGAATCCCCACTTCAAGCTCGTTCCCACACATATCTACAGTGGAAGTCCCCACCCCACCCACAGTAGGAGATGGCTATCACACAGCTGGACATTCCGCCAATTCCCGGGGGTGTGTGCGACCGGTCGGGTCTCAGGGGGTGGGGGGGCCTTGATCTACTGTAATCCCTTTGATGTGGGGTGTAGAGGAAGGGGGTTATCAAAGAGATGCATGACCATGTATGGGATGTCGGTCAGGCGTGGGATGTGGTTCCATGGCAGGGTCGCGCAGAAGGCGAGGGTTTATGGCCCGTGTATGAGAGAGCGGGGGTGGCTGGCGCGCGGGGGAATGCTCGCAGCGCCAGGGGGACGCGCTGGCGATCGGCAATGAGCAGGGAGAAACCAGGGTGCCTAAAATGGCTGCCGTGCGCTTTCCTGTGTGTCGCACTGGGGAGAGACAAGATGGCGCAGATAATGTTCAGTTCGCAAGCTAAATTTCCACAGTCCTCCCTTTTAACATATCTCGCCAGCTTGTTTAGTTCGGATCTATCCCCATAATACTACGAACTTCCACCTCATACAAAGCTTTCATTCGCTCCGCTTCAAAGTTCAAAGTCTTAGGGCAGATGCAGTTCATAAAAAGCGAACATAAAGGTGACAGACACTGAATCCCCAAGCAACATCCACATAGTATCACAATTGGTATTAGGATAAATGAAAACAGCCTCCATCCCCAACTTCTAATAGTGTCCCAAAACCAACTTCCCAGTGACCATTTTTCTTGCTCCTGATGAACCTCTGCGGAAAGTCTGTGGAGGTGTTCAATTGCTTTGTAGACTGAGGGTGAGTTATCTGGTACGTAGGTACAACAGCTGGACCCAATGATGCGGCATGCTCCTCCACGATCAGCCAGAACCACATCTAGAACGAGGCGGTTCTGAAGAGCCACCAGGCGGACGCCTGAAGCTCGGCGGTGTTGTTGGCGAGGATGCCAGCCGTAATGTTCATCGCCGTTTCGACTGCCTGAGTTAAGTGGCGGATGGCACGGCTGTTTGCCATTGGACCCCAGAGGGGAACAAGTCCTTTTACTGCGTCCATGAACTGTGCTCCGGTGGAGTTGGCTTGCACAATGTCTTTGGCACGTTTCTGTCGGTGATGGTTTGCTGGAGCCACATATGTCGGAGGAAGGACAAAAGCGATGTAGCAGGTGCCTCCCCAACCTTTCGGAAGCCAGGTGTAGGCCTTAGTACCACAGACGAAGTACATATTTGGGGAGGCAACAAAGGAGGGTGGATCAACTGAGTCCAATGTTCGGGTGATGAGGCAGGAGCTGTGGCCCACCAGCTGCGCCCCCAGGCCTTCGAGGCACACAAGTCCAGTGATGTTAATGACGGATAGGGCCACTGTTAGGGTGGCGGCCGTTCGTTTCCGGAGGTAAGAGAAGGTGGGTCTGGCTGGGTTGTTAAACACCTGCATTTCAACTCGTTCTTTGGCAGGGATGTCCATGTGAAAGGAAGTGTTTGATCTCAGAGGACAGAAGGGGGCAGAAGTTTTTCCAGTTTTGTTCAGCCAGAACCCATGGTAGAAGTGTGACACAGTTTTGCCGGAGGTGGCATTGTCCTTGTAGCTTTCCTGCAGGAGGATTAGCCAGGCGAGGCAGGAACCATGGACCGAAAAAGGTGAAGGGATGAAAGGGATAGAGTGTCCAGTGGCATGTGGTAGCAATCCACAGATCCAGCAATTAGTGGCATTGGAGGCAAGATTGTGTTGGTGGAGCAACTGCACAAAAGAGTTATTCCAGAACTCCTTACGCCTTTCTCGGAGTTGGGGTGAAAGTGAGATCAGATGGTGTTCTTTCATGGTGGTAGGTGGAACGGTGGTCAGCAATGTCTTATGGGCGGGTGCGCTCTCCTCCATGATCCAGAAGGTGACCATGAGGAGAAGGCAAAAGAGAAGGGTAATGAAAAGTGCAATAGTCTTTGAGCTGTGCATTTTGTCAGTCTTTGGGATTTTGTAGTGGATCTTTGGGCGTCCGGTTGCTTCCATCATCTTCATGTCGGATGCTTCCATCACCTTCAAGGGATTCGGTAGCGGGCAGAACCACAGACTTTGTTTAGTTTCTCTCCTGGTGGCCTTTGAGGTGGCTAGGCAACCGCTCTGAGATTTCAACTTAGTTTGTGGTCTGCTTAGCCGAAGTTCCCTCCTTTCGTCGTAGGTTATACCCTTCTTTGGATGGCACAGTGGGATCGGGATATTTCGTTAATTCAAGTGTCTCTGTATCTGGGCAGTGGCTCAGGGATGGTCGGTCTTTGTCCAGAAGTTCCTCTTGGGCGGTGATGTTGTCCGTGGTCGTCAGGGTCGATGATACCTTCTTGCAGTGGTGTGCATGCAGCCAATTGCGCTTCCCCTCCACTCGAAGAGCTGTTCGGGTGGTGATCAGGACTTGCAGAGGGCCCGTCCACCGGGGCTCCAGACTCTTGGTGCGCTGGAAGTTACGCACTAAGACAAAGTCACCCGGTTGGATGTCGTGCCCGGGGCCCCTGGAAACGTCGGGAATGGCTTGCAGCACCTGCTGATGGATAACAGACAACGTTTTAGTTAGGTTGTACAAATAGTCAGACATGAGGACGTCCGGGACGTCGTGGATGGATGTTGGTTTCGGTGCAGTCCAAAGGTTCATGGGCCGCCCGAAGACGACCTCGTAGGGGGTTAAGTGGTGTTTGGTGGGGGTGTTACGCATTGATAGCAATGCTAGCGGGAGAGCGTCTGGCCATTTCAGTCCTGTGGTGGCAACTATTTTTGCTATCTTAAGCTTCAATGTGGCATTATGTCGCTCAACCAAGCCTGCAGATTGGGGATGGAAGACCGCATGGAACTTCTGTTTTACACCCAGCCCCTTTAAGATGAGTTGGATAACCTTGGCTACAAAGTGGGGGCCGTTGTCGCGCCACAAAATTCGACAAAGGCCGTACCGGGGGAAGAATTCTTTCAGTAGTACTTTTGCGGTAGTCATAGCGGTGTTGTCGCGGGTTGGGTAGGCTTCCACCCACTTGCTGAAGGCGCACACAACGACAAGTACGTACTTCAAACCTTGGCACCTTTCTAACTGGACGTAGTCCATTTGTAAGACTTCAAAGGGATGATTGGGAACCCCAAACACTCCCCGGGGTACAGCAGTTCCTTTCCCAGGGTTGTGTTGGAGGCAGACCAGGCATTGTTGGACCAGACGTTTGGCTGAGTCTGAGATTTTGTTGTTGTGCTAGACTTTGGAGATGAGTTCGATCATGGGAGCAGACCCTATGTGTGCGGGGGAGTGTGCCATGGTCAGCATGGGGATCAAGTATGAGTCAGGTAGCAACCATTTGTTCGAGTCTTTAGTTCGCCAGCAACCGTCATCGTCCTTCAATCCCACCCGTGCCCATTCAGTTAATTCGTGTGGTGAGCTGGCTAATTGGATGTCCCTAATCGTTTCCCTAGCATCCTTCCATTTCTCAGTTTGTGACCTGGTTACGTACATACGGGTCGTGGACCTATTCTCGGCTGTGGTTCGGGCAGTAATGTCAGCTAGTGCATTTCCCTGTCCTATAATGTCTGTCACTTTCTTGTGTGCCTGGCATTTGATCACAGCCAGCCGTGTGGGGAGGAGGACTGCTTCGGTCAGGGCAGAGACTAGATCTCCATGCAGGATGGGTGTGCCATGGGAAGTCAAGAATCCCCTCTCCTTCCAAAGGAGCCCAAAGTGGTAAACTACCCCGAAGGCGTATTGGCTGTCTGTGTAAATGTTTGCGGTTGTCCCTGCTGCCAGGATGCATGCTCGTGTGAGAGCAATCAGTTCAGCCGCCTGTGCGGATCGCTGTGTGATGCGGGCTGTCTCAACAACTGTTCGGGCTGTGCTGACTGCATAGGCAGCTGAAGTGGTGCCATCGGGGAGCTTGATGCATGAGCCATCCACCCATAGTTCTCCGTCAGGGTCCGGGAAGGCAGTATCTCGAAGGTCAACCCTACTCTTGGTCTGTTCGTCGGTGAGAGTCACGCAGTCATGTATAGGGGGCGCATTGGGGTCAGTGTCAGGGAGAGGTAGTAGAGTGGCTGGATTCAGAGTGGTGCATCGTTTCAATGTGATGTGGGGTGCAAGCAGAGTCAGTTCATAGCCAGTCAGTCGTGTGCTAGTCAGGTGTTGAGTCTTGGTCTGGTTCAGGAGGGTGTCAACCGCATGGGGTACCAATACAGTGAGGGGGTTCGAGAGCACGATCCCCTCACTTTGCTGGATGGAGACAGCAGCGGCGGCTACTGCTCGAAGGCAGGCGGGCAAAGCTCTGGCTACAGGGTCAAGAGTGGCAGAGAAGTAGGCACAAGGGCGTTGTTTAGGACCTATGGACTGGGTTAGGACAGACAACGCGCATCCCTCCCTTTCGTGGGTGTAGAGGGAGAAAGGTTTAGTGTAGTCTGGGGTTCCTAGGACTGGGGCCGAGCAGAGGGCGTCTCGTAATTCTTTGAAGGAGGATTGGCATTCGGGTGTCCAGGGGAGGGGGAAGGGGACATCTTTAGCCAACAGGGAAAGCAGAGGTTTTACAATAAGACTGAAGTTTGGCAACCACTGTCGACAAAAGGAGGTGAGGCCTACTAGAGACCGCACTTGCTTCTGAGTTTTGGGAACAGGGGTTTCTAGGATGGTCTGAATTCGGTCAGGGGTAAGTTTCCTCCCGTCCTTGGATAGGAGGTGGCCTAGGTATGTCACTTGGGGTTGGCAGAACTGTAACTTCTTCCTGGAGACCTTGTGACCGTTCTCCGCGAGGAAGTGGAGGAGGTGAATGGTGGCTGTGACCGCAAGTGGGGTGGTGTCGGCCGCCAAAAGAATGTCGTCGACGTACTGTATTAACACCACTCCATCGGGTAATTGGACTGCATCTAGTTGTCTCTTGAGGGCTTGGCTATAAATGCTGGGACTCTCAGTGTAGCCTTGGGGTGCCCTACAGAATCTGTACGACCGGGCTTTTAAAGTGAAGCCGAACAGGTAGCGGCTGTCTGGGTGGATGGGGATGGAGAAGAATGCGTTCTTGAGATCAATAACAGTAAAGGTGGTGGCAGTGGACAGAATTAGGGTGAGGATGGTGGTGATGTCTGAGACCACGGGGTACTGAGGTATGACTACTTTGTTAACTTCTCGTAAGTCAACAATGAAGCGGTATGCTTTCTCATCTCCCTCGCCTTGCTTCTTTACAATGGGTAGGATAGGGCTGTTGCAAACATTACTGACTACTTCTTCTACTACTCCTGCATTGACTAGGGACTGGATGATTTCCACCAATGCCTTCTCACCTTCGGGCGATATTCGATACTGTGGAAGCTTTGGTAGCACTGCGTCCGGTCGGACGGTTATGTGTACTGGGTCGATCACCATGCGCCCTACATCTGAGTCGGTTTTAGCCCATAGATGTGAGGGTAACGTGTCGAGTAGGGACAGGTCAGCATCAGTTATAGAGAGCATACGTCGTGTGTGACAAGGTCTGAACAGATCTGGGTTATCGTGCAGGATGACTCGAACTCCGTCTGGGGAACATCTGATGGTAGCTCGGAAATGTTTTAGCAAATCGAGTCCCATAATAGCATCGGGGGTGTTGGAGGAGAGCAGAAAGGTCGTGTCAGTGGCGTTATCTTCTAAGTCAAAGGAGATTGGTGCTGATAAGGGGTTAGTGGAGGGCGTTCCATCGAAGCCTATTGAGGTTACGTGTGAGCCAGACAAGGGTGCCCTAGGAATCAGTCGTTTAGATAACGCACTACGTGTCGCCCCAGTATCTACCAGGAATGGAGACTTTGTGCCCAAGACCTTAGCAGTGACGTAAGGACCTTGCTGGTCAACACGGAGTTCGACTGGATCCCTCCCTTGCCCCTGGCGGTCCTATGCGAAGTCATGGGTGCTTTCGTAGTCGGACTGCTGACACTGGTTTTGTCGGGGGCGATCAAAGGTGTTTGGTCTGCCTGGCCTGTCGTTGATGGCGTCGTTCGTGTACCCTCGTCCCTGTCCTCTATTTCTGGGGTCATATGCTATGTCTCTGGGGTCCCTATTTTTGTTCATTTCCAGAAGGACCGGGCACTGGGATTTCCAGTGTCCGAACCCTCTACAGAACGCACATTGGTTCCCATCTAAATCTCTCCGTCTGTTGTAGGGTGCAGGTGTATGGTCTCTAGGGGGTAGCTTTCTAGAGGCGGTTGGTTGGTAATTCCCTTTTGGGGGCTCCCTTCCTATGGTCACCCCTTGCAACTGTGCTATCATTACCCTCTCCTTCAGTTCCTTTTTCTTCCTCTCGGACGCCCTATCGTTCTCATTCTTTTGGTTTTCGTAGTATTGGGCCATCTGGAGGATTGCTGCGGGTTTGGAGGCTGCCCAACTACTCTGGCTGGTCTGTAGCTTCTGGGAGGCTTCTTGTGACAGACCCTTCACATAATTCTGGACAAAGAGGTGATGTCCGGTTGCAGTGGTCATGTCCTGGCCACTATAATCGGAAAACACGGTCTCGAATCGAGAGAAGTATTCAGACACATCCTCCTGGGGTTTCTGGCGGCAAGCCGTCACTATCGACCAGTCTACCTTTCTTTCTTGGATTAGAGTCTTCAACTTCTGTACAATCTTGTCTGGGAGCTCCAATATGGCTTTCGGGGGTTTCTGTCCCGGTTCTCGCTGTTTGTCTATGGTATCAAGTTGTACCCAAGTATATCCGAACGGCTCAGTGTGGTCAACTTTCCGGATTTGCTTCCACACATCAGCCGGCAGACATAACCCGAAGAACAAGTCGATATATGCTAAGGTCATTATTGTTGAACCTAAGGCTGTACCTAGTTCGGTGTAGAAGGCAGTCGGGTTCTTTCTTAAGTCGGGTAGGGTTTTTCTAAAGGTCAAAATGTCTTGTCGGTCCCATGGCTGGTAGACCCAATTATATACAACCCTTCCCTTCGCATCTTGGTGGTTGATGTCGTCATGTGTTCCCTGACCTCGTGGGGGGACCCAGTAGGGGGCGGCCTCTTTGATGGGCATCATGGTATCAGCCCTTCCTGCCTGGGGCTTAGTCGCTATGGGGGTTTCTGCTTTGGTTGTCTGTCTGTGCTCTTCAAGGTGCCGGTAGACCTCGAGTGTACGAGTGAAGAGGTCCGTCACATCGCCCTCTCCTTCTTCCCCAATGTCTACCTTCCTATATAGGGCCGCTAAGCCTTGGGGACCTTTATCGTGGTACCTATCCTCATATGTATTCAGGGCGTGATAACAAAGTCGTACGACAAAGTGTCGTCTGCGGTTGTCGGCATACGAGTTATACACGTCTGTTATATACTCCTCACTTTTCTTTCGCTCCACCAGTGTCCTTACTATCTTGTCGATTCCTGCTCGTTCATCCTTTTTTTTTTTTTTAATTCTTTTTATTTGCAGTTTTCAAAAACAAACTTAAAACAACATCACTCACTGTTGTGTACATATGACAAGCGATGACGATACGCCTCCACACCAAGCAGATCATCACAATTTGGGTACCATCACACGAACTCAGTGCTACATTATCAGGTGCGGGACATTCAGCAGCCGAGCGTCCCATCCCGCCCGCATGCGTCACCTCAATCCGGTTCATCACCCAAAACGTCCCCCTGAGAAATACAGTCACCGTCATCTTGCGTCCGCCTTAGGGAATAGTATCGAGTTACAGCGCCTGCAGTGTAGCTTGCTCCAACCATTGTGTGAAAGGCCCCCAAATGTCCTTAGGTCGTGAACGCAGCGGCATAAGCTCCCAGTACAGGGCAAGTTGTGTCTGGCAGTAGACTGCACTCGTGACCCACGCTCGAATGCTAGGTGACGTAGCAACTCCCCAGTGCATCGCAACTTGTCTTCTAGCTAGTAACAATAGCATCGCTGGTAGTTTACGGTGTTTGGGCTTAACCATGTGCAAAATACCAAGCAGCGCAGCCTGTGGGGTGCACGGGATCTGTAGGCCAGTGATTTCGCATATAATCTCTACTACCCTTGCCCAGAATGCCGACAATGTAGGACAGTTCCATGCCATATGCAGAAAGGTGGCGCCCTGAGTGTAGCAGCGCCAACATTCATCCGTGTCTCTTAAACCCATCCGGTGCAATCGGCTAGGGGTACGGTACGTCATGTGTATATATTTGAAGTGGATCAGGAGCAGCCTGTAGTTGGGGGACAAAATCTCAAGATTCTTGCAGCACAAGTCCCAATGTTGATCCGAAATATCCGTACCCAGTTCCGCCGCCCACATGCCCCGCGCCGCCGGAAGAACCACGGGGTGGCAAGTCTGCATTTGCACATACAAGCGGGATATAAGTTTGCGCCCGGACTCCACAGCTAGTACATTTTCCAAGGCAAGCAGGGCCGGCGGCGGCGCCGGGAACGCGGGAGACAACCTCCGGCACGAGTGCCGGAGCTGATAGTAAAGAAGCGTGTCCAGCAGCGTCGGAGCCTCTGCACTACACATCTGCTCCGGAGTTAGGAAGGTGTCTCCCGGAAACAAATCGCCCCCAGTGCGGAGGCCCAGCTCTTCAGCTCGCTCCCCGGTCTGCATGCTGTGCAGCGGCGGCCACATCGGGTTCCCGCGCAGGGGTACAGAAGGTGAATAAAGAAGGTCAAATCCGGCCCTCCGTCGCAGCCCATCCCATGCCCACCTGAGTGCGTGCACCGGGTCTATGTCCGTGCATCTCCGGGTGTGTGGCACGTAAAGTGCCACATTTAGCGGCAGCGGGGCTACTCTGTCCGTCTCTATCGCCACATGTGGTTGAAACGGTGTAGGATGTGCCCAGTAATGCAGGAATTGTGCCTGTGCACAGTAGGCATATAAGGAGAAGTCCGGCGCAGCCAGGCCTCCCTGTCGCTGTGGGAGAGTCAGAGTCTCCCATGCCACCCTCGGTTGTTTACCCCCCCCAGGCCAGCTCCACCATCTTCGAGCGTAGCCGCCGCAAAAAATGTGCAGTCAGGGGTAGTGGGATGTTCCCAAACAGGTAGAGGAGTTTGGGCAGGATCACCATTTTGGCCACCGCAATTCTGCCAGCCAGCGAAAGGGGCAAGTGCTTCCAGCGGTCGACCCTCTCCTCCACCCAACTCATCACCCGTCCATAATTCTCCGTCCATATTTGCTGTTTATCCGTGCTTATCCAAATCCCCAAGTATCGCACCGGGCCAGTGGCCCATTTCAGCGGGCAATCCGGAGTAAAGCGGGGAGTCCCGGACGTCAGGGGCATAATTACCGACTTTTCCCAATTTATGTTCACCCATGATAATTGACCATAATGCATCAGTTCTCCCGTCAGAGGGGAGAGGTTCGCCTGAGGATCAGTGACATATAACGTGATATCATCTGCATATAGTGATACCGTCAATGCCCTCGACGAGAACCCAATGCCTCTAGCCGCGTGATGTTGCCTGATGCGAGCAGCCAACGGCTCTGTGGCGATAGCAAAGAGCAGGGGCGACAGGGGACATCCCTGCCTGGTACCCCTCTGAATTGCAAAGGGCGCCGAGACGAGCCCGTTAACTCTCACCCTAGCAGTGATGCCGGTATAGAGCAGTCTAATGTAGCCAATGAAGGCTTTACTCACACCCATGCGCTGCAGCAGCGGAAACAGGAACCCCCATTCCAGGGAGTCGAACGCTTTGGTGGCGTCCAGTAGCACCGCCGCAGCCTTAACATGTGGGGCCAAATAGTGTAGTACTCCAAAGAGGGTACGAAGGTTGTGAGAGGTCGATCTGCCCGGTACAAATCCCGACTGATCCGGACGGATCATGAGGGGCAATACCGGCTGTAGCCGAGTGGCCAGCATTTTCGCAAAAATCTTCGCGTCAGTGTTAATCAATGACAGTGGCCGGTAGGAGTCGCATTGTTGGCTATCCTTGTCCGGTTTCAGGAGGGTGATGATGACAGCCTCTCTAAGCGACCCTGGGAGCATACCCGACTCGACCGCCTCAGCATACATTGCCAACAGCCGTGGGACCAGGAGATCTGCGTACTCCTTGTAGAACTGCGCCGGCAGTCCGTCCGGACCCGGCGCCTTTCCGGCCGCCAAGGAGCCTATGGCCTCCCACACATCATCCGCCTCAAAAGGCCGATCGAAGTAGCCTTTTTGGTGCGCATTGAACCAGATAAGCTGTACAGTATCCAAATATTCAGCAAGCTCCACCGGCGTGTGGGCCTCCCGCGACCTGTAGAGGTCTCTGTAGAAGGTCCGAAACGTATCTAGGATTTCAGGGGGAGTGCATACGTTATCCCCTCCCTGTGTCATCACTGAGGATATGAAGGGAGATGGTCTTTGTGCGCGCAGGAGCAGAGCGAGTGTTCTACCCGGGCGGTCCCCTTCTCCATATCTACGGGCCACAGCATGCTTAGTCAGGAACTTAAGTTCCCTGTCAGCCTCCTCCTGATATGCAGTTAGCGTTGTGCGAGTTTCGGCCAAGGTGGCCGCCGAGGGGTCCGAACAGTATTTCACCTCTAAGGAATGCAGGCGATCCTCTAATTTGCCTAGCGAACACCTGATAGTCTTTAGGACCCTGGCCTGCCCCGCAATGCAGTGGCCTCTTACCACCACTTTAAATGCGTCCCACAGCGTGCCTAGCGAAGCCACAGATCCCTCATTCAGCTCAAAGTAGTCAAGTATTTGCTGATGAACCTCTTCCCGAAACACCTGATCTGTCAGGGCATGTGGTGGTAGCCGCCACGTGAAGGGTGTGATATATGGCTTGGGGACATTCAGAGTTAGTTCGACAGGAGAGTGATCGGAGAGGGAACGCGCCCTGTGAGTGACTGCAGAGACCCATACATGTACCTGCGGGGTTAAGAGCCAGTAGTCCAAGCGGGACCAGGCACCCCTGTGCGGGGTGAAGCAGGTGCCTTCCCTAACCGCGGGATGCAGTACGCGCCACGTGTCTAGTAGAGTGTAATCTGCCATTAGGCCACGGATGAGGCCAGCCGCTAGTGGATGATGCGTGCGGGCCACCCCCTCCCTATCTAGCTCCAGTGAAAGTACAGCATTGAAATCTCCACCCCACAAGCAAGCCCCCCCACCCAGGGATTGCGCCAGGTGCCAGACATTCCGGAAAAAACCAGGGTCATCCGAGTTGGGGCCATATACATTAATCAACGTGATCGGCATATGAAAGAGCTGCCCAAGTAGTATGATGTAGCGCCCATCCGAATCAGCTTGTACCTTGAACGTCTGCCAGGTAAGGCCTTTACGGATAAGAATGGCCACTCCACGGGAGTAGTTGGAGCAACCCGATGTGTGTACCTCTCCCCACCGTGCATTTCTAAGCTTGTCCCCGGCAGCGCGAGTCAAGTGGGTTTCCTGTAGGAAACATATATCTATTTGGTGTCGCGTCAGATGTGCATGGGTCAAGCGTATTTTTCGGTGATCGTTAAGACCACGGATATTCCAGGTAAGGCAGCGCAACGCGGTCAGGGCGGCTTGTGTGTGCCTTTCTCATGTAGACGTGTGGTCTCCGAGGGACCCAGTAGAAGGGCCCACCCGCAGGTATCCCGCCCTCCCGTCCTATGAATCAGCAACCACAGTAAGTCTGCCCGTGTCTGGACCGCATCGCCATGTAGTGGTGTAGCCAGAAAGTGTAGTGATGTAGAACCAACCAACAATAACCCCAACCCCCCCCCACCCACTCCAAACCCCCAATCAGGTTGAGATATCATCCCCACCCACCACCCCCCCCAACTGAAACTGTCTTGCAATAGTATCTCGGGAATCATCCCACAGGGGCGTGGGGTTACCGGCTCACTCCCCAGTCTATAAACGACCGGGTGGCCGGACATTTCCGCCTAGCATTTAAAACAGTATCTCAAGGTACAGCCTGGAAGTCCCTGCATGCTCCTCATCACAGTTCTCCGCAGGATACTAGTAGTGTTAATCATGCATGAGCAGACCAGTCTCTCAGCTCAGGGACGGACCTATCTCCCTCTGCAGGTCTCAGGGACACTCATTGTTGGACATAGGGCGCGCGCCCTACATTAATGTAGTATAGCGACCCAGCATGGGCACGCGTGTCTTTGTGTCGTGTCATTCAATGTCACTTAGCTGTCCCATCGGCGGATTCTCTTGGTCATCTCGCCTCTCACGTTGCGAACGTTCCGCCTGTCTCGCAAACTTGATCGCGTCTGCCGCCGTAGTAAATACCATGGGCTTCCCTTTATGATGGATCCGCAGCTTGGCCGGGTACAGCATCGCATACTTAGTCCCCACCTTCTGGAAGATTTTTTTGGCCGGTATGAATTCGCGCCGGGCGGCCTGCACAGCCTGCGTAAAATCCGGAAACAAGGAAATAACCATATTTTGAAAAGTTAGTTCCCCCTTTTCACGTGCCAACCGCAGGATGGTATCCCTGTCCCGGTAGTTAAGAACCCGGGCCAGGATTGGCCGCGGCGGAGCCCCCCGCACGGGTCGCGGCCCCAACGTGCGATGTGCGCGTTCAACCAAGAACATGGCCGACAGTCCCTCACCAAACAGTTCACGGAACATTCCTTCCACAAATAGTTCCATATTTCCAATGTTAGTGGATTCGGCAACCCCAATAATTCGTACATTATTTCGGCGGGAGCGAGCTTCCAAATCTTTGTTGCGCCCACGTATCACCTCCAGGACCCTGTCCATTCGGAGTAACTTCTCCTGGGTGTCTCCGTGGCCCTCCTCGCAGTCCGCAATTCTCGCTTCCATCGCCATGATACGCTCCTCATGCTTGTCGACCCTGTGCGATATGCCATCCAGTCGCTGGGCCATGGAGTCGAGTTTTCCGTCAATTTCCTTTAGGCAGCCCTTAAGGTCGCGGAACATACTTTTTACATCATGGTCCGGTGTTGGGTCCAACTGTGTTTCAGGGACCACCGTCTGCGACTCCGGCACCGCTTCGGCGCCGCGGAAGGTCTGCTTCTCGAAGGGGAGCTTCCTCTGTTTGGCGTCCGATTTCCCCATGGTTCCCCCGAGGGCCCGCTACCTACCAACAATGGCGGTGAGGGGTATCAAGCAACAAGCAGGCCACCAAGCGCAAGGAACGCGTAGGTGGAGTGGCCACCACACAGTCACCCCCTCCACACGAGGAACACCGCCAAGCAGGGAAGATCAGGCCAGCTCTCGTCACGTTCAGGGCACGGGTCCGCGTTATCCGGGTAACAATGGCGGCCTCACCAGCGCCGCGTCTCCCCGGCCCGCCGTCACACAAGGGTTAGAGCAGGTCGTCGGCAGGTTCCGGCAGCCGGATATCACCTTATGCGGGCAGGGATCGGGCCCACCAGCGGGCGCCACAGCTTCCTTCTCCCGTCTCCTCACTCCAGTAGGCCCATCGGCCCAGGCATCAGATCAGGGCACATCCACGCCGGAGAGGCCTAGGCAGCCAGTCCGCCAGCTCGGCCTCCATCCGGTACCAGTTCCCCAGCAGGGGCCGGCCTCAGCACGTCAGGAAGCCACCGCAGCCACTCGGGCGCCAGTCGCTGGGCTCACCACGTCTCAGCTGGGTCCACGAGAGCCGCCTCGTATCCGCCAGACCGCGGCCCTCGACCAGGGTCTCGCGTAGGAGAGGTCTCCGCCTAGCACGGTGCCCAAAAGCCGCTCGGCCAGCCCGGCCGTGTAGCTCCGGATCTTCGAGGCCGATTTCAACCGCAGTTGCACCGCTAGGATCCCCTTCACCTGGGCACTTCCCGCCGTGTATTTTAATGGTCAACAAGCAAGGCAAAGGTCGGATTGTCTGACGGATTAGGTGTCCGGCCGGCAGAGCCCCGTTACACGGCGGCCATCTTGCAGCTCGGCTCGGCCACGCCCCCCTGCTCGTTCATCCTTTGTTAGTCGATTCATTCTGGTGGAATCTTTCTTTCTCATCTCAGGGTCATCCAACGTTATCGCCAATGTTGTGTTCAGTACAAGAGGCTCGGCCGGCGCGGAGGCCGTGAGGACCGAGGCCCCGGTACTGCTTTCGCTTGTGTTTGGGGGTTGTGGGTGTTACACTACCGGTTGGAAGGGTGCGTATGGAGGGGGCATGTAAATGATCGTGGGACCCAATAGCAATTCGTCATTCGTTCGTTGCTTAGAAGACAACTCAGGGTAGAGCATAGAGGGGGTCCTAACAGGGTACTGGCCTGATGTTTCAGGCTCTTGTCTTAGTTTAGCTTCCCTTCTCTCCTTTATTTCTTCCTCTAACTTTCTAGCGGCAAGGTGAGCTGCCTTTCGTAATTCCTTTTCTGCTTTTACTTCTTCCCTCTTTTTCCGTTGTGTTGCTTCTTTGCGCCACATGCCGATACTGTCAAGCATAGTAGGCGTCGTTTTATTACTACGCAGAGCTGTTTCTAGCATTTCTATTTTATGGTCGTCGAAGGATCCCATCAGTGGCCACTGACTCTCGGGGTCCTTCTTTGTATATTTATGCCATAGCTTGCTATAAGCTACGGCGACTAGTCCTTATTTAGTGAACATGTTCTTATTAGGGGTGCCCTCCAGTGGAGCCGGGTGGTCCACCTCTAATAAGCGGTCCGGGCAGAACCAACTACCAATCAGTGGGGAGAAGATAGGCATGACGGGTTACAACGGGGACAAAAGTCAGCACTACCTATCTTTTCACTGCTTGCAAAGACTAGATAGAATATCTCTATTCCTCGTTATTTGTAAGCAGAGAATACCTCCAAAGAACCAATATCGAACAACTAGTGTTCGGACAATCAATCAATCAATGGTGAGAAAGAGATAGGCACGACGGGTTACAATGGGGACAAAAGTCTGCGTTACCTACCCTTCACTATTCGCAAAGACTAGACAGAATATTTCTATTCTACGTTATTTGCAAACAGAGAATATCTCAAAGAGCACTATCCTTCAAAACAATCAATATTCGGACAATCAATCAGTGGGGAGATAAAAATAGGCACGACGGGTTACAATGGGGACAAAAGTCTGCGTTACCTACCCTTCACTATCTGCAAAGGGAGAGAGAGTATTTCTACTCCTCCCTGTTTGTAGACAGCGAATTTCTCAAAGAGAACAATCAATAAGCAATACTAGTATTTTCAATCAATCAATCAATCGTTTCGCAATTTGTCGTGTTTCACGACCTAACCCGGACCGTGTGGACAGTTTCTCGTCTTCCGCCTCCAGCGCCCGATCGTCCTCTACTCTCCGTATTTGCCACGGCACTCCTGATGGTTCCCAGTCAGGACCGTAGATCACTTGAGAGAGGTCTGCTCGAACCAGTGAAGTTCGGATGATCGGCTGCCAGACGAGGGTCTATCGGGCAGGAGCTCTCCCGATCGTTGCAGTCGTTCACTCTGTCGTCGGGACCTCTCCCACTGGATCCACGTGTCGCTGATGGGCCCCACGCTTGGGATGCCAATTGTTAAATGGTAGCGGCAGTCGTAGTCGATAACCTTTCAAGTATTGCCCGGCGGTAATCGCCTCTTATACCATTCGATGCTCAACCAACAAAGAGGCAGGCGCCGGAGACTGGAAGGCAGGAAACAAAGTTTTATTCCGTCGGAGTGGAACACATCAGATCAGACAGCGAGGTATCGTCACGAGGTGCTCTAACTGCATCTCTGAGGCCTGGCCTCTTATACACAGGTTTATGACTTTATTGCAGGTTTATCATACATGGCACATTCTTGAGATCGCTTTGATACATGAAAGAACATCCTCAGAATCCCCACTTCAAGCTCGTTCCCACACATATCTACAGTGGAAGTCCCCACCCCACCCACAGTAGGAGATGGCTATCACACAGCTGGACATTCCGCCAATTCCCGGGGGTGTGTGCGACCGGTCGGGTCTCAGGGGGTGGGGGGGCCTTGATCTACTGTAATCCCTTTGATGTGGGGTGTTTCCCTTACAGTAGGGGCAATAAACTGCATCCGCAGGGCTAGGTGATGGCCTGGGATCGGTTCGGACAATGGTGCGCAGAGGAAGGGGGTTATCAAAGGGATGTATGACGTTACAACGCACACTTTTACAACGCATGCACTTACAACGCATTTTTTACAACGCATAATCCATTACAACGCACTACACTTACAACGCATGACACTACAACGCATTTTTAAAAACTACCATTACAACGCATACCATTACAACGCATAATATTTAATTGCATTTAAGGTAAGTATTAGATAGTATAGGGGTAAAAATTACTTTTCTAACTCCAGGGGGTGCAACAGTAGGGTAAGAGTTGGATAGTATAGGGGTAAAAATTACTATTCTAACTCCAGGGGGTGCAGCAGTAGGGTAAGTGTTGGATAGTATAGGGGTAAAAATTACTATTCTAACTCCAGGGGGTGCAACAGTAGGGTAAGTGTTGGATAGTATAGGGGTAAAAATTACTATTCTAACTCCAGGGGGTGCAACAGTAGGGTAAGTGTTGGATAGTATAGGGGTAAAAATTGCTATTCTAACTCCAGGGGGTGCAACAGTAGGGTAAGTGTTGGATAGTATAGGGGTAAAAATTACTATTCTAACTCCAGGGGGTGCAACAGTAGGGTAAGTGTTGGATAGTATAGGGGTAAAAATTGCTATTCTAACTCCAGGGGGTGCAACAGTAGGGTAAGTGTTGGATAGTATAGGGGTAAAAATTGCTATTCTAACTCCAGGGGGTGCAACAGTAGAGTAAGTGTTGGATAGTATAGGGGTAAAAATTGCTATTCTAACTCCAGGGGGTGCAACAGTAGGGTAAGTGTTGGATAGTATAGGGGTAAAAATTGCTATTCTAACTCCAGGGGGTGCAACAGTAGGGTAAGTGTTGGATAGTATAGGGGTAAAAATTACTATTCTAACTCCAGGGGGTGCAACAGTAGGGTAAGTGTTGGATAGTATAGGGGTAAAAATTACTATTCTAACTCCAGGGGGTGCAACAGTAGGGTAAGTGTTGGATAGTATAGGGGTAAAAATTACTATTCTAACTCCAGGGGGTGCAACAGTAGGGTAAGTGTTGGATAGTGTAGTGTAATATTATGCGTTGTAATGGTAGGCGTTGTAATGGTATGCGTTGTAAAGGTATTTTTTAAAAATGCGTTGTAGTGTCATGCGTTGTAAGTGTAGTGCGTTGTAATGGCTTATGCGTTGTAAAAAATGCGTTGTAAGTGTAGTGCGTTGTAACAGTTGCGTTGTAAAGGTTGTTCCCCTTATCAAAGAGATGCATGACCATGTATGGGATGTCGGTCAGGCGTGGGATGTGGTTCCATGGCAGGGTCGCGCAGAAGGAGAGGGTTTATGGCCCGTGTATGAGAGAGCGGGGGTGGCCGGCACGCGGGGGAATGCTCGCAGCACCAGGGGGACGCGCTGGCGATCGGCAATGAGCAGGGAGAGACCAGGGTGCCTAAAATGGCTGCCGTGCGCTTTCCTGTGTGTCGCACTGGGGAGAGACAAGATGGCGCAGATAATGTTCAGTTCGCAAGCTAAATTTCCACAGTACTAGCTCTAGCCTCTTGCCAGAGTGTGTTAGTCCCATGGACACTGTACCAGGTCTAGAATCTTGCCAGAGAGTACAGACTCCAGCATCTTGCTAGAGGGTACCAGGTCTAGCCTTTTGCCAGATTGTACTGGCTGTAGTCTCTTGCCAGAGTGTACTGGCTCTAGCGTCTTACTAGAGTGTAGCAGCTCTAGCCTCTTGCCAGAGAGTACTGGCTCTAGCTTCTTGCCAGAGTGTACCAGCTCTAGCCTCTTGACAGAGTGTATCGGCTCTAGCCTCTTGACGGTGTGTACTGGCTCTAGCCTTTTGCCGGAGTGCACTGGCTCTAATCTCTTGCCAGAGTTTACCAACTCCATCCTCTTGCCAGAGTGTGCTATTTGTATGGTCTCTGAACTGGTTCTAACTTCTTGCCAGAGAGCACTGGCTCTCGCCTCTTGCCAGAGTGTACCGGCTCTATTGTCCTGCCAGAGTTCACCGGCTCTAGTCTCTTGCCAGAGTGCATCAACTCCAGCCTCTTGCCAGAGTGTGCTAGTCCTATGGCCACTGTGCTAGTTCTAGACTCTTGCCAGAGTGTGCCTGGTCTAGCTTCTAGCCAGAGTGTACCGGCTCTAGTGTCTTGACAGAGTTTACCGGCTCTAGACTCTTGTCAGAGTGTGCCAGGTCTAGTGTCTTGTCAGAGTGTACCAGATCTAACCTCTTGCCAGTGTGTGCTAGTCCCATTACCACTGTACCAGGTCTAGCCTCTTGCCAGAGTGTACCGGCTCTAGCCTCTTGCCAGACTGTACTGGCTCTAGCCTCTTGCCAGAGTGTGCCGGCTCTAACCTCTTGCCAGTGTGTGCTAGTCCCATGACCACTGTGGCAGGTCTAGCCTCTTGCCAGAGTGTTCCAGCTCTAGCCGCTTGCGAGACTGTCCCAGCTCTAGCCTCTTGTCAGATTGTGCCAGCTCTAGACTCTTGCCAGAGTGTGCTGAGTCTAGTGTCTTGGCAGAGTGTACCAGCTCCCGATTCTTGCCAGAGTGTGCTGACTGCCCGACTCTAGCTTCTTGCCAGCCTGTACCAGCTCTAGCATCTTGCCAGAGTGTGTCGGCTCTAGACTCTTGCCAGAGTGTGCCGACTCTAGCCTCTTACCAGAGTGTACCGGCTCTAGCCTCTTGTCAGTGTGTGATGGGTCTAGTCTCTTGCCAGAGTGCACCGGCTCTAGCCTCTTGCCAGAGAGTGCTGGCTCTAGCCTCTTGCAAGACTGTACCAACTCTAGCCTCTTGCCAGAGTGTGCTGGGTCTAAGTTCATGCCAGAGTGTGCTGGGAGAGTGTGCTGGGTCTAAGTTCTTGCCAGAGTGTGCTGGGTCTAGGTTCTTGCCAGAGTGCGCTGGGTCTTGCCAGAGTTTACCAGCTCTGGCTTCTTGCCAGACTGTACCAGCTTTACACTCCTGCCAGACTGCACCAGCTCTAGTTTCTTGCCAGAGTGTGCTAGTCCCAAGGCTACTGTACAGGCTTTAGCCTCTTGCCAGAGTGTAGTGGCTCTAGCCTCTTGCCAGACTGTATCAGCTCTAACCTCTTTCCAGAGTGTGCTAGTTCCATGGCCACTGTACCGGGTCTAGCCTCTTGCCAGAGTGTACTGGCTCTAGCCTCTTGCCAGAATGCACCATTCCTAGCCTTTTGCCAGACTGCTCCAGCTCTAGCCTCTTTCCAGAGTGTGCTAGTCCAATTGCCACTGTTTCAGCTACAGCCTCTTGCCAGAGTGTAGTAGCTCTTGCTTCTTGCCAGAGTGTACCGGCTCTAGCCTCTTTCCAGAGTGTGCTAGTCCTACGGCCACTATACCGGCTCTAGCTGCTTGCCAGAATGTACTGGCTCTAGCCTCTTGCCAAAGTGCACCAGCTGTAGCCTCTAGTCAGAGTGTACTTGCTCTAAATTCTTTCCAGAGTGTGCTTCTTCTATGACCACTTTACCGGCTGTAGCCTCTTGCCAGACTGTAGCGGCTCTTGCCTCTTGTCAGACTGTGCTAGTCCCATGGCCTCTGTACCAGGTCTAGCCTATTGCCAGAGTGTAGCAGCTCTTGCCAGAGTGTACTGGCTCTAGCCTCTTTCCAGAGTGTGCTAGTCCTGTGGCCACTATACCGGCTCTAGCTGTTTGCCAGACTGTACTGGCCCTATCCTCTTGCCATAGTGCACAAACTCTAGCCTCTTGCCAGAGTGTACCAACTCTATCCACTTGACAGACTGTACTGGCTTTAGCCTCTTGCCAGAGTGTGCTAATCCGATGGCCACTTCACAGGCTCTAGTCTCTCGCCAGACTGTCCCGGCTCTAGCTTCTTGCCAGCCTGCACGAGCTCTAGCCTCTTGCCAGCATGTATCAGCTCTAGCATCTTGCAGAGTGTGCTAGTCCCATGGCCACCGTATCAGGTCTAGAATCTTGCCAGAGAGTACAGACTCCAGCATCTTGTTAGGGGGTACCAGGTCTAGCCTTTTGCCTGCATGTACTGGCTGTAGTCTCTTGTCAGAGGGTGACAGCTCTAGCCTCTTACTATAGTGTAGTGGCTCTAGCCTCTTGCCAGAAATTACAGGCTCTTGCATCTTGCTAGAGGGTACCAGGTTTAGCCTTTTGCCAGATTGTACTGGCTGTAGCCTCTTGCCAAAGTGTACCTGCTCTAGCCTCTTGCTAGAGTGTGGCAGCTCGAGCCTCTTGCCAGGGAATACCGGCTCTAGCCACTTGCCAGAGCGTGTCCTGGCTCTACCATCTTGCCAGAGTGTACCAGCTCTAGTCTCTTGCCAGAGTGTACCAACTCCATCCTCTTGCCAGAGAGTGCTAGTCCTATGGCCACTGTAGTGGTTCTAGATATCTTGCCAGAGTGTGCCTGGTCTAGCTTCTTGCCAGAGTGTACCGGCTCTAGCCTCTTGCCAGAGTGCACCAGCTCTAGTCTCTTGCAAGAATGTACCAACTCCACCCTCTTGCCAGAGTGTGCTAGTCCTATGGCCACTGTACTGGTTCTAACTTCTTAACAGAGAGCACTGGCTCTAGCCTATTGCCAGAGTGTACAAACTCCAGCCTCTTGCCAGAGTGTGCCTGCTCTAGCTTCTTGTCACAGTGTACCGGTTCTAGCCTCTTGTCAGACTGTACTGGATCTAGCCTCTTGCCACAGTGTGCCGGCTCTAGACTCTTGCCACAGTGTGCCGGGTCTAGTGTCTTGCCAGAGTGTACCAGCTCTAGCCTCGTGCCAGAGAGCGCCTGCCCTAGCCTCTTGCTAGAATGTACCTGCTCTAGCCTCTTGCCAAAGTGTGCCGGCACTAGCTTCTTACCAGAGTGTGCTGAGTTTAGGTTCTTGCCAGAGTGCACCAGCTCTAGATTCTTGCCAGACTGTACCAGCTCTAGTCTCTTGCCAGAGTGTTCCAGCTCTAGCCTCTTGCCAGAATGTGCCGGCTCTAGACTCTTGCCAGAGTGTACCGGCTCTAGCCTCTTGTCAGAGTATGCCGGGTCTAGTCACTTGCCAGAGTTTGTTGGGTCTAGCTTCTTGCCAGAGTGTACTGGCTCTAGCCTCTTGCCAGAGTTTGTTGGGTGTAGTCTCTTGCCAGAGTGTGCTGGCTCTACCCTCTTGCCAGAGAGCTCTGACCCTAGCCTCTTGCCAGACTGTACTGGTTCTAGCCTCTTGCCAGAGTATACTGGGTCTAGGTTCTTGCCAGAGTGTGCTGGGTCTAGTATCTTGCTAGAGTGCACTGGTTATAGCTTCTTGCCAGACTTTACCGGCTCTATATTCTTGCCACAGTGTGCTGGATCTGTCATCTTGCCAGACTGTTCAAGCTCTAGCCTCTTGCCAGAGTGTTCCAGCTCTAGCCAGACTGTGCTGGCTCTAGACTCTAGCCAGAGTGTGCCGGGTCTAGCCTCTTGCCATAGTGTGCCGGATCTAGCCTCTTGCTGGAGTATGCCAGGTCTAGCCTCTTGCCAGAGTGTGCCGGGTCAAGGTTCTTGCCAGAGTGTGCCGGGTCTAGGTTCTTGACAGAGTGTACAAACTCCAGCCTCTTGCCAGAGTGTGCCTGCTCTAGCTTCTTGTCATAGTGTACCGGTTCTAGCCTCTTGTCAGACTGTACTGGATCTAGCCTCTTACCAGAGTGTGCCGGCTCTAGACTCTTGCCACAGTGTGCCGGGTCTAGTGTCTTGCCAGAGTGTACCAGCTCTAGCCTCGTGCCAGAGAGCGCTGGCCCTAGCCTCTCGCTAGACTGTACCTGCTCTAGCCTCTTGCCAAAGTGTGCCGGCACTAGCTTCTTACCAGAGTGTGCTGAGTTTAGGTTCTTGCCAGAGTGCACCAGCTCTAGCTTCTTGCCAGACTGTACCAGCTCTAGCCTCTTGCCAGAGTGTTCCAGCTCTAGCCTCTTGCCAGAATGTGCTGGCTCTAGACTCTTGCCAGAGTGTACCGGCTCTAGCCCCTTGTCAGAGTTTGCTGGGTCTAGTCTCTTGCCAGAGTGTGCTGGCTCTACCCTCTTGCCAGAGAGCTCTGACCCTAGCCTCTTGCCAGACTGTACTGGTTCTAGCCTCTTGCCAGAGTATACTGGGTCTAGGTTCTTGCCAGAGTGTGCTAGGTCTAGTATCTTGCTAGAGTGCACCGGTTATAGCTTCTTGCCAGACTTTACCGGCTCTATAATCTTGCCACAGTGTGCCGGATCTGTCATCTTGCCAGACTGTTCAAGCTCTAGCCTCTTGCCAGAGTGTTCCAGCTCTAGCCAGACTGTGCTGGCTCTAGACTCTAGCCAGAGTGTGCCGGGTCTAGCCTCTTGCCAGCGTGTGCCAACTCTAGCTTCTTGCCATAGTGTGCCGGATCTAGCCTCTTGCTGGAGTATGCCAGGTCTAGCCTCTTGCCAGAGTGTGCCGGGTCAAGGTTCTTGCCAGAGTGTGCCGGGTCTACGTTCCTGCCAGAGTGTACCGGGTCTAGGTTCTTGCCACAGTGTAACAGCTCTAGCAACTTGCCAGAGAGTGCCGGCTCGAGCCTCTTGCCAGGCTGAACCAGTTCTAGCCTCTTGCCAGAGTGTTCCAGCTCTAGCCTCTTGCCAGAATGTGCCGGCTCTAGACTCTTGCCAGAGTGTACCGGCTCTAGCCTCTTGTCAGAGTATGCCGGGTCTAGTCACTTGCCAGAGTTTGTTGGGTCTAGCTTCTTGCCAGACTGTACCGGCTCTAGCCTCTTGCCAGAGTATACTGGGTCTAGGTTCTTGCCAGAGTGTGCTGGGTCTAGTATCTTGCTAGAGTGCGCCGGTTATAGCTTCTTGCCAGACTTTACCGGCTCTATCATCTTGCCACAGTGTGCAGGATCTGTCATCCTGCCAGACTGTTCAAGCTATAGCCTCTTGCCAGAGTGTTCCAGCTCTAGCCAGACTGTGCTGGCTCTAGACTCTAGCCAGAGTGTGCTGAGTCTAGCCTCTTGCCAGAGTGTGCCAGCTCTAGCTTCTTGCCATATTGTGCCGGATCTAGCCTCTTGCTGGAATATGCTAGGTCTAGCCTCTTGCCAGAGTGTGCCGGGTCTAGGTTCTTGCCAGAGTAGGCCGGTTCTAGGTTCTTGCCAGAGTGTACCGGATCTAGGTTCTTGCCACAGTGAAACAGCTCTAGCAACTTGCCAGAGAGTGCCGGCTCTAGCCTCTTGCCAGACTGAACCAGTTCTAGCCTCTTGCCAGAGTGTGCCGGGTCTAGCCTCTTGCCAGAGTGTGCCAGCTCTAGCCTCTTACCAGTGTGCTGGGTCTATCATTTTTGTGAATTTTTTTAATGTTGTTAAAAAAATATTGAAATTTTTTGTGTTAAAATTCAAAATTTTATACATTTTTGAATAGATTTAAAAATGTAATTTAATTTTTTTTTTCATAATGTTGTTAATTGTTATTTGTAATATTTTTATTTAATTTTACATTTTGTAGCAATTTCCATGAGTTTAGTTAGTTTGGAGTTGTAATAGTAATTTTTTATTGTTTATTATCCAGCACTTTCCCAGAGTTTAGTTTTTTTGGAGTTGAAATACATTTTTTTAATGGTTTATTGTCCGGCACTTTCCATGTGTATAGTTATTTTGGAGTTGGAATAGTAGTTTTGTATGGTTTATTATCCAGAACTTTCCCTGAATTTTGTTGGTTTGGAGTTGGAATAGTAATTTTTTATATTTTATTATCCAGCACTTTTCTAAATTTTAGTTGGTTTGGAGTTGGAATAGTAATTTTTTATGCCTTTTTAGCCAGCACTTTCCCTGTGTTTAGTTGATTTGGAGTTGGCATCGTAATTTTTTAGTGATTATTATCCAGCACTTTCTTTGACTTTAGTTTTTTTGGAGTTGGAATAGTAATTTTTAATGGTTTATTGTCGAGCACTTTCTCTGTGTATTGTTGGTTTGCGGTTGGAATAGTAGTTTTGTATGGTTTATCATTCAGCACTTTCCCTGATTTTAGTTGGTATGGAGTTGGAATAGTAATTTTTATATATTATTATCCAAGCCTTGCCCTGATTTTAGTTGGCTTGGAGTTGGAATAGTCATTTTTATATTTTATTATCCAGCACTTTTCCTGTTTTAGTTGGTTTGAAATCGGAATAGTAATTTTTCATTTTTAGGTCTCGCTGAGTCAGCGCACATGCGCTTGTCGGAGAGACTTTACTAGGTGAGTTTTCAAAGTGCTTCTGGCTGGCGACAAGCTTGCGTTCACGCGAGCGTGCACGCGCGAACCTTCAGCAGCACTTTGAAAACTCACCAACTAAAGTCTCTCTCCGACAAGCGCATGTGCACTGACTCAGCGAGACCTAATAATAGGAGTGGGACACGCAGTGCAGCGTCTTCCTGTTGCTGCGATCTTATCTACATTGTTTTACATCAGCTGTAAAAGCCGAAGAATTTACAAGCATTTTTCCCCAAACAATTACACGCAGAACTATTTATTGTGCCAGCTATCTCCAGGTCGCTAACCCCGGGGCATGCACTCTACGTATACCTTCTGCTCTCTAACAAGTCACAAAGACTTTACGTTAAGGCTCCTGAGGAAACTGCTGGAGTATTTACTCGAGGGTGTAAATATTTCAATTTCTCTCCAGTAGGAATACAGCCAGCGGTAAGAATAATAGATATCAAGGAAGAGCTGTCACTACTTGGAGAAAAAAAATCCAAGACAACTTGTTTCATAAGATTACAAAGTCCAGGCTGTTTCAAATTTGGCTGATGTTGTGGAGAATTCAGTTCTTGAAAATGTCCTTTGGTATTATCCCGATAAAGGCCATCATGATTATTTTAAAAGCAGTACTTTTCGAATGCATTTTTAGACGCTACTAAATAGGCCAGGGTTAAATTGTGCGTCTTTCTACTTTCATAAAAGATTTTCTCTTATTAACTCCATTAAGGGGAGGATGATTTTTGTAAATGATACTTAGCATAATATTTATGTTGGACTATATACTTGTCCATAGCACCGAGAACCAGGACATGCCACTGAAATAGGGGTGTGTAAAATGTGCACCATTTGCGTGTTTACGCACACTTTTAGGTAAATAATGCGAAATTAAGCGTTATTGTTTGATGTGCAAAACAGGCTTTTGGTGCTATATTTTATGGTGAAATGATTCCTCGTGTTCATTTTGGAAGTAATTAGGTCTCGCCTTTGGGAACTCATAAGTGTTTAGCCATGCAACAGTTGATGTTGTTGCACCAAGGATATTGTGCTGGATAACTAAACACTTATAAGGTCCCAAATGCGAGACCTATTGGCTATGCCAATGCTTGTAGTGAGTTCTGGCGGTGCTAGAATAATACTGCCTCTACCATCCCTTCCAAGCATATTTTCTTAAAGTTGAAAATGGAGAATACATTAATGGAGCAAAATATGAAACCGCTCCTAATAACGAGTTAAACCAAGGTAAAAAGTGTTTCTTCTGCTGCCTTTTCCATATTAACACTGCTTTGCTCTAATAAGATTTTTTATTGTTGCTTTTTGTTCTTCTTTACTTTTCTTGGGTGTAAAAAAACTTTCCACATGAAGTGAAAAGCCTAGAATGGTAGAGAGTGGTTCTGAATTTAAACTGGGAAAGATGTGAGGTTACTGAATGAATGTCTCCTAGGACGCTGTGCTCAAGTGCAGGAAATATGTTTAACAACTTAAAGCCTGTATGTGTGTGCTGCATGGCTAAACACTTTAAAGGTCCCAAAGGCGAGACCTATTGGCTATGCCAATGCTTGTTTATTATTCAGCACTTTCCCTGAGTTTAGTTTTTTTGTAGTTTGAATAGTATTTTGTAATGGTTTATTATCCAGCACTTTCCCACATTTTAGTTGGTTTGGAGTTGGAATAGTAATTTGTTTATATTTTATTATCCAGCACTTTACCTGATTTTAGATTTTTGATTTGGGAGACAAAGTTGCTGTTTGTGGCATATTCTATACTTATGGTGGATTTTAGGAGATGTCTCCATATATTTTGTTTGAAATGACAATAGCATCCTTGTATTGCAGTATGTGGATATATTTTTTAAATTGCTTGAATCATTGATTGTTCAAAATCTATTACTATTTTTTGTAAGAAGTAGTTTTCTGTTTGTTGCTTAATTATTGTAAGGAGTTTTATGTAGGTAGTATTTTGTTTGTTGGGAAGTAGGCCATATATGAATGGGATGTTAGTTTCTTTAAATGTCCCATCCATCATCCATGTTTCACATTGTTTTAACTTTAGAATGTTGGTGTTGGTTGCAAAGATGATAATTTTTTTCAGGACTATTGTTGTCATAAAGAATGAATTTTTCATTTTTGTGTGTGATTGTGTATTCTTGTAAAAGTTCTAATCCTGCAATTGTTTGAGGGGGTGGAGGTGTTTGAGCAGTAGAACTTTTAGTTTGGGTTTTAAGGCGTTTTACGGTTGGGATAGAAGGTAATTGTCCTGTTACATGTTCAGGATCACGACTTAATACATTTTTTAATATTTGGGTATTGGTTTGTTCTGAGCTGGTGCTTGCTTCTTTGATGTTTTCTAAAGCATCTCTCACCTCAATTTCTGTGGTGTTGGGGGGTTGGTTGTGTTATCTAACATTAATAACACTTGTTTCTATTGTTGCTGCTCTCCCTTAGCAAGAATTTGAGTAGTATTTACATTTCCAATGAGTTTTATTTTAATTTGTTTTCTCTTGTGTATAAGTATAGCCCATGTCGCACAAAAGTAGTTTTCCTTTTTGTGAGGAAATTCATTTTGCCCCTTCTGTCATTTTCTTTGTATATCTGTGAATGTAAATATATGTATATTCACATAAAAAAAATATAGGTTTCACACATGTTATAGTTAGCTGGACATTTCCCTCGTAAAAAACCAATGAAATTCCCCCGTTATAGTTAGTGCAGGCAACTATAACTCACGCGACCGCAATCCTCTGCTGATGACGTCAGATATTACATCACTGTATTTAGACACTTATTTACCCATGTCTTCTTCCATTAATCTTTAGCTATACATATATTACAAATATTTATTTTTCAGAAAGACACATATCTCATCAGTGATGTAATATCTGACGTCATCAGCAGAGGATTGCGGTCGCGTGAGTTATAGTTGCCTGCACTAACTATAACGGGGGAATTTCATTGTTTTTTTACGAGGGAAATGTCCAGCTAACTATAACATGTGTGAAACCTATGGTTTTTTAAGTGAATTTGCAAGGTTTTTTAAATGCTAATTCCTAACTATAACGTGTGTGAAACCTATGGTTTTTTAAGTGAATTTGTACGGTTTTTTAAATGCTAAGTTATGTATTTATTAATATTTTTTTTTCAGGTTTTTCACGGTGCGTGCACTGTGCGCACGCTGTGAGCGTTCGGTGCGCTTCGCGCACCGAACGCCCACGATTCGCGCACCGAACGTCTACGATGCGTTGTGCGTGTTGTGCGCGTACGGTGCGCGCACCTTGCGCTTTTAAAAAAAAAAAAGAAATTATTTTTTCACCCTGGGGGGTCCTTCAGTGACCCCCTGACAAAGGCTAGGGGGTCAGGAACTGTCCACCCTGCCCCCTTTTCACGTTCTCCACCTTTGTTTTTCACTGCCTCAGACTGCGAGAGACAAAATGATGGCCGACACTTCCTTATTTTGACCGATTCGAATGTTTACTGACATCTAACAGCCAATCAGAATTGCGCTCGCGCACGGCAGCGTGCTCGTACGGTATGCTTATATATATAAGTGATGTCATCAGTGATATTATCAGTGATCTCACTGACCATGTCATCAATGATGTAATATGTGATGTCATCAACAGTGCATTGTGGGGGCGCGAGTTATAGTTAGCTCAACTAACTATAACAGCCAAATTTCTCTGGTTTTGAACGAGTAAAATGTCCAGCTAACTATAACGTCCCTGAAACCTATGGTTTTTTCAGAGAATTTCAAACGTTTTTTAAATGATAATTTCTAACTATAACGTCCCTGAAACCTATGGTTTTTTCAGTGAATTTCAAAGTTTTTTTTTTTAAATGAAAATTTCTAACTATAACGTCCCTGAAACCTATGATTTATCTGTGAATTTCTAAGGTTTTTTAAATGCTAATTTCTAACTATGCCTACAGAGGTAGGACATGTGAAAAAAGAGGAAAAGGCACAGAAAGAAGCAAGAGAAATACAGAAAGAACCAAGAGAGATGCAGAAAGAGGCCTTGTTTTAAAGTCCTCCTGTGTCCCCAACTTTTTACTGACTGTTACTGGTGGTAACTGGCTCTGACTAACCAGGCTCGGAGCCAGTGCTATGCTGAAAGACACTTAGAATACAGTGAAAACACCTACAGACACTAGGGTACACTATGGGTTGGGGTATCTTTGTGATTGGCATGACCTCCCTTGTAAGGCCCTAGTACCTAATAGGGCAGGGGGATTAAAAGTACCTCTAACTCAGAGGTGCAGAAAGAGGTGAGAGAGGTGCATAAACAGGCAGGAAAGGTGCAGAAACAGGAAACAGGGGTGCATAAAGAGGCATGTGAGGTGCAGAAAGAAATAAGAGCAGTGCAGAAAGAACCAACAGAGGTACAAAAAGAAGCAAGAGGGGTGCCGAAAAAGGTAGGAGGGGCACACAAAGAGGCAAGAGTGTTACAGAAAGACTCATGAGGGGTGCTGAAAGACGGAAGAGAAATGCAGAGAGAGGCAAGAGAATTGCTGAAAGAAGCAACAGAGGTGTAGCAAGAAGCAAGAGAAGTGCAGAAAGAGGCAAGTGAGGTGCAGCAAAAAGCAAGAGCAGTTCAGAAAGAGGCAATAGAAGTGCAGAAAGAAGCAACAGAGGTGCGGCAAGAGGGGTGCAGAAAGAGGAGAGGGAAGTGCCGAAAGAAGCAAAAGAGCTGCTCAAAGAGGCAAGAGGGATGCTGAAAGAATCAAAAGAAGTGCAGAAAGAAGCAACAGAGGTGCAAAAGGAGGCACGGGTGCAGAAAGAAGGAAGAGAAGTGTAGAAAGAAGCAACAGAGGTGCTGAAAGAGGCACGAAGGGTGCAGAAAGAGGCAAGAGAAGTACAGAAAGAGGCAACAGAGGTACATAAAGAAGCAACAGAGGTGCAAAAGAAGGCAAGAGGGATGCAGAAAGAAGCAACAGAGGTACAAAAGGAGGCACGAGTGCTGCAGAAAGAAGAAAGAGAGGTGTAGAAAGAGAGAAGAGAGTTGCACAAATAGGGAAGAGGGGTGCAGAAAGAGGCAGGAGGGGTGAAGAAAGAAGCAACAGAGGTGCTGAAAGAGGCAAGAGAGGTGCAGAAAGAAGCAAGTGAAGTACAGAAAGAAACAACAGAGGTACAGAAAGATGCAAGAGAGGTGCAGAAAGATGCAAGAGAGGTGCAGACAGAAGCAAGAGAAGTGCAGAAAGAGGCAAGAGAATTGCTGAAAGAAGCAACAGAGGTTTAGAAAGAAGCAAAAGAAGTGCAGAAAGAGGCAAGTGAGGTGCAGAAAAAAGCAAGAGCATTGCAGAAAGAACCAACAGAGGTGCTGAAAGAGGCAACAGAGGTGCAGAAGGAAGCACGGGAGGTGCAGAAAGAAGGAAGAGGAGTGCAGAAACAAGCAATAGAAGTGCAGAAAGAGGCAAGAGAATTGCTGAAAGAAGCAACAGAGGTGTAGGAATAAGCAAGAGAAGTGCAGAAACAGGCAAGTGAGGTGCAGCAAAAAGCAAGAGCAGTTCAGAAAGAGGCAATAGAAGTGCAGAAAGAAGCAACAGAGGTGCTGCAAGAGGGGTGCAGAAAGAGGAGAGAGAAGTGCAGAAAGAAGCAAACGGGCTGCTCAAAGAGGCAAGAGGGATGCAGAAAGAATCAAAAGAAGTGCAGAAAGAAGCAACAGAGGTGCAAAAGAAGGCACGGGGGTGCAGAAAGAAGGAAGAGAAGTGCAGAAAGAAGCAACAGAGGTGCTGAAAGAGGCACGAAGGGTGCAGAAAGAGGCAAGAGAATTGCAGAAAGAAGCAACAGAGGTACATTAAGAAGCAACAGAGGTGCAAAAGAAGGCAAGAGGGTTGCAGAAAGAGGCAAGAGCAGTGCAGAAAGAACCAAGAGAAGTGCAGAAAGAAGCAATAGAGGTACAAAAGGAGGCACGAGTGCTGCAGAAAGAAGAAAGAGAGGTGTAGAAAGAGACAAGAGAGTTGCACAATAGGGAAGAGGGGTGCAGAAAGAGGCAGGAGGGGTGCAGAAAGAAGCAACAGAGGTGCCGAAAGAGGCAAGAGAGGTGCAGAAAGAAGCAAGTGAAGTACAGAAAGAAGCAACAGAGGTACAGAAAGATGCAAGAGATGTGCAGAAAGACGCAAGAGAGGTGCAGAAACAAGAAAGAGAAGTACAGAAAGAGGCAAGCGAATTGCTGAAAGAAGCAACAGAGGTTTAGAAAGAAGAAAAAGAAGCGCAGATGCAGAAAGAATCAAGAGCAGTGCAGAAAGAACCAACAGAGGTGCTGAAAGAGGCAACAGAGGTGCAGAAAGAAGGAAGAGAAGTGCAGAAAGAAGCAAAAGAGGTGCTCAAGGAGGCAAGAGAGATGCAGAAAGAGGCAAGAGCTGTGCAGAAAGAATCAAGAGAAGTGCAGAAAGAAGCAACAGAGGTGCAAAAGAAGGGACGGTGGTGCAGAAAGAAGGAAGAAAAGTACAGAAAGAAAAAACAGAGGTGCTGAAAGAGGCACGAAGGGTGCAGAAAGAGGCAAGGGAAGTGCAGAAAGAAGCAACAGAGGTACAGAAAGAAGCAACAGAGGTGCAAAAGAAAGCAATACGGATGCAGAAAGAGGCAAGAGCAGTGCAGAAAGAACCAAGAGAAGTGCAGAAAGAAGCAACAGAGGTGCAAAAGGAGGCACGAGTGCTGCAGAAAGAGGAATGAGAGGTATAGAAAGAGACAAGAGAGTTGCACAAATAGGGAAGAGAAGGGCAGAAAGATGCAGAAGGGGTGCAGAAAGAAGCAACAGAGGTGCCAAAAGAGGCAAGAGAGGTGCAGAAAGAAGCAAGTGAAGTGCAGAAAGAGGCAACACAGGTACAGAAAGATGCAAGAGAGGTGGAGAAAGAGGCAAGTGAGATGCAGAAAGAAGCAAGAGCAGTGCAGAAAGAACCAACAGAGGTGCTGAAAGAGGCAACAGAGGTGCAGAAGGAGTCATGAAAGGTGCAGAAAGAAGGAAGAGGAGTGCAGAAAGAAGCAACAGAGTTGCTGAAAGAGTCACAAGGGGTGCAGAAAGAAGGAAGAGAAGTGCAGAAAGAAGCAACAGAGGTACTGAAAGAGGCACGAAGGGTGCAGAAAGAGGGAACAGAGGTGTAGAAAGAGGCAAGAGAGTTGAACAAATAGGGAAGAGGGGTGCAGAAAGAGGCAGGAGGGGAGTAGAAAGAATTAACAGAGGTGCCGAAAGAGACAGGAGACGTGCAGAAAGAAGCAAGTGCAGTGCAGAAAGAGGCAAAAGAGGTGCAGAAAGACGCAAGAGAGGTGCAGAAACAAGCAATAGAAGTGCAGAAAGAGGAATTGCTGAAAGAAGCAACAGAGGTGTAGAAATAAGCAAGAGAAGTGCAGAAAGAGGCAAGTGAGGTACAACAAAAAGCAAGAGCAGTTCAGAAAGAGGCAATAGAAGTGCAGAAAGAAGCAACAGAGGTGCGGGAAGAGGGGTGCAGAAAGAGGAGAGAGAAGTGCAGAAAGAAGCAAAAGAGCTGCTCAAAGAGGCAAGAGGGATGCAGAAAGAATCAAAAGAAGTGCAGAAAGAAGCAACAGAGGTGCTGAAAGAGGCACGTAAGGTGCAGAAAGAGGCAAGAGAAGTACAGAAAGAAGCAACAGAGGTATATAAAGAAGCAACAGAGGTGCAAAAGAAGGCAAGAGGGATGCAGAAAAAGGCAAGAGCAGTGCAGAAAGAACCAAGAGAAGTGCAGAAAGAAGCAATAAAGGTACAAAAGGAGGCACAAGTGCTGCAGAAAGAAGAGGCGTAGAAAGAGACAAGAGAGTTGCACAAATAGGGAAGAGGGTTGCAGAAAGGGCCAGGAGGGGTGCAGAAAGAAGCAACAGAGGTGCCGAAAGAGGCAAGAGAGGTGCAGAAAGAAGCATGTGAAGTGCAGAAAGAAGCAACAGTGGTAAAGAAAGATGCAAGAGATGTGCAGAAAGATGCAAGAGAGGTGCAGAAACAAGCAAGAGAAGTGCAGAAAGAGGCAAGAGAATTGCTGAAAGAAGCAACAGAGGTTTAGAAAGAAGCAAAAGAAGTGCAGAAAGAGGCAAGTGAGGTGCAGAAAGAAGCAAGAGCAGTGCAGAAAGAACCAACAGAGGTGCTGAAAGAGGCAACAGAGGTGCAGAAGGAGGCGCAAGAGAGGTGCAGAAACAAGCATTAGAAGTGCAGAAAGAGGCAAGAGAATTGCTGAAAGAAGCAACAGAGTTATGGCAAGAGGGGTGCAGAAAGAGGAGAGAGAAGTGCAGAAAGAAGCAAAAGAGGTGCTCAAAGAGGCAAGAGGGATTCATAAAGAGGGAAGAGCAGTGCAGAAAGAATTAAGAGAAGTGCAAAAATGAGCAACAGAGGTGCAAAAGGAGGCACTGGGTGCAGAAAGAAGGAAGACAAGTGCAGAAAGAAGCAACAGAGGTACAGAAAGAAGCAACAGAGGTGCAAAAGAAGGCAAGAGGAGGGATGCAGAAAGAGGGAAGAGCAGTGCAGAAAGAACCAAGAGAAGTGCAGAAAGAAGCAACAGAGGAGCAAAAGGAGGCACTAGTGCTGCAGAAAGATGCAAGTGAAGTGCAGGAAGAGGCAACAGAGGTACAGAAAGATGCAAGAGAGGTGCAGAAACATGCACGAGAGGTGCAGAAAGAAGCAAGAGAAGTGCTGATCGAGGCAAGAGAATTGCTGAAAGAAGCAACAGAGGTTTAGAAAGAAGCAAAAGAAGTGCAGAAAGAGGCAAGTGAGGTGCAGAAAAAAGCAAGAGCAGTGCAGAAAGAAGCAACAGAGGTGCTGAAAGAGACAACAGAGGTGCTGAAAGAGTCACACGGGGTGCAGAAATAAGGAAGAGAAGTGCAGAAAGAAGCAACAGAGGTACTGAAAGAGGCACGAAGGGTGCAGAAAGAGGGACCAGATGTGTAGAAAGAAGCAAGAGAGTTGCACAAATAGGGAAGAGGTGTGCAAAAAGAGGCAGGAGGGGTGCAGAAGGAATTAACAGAGGTGCTGAAAGAGGCAAGAGAGGTGCAGAAAGAAGCAAGTGAAATGCAGAAAGAGGCAAGAGAATTGCTGAAAGAAGCAACAGAGGTTTAGAAAGAAGCAAGAGAAGTGCAGAACAAGGCAAGTGAGGTGCGGAAAGAAGTAAGAGCAGAGCAGAAAGAACCAACAGAGGTGCAAAAAGAGGCAAGAGTGGTGCAGAAAGAAGAAAGATCAGCGCAGAAAGAACCAACAGAGGTGTAAAAAGAGGCAAGAGGGGTGAATAAAAGGTAGAAGGGATGCACAAAGAGGCAAGAGAGGTACAGAAAGAGGCAGGAGGGGTGCAGAAAGAAGGAAGAAAAGTGCAGAAAGAGGCAAGAGAATTGCTGAAAGAAGCAAATGAGGTGTTGAAAGAAGCAAGAGAAGTGCAGAAAGAGGCAAGTGAGGTGCAGAAAGAAGCAAGAGCAGTGCAGTGAGAACTAACAGAGGTGCTGAAAGAGGCAAGTGAGGTGCAGAAAGGCGAAAGAGATCTGCAGAAAAAAAACCAAAAGTGCTGAAAGAGGCAAGTGAGGTGCAGAAAAAGCAAGAGAGATGCAGAAAGAAGGAAGAAAAGTGCAGAAAGAAGTAACAGAGGTGCAGAAAGAGGCAAAAAGGGTGCTGAAAGACGTAAGAGGGATACAGAAAAAGGCAACAGAGGTGCAGAAAGAGGGAAGAAGTGTGCAGAAAGAGGCAAGAGGGGTACAGAAAGAAGCAAATGAGGTGGAGCAAGAGGCAAGAGATGTGCAGAAAGAGGGAAGAGAGGTGCAAAAAGTAGAAGAGATTTGCAGAAAGAGGCAAGAGAGGTACAGAAAAAGAAAGAAATGTGCAGAAAGAAGCAACAGAAATGCAGAAAAAGGCAAGAGAGGAGCAGAAGGAAGCAAGAGTGGCTTGCACACCATTAGTACCAATTTAACACCCACATTTAGCAATAAGTAACAGGTGACCATTCTAGGTTTGCAAAGGGCCTTCCACCACGCTGTGACACTTGTCGCTGCATTTTTGGTAACGTTTGAGCTGTTTGATCTAGAAACCAGGCTTTTTTTGTTCAAATCTGCAGATTAGGGAGCAGATGATGAATTATGTGGCTAATGCAGAAAATGTATAATTGTGCGAAAGTCGGTGCAGCCAAACAGTCACATAATTCCAGTGGCCCTGCTCATACCTCTGACTAGGTCTACAAGTGCTCCTCAGTGTTTCCTTCTTTTGTGTTTCACTGAGTTCATAATTGAACTTCTATTGAAACGAGGAAAAATAAACCTGAGGTTACCACTCCACAACACAGACTACCATACCACATAATTACTCTCCATAACACATAATCACACTCTACATAATTCCTATACACTAAATACCACATACTTTCTATCCCCATAATTTCACTGCACAACATCCCACATAATTCCACTACACACAATGTACATCCATTCTACTCCAAAAACAATTAGTAAAAAACTTTTACATTTACAAAGCCAATAGCTTAAACTCTTGCAAATGCTAATCCTATTACATTGCAAACACTTCTTTAACTAGTAATCGCGTTTGCAGAGTGGTGGAGAAAGGGTGCTGGGCCTCCGACCAGCGCTCAGGAATTCCGCTGCATAGGATTTACAGGAGGTACCAGAAGGGCTTCTTGGCCCCCAAAGTCCCTCAGGAATAAAGTGGACTTCATCCCCCATCCCGTAGTCTGCCAAGAGGCACGTTTGCAGAGTGGTGGAGAAAGGGGGCATAGTCTCAGAAGACGTCTTAGCAATCCTACTGTGTGGGACTAACTGGAGGTAACAAAAGGCCAACTACCCCTCCTATTACCTTCAGTAAGTACCACACAGCAAGATTGCTAAGTTCTCATAACAGGCCACGCCCCCTTTGCCCACCACTCTGCAAATGCGCTCCTTGGCACGCACTTGGATGGGGATTGAAGTCCCCTTCGCTGCTGGGGGTCCTTTAGGGGCCAACTAGCCTACCTCTTACCTCCAGTAAGCCCCATACAGTGGGATTGCTGAGTGGTGGACACAGGCCATGCCCCCTTTCTCCACCACTCTGCAAACACGCCCCTTGGCACGTTCTAAGTTGGGGGATTAAGTCCCCTTGAATACTGAGGGTCTCTGGGGGCCAACTAGCCCACCAGATACCTCCAGTAAGTGCCACGCAGCTGGATTGCAGAGAGGTGGTCCTAGGCCACGCCCCCTTTTTACACCACTCTGCAAATGTGCCTCTTGGCGTACTAGTGCTCGGGGAGGAAGTCCATTTGTGTCTTGAGATCCTGAGGACACAAGAGGACCTCATCGCCCCACCAGCAGTGCACCAAGAGGCGCGTTTGCAGAGTGGTGTCAAAAGGGGCATGGCCTCAGACCACCTCTCTGCAATCCAGCTGTGTGTAAAATCTTTTTCTTTGTTTTTATAAAAAAAATTACTTACTATTTTAAGTTAATGTAATTTATTTATTTTATGTTGTTTTTCTGTTGTAGCCTATAGAAGGAAGTAAAATAAAAGTATTTGTTTGTTACGTTTTGCTTTTTTAATAATCTTTTTAGGTTTAATCAATTAACTCTATTAGTTAGTTAAGGTAAATACTTACTTTGTTTTATATTTTCGTTAATGTTGATTTGGTAGATGTTTTGGAAGGCAACCGTTGTTTTGAATTTTCTAGGTAGAGTTTTAGTCAAGTTTAGTCTATGAAATATAAAGAAAAACACATTGTATTTAAGCTAATTTTATTTATTTATTTAATGGGAGTTTTTCTGTTTAGCTGTATGTGTAGATTTTTTTCATTCTGCTTCTGTCTCTTAAAGTTTTGTCCTTTCTGCAGTGTTGTCCGTTTCACAGTAAATTTTGTGTTTATTAATTGATTGCTTTTATAGTGTTTATTTAATTAGTTAGGGTTTTCTATTGGTTTGTGTTGGTGTAGTTTAAATTCATTGGTTGAGATGGCTTTTTCAAATTTTTTGGCAGTTATAATTTAATTTATTTAATTTTAATTGTGCTTATTTAATGTTTGTTTTTATTTTGTTTAGTAATTTAATTAAAATGTATGTGTTAATAAATTATATATTTTTTTGAATATGTTATATATATTTATGTTTGTTTATTTTTGATAGTGGTGATTTTTTTTTATGTTGTAGAGTTTGTGTATTTATTTGAATTTGATTTGGTAACCGCGAACACCAGCAACAGGGCTCCCTACCTCAGGGCCATAGTACAGGATCTGTCCCTAGGGATTCGGTGTTCCGTGAGCCCCTGCCTGGAGAAACGCGCTCATAAGGCGACAGCAGGCCCGCGATGCGGTGTAACCACGAACGCCAGCACCACTGCTCCTTACCTATGGGCTGTAGTACAGTATCTTTCCCTGCGGACTCGGTGTCCCATGAGCCACTGCCTGGCGAAACGCTGTCATAAGGCAACAGTAGGCCCGTGGTGCGGGATGAGCCCGAGCCGTGCCTGGGCAAAGCCCAGTCCAAGGGCGGGCCCGTCCATGCCTGTCCACACCCGTCAGGGCCCGGAGGAGTATGGGCTGGGCCCCCATCTAACAACTGAGATCTTTGCAAGGTACTGTGCTAACATTCTTTGTTTGACTATAACTGATTACTCCCAACTGAGAAATGGTTATGCGAAAAGGTGAAACTGGGCGGTGGAGTAATAGGCACCCTAGATGCATTTCTAACAAGGGAAGCTTGTGTCTGCACACAGGAAATTGAACTAACAGAGCGGCACTTATCACTGAAGCCCCTGATCTCTCAGGAGCGCTTTTCCTTAGGGGGTAACAGCACAGGCAATGTTCCAACCCAACACCTCTTAACATCCCTACTAGATCATGTGGTGACTATCCTTCCAGAATCCCCTCCTGTGATACCCACCACTTCCCCAATATCTACCAAGGGTGTGGTTCCACAACCTGATTTGGATGGCAATAATGAACCGCCAGTTAAGAGAAGAAGGAGTGGAGGGCCACAGAAGCAAAAGCTTGCGAGATCCACCATCCACCTACCCCACCTCTATGGATGAACGATGAACGATGAAGACAATTGGAAAAAATGGGAAAATATGGTCACCACCTTGTTGAACCTTCTCCTACTGAAATTAACTCAGATTGAAGGGAGATTATCCCCAATTGAGGACCAGGGATCTAGTAATCCATGTCCTTCTGAGCTTTCATGCTCTGAGACTGTTCTACAATCGCAGGAGGGGAGCCAGTTACTGGAAACTGAGCGACACCATTTACACAGTACTTTGGGCCTGGTCACATACCTAAACGACCGTTCTGAAAATGGTCCTCCCCTCACCCTCAAATGCTTTTTTCACAAGACAATGTCCATCTTTGGAAGCCGATGGAAGATATAATCCCAAATTCACACATTGCAACTATCTCAAACAGTCTGGGGGCCCCGTTGATGGGGGGGGGGGGGGGGTAGGGACGATCCTTAGAGGCCAGAAAGATCTAGGGTGGGGAAGACCGCTTATTCGCACCAGTTCTTGCATCTTCCACCAGCAGCTTCCCCACTTGTTCTGGTTTTGGCAAATGTACCGCCTCTGCAGGAGGATCAGCAAGAAACTACAAACCAACTAATGGACAAATGCCTGCATTGGCTGTCACGTCATGTAACTTACCCAGGAGGTCGGTGCGGCCGTTTGTCGAATCAAATTATCATGGCAAGGAGAATAGGGTGGTTGGGAATGTCCAGTAAAGTAATACCGGGTGACTGTGTGGCGATACATTTTAATAAAACATTTGTAGCTAGATCCTTTTTAGCCCAGCTACATAGAGATCCCCCCAGGGGCACACAGATCACAGCCCTACCGCTGGAATCCTTTTATAGCCTCCTGGGCAAAGAACACAGAGGTCAGGCATGGGGTGGCCCAGCATGGTCCTATACAGATGGATATATTAGCGTTCCAAGGCAGAGTCTCGCAAATAGATTTGCCCCCGGTCTGACCTGGAAGTATGTGATTGATCACCCCCTGGAGGTAACAATCCCCTAGTGGGATTGGATAGACCACCCAGATCCTGACACTCAAGGGACTCCTAAAACCAATGATGCTCAGTACGTGGCACACAAACACTCAATAAAATTAGCGTGGTGGGTATTGCCCATAAGTTAGGTATTGATCACTGACATAACCTCTGGCAAGCCCAGGACATCTCATGCCTACAGGAGACATGGGCAACGGAATCAATTTTTGAAACTGGATACCGCTTGTTCCAGGCAGTGGCAATACCATCAATGTCAGGGAGAGCGAAGGGGGGACTCGTAACGCTAACCCCTAAGACACTATTGATAAAAGTAAAGACGTTTGAATCCCCAACCGCTCATTTCCACCTGCTCTTTCTAGAGGCCGCCAGCGAGGGCAACTGGCTTTATAATTAATTATTATAATAATGATTTTGGGGGAAACATGCACTTAGTGGAAGATGAGCTGAACAGGGAAATAGATAAATTTACAAGGTTCGATAATAATGGCGCACTTAATATTATCTGGGTGGGTGACTTTAACATACATCTCTGTAAGCATAACCAAGACCGTGTTTATGGTCTGGAAGACCTCCAGGGAAACCCTATCTACCATTTTGCCCACAACGAATATGGAAATAACTTAAATAGGACACTATATACCAGGAACATGGTATTAGCCAACAACCTGAATTCACCAACAGGCCATCCAGGGAAACCCTTCCGACGGAATGGCTATGAATCTACTATTGATTTTATCATAGCCCTATTCCTTTTAATAATGAGGTTACTCACATAGACACCCTATTCACAAGCTTTAGTGATCACGCCATTTTAACTTTACATCTATGCTTGGCCACTAGGGAAGTGAGACAGCACCAGAAAATAGAAAGCCCAATCCTCTCGAGAAAGAATGGCTTTTAACTAAAGTGGGCTCAAATCGACAAGTTTAAACTAGTCCCCGGAATCATACAGAATATGCAGGATAACATTTTTAGCTGCCTAGAAGTAGAGTCTTGGCCAGCCGTACTAGTATCGCACTTTAGACATCTCTTAGAAAAAGTAAAATTGCCACTTACATGCTACAAACCGGCGAATAGCCTTACAGGTAACCGCTGGTTTGGCTCTCCCTGTACAAAAACCAGAAAAGCTCTCACTAAAGCCTTGAAAGTTCAACCTAGAAATGTGGAGCAAATAAGACCACAAGTCAGCAAGAAGAAAAAGAGAAAGGGCTATGAGGGAGGCGGCCTGGGATGAACTGGACCATGCAGCTAAGACGGGAAATAGCAGAGAATTTTAGAAGGTAGTTAATGCACCATGCTTCAAAAACCGTAAGGATCCTACACTGTACACTCATGTAGGCGAAGAAGCATGGGTGGTACATTTTCAAAACATCTTTGCATCTACCACCTCCCCTGTGCCACTTACCAGTAATTCAGAACTTAAACCGCAGGGTACCATGTCCTTCTCACTTTCTGAAGTAAGAAGAGGGCTGGTGGCCTGTAGTGCTGGGAAGGCTCTGGGCCCCGATGGGGTACCGATAGATTTTTTCCTGGAAAGCCAAGACCTGTGGGTCCCACTACTAACCAATGTTTTTATTTAATATAGCCAGACCCGGCACCCGCTTTCCTGGAAAACCAGTGTAATTGTTCCGATTTACTAAAAAAGGGCACAGAGGAAGCCTAAAGAATTGTAGGACAATTTCCTTGTTGGTCACAACTGCCAAGCTCATGGGTCGACTCCTCCTATTTAGGTTGGAAGGGTGGTCACAAGAGAAGATTATCTAAATGCAGGCACAGTATGGGTTCCAACGGGGAAAGGGCACCAAAGACCAGTGCCTGAATCTATCACTAAATCATAGATAAATATACCAGAGTGAAGGGCGGCAACATTTATATGGCCTTTATGTATCTGCCAGTAGGGTTCGACTGCATGGGACACTCCAAGCTCTGGCATATAATGGAGTTGATGGGGATTGAGCCAGCCATAATTAACTTCATCCGTCAACTATATTCTAATGCCACTGCATGCGTTTGCTATGGTAAAAATTGGGAATGCACCCGTCCCTTTAGGATCGCTAGGGTAGTTAGGCAGGGAGGTGTCCTTGCCCCGTTTCTTTTTTCCATCTATACAAACGAGGCAGCTCTTTCGGGCACATCCCTGGACTTCCCTGTGTTTGACACTCACCCTCTGCCAATACTGGCCTACGGCGATGATGCGGTGTTGATTGCCAGAACGGGGCTAGCTCTCCAGTGCCTTATAACATCTTATGCATCTTTTATGGCTTCATTGGATTTGAAAGTCAACCAAAGAAAGTCATTTGTTATCATAGCAGGGGCTGGCAAACATGATAAAGCTCCGCACTTCCATACGGAATCTGGTAAAATTGAAGTGGTAGACACCTTTCCCTATTTGAGGGTTCTCTTTGATAAAAACCAAACATGGTCAAACCTGGTGGAGGGTAGGGTTCTAGGAATGGAGAGGAGTCTGACAGCCATTATGTCTTTCTCCAAAAAGCTGGGCGCTAGACCTCTACTCCCTAACAAAAACATCTACCAGGCTAAGACAAAGTCAGCAGCCACATATGGGGCAGGCGTCTGGGCTATGGTGACGATAGACTCGCTTCAGATCCTTGAAGACAGATTTTTTAAGTCCTCAGTGTCTCTCCCGTCTTCCTATTCTAATTATATTTTACACACAGAATTGGGCCTGGCCTTCAGATGCAATCCGATTAGCCCCGATCCTACTCTGGTTCTCTATCCGGCGTAAGGACACAGTAAATCGAACGCAAAACATAATAAAAACTGCCTAAAACTGGAAAACTGGCTGAATTGTGTGGAATCAGAGCTGACCGCTATTGGGCTTCTGGAGTTATTTAAGGATCCAACTGCGTGCGTGCGTGCGTGCAGGAGGATTTCGAAACAGAAGCTGATTATTACCTTCATGCTGAGGGCACACTACAACCAAATGGGAAAGAACTATAATACACAGTCAGTCCTCGCATGCCGTTCGATCCCGCCCCTGATAGAGGGAGAGTATTTCTCCCTAGCACGCATTAGCATAGCACAGCATAGATATATACTTTTGAGATTACGTATGAATCTGATTCCACTGATGTTAGGTCATCCAGAGAGAAGGTTCAAACACTCAGACCTCACCCTCTGTCCCTGTAACAACCTTTCCCCCATAACTGACTTGCACCTAGTCTTGTTCTGTGGGCTGTACAAGAAAGAAAGGAAAGCTTACATTATTCCGATATTAAAGCGCTATAATTTTAGACAATGTCGGGTTGCACTTTATTTTTTTAAATCATTGCCTGACAGTTTGGTTTGCTCCTCGGTTGCCACATTTTTGTGGGCTTGTGTAAAAAAAGAGAAAGCTTCCTCCTTGAGCTAAAAGGTATATCTTTGTACACTTCACAAATATGTCGTTATTTTTTTTTCTTATGAATAATACCTAATAAAATTATTTGAAATCGAAAAAAGAGAAAGCAGCGGGGTTTATAAATGGTGGAGTGTTTTTACTTAACAGTCAATAGAAGTTAACATGTAACCATCTGTATATAATATGTGGGCAAAAGCGTAGGAAAACTCCCCGATTTTCCTTTGATTTTATGTTTTTAGATTTTTAATAATACCTATTTACGTATCCAATATGTAACTTTACCGTAACATGGATTATACTTCACATGAATAGGAGATGTATGTTGATTACTAGATTTTCTTTTTTTCTTATCTGTGCTTTTATGATCTGTACTTAATGGATCAAATAAAGATTTTATTGATTGATTGATTGAATTTGATTTTTTAAGTATATTTGTTTGTGTTTTAGTAATATTGTATTTATTTTTGTTAGTGTTTGTTTTAATGTTTGAAATATGTTATTTGTTTATAGTATTGAAAATAAATATTTTATGTTTAAATGTTATTTTTTTGTAAAGGAAATATATATTTTATCGATGTTTGTGTTGTCGATATTATTCATATAGGTATTTTTGCTGTATTAAATGTTATTTTATTTGTATCGATATTTTTGCATTCTATTTTTTTGTTGTCGATATTTTTGTAGTCAATAATTTTTTGGCCGATATTTTTTTATCGATATTTCTGTTACTTTAGTTTTGCGTATTGGGTGTCGATATTTTTGTATACGATATTAGTGACTCGATAATTTTGTATGTCAGTATTATAGGAGTCGATGCTTTGTCAGTGATCCGGTAGGCTGGTTAATCACCCGCAAGAGTATCCTGGCACTGAGCAGGTGTGCTTGCCTAGCCCTGCTTAGGGTAGGTTGGTTAATCACCCGCAAGAGTATCCTGCCACTGAGCAGGTGTGCTTGCCTAGCCCTGCTTAGGGTAGGTTGGTTAATCACCCGCACGGGTATCCTTGTGCTGAGCAGGCGTATGTGTCGGGCACTGCCTAGGGTGGGTTGGTTAATCACCCGCTAGGGTATTCTGGGGCTGAGCAGGTGTGTTTGCCTAGCCCTGCCTAGGGTAGGCGGGTTAATCACTCACAAGGGTATCCTGGCACTGAGCATGTGTGTGTGCCTGGCCCTTCTGGGGGTAGGTTGGTTAATCACCCATGAGGGTATCCTGGCACTGAGCAGGTGTGTGTGTGTGTGTGCCTGGCCCTGCTGAGGGTAGGTTAGTTAATTACCCATGAGGGTATCCTGGCACTGAGTAGGTGTGTTTGCCCAGCCCTGCCTAGGGTAGGCTGGTTAATCACCCACAAGAGTATCCTGGCACTGAGCAGGTGTGCTTGCCTAGCCCTGCTTAGGGTAGGTTGGTTAATCACCCGCAAGAGTATCCTGGCACTGAGCAGGTGTGCTTGCCTAGCCCTGCTTAGGGTAGGTTGGTTAATCACCCACAAGAGTATCCTGGCACTGAGCAGGTGTGCTTGCCTAGCCCTGCTTAGGGTAGGTTGGTTAATCACCCGCAGGGGTATCCTTGCGCTGAGCAGGCGTATGTGTCGGGCACTGCCTCGGGTGGGTTGGTTAATCACCCGCTAGGGTATTCTGGGGCTGAGCAGGTGTGTTTACCTAGCCCTGCCTAGGGTAGGCGGGTTAATCACTCACAAGAGTATCCTGGCACTGAGCATGTGTGTGTGCCTGGCCCTGCTTGGGGTAGGTTGGTTAATCACCCATGAGGGTATCCTGGCACTGAGTAGGTGTGTTTGCCTAGCCCTGCCTAGGGTAGGTTGGTTAATCACCCGCAAGAGTATCCTGGCACTGAGCAGGTGTGCTTGCCTAGCCCTGCTTAGGGTAGGTTGGTTAATCACCCGCAAGAGTATCCTGGCACTGAGCAGGTGTGCTTGCCTAGCCCTGCTTAGGGTAGGTTGGTTAATCACCCGCAAGAGTATCCTGGCACTGAGCAGGTGTGCTTGCCTAGCCCTGCTTAGGGTAGGTTGGTTAATCACCCGCAGGGGTATCCTTGCGCTGAGCAGGCGTATGTGTCGGGCACTGCCTCGGGTGGGTTGGTTAATCACCCGCTAGGGTATTCTGGGGCTGAGCAGGTGTGTTTGCCTAGCCCTGCCTAGGGTAGGCTGGCTAATCACTCACAAGGGTATCCTGGCACTGAATAGGTTTGTTTGCCTAGCCCTGCCTAGGGTAGGCTGGTTAATCACCCACAAGAGTATCCTGGCACTGAGCAGGTGTGCTTGCCTAGCCCTGCTTAGGGTAGGCTGGTTAATCACCCACAAGAGTATCCTGGCACTGAGCAGGTGTGCTTGCCTAGCCCTGCTTAGGGTAGGTTGGTTAATCACCCGCAGGGGTATCCTTGTGCTGAGCCCTGTACTGTGTGTGCCAAGCCCTGCCTATGATGGGTTGGTTAATCACCTGCAAGTGTATCCTGGCAATGAGTAGGTGTGTGCGCCTAGCCTTGCCTAGGGTAGGCTGGTTAATCACCTGCAAGTGTATACTGGTGCTGAGCAGGAGTGCATGCCTAGCTCTGCCTAAGTTAGGTTGGTTAATCACCCGTGGGTGTATACTGTTGCTGAGAAGGTGAGTGTACCTAGCCCCACCAAGGGTAGGTTGGTAAATCACCCACGAGGGTATCCTGGGGCTGAGAAGGAGAGTGTGTGCCTGGTCCTGCCTAGGGTAGGTTGATTAGTTGCACGCGAGAGTATCCTGCCGCTTAGCAGGTGTGTGGCAAGCCCCTCCTAGGGAAGGTTCGTTAATTGCCTGCGAATGTATCCTGACGCTGAGCAGGTGTGTGGCTAGCCCCGCCTAGGGTAGGTTCGTTAATCGCCTGCGAGGGTATCCTGACGCTAAGCAGGTGTGTGGCTAGCCCCTCCTAGGGAAGGTTCGTTAATTGCCTGCGAATGTATCCTGACGTTGAGCAGGTGTGTGGCTAGCCCTGCCTAGGGTAGGTTCGTTAATCGCCTGCGAGGGTATCCTGACGCTAAGCAGGTGTGTGGCTAGCCCCGCCTAGGGTAGGTCCGTTAATCGCCTGCGAGGGTATCCTGATGCTGAGCAGGTATGTGGCTAGGCCCGCCTAGGGCAGGTTCGTTAATCGCCTGCGAGGGTATCCTGATGCTGAGCAGGTATGTGGCTAGGCCCGCCTAGGGCAGGTTCGTTAATCGCCTGCGAGGGTATCCTGATGCTGAGCAGGTATGTGGCTAGGCCCACCTAGTGTAGGTTGTTTAATTGAAATGCCAGGTCTTCAGCTTCTTGCGGAATTCAAGAAGAGAGGAGGAAGCTCGGATGCGGAGTGGGAGGTCGTTCCAAACTTTAGGAGCGTTGTAAGAGAACGCCCATCCTTCTGATCTGGTTCTGTGAATGTATGGGGAGTGTGGGGTGTGTGCAAGTAAGAGTGTTGGGTAGGGGAGGTGTCGGTCTGGTTGGTGAAAGGAGATTCAAACTGTTCAGGTTGGTTGGGCCTAAGTTGTGTGGATCCTTGAATATGTGTGCAAGGAGTTTGAAATGAGCGCGTCTTTGTATTGGAAGGATTTCCCATAATACTTTTAATTTAATGATATGCTTATGGTGATTTCATATGTGATACCATGTGGAAGGACAGAGAAAGAACACATATATGGATTGTTTTAAGAACCTAAATGAAATATTTATAGCCAAATGTGCAGAGAATTATTTATGGGCTTGGAAATGGTTGAGACACAACAGGATTAATTAGAAAGCACTGCTCATTCTGTTGATGGACACATCCCCTGTGGCAGGATCATCCCAGCAGCTGCTTCCATAGGCCTTTCCCTTGTAAGGATGGTTCCTGCAGAGGCCTTGGTTCACCAGTGCTTCCAGTTAACTGGAAGAGAGTGTAGAGGTAGTCCACACAGCCAGAACGACATCACTTCTGAGCATCTCTGGGTGATCAGGGCCTTGGCTCTGGCGATCAAAGTACCAGGGCGCGAAATGACCCCTCCTTGCACGGATCATACCATATTACCAATGAGAGAGGGGTGTGCATTGTCTTCCTCCAATGGTAGCACCTGGAAGATTTGAGTTTTTTGTAAAACATTTTACAAGTTCAATCTGACAATTTCATAGGAAACACTATAGTTATATAAAAAGTGTCTATCCCTGATATCAGTCTAATATAAAAAGGTTCTCTACGCTGAGCTGGGCCACAGTCCAACGATAGAAGCGTGCAAGAAGCACAAGTGACTCGTGCAACTAATAATCAAGTGATCAATTGGATAAAAACATGAAAATAGCAACTAATTTAAAAGTCCTTTGTCACTAATAAAGAACTCAGAAAATGTGTCCTCGGTTCACCTTTCTAGAGTACTAACTGACATTTTTATGAGAAAAATTCTTTAGGTTTTAGAGTTTTGATTCCGAGACTTCAGGTGAGCCACACTTTTGCCATAATTACAAAATGTTAGTGCTCTAGTTGCATATTAGAACACTGTGGGGATTGAGGGAGCAGGGGCACAAACTCAGACAATGGAGGGAAGAAGGAGGGAGCATGGTTATAGGCAGGAAACTGACCACCACGGGCAGGTGCGAGGGACAGCGGCAGCACAACTGACCACGCAGGGCAGGCGGGAGGGGAGGGACAGCGGCAGGAAACTGACCACCACGGGCAGGTGCGAGTGACAGCGGCAGCACAACTGACCACACAGGGCAGGCGGGAGGGGAGGGACAGCGGCAGGAAACTGACCACCACGGGCAGGTGCGAGGGACAGCGGCAGCACAACTGACCACGCAGGGCAGGTGGGAGGGCCAGCGGCAGGAAACTGACCACCACGGGCAGGTGCGAGGGACAGCGGCAGCACAACTGACCACGCAGGGCAGGTGGGAGGGCCAGCGGCAGGAAACTGACCACCACGGGCAGGTGCGAGGGACAGCGGCAGCACAACTGACCATGCAGGGCAGGCGGGAGGCACAGTGTCAGCTCAACTGACCACTCAGGGCAGGCGGGAGTGCCAGCGGCAGGAAACTGACCACCATGGGCAGGTGCGAGTGACAGCGGCATTACAACTGACCACACAGGGCAGGCGGGAGGGACAGCGTCAGCACAACTGACCACGCAGGGCAGGCGGGAGTGCCACAGCAGGAAACTGACCACCACGGGCAGGTGCGAGGGACAGCGGCAGCACAACTGACCATGCAGGCCAGGCGGAAGGGGAGGGACAGCGGCAGCACAAACTGACCACGCAGGGCAGGCGGGAGGGCCAGCAGCAGCACAACTGGTCACACAGGGCAGGCGGGAGGGACAGCGTCAGCACAACTGACCACGCAGGGCAGGCGGGAGGGACAGAGGCAGGAAACTGACCACCAGGGGCAGGTGCAAGGGACAGCGGCAGCACAACTGACCATACAGGGCAGGCGGCATGGAAAGCGGCAGTACAACTGACCACGCAGGGCAGGCGGGAGGGACATAGGCAGGAAACTGACCACCACGGGCAGGTGCGAGGGACAGTGGCAGCACAACTGACCACGCAGGGCAGGCTGGAGGGACAGTAGCAGCACAGTGGGTCATGGAGGGCACAGAGGAGGGGACAGGGTCCCCCACATAGACAACAGAGGGCAGGGGCAGCAGCAAGCTAACCACGAAGGGCAGGCAGGAGGGGCAGTAGCAGACAACTGACCAGACAGGGATGGAGTGAGGGGGCGGGGAATGGACAAACACACCAGAGGGCAGGAAAAAAGGTGCCAAGTGGCAGCAAGCTAAGCACAGAGGGCAAGTGAGAGAGGTAGTGGAAGCACAACACAAATATGCAGGGCAAGAGGGAGGGGACTGGGCACAGACTCTGACAATGGAGGGCAGGGACAATGGGCAGGGTCAACACGTTGACCACAGAGGAGAGGCCTGCATGTGCAGGGGCCGTACAATGGACCATGATGAACATGTGGAGGCAGGGGCAAGCACAAAAAGAACAAAGGACAGGGAGGAGGGGGGCAGGAGCAGGGTTAGCAAGCTGACCACATACATCAGGCCGGCATAGGCAGGGGCAGTAAGCATTCCACCATGGGCTGGTGGGATGGGGCAGGGGTATGCAGATGGTGGATAGATGGCAGGCAGAAGGAGGGCATGGGCAGCAATTTCACCACAGTGAACAGGCCGGCATGGGCAGGGTCAGCACAACGGACAATTGAGGACAAGAGGGAGGATCAGGGGCCTGCACATGAAGAACAGAGGGTAATGGATGGGGGACAGGGGTATCAAGCCCACTGGAAGGGCAGGCCAAGAATGGAGAGAGGGGGAGCAAGCTGGCCTCTGCCAAGCCTCTGATGCAAATGGCTGAAGGCTGGGTGCGCAGTGGAGATGTTAGCTGAATATATTTTAAAAACTAGAACTTCACGAAAAAGCAAAGGTTAAATAGATTTTATAGTCAAGTATGGTAATATGATGTTCCCTAACATTAGAAAATCCCAGAAATCCCTGGAAAAATACTCTGTGAAAAAGGATGTTATAGTTAGGTATGATAATAAGATCTTAGCTTACATTAAAAAAACACCCTTGAACTTCACTGCAAAAATAAATGTTAAAGTAGCTTTTCTTATATAGCGCAAACTCGACCTGAAGTTATCAGAGCGCTTTACATGAGCACCAGTTGCGTTACAGACGGACACATTCCTTTTGTTAGGCACCGGGAGATTAAGTGATATGCCCAGAATCACAGGATGTTGAGCGTTCTTGCCGAGACTCAAACCCAGTCCCCCGGCTTCAAGGTCGGCCGCTCTAGCCATTGTTCATAACTAACAATTAAAAAACAAAAACCCACTGATATTAGTCTGTTATGGTACAGCGAGTTAACTATGATGTGCACCCTACAATGCACTGCTTATCACCTCACATATTGCATCACTCATGATGTGTTCATGTTTGATGACATCATTGATGACACCCAGTACGAGTACGAGTCAGTAGAGTCCTCTTCCCAGTACGAGTCCACCGACGAACAGTCGGTGGACTCCTACTGGGTCTCGGTGTACGTGTGACGAAGAGACCACGCTCCCACGACGGTCCCGGGTTTAGCAAGTAGCATATAAACTCGGTAATTGATTCCTCTATGCAACTGCGTAGTTGGCGAAAAGAAGATTATCCAATGATTGAATGAATTGGAGACCCGAGTGTGGGTTAAGTCCACGATTACTCTAAGGGATCAATACCCTGGCGAAGGCCGCTATGACCCGTTAGGGCTACTGATGAAGGTCGAAACAAGTTGGTTCCTGCAAATAGGGGTATTGATCTCCCCGGTGTATCCGACTAATTTTTAACCCTATCGAGGGTGAGCAAGTATAAAGGTAACCTTGGGTTCCCCTCAGATAGTTTTAACATTATGATTTATGTTTTGCACTGTATGATCCTGTAGGAAGGTGGATATCTGACTATGGTTACCCCCAAATTTTTGCCTAGTGTCTAGCTGGTTTTTCGACTTAGTTGGCCTGAGATCCTGCCATTCAGGCTCTCAGGCTATCTGCTCTCTCTTTAAAATGGACTCCATGTACCCTAGGTACATACCCAATTGGTTGGATCACCCTGTCAGCCCCTGTACCAGTGTACACTAGGTACCCAGGGCATTGGTGTACCCAAGGCCTGCCCGGGGCTGAAGCATGTATTATGCCACCCCAGGCTTGGCCTAACAAATCTGACACAACTGGCTGATCACTCAGCTGGGGTAAGTTGGTGTAGCCACCTCTTACTTAGGTGTAGTATACCTATACCTAACCTTAAATGGGACACCTGGTAACCTATAAGTCACTCCTATGGCAGGCCTTAACAATCCTGAAGGCAGAGTGCTTGGTTCCATGTGAGATGGTGCTCTGGCATGAGCTGGGCCTGTCTGCAGTGGTCGGAACAACTTCCTTCTACTGTTTCCAGATATCGTCATACCATATACTCTTAAGTGCATTATGAACCTCGCGGTTAAATGCTAACTTTGGTTTGGCTTTATCAAAACATGTCGAGTAAGGTGTCATACGAATTGGAATACTAACCCCTCGCCAATTCTGGCGACGGGGTTAGCATTCCACCCTTCTAGAGGGACACGACATGTACAGTACCTGAAACCCGGGTAAAATCAGACATAGCCTCAGCTCCACAAAATGGATGCTGCCACCACAGACACAAGTCTGCCCTCCTGCTGCTGGGAGTCCTTCCAGCTTGGGAGGTGTGGACAAAGGGTTTCCTGCCAGGGGAGGTGCGTGCACCACCCCAGACAGGATTTTGTGTATTGGTCAGGTAGGGCTTGAAAGAAACCAGACATGCCTGTGGCTCACAAGGAGCCTCGGGGCATATGCCAGTTCAAACCGGTCCTGGGGCACACCAGTCCCGGGCCTGGGGCGAGCTGGACAAAGGATTGGGGGTGTAACCACCCCCCTTCCTGGTCCCACCCTTAGGGAGGGACCTAGCAGGTAGTCCGGCCCCTAGAATCCGCTTAAAGGTAGGAGCTGTGTCCTAAGACTTCAGACATCCTGGAATCAACTTAAACCTAAGAAGAAGACGGGAACTTCGACGCTCTGCCGCACAGAGGACTGAAGCCAATCTCCCCTGTGGTCAGGGAGTGACCACCTTGCTAACGCAAGCACCATCCAGCGAATCAACGTCTGCTTTGCCGCCGCCTCCCGCCGGAGCCCGAGCCCAGAGACTGACAAGACCTGGACCTCCAGACCTCTCACCGCCCGATCCACAGTCCCTGCAAAGAGGAGACCCGTGGAGGCACCGAGACACGTGGAGCCAGCCATCTTGAAACGACTACGACAAGCTGACCAGTGCAACAACCGAGGCTCCCTCCAAGTTGTGCTTTGGGTCCTGAGAAGCCCAACCCTCGAGCAGCATCTGCACCAAAGGTGAGCCCTCCAGCATCTCCACGATCTGCGTGGGGCCCTTCTGCATTTTGCCACTCGACGCGCCTAACCGGTTGCTGGCCCGCTGGCTAGTGGCCATGTCGGCGACTTGATCGAAGCAAACAAGCCTTGGCAAAAGCAAATGTTGTAGGCAAGGAGATAAGCTGATGGTTCTGACCAGCAAGGTCGGAGGAACTGCTCCTTTGGAAGGGAGCAAGGGCCAGTCTGGAGCAACCAGACCAGCGGTGTTTGTCGTAGATTTCGTCGCCAAGATGGCCACTAGCCAGCGGGCCAGCAACCGGTTAGGCGCGTCGAGTGGCAAAATGCAGAAGGGCCCCACGCAGATCGTGGAGATGCTGGAGGGCTCACCTTTGGTGCAGATGCTGCTCGAGGGTTGGGCTTCTCAGGACCCAAAGCACAACTTGGAGGGAGCCTCGGTTGTTGCACTGGTCAGCTTGTCATAGTCGTTTCAAGATGGCTGGCTCCACGTGTCTCGGTGCCTCCACGGGTCTCCTCTTTGCAGGGACTGTGGATCGGGCGGTGAGAGGTCTGGAGGTCCAGGTCTTGTCAGTCTCTGGGCTCGGGCTCCGGCGGGAGGCGGCGGCAAAGCAGACGTTGATTCGCTGGATGGTGCTTGCGTTAGCAAGGTGGTCACTCCCTGACCACAGGGGAGATTGGCTTCAGTCCTCTGTGCGGCAGAGCGTCGAAGTTCCCGTCTTCTTCTTAGGTTTAAGTTGATTCCAGGATGTCTGAAGTCTTAGGACACAGCTCCTACCTTTAAGCGGATTCTAGGGGCCGGACTACCTGCTAGGTCCCTCCCTAAGGGTGGGACCAGGAAGGGGGGTGGTTACACCCCCAATCCTTTGTCCAGCTCGCCCCAGGCCTGGGACTGGTGTGCCCCAGGACCGGTTTGAACTGGCATATGCCCCGAGGCTCCTTGTGAGCCACAGGCATGTCTGGTTTCTTTCAAGCCCTACCTGACCAATACACAAAATCCTGTCTGGGGTGGTGCACGCACCTCCCCTGGCAGGAAACCCTTTGTCCACACCTCCCAAGCTGGAAGGACTCCCAGCAGCAGGAGGGCAGACTTGTGTCTGTGGTGGCAGCATCCATTTTGTGGAGCTGAGGCTATGTCTGATTTTACCCGGGTTTCAGGTACTGTACATGTCGTGTCCCTCTAGAAGGGTGGAATGCTAACCCCGTCGCCAGAATTGGCGAGGGGTTAGTATTCCAATTCGTATGACACCTTACTCGACATGTTTTGATAAAGCCAAACCAAAGTTAGCATTTAACCGCGAGGTTCATAATGCACTTAAGAGTATATGGTATGACGATATCTGGAAACAGTAGAAGGAAGTTGTTCCGACCACTGCAGACAGGCCCAGCTCATGCCAGAGCACCATCTCACATGGAACCAAGCACTCTGCCTTCAGGATTGTTAAGGCCTGCCATAGGAGTGACTTATAGGTTACCAGGTGTCCCATTTAAGGTTAGGTATAGGTATACTACACCTAAGTAAGAGGTGGCTACACCAACTTACCCCAGCTGAGTGATCAGCCAGTTGTGTCAGATTTGTTAGGCCAAGCCTGGGGTGGCATAATACATGCTTCAGCCCCGGGCAGGCCTTGGGTACACCAATGCCCTGGGTACCTAGTGTACACTGGTACAGGGGCTGACAGGGTGATCCAACCAATTGGGTATGTACCTAGGGTACATGGAGTCCATTTTAAAGAGAGAGCAGATAGCCTGAGAGCCTGAATGGCAGGATCTCAGGCCAACCAAGTCGAAAAACCAGCTAGACACTAGGCAAAAATTTGGGGGTAACCATAGTCAGATATCCACCTTCCTACACAACCCCCCCCAAACGAAGGGAGATAAGGCTGACCTTGACCAGGTAAGCCTATATTGCCCAAGTGGCCATATAAGGAGGAACCAGCACTGGCATGGTTACCCCCTGTCTCATGGTACACTAAGCAATCCCTCACCCTAAGGGTATCAGAGGGTCTCCACCATAGGGAATCTCTACCTTTGGCGTGTCTTGGCAAAGTAAAAGGCTGGTGTTGAGATGGAGTACTGAAGTGAGTGTCCTCAAAGTGAGGCCTCAGCTTCCTCCAATCATCCTTCACCATGGATGCCTTTCTTTCCTTAACTGAGTTGCACTGTGCTCTCAGGGTCAGCCTCTGGCTACCTAAAGCTGGAGGCTGGGTCCCTTTTGTGGGCTTACTGGAGGGACAGGTCAGGGTCGGGGCCCTAAGGTCCCAGGTTTGCCTGTGCCCAACAGAATCCCTCTGGGGGAGGTCCCTAACTACCTGTAAAGGAGATCCCTCAGGAATGTTTTTACCCATCACCTGACTAGGGCTACTAGCCAGGCAATCCTCATTCTTTTGATGGGGGGGTTCTTGTGGACAGGGGCCCTCTGGGGGTCCACTGGCCTCCCTGACCTCTGCAGCCCTGGGCTGACTGAGGCAGGGTAGAGAGAGGCAGGCTACCTGCACCAGACTGGGTCCCACCTTGGAAGGGGCCACTGACATCAGAGGCTCTGCCAGGCCAGGCCTGGCTACCTCTGGGGCAGTTCCTTCACAAGGGGTGAGGACAGATCCCTGAGGAGGCTGACCTTTTCCTAATGTCTGGGGAGAGGGAGACTTTTCTTCCTCCCCACTACTCTCAGTTTGTGTGGAGTGATCCATTGTTTCAGGCTTCACTACACCTATGTCAGTCTGAGTATAGGCTGAGACCATTACAGCCTTGCCAACCTTTTCAGGGGGGCACTCAGTTTGTGTTTGAGCTGTGACTGTCACAGCTCTGCCAGTCTCTACAGGGAAGTCTGTCTGTGCCTGGGCTGTGGCTACCACTGCCCTTCCAACCTTTTCAGGGAGGAAATCTATTTGGACAGGGGTTGTGAATGGCACAACCCCCCTACCCTTTTGTGACAGGCCTACCATTTTAGAATGGGTGTCTTGTTCAACTCCAGCCCAAGCTGAGAGTTCTAAGTCATTCCCCAGTAAGCAGTCTACAGGCAAGGTTGGGGACACTGCCACCCTTTTAGGGCCAGTGACACCTCCCCAGCTGAGACATACCTCTGCCATGGGATGACTGTTCTGTTTGCCATCAATGTTAGTCACCTGGTAGGAGAAACCAGGCAAAAGCTGCTCAGAGGGAACTAGCCAATGGGCCACCATTGTGATGCTAGCTCCAGTGTCTCTGTAGGCCTCAGCTTTTGTACCATTGATGTAGGGCTCCTGTCTGTACCTACCCAAAGTGTTGGGACAGGCAGTGAAGTTGGCAAACCCCATGCCACCATCACAGACAAGAGTTGTTGCCGTAGGGGAATTGGCTAAGCCAGGGTCCCCCTGTGTTCCCCAAGTAAACCCACCCAGATTTCTGGGGGCACTCCCACCACCTGGGGGATTACTGCTGACAGTAATAGGTGGTGTGACAGGAGTAATTGGAGGAACAGTTTTGTTTTTAGCCCTTGGGCAACCGCTGTCAGTTTTCCAATGCCCAGGAGTTTTACACTCATGGCAGTAGGGCTTTTTAGCTGTGGTAGAGGAGGGAGCTTGGGACCCACCACCCTGTGTGGAGTTTTGGGGCCCTGAGGAAGGTTTCTCTTTTTCTTTATCCCCACCCTTCTCTTGAGGCTTGGTGGTATCTTTCTTTTGGTCACCACCCTGGTTTTTAGGCCTGATCCTGGTCCTGACCCATTTATCTGCCCTCTTTCCCAATTCTTGGGGAGAGGTCAAATCTGAGTCTACCAGGTGTTGATGGAGAAGCTGGTTTTGACAATTACTTAAAATCTGCTCTCTCATCATCAAATTGTACAATCCTGTATAATCAGACACCTTACTTCCCAGCAACCAACCCTCCAAAGCCTTAGTGGCACATTCCACATATTCAGACCAGTCCTGGGTCTGTGTCTTCTGGGTGTCTCTGAACATTAACCTGTACTGTTCAGTGGTTAAGCCTAACCCATCAACTAGGACACTCTTCAGGACTCTGTAATTTCTGACATCCTCTTCTCTAACAGTGAGGAGTCTATCTCTGCCTCTCCCCTCAAAGGAGAGCCATAAGATTGCTGCCCACTGGTCTTCAGGAACCTGCTGCACTTTGCAGGCTCTCTCAAGAGCAGTCATCCATTTGTGGATGTCATCCCCACTTTTGTAGGGGGGCACAATCTTGGACAGGTTCCTATTGTCAAAGACCCTATCTTTGTCCCTAGGGACAATGCTGCCACCAGTGGGTATAGACCCACTCTCTTTATGCTGTCTAGCCTTGCTCAGTTTCTCTTCCATCAGGGCTACTTCTAGCTCCTGCTTCCTGATCCTCAGCTGGGCTTCTTGCATCTTGGCCTCATGTTCCCTCCTCTGAGGGGTGGTCATCCTTCTCCTGGAGTGACCTTGAGAGCCTCTAGAGCCATGGGAAGCATTGGAGTCACCTGAGCGATTCCTTTGCCTTCCAAGCCCTGTGTTAAGTCCACTGGGGAGATCCAGTGGGGTGAACCCACTGTCAGTCCCCAATAGCCTTGGTTTAGCTGGGCCAAGTATAACACTTGGCACTGGGCTAGTTCTCCCTTCATCCTCACCACTGTCTGTATCCCCCTCACTTTCCTCCTCTGTAGTATGGTTTTCATCTAAGGGATGGCTATTGGAAAGGGGTACCTCAGTGGCATCTTCAGAAGGGGGGCCTCCTGTTCCTGTCCCTAAGGGGGCTAACTGGGAAGCTCTCTTGAGCTCTCTTTGATTCTCATCATCTTGCAAGAGTGCTCTGAGCACAGCAGAGGTAGGGTTCTTGGGCTGTTTAAGGCCTCTAAGAGTTGCCAAATGCCTGAGCTCATTCTGATTAAGGGTAGCAAAGATGGATGGTGCCCTCTGGGGGTCACTCTCAACAGAGATGGGTACAGTGGACCCCTCTGCCCCAGCCATTGCTCTTAAGTGTGGGTGGATGTGTTGCAATCTACCTACACTTGGGTTTACCTACTAAACCTATCTAGTAGTTGTAGTCAGGGTGTGCTACTCCCTTTGCTCTACAACAACTAAGTTCAGTAGAACTTAAGTATATCTAATCTTGTTTTATATGTACCTACAGGTACCTATGTGATCTTTCAATTGGTAACCAAGAGATTACAATGGTAAAACACAGCAAGCTCAAATCCAACCGCTGCTCACCAATGTGAGAAGTTGGCCTGGTATATGCTGTTCACTAGTTCTAGTGACCAGCATATACCAGGCCAACTTCTCACAGATCCCTTCTTGAGGAAATAATTATTTCCCTATTATTTTGTTTGTCCGTATACTTTCTTTCCTCACCACTATATTTTCAAAAAAAATTCCTCAGCTCTCCGTCCAGTGTGTTGGTCTGCACCTGGGCATTTAGATGCGGCCCAATGATGAAGCATGACACTGCAAAGTGTGTGAGGGCCGTATTAAGACATTAGATTCATTTCCTCTGGTGCCCTTGGTGCACATTGGAGCTTCCGAATCCCCTCTACTCCCACGGATGGAGTAATTCCACAGTCACACGCACACACACACATCACACGCTGGTGGGGCCCATTACACCAACATTCAACCTAACCACTCTATCCGTGCCTTGTATAGGGAAACACTTTTCAATACCTAACCAATCTGCATATACCTTGAGGTCAATGGCATCAACTAGTTGCTATAGATTTGGTGAAACAATAAACATTCTGAATATTCAAAAAAAACATAACAAGGAAATAACTACCCGACACAGTGATTCAAACAGAATATAGTTTATCTAAATTAATTTGTAAGAAAAGCCAAATAAATACAAGATCTTTTTCTCCATATTTACCTATTCTGGCTAAAAGTCGTTTTCTAAGTCAGAACTGGTCCTCAACAAAATAGTTAAAGTTTCTAGCCGTCATGTAGAGTCACCGTCCTCTCCGTCAGCGTCGGGACCTCTGATCATTGGTTCGGGAAGAAGTGGCACTAGACCTCTCTAGTCTACTAATATTTATACCAAAATCTACATTCTAAATGTTGCAAACATAACTTTTAAACATCCGTTTGGCAGGAAAAGATGTCGTCTTGATACATTAAGAAATGTTCCCATGTATTGATAACTTCAATTTCTGAATAGGAATTATAAGTCCATAGCTAATTCGTTACTTTTACGGATGTCTTCTCAGGACAAAATGTATCTCATCCATGGGACCATTATAAGTTCAACAGGTCGGATTATACAATTGCAACTTTCTTCATTTTCAGGGGCATTTGGCATCACTCCCGGAATTGTCGTCATTTACATGGCTTTTTGGTTCATGTAGAGGACAGGGTCGCAGTCAGCGCAAAGCCTCTTTTCATATTACATCTACTCGAATGCAGGCTGCGGATGGTGGCCATCTTTCAGCAGGCCACAATGGTCAACTTAAGCAGAAAAAACACAAAAACATATTTAATACATAGAAATGATTATACAGTGTTATTCCCTTGCTAATACCCTTATGTGTATGTATTTATCTAGCCATTTGCGACATCATAAGCCATTAATGCATTTTTATTAAAGCGCAAAACATCACATAAGCAACATTTATACAGTTAATTCGCCCACCAACTTAGTTTACTCATTATTTTAGCCATGCAATTGCATTCCCACGTGTAATTCTTCTGTTAATAAGGTTGGTTAGACAAAACTCGACAAATCTTAGTAATTACTAATTAATCAGTAGTATTTTTAATAATGACATACGAAAATAAAACAGGTATTTGGGTTTATATTGAAAACCCTGCTCCATCAATCCCCCCTTTGGTGATATTTTATCACCACAAAAACCAAAAAACCAAAAATCAATGTAATTTCCCCTTTTGAGGAAATTCAAAATGTCTTCTTGTTCATTTTTTTTAAACTCTTGTTTCTCTTTCATCATCTCTTTTTGTTTCTATATACATACTTTCCCTAAGTTCTTCTAATTCTATTTCTTGTGGATCTCTTTCTGGTTTCTTTTGTCTCTTTTTAACATGTTCTCGTGTTATTTTCTTTTTATTTCTTCTGTATCTACAACACAGACACCCTAATCTAAGAATTAATAATGCTACAATTACACACGTTAATGGAAATAATACCTTACCAAATATGGTACTACCTATTTTAGCTATAAAGTTCTTAATAGCAATCATCTTATTAGCCATTTTAGTCCAGATGCTTTCAGCTTCCAGTGGTACTAATTCTTCATGCAAATCAGTAATATTTTTGATATAGACCTTTAGATCTTTGCTTTCATCTGGAATGTAAGTGCAACAATGTTGAACTTTCAGCATTCCACAGACTCCACCCTCTTTTGCCAAAAGAATGTCAAGGGCAAGTCGATTTTGCATTGCCATAGCACGTAAGGCAACCATTTCAGTATTTACCAAAAGAAAGCCTCCAGCGGTGCTTGTTGACAAGCGATCCACCACTGTTGACAGCTTCCGAATGCCATATGCATTCATTGAAATTCCCACTGCTGGTATTAAAGCTCCAAAAATATCTCCTACAATTTCTGCCCATGTTTCTCTTCTATAGAGTGTTAATGGATTAGTTTGTTCAACATTTTCTACTCTATCCATGTGAAAAATCTTTGGAAAGACCAGGCCAACATAACATGTGCCATACCAATGGTCAGGCAACCTGTAATAAGCCTTGTTCCCACAAATATAATGCACTCCCGGAAAAACTGGATCTTCTCCAACTCTAAATCCCCATCCGGTTGCAATAAAGTATGTATCATGGCACTCACTAGTCCCTATGAAATAATAATCATGCTGGGATTTCTTCCTGGTAATGCATAGTTTGCCTTTCTGTGGTGCATCTATAGCCATAGTTGGACTGGCTCCATTTTTCAACTCTTTTTCTTTCTCAATATCCCACATTGTTTCACTCATCTTATGTCCCTCAGCTTTCTTATGCATGTTCATCCTTCTTCTCTCAACCATGTCTAGAAAAGTTTTCTCTTCTTCCTTCAAACTGCAAGTTAAATTATTTCTAAAAACATATTCTAATGTTAATTCTTTAGTTTCAATAAAAATCTCACCTAAAGTGTTAGCTTCTTTAGCAGGATTCAATTCTTTATTCATAGGCAGTTGCCCAAGAATATTATCTACATTGGACATGTTATAATCTAATTTCCCTAATAGATAAAATATACTAATTAACACACTACATGAAATTCCATACGTAGCCGGAAGGTGATGGTAAGTCACTCCTTCTGAAACAGATGAGGCAATTGCATGCAAACGTAGCAATCCCTTACGTCCATTGTCTTCACGTATTCGTACAGTAATTTTGAAAACACATTGCTAGAAAAATCATTAATAGACCTATCCTTATGTATATGTACATTGCTAATTCTAGTTGGAACTACTTTCTGTGAACTCTTCCCTATGTTAGTTATATTCTCAGTGTGTCCTTCTAAAGTGTCTATTGTAACTCTGAAAGAAATTAGTAGAGCAAGCACGCTCCACCGTAGCATTAATAATCCTGTACAGCAGCAGCACATCTTGCACCATCTTTTCATGAAGGTACATCTACTTTGATTATTCTCAGTGTTAGCCATCTTGTTACTTTGACCGTGTCTTTTGACTTAGCCTCTTCTACTCCACTACCGAACTTTTAGGGCCGCAAGTACCCACTAGATTATTACAATCCGTTAGTTCCTTACTTTACTTCTTCACTTTCTTTTTCAAGTGACCTCTTTGAATTTACTCAATTTGGATTTTCATCACTCTTCACTCTTTCCTCATCATCATCAAACTGTATTAAATCCTGAACATCCGTTTCTTCTCCAATGTCAGACAAGATAACTCTCAGGATTCCAATTGCTTCTTCTCCTTCAACCACTTTCAGCAAAGTCTCCTCTGGATTTCCTTGACTATCTGCCTCTTCTTCTTCTTCAGGCAGTGCCACATACGTCCATTCTGGTGACTTATACTTTTGGTTAGGTCTTCTGATTCTTTTAGTTTCTTCAGATTCTTTTATTTCCTCTCCTTTCGTTTTGTTCTGACTTGACACTTCGTTCACCTGTTTAGCTTTCGAAGAGTTAACTCGTGTCAGTCGATATCTCAGTCTCTTTATCTTATTGGGCCAAAGATCTCCTTTAGCATTTCTTTTCTGTTTTCCTTCTTTATTGTTTCTTTCTCCAATCCAAGTTCTTTTCCTCAGAACTCGACCTTCATGTGTCTCATTCTCACTTTCATCAGATTCTGCCTCAGTTGCTTCCTGTTCATCAACAATTTTCCCTTCTTCAACAGTCTCTTCTTCCACCAATTGAGATTTCCCTACTTCTGTCCCTCCTCGGGTCTCCGACACGCAATCTTCTTGCTGTCTATTTGACCCTTCACCTAGCTTGTTGTCGATGTTCCCTACACCTCCTCGGGGTTTTTCCGCAATCTGTCCCTCTCTTTCTTTTTCTGTCCCTTCTTCTTCAAGAATTATCTCAGGTAGAACTTTTTCAATTCTTTCATTAGATTCAGGTGTTACCTCTGTTGGAATGTTCTTTTCTTTTCTTTCTTTCTTTTTGTGTTCTTCACTGTTAGTTGGGACTTCAGGAACTTTTTCAGAATCTGGACTTGTCTCTGAGGTTTGCAATGTTCTTTTCTGAATTTCTTCTGGTAAGAAAAAAGAATCTCCTGACTCACTTTCCCCCCTTTCAGGATTCTTTTTTCTTTTTACTGCTTCACTGTCTGCATCATCACTGGAATCTGATTCCTCAAAGTATTCTTTTCCAGTACCATCACTTGGATTTGGAACTCTCAGAGTGTGACTTGCATGTATCCAATTTTTCACTCCTGCACACTTTACAGCAGTCGTTGTAGTCAGAATGACTTGTCTTGGCCTTCCCCACTTTGGAACCAGGCAGTTTCTTCTTCTGTGTACTTTTATTCTTACCCAGTCCCCTGGGCTCAGATCATGGGCTGGTTTCTTTTCAAGTGTGGTGGCGTCTTCTCCAACCTGGTGAAACACAGAATGGACTGCGTCAGCCAGGCCTTTACAGTAATCCAAAATCATGTCATCAGTTATAGTCATCAGCTTGTTGACTGGTACAAACGCATGTCTCATTGCACGTCCCATGATTATTTCATGTGGACTCAAACCTGTTGTTCTGTCTGGAGTAGACCTAATTGTCATCAGGACTAGAGGCAAGACATCTGGCCATTTCATTCCTGTGGCTAGGCACATTTTGCCAATTCTGTTTTTGATGGTACCATTCATTTGTTCAACCACACCAGAAGCCTCTGGTCGGTAAGCACAATGTAGCTTCTGCTGTACACTCAATGCTTCACAGATCAAACCCATGATTTCATTATAACAATGTCCTCCTCTGTCTGATTCAATTGTCACTGGGAACCTATATCTTGGGATGAATTCTCTTAACAGCAGTTTGGCCACTGTTATCCCATCATTTCTCCTTGTTGGATAGGCTTCCACCCACCTAGAGAACAAACAGACTACTACCAGCACATATCTTAATCTATTGACCTGGGGCATTTCAATGAAGTCTACCTGCATTCTTGTGAAGGGTCCTCCCTCTCTGCCTATTGTACCTAGGCTCACCACTGTTTTCTTTCCAGGATTGAATTGCTAACATATCAGGCATCTCTGGCAGATACTTTCTGCTATCAGCCTGAATTTTGCATTGTACCAAGTCTGCTTAAAGGATCTTATCATAGCATCCGTTCCCAGGTGTCCCTGGCCATGATACATCCGTGCCATTGTTGACAACATGCTGTTTGGCATGACTGGTCTTCCATCCCTATAGACCCACACATGGTCCTTTTCTCTTGGTGCACAACCTGCTTTTACCCAATCTTTCATTTCCTCTCCTCCTGCCTCATCCTGCAACTGCCTTACTTCCTCCCATGTTCCCATCACATTAGTAAACATTAAAGAACAAGAAGACAGTTCCTTTTCCTTTCCCCTGTTAATGGAATGATTATTCCTTGCACAATACTGTGCTATGTCATTGGCGAATTTGTTCCCAAGGGTGACAAAACCATCACCTTGACTATGAGCAGCACATTTTACAACTGCTAACTCTTTAGGCAGCTGTATCGCCTCAAGCAATTTTCCAACCACTTCAGCATTCTTTATGGGAGTTCCACTTGAGGTCAGGAAACCTCTTTGTAGCCATAGCTGGCCAAAATCATGGACAACTCCGAAGCCATACTGGCTGTCAGTCATTACAGTCACTCTCACATTTCTTCCAATCTTGCATGCTTTTGTCAGTGCTACCAATTCTGCCACTTGAGCGGATTTAACTCCTTTCAAAGGTGATGCTTCCACAACTCCTGAAACTGTACACACAGCATATGCAGCACTCAGCATTCCTTCCTCAGTTCTCAGACAAGATCTATCCACAAACAACACATGATCACTTTCAGGCAGTGGTAGATCTCTTATGTCTGGTCTTGGTTTTGTACAGTAAACAAGCACATCCAGGCAATCATGATCAACATCATCTCTCACACCCACATTTTCAGCATCTGGCAACAGCGTTGCTGGATTCACATTCACACATCTCTCAAGACTCACATTTGTTGCACCAAGAATGACTTTCTCATATTTAGTCAGCCGACTATGAGACATGAACTGTGTCCGGCTCCTTGTTAAAAGGATTGCCACATCATGAGGTACGAATACCCGTACAGGATATCCCATTATGATTCCCTCACTTTGTTCCAGACTTCTGCATGTAGCAGCTACTGCTTTCAGGCAACCTGGTAAACCCACAGCTACTGGGTCAAGTGTTGATGAGAAGTACGCAATTGGCCTCCTCAGACGTCCATGTTTCTGGATTAACACTGAAAGTGCACATCCATTCCTCTCACTGCAGTACAGCTCAAACTCTTTTTTGTAATCTGGCATTCCTAGGGCAGGAGCCTCACATAACCTGTTCTTTAATTCTTTGAATGCTGCCATCTCTTCTGGGTTTAATTCCAATGGGTCTTTTACCTCACTTTTAGTCAATTTAATCAGTGGCTTGGCAATCAAGGAAAAGTTACTTATCCACTGATGGCAATAACCAACCATTCCCAGAAACATTCTTACTTCTCTCTGTGTCATTGGGGATCTCATCCCTCTGATGATTTTGATCCTGTCAATGGTCACTTTCCTCAGGCCTTTCTCAATATTATGTCCCAAATACTGGACTTCTCTCTTGCAAAATTGCAATTTGGCTGCAGATACTTTTAATCCTCCATCTGCCAAGTGATTCAGTAAAGCAATGGTGTCTACTTCACAAGCTTCACGTGTTTTTGATGCCACAAGCAGGTCATCAATATACTGGACCAAAACTGAATTTTCAGGCATTGTCAAACTCTCCAGAGATTTCTTCAGCAATTGATTAAATATCGAAGGGCTCTCTGTATACCCCTGTGGAATTCGCTGTCCGAACCGAAATGCAAAAATCGGCTGGCTGTCATGATGCAACGGGATTGAAAAGAAAGCATGGCATAAATCAATTACTGTGTACCATTCTGCATCATGGGGAATCTGATACAAAATCACTGATGGATTTGGCACAATCGGACAACATGACACAACAATCTTGTTGATTTTTCTCAAATCCTGTACTATTCTGAACTTCCCATTAGGTTTCTTCAGTCCCATTATAGGTGAATTACATGGGCTGCTCAATATTTCTCTTAACACCCCCTGCTGGATCATTTTCTCAATTATGGGTGTTATTCCTTCAATTATTTCTGGTGTCAGTCTGTATTGTGGGATGTTAGGGTAAACTATTCCATCCTTTACAGTAAGTTTTACTGGATCTACGTTTCTCATTAGGCCCACATCTTCTCCAGTAAAATCCCAAACTGCTGCTTTTACTGTCTGTTTTAATTCTGGGGGTAATTCATCTGGATTGAACACTGCATATGTTCCAATAGCCTCACTTTCCCTATTATCTAGGGTCATTCTGTATAGGACATCCTCATCTGGTGTCTCAAAGGCTATTCCATCTGGAGTACAAAAGATGGTGCAATTCATTTTGCATAGCAAATCCCTGCCTAACAAGTTCACAGGACTGGTGTCACACACCACAAACCGGTGCATGTCTGAGAATTTCCCTATTCTAACCCTTACTGGTTCAGTAAGATGGGTTTTTATCTGTGTGTTGGATACACCAACCACTTGGATTGCTTCGTCCGAGAGAGGAAGATTCTTTATATCAGCTGACCTGACAGTCGATCTCGTAGCTCCTGTGTCAACTAGAAAAGTTACACTTTCACCATTGATTTTTCCATCTACAAAAGGTCCTGCCTGGTCGATTTTTAGAGGTGCTCCAAGTATGCACTCTTCCTCCTCTCTTCGGCACCGTCAGAAGTCTCCCTCAGAATCACTTCCCTCATTCCTTAGCCAATATTGTGACACAGCACTTGTACGTTTTGGCTTGTTTACCTGTTCTTCATTGTAGAATCACGAATCCTGGCTGTACTTCTGGGATCCTCTGTTTTGCGGCAAGGGCGGTTTTGGCACCTGATTCTGCTGCTTAACAGCCTTCTGCTGCTGCTGCTGGTGATCACACCCCTCGCTCTGCACCTGTGAATTCAATGATGTATTGTCATTATTAGCAGACGGTGGATTCTTACACTCGGATTTCCAGTGCCCTAATTTTCCGCAGTTGTGGCATGGAAACCTTTTCTTTGCTTCCTCAATATGTCCCTTCCCTTTTCCTGGGCCAAATCTGGGTTTATTTCCTGGATTATTTGCTTGTTCAACCAACTGTGCTTCCTGTCTTTCTGCAACTTTCACCTGTGCCCACATTGCCTTTTCTTTCAGTTTTCTTTGCTTTGCCTCAATCTCATCACTGAAGTATTTTGCATGTCTCAGAATTTCATCAATCTTTTTACTCTGCCAGTCTACGGTATGCTCCCTTATCATTTCACTGATTTCAGGTCGCAAGCCATACACAAATCTATATACAAAATGGCTCAGATCCTTGTCACCCAGATGTTCATCTCCACTGAACTGTTTGAAAGCCAGTATTAGTCTTTCATAGTAAGCATAAACTGATTCTTTCACTTCTTGATGTGTTCGGTCTATTTTAACCCAGTCTGTTTCTTTGGGAGGTACCTTATTCTTCAGGAACACCATGACCTGCTCATACTTTTTCATTACCTCTGGGTCTGGAGCTCCTGTCTTGGGATCTCTTGGGTATTCTTTAGTGGGCCAATCTATGACTATCTTACACTCTGCCCACAAGTTTGCTGATACAATTATATCAAACAGACTATTCAGGTCAATCCACAGTACTTTTGACAATTTCACAAATCTGTCAACCTGTCTATACCACTCGACGGGCTTCTCTCTCAGTCGAGGGAAATCATTTGTAAATGACAAAATATCTTGTCTGGTCCATGGGACATGTACATATCCTCCTCCTGGAATCTCTCTCATGGGATAAGCTGCCACTGTTTTCTCTTTTTCTCTCATTGGGAATGTTGAGTAAGTTCTATCTACTGCTTCTTCTCGTTTTCTATACCATCTATCCTTCCATTTCTCCACATCTCCCCATTTTCCCAGCAAAGCAATCATCTCCTTAATTTGCCCTGTTCGGCCTACATCATTCAGATTCTCGATGTCCTTATCTGTAAAATCCACTCGGTAAGGCCTTTGTAAAGCTTTTACCTTGTCAATGTCAATTCCCATTTCACTGGCTATTCCTTTCAACCTGTCATGTGTGTTCTTTGCTCTCCATGTGATGCTCTTACACATAAATTGTAATTCCCCATCCTGATGGTTTTTCAGAGTTTCTGTAGGAATTGTTCCCACTATAAGCTCCTCCAATTCTATACGTAGTCTAGCTACATCAATTGCCTGGGAATCCTTTTCTTTCCTCTGCAAAACTCTCAGCCAATCATTCAAATCTTCAGCTGTTATCCCTGATTTTTCTGCACCCACTGGTTCTGTCACTCTTTGTGGTTCTAGGATCGATCCTCCAGTCATACTGTTCCCTTCCACACAACCGGAATTTAAAACTGAGTTAGTCTGCACATTCAATTCTCCTCCACATATGGTATGTCTCCACTGATTTTCTCCTGATCTCCACTGACTTTCTCCCGATCTCATTTCTGACTGTTCTGGAGGAACAACCAATCTGTTACCCACATACGGAACCGTTAAACCACTTTCACCCGTCCTCTGCTTATCAAAAATAGGCATAACCGGACCTATGGTTACAGGCACCGGAACAGCTTCTAGATTTTTAGTCAGTTCTCTGATTTTCTCTGTCAATTCTAATGTGGTTCTCGCTAGTTCTTTTGTCTTTTCATCCTCAATTTCATTCTCCCTTTCTCTCTCTCTCTCTCTCTCTCTCTCTCTCTCTCTCTCTCTCTCTCTCTCTCTCTCTGCAAAAGAGCTACTGCTTTTCAACTTAGGGGTCATAACTTCTGTCTTTATGATCCGCAGGGTGTCTCTCATTGGGGTAACTGGTGTTCCTACTTCTGGTTCTCGTCTATATGGGGGTGGTCTTTTATAGAACATGTCATCTAAGACATCGTCTTCAGACTCATTCGCCCCATACCTCCTTGTTTCCACATTATGTACTTTCTCTGTACATTTTCTCCCTTCTGTTTCCTCGGTAGTTCTTACAGGATATAATCCCTCAGTCACACTGGCATCTCGCCATCTTCTCATCCGATCATGATGAGTTTCACCATCATACTTTCTTCCGAACATATATCGGTAGTTTCCTCCTCTCCTCTGCTTTTCTCGCTCATGCATTTCATCTTCCCATTCAGTCAATGCCTCGAACTGCGTCGGCCTAGGCCGAGGCTCTAGATTCAACATCCTCTCCCGTAAGTTTCTTAATATGGCCAGATTAAATGAGCCATGTTCCGGGAAAGCTAAAACTCCATCCTCTTTAGTATACTTTACCCAATTGTCTAACCAAATACAAGTATGATACCCATATTTCGCAACCATAAAGGATGCGGGGGTTCTTGTCGGAGGAAGTAACTCTCCTTCCCTAGTTACAATATCCTTATCCTTGTCAAAACAGGTCTTAACCTTACTAAACAAGGATTTCTTTTTCTTTTCTCCATTGTGGTAATACATTTTCTTGTTTTCCGCAACCCTTTAGTCCTTTCTACAACTGTACGATCTCCTGTCCAATTGCAGCGCGGCTCACACTAATGCACCAATCCGGAGCGTTTACGTCACTGGCTCAGTCCACGAATCTCAGCGCGACTCACACTAACGCACCAATCCTGGAGCGTTTACGTCACCCTGTACTTCTTCCAATCCCTGCGCGGCGCACACTAACGCACCAATCACAGCGCTTCCACTGTTCTAACCCACTGTCCAATCACAGCGCGGTCTTCCTGACGTCAGCAGTCGCTGCAGCAGCTTCTGCTCCTGTCTCCTGTCTCCTGTCTACCCCTCCTTTACAAAACTACTCGGTAGACTTTGTTTCAATTTCTACGAGTCTTGTTAGTTACAACATACAAACATCTCCATTGTCTGCTTCGCTAACCACAGAACAGCAAAAGACCTTTCCTACGAGAATTCTGTCTTTCCCGAGAGCAGCGCTTACCTCTGCCCCACTACAGAATCGTTACTTCCGTTGATAGAGTAGCACATCCCTTTACTCTACCCTTCTAACAAGCACCAATTAACTGTTTCTCCGGAATGCTCCTAAGAGTTTCACAATTAACCAGAATGCCTTCTCATTCACACACTTTCACACCAGAAAATGTAGTACATTCACACAGAATCCTATCTTTCCCGAGAACAGCGAACAGTCTGTCCTACTACAGAATTATAACACACGTTAACAAAACAGCGCTTACCTCTGCTTTATCCTTCAAACAAGCTCAGAGAATACCTATTACCTTTCTAGTGATAAGCGTTATTGGAATGCCATAAGGATCCCTGATACCTAAGACCAGAACTTCACAGATAACCTTCACTATCACACATTCTTCTGTCACACAGAGAATACGTCTCTAATGGCAACACACGGCGATGCTACCGAATCGAACCCAGACAATGCGACGCGCAACTTCAATTGTCACACGTTTTCCCCTGTCTACATACATGGCCAACAAGCCCGTCTTTTCCGAGAGCAGTGCTTCCCTCTGCCCTACTACGGAATTGTCACCGACTTCCTACGTCCCAGAAGCCGTACACACTACATAAAACTCAATACGACTTCAACATATAATGTTAGTACATATATCAACATCAATCAATAATCAATAAGCTTATATACACGCAAATTCACCAGATCAAGACAATAGTTAACCATCATTCTGCTACCAAGAAACTGGTGCAGATTGGAGCTTCCGAATCCCCTCTACTCCCACGGACGGAGTAATTTCACAGTCACACGCACACACACACATCACACGCTGGTGGGGCCCATTACACCAACATTCAACCTAACCACTCTATCCGTGCCTTGTATAGGGGAAACACTTTTCAATACCTAACCAATCTGCATATACAACACAAAAAGGTTCAGCACTATTCACAAGATTCATAGAAAGTTGTAGACAAAAAGGTCCAAAACATGAATAAGATTTTCTTTGAAAAATTATTTTCTTAATTTCATTATTTGATGTATATGACGAGTCATAGCCAACGCGTTTCGTCCCTTGAAAAGAGACTTCTTCAGGGCTTCAAATAAAGATGTAAAGTATTTCTCTCTGTATTTTGAGTTATTGGCTGAAAATTCAAATATAACAGTATCCTTCTTGTAAGGTAGATTTTGTCAAAATAGCATAATGGCCCATGAGATTGACTTCACGATATGTAAATAACCAGGCGAGTTACAGAGAGCAGGCGTGTTTGCGTACCCCGCTCTGCAAGATGTATCACCTATTAACAATACGGCATCATTGTAGATTCAAGATGCGAAGTAAAATATATTCTGTGTAGGGGTTCTATCAGATGGGCGATTCTCTGACAAAATTTCGAAAGACAGAAATTCGACCTATAAAAATATCGCAACACTAATATCGATGTCAAGAATATCGACATCCTATCTACAACATGGTAAGTACAAAAATATCGAAAATAAAATATAGATGTCAAAAATATCGTTGTTAAAAATATCGATTTTTTTTAGTGATACAAAATATGTAAAATAAACATAATAATACTTATAAATAAAATAAACATAATTAAATCTATTTCACAATGTTAAAAATTAATAATTAATAAATATAATTTAATTAAAAAATTAAACATAGACATATAATATATAATATATATACTTACTTAATAATGTTTTAATAATTATTTCAATAAATTATAAATTATTTAAAAATGTTAACAATTGCAAAAATATTACACACATAAAACAATAACATAAATAAAAATTAAATAATTATGTATAACAAATTTAAAAAATTACATTTAAATTTAATATTGTTAAAATTAATTATATACTACATTAGCTAAAATAATTAAAAAAATATTAAATAGCAGAGACAATAAAACTACTACTCCAGCTCCAAAAAAAACAACAAAAAGGAAAATGTTGGATAGCGTAAGGGTAAAAATTACTATTCCCACTCCAGAGAGTGCAACAGTAGGGAAAGTGTTGGATAGCGTAGGGGTAAAAATTACTATTCCAACTCCAGAGAGTGCAACAGTAGGGAAAGTGTTGGATAGCGTAGGGGTAAAAATTACTATTCCAACTCCAGAGAGAGCAACAGTAGGGAAAGTGTTGGATAGCGTAGGGGTAAAAATTACTATTCCAACTCCAGAGAGTGCAACAGCAGGGAAAGTGTTGGATAGCGTATGGGTAAAAATTACTATTCCAACTCCAAAGAGTGCAACAGCAGGGAAAGTGTTGGATTGCGTAGGGGTAAAAATTACTTTTCTAACTCCAGAGAGTGCAACAGTAGTGAAAGTGTTGGATAGCGTAGGGGTAAAAATTACTATTCCAAATCCCGAGAGTGCAACAGTAGGGAAAGTGTTGGATAGCGTAGGGGTAAAAATTACTATTCCAACTACAAAGAGTGCAAAAGTATGAAAAGTGTTGGATAGCGTAGGGGTAAAAATTACTATTCCAACTCCAGAGAGTGCAACAGCAGGGAAAGTGTTGGATAGCGTAGGGGTAAAAATTACTATTCCAACTCCAGAGAGTGCAACAGCAGGGAAAGTGTTGGATAGCGTAGGGGTAAAAATTACTATTCCAAATCCAGAGAGTGCAACAGTAGGGAAAGTGTTGGATAGCGTAGGGGTAAAAATTACTATTCCAACTCCAGAGAGTGCAACAGTAGGGAAAGTGTTGGATAGCGTAGGGGTAAAAATTACTACTCCAACTCCAGAGAGTGCAACAGCAGGGAAAGTGTTGGATAGCGTAGGGGTAAAAATTACTATTCCAACTCCAGAGAGTGCAATAGCAGGGAAAGTGTTGGATTGCGTAGGGGTAAAAATTACTATTCTAACTCCAGAGAGTGCAACAGTAGGGAAAGTGTTGGATAGCGTAGGGGTAAAAATTACTATTCCAACTCCAGAGAGTGCAACAGTAAGGAAAGTGTTGGATAGCTTAGGGGTAAAAATTACTATTCCAACTCCAGAGAGTGCAACAGTAGGGAAAGTGTTGGATAGCGTAGGGGTAAAAATTACTATTCCAACTCCAGAGAGTGCAACAGCAGGGAAAGTGTTGAATAGCGTAGGGGTAAAAATTACTATTCCAAATCCAGAGAGTGCAACAGTAAGGAAAGTGCTGGATAGCGTAGGGGTAAAAATTACTATTCCAACTCCAGAGAGTGCAAAAGCAGGGAAAGTGTTGGATAGCCTAGGGGTAAAAATTACTATTCAAACTCCAGAGAGTGCAACAGCAGGGAAAGTGTTGGATAGCGTAGGGGTAAAAATTACTATTCCAACTCCAGAGAGTGCAACAGTAGGGTAAGTGTTGGATAGCTTAGAAGGTAAAAATATCATGCTTATAAATAAAATAATTCTTTACAATAATTAATAATTTAATTATTAAATAACTCAAAATTACTTACAAATACCAATAGATATTTATTAAAAACATAGCTACCAATAAATAATTAATTAGCAATAAATTATTAATAAATACCAATAAATAATAATTAATGAATATTAATTACCAATTAAAAAATATTGAACAATTACATTTTTGTATACCAAAAAATAATTATCAAACACTAATTACCAATTAAAAAATATTAAACAATTACATATTTTTTATACACAAATTATTAATTATTATACATTATTTACCAATTATTAATTACTTATTAGTATATTAATTAGAAATATCAATAAATAATATTTAAACATGTTTAATTACCAATTGATTATTAATCAACAATAAATTATTTTTCATAACCAAATTATTATAATTTAAAATATTTACCAATTAATAATTAATCTCCAATCAATTAATTATCAATACCCAACAACAAATTTAATAATTACCTAATTAGATTTCAATTACTTCCAACTCTTTTCCCCTATAAACACACAAAACACTCAAATAATAAAATAATACAGTTAACATAATTATCAATTAATCAATTAATAAAAACTAATTACCAATTAATAATAATTAATTACCAATTAATACTTAATTAACAATAATATAATTATCAATACCAATAAATAAATAAAAATATTACTTAATTACAATTAAATTACTTCCCACCCTATTCCCCTATAAACCCACAACCCGCTACAGAATTTAAACGCAAAAATTATTTTTAATTATTTTATAATTCCTAATAATTTATAATTAATTTCATATAATTAAATTACTTCCCACCCTGTTCCCCAGTAAACCCACAACCCGCTACAGAATTTCAACGCTAAAATTATTTAAAATTAATTTATAATTCCCAAAAATGTATAATTAAATTCATATAATTAAATTACTTCCCACCCTATTCCCCTATAAACCCACAACCCGCTACAGTACTAAAACACAAAATTAACTTAAAAAAACCATTATTAACATATAAAAATTGTATACATATATTTTTAAACCAGTAGAACACTTAACAAAAAATAATTAACACATACATATTAAATACATAATAAAACACATAGTAATATTATAAATATAGATATTAGTGACATGTATATTAGTAACATCGATATATTTCATATTGATATTACTAATTTCGATATTACTAACATCGATATAAATGAAATCGATATTACTTACCTTAGGGTCGATATTCTGTCCATAGATATTCTTGACATCGATATTCTGTCCCTTCGATATTCTAAACTCGATATTATTGTAGGTCGACATTAAAGTTTCGATATTTAGACTGCTCACCCAGATGGGCATGGTTATTATTATTATTATTAAAAACTCTTGTAGAGCGCGTAGTCACCCGAAGGTATCCCAGCGCTAAGAACCCTACCCTAAACCTGATAAGGGGGGCCGGAAGGGGGGATGAGGGATGGGGCGAGGATACAGTAGTTCGGAGGGGAAGGGATCATTGAGGGAAAAGATAGGTTTTCAACCGCTTCCTGAAGCGAAGATGATGAGGTTCCGTTCTCAGGTCGCGGGGGAGTGCATTCCAGAGGCTTGCGGTATGGACTGTGAACTGCCTTCCACCAGTGCGTGCCTTCCTGATTCTGGGGGCGCTGATGAAATTCTCCGTATCCGATCTGAGGGATCTGCAGGATTTGTAGGGTTTGATAAATTTTCTAAGAATGGGAGGGCCTTGATTTTGTAACAGTTTATGAGCAAGGCACAAGGCCTTGAATTTAATTCTCTCCCTTATCGGAAGCCAGTGGAGGAGTTTCAATGCTGGTTTGGCCGACTCTGGTAGCCCGTGTTGCTCAGTATCAGCGATTACTTGCATCTTGAATCTACAATGATGCCGTATTGTTAATAGGTGATACATCTTGCAGAGCGGGGTACGCAAACACGCCTGCTCTCTGTAACTCGCCTGGTTATTTACATATCGTGAAGTCAATCTCATGGGCCATTATGCTATTTTGACAAAATCTACCTTACAAGAAGGATACAGTTATATTTGAATTTTCAGCCAATAACTCAAAATACAGAGAGAAATACTTTACATCTTTATTTGAAGCCCTGAAGAAGTCTCTTTTCAAGGGACGAAACGCGTTGGCTATGACTCGTCATATACATCAAATAATGAAATAAAGAAAATAATTTTTCAAAGAAAATCTTATTCATGTTTTGGACCTTTTTGTCTACAATTTTCTATGAATCTTGTGAATAGTGCTGAACCTTTTTGTGTTGAATTTTGTAACAGGATTTGTTCCTGAGTGGGGAGCTTTGAGGGGAGTGCTCTCTGGTTCGTTGCACTATAGAAATCTTTAACAAGGACACTATTCTCTTGTCAGGTGCGGTATCTATAGCCCACACCCTCCTTTGTTTGCTTTAAATCAGCATATACCTTGAGGTCAATGGCATCAACTAGTTGCTATAGATTTGGTGAAACAATAAACATTCTGAATATTAAAAAAAAACATAACAAGGAAATAACCACCCGATACAGTGATTCAAACAGAATATAGTTTATCTAAATTAATTTGTAAGAAAAGCCAAATAAATGCAAGATCTTTTTCTCCATATTTACCTATTCTGGCTAAAAGTCGTTTTTCTAAGTCAGAACTGGTCCTCAACAAAATAGTTCAAGTTTCTAGCCGTCATGTAGAGTCTCCGTCCTCTCCGTCAGCGTCGGGACCTCTGATCATTGGTTCGGGAAGAAGTGGCACTAGACCTCTCTAGTCTACTAAAATTTATACCAAAATCTACATTCTAAATGTTGCAAACATAACTTTTAAACATCCGTTTGGCAGGAAAAGATGTCGTCTTGATACATTAAGAAATTTTCCCATGTATTGATAACTTCAATTTCTGAATAGGAATTATAAGTCCATAGCTAATTCGTTACTTTTACGGATGTCTTCTCAGGACAAAATGTATCTCATCCATGGGACCATTATAAGTTCAACAGGTCGGATTATACAATTGCAACTTTCTTCATTTTCAGGGGCATTTGGCATCACTCCCGGAATTGTCGTCATATACATGGCTTTTCGGTTCATGTAGAGGACAGGGTCGCAGTCAGCGCAAAGCCTCTTTTCATATTACATCTACTCGAATGCAGGCTGCGGATGGTGGCCATCTTTCAGCAGGCCACAATGGTCAACTTAAGCAGAAAAAAACACAAAAACATATTTAATACATAGAAATGATTATATAGTGTTATTCCCTTGCTAATACCCTTATGTGTATGTATTTATCTAGCCATTTGCGACATCATAAGCCATTAATGCATTTTTATTAAAGCGCAAAACATCACATAAGCAACATTTATACAGTTAATTCGCCCACCAACTTAGTTTACTCATTATTTTAGCCATGCAATTGCATTCCCACGTGTAATTCTTCTGTTAATAAGGTTGGTTAGACAAAACACGACAAATCTTAGTAATTACTAATTAATCAGTAGTATTTTTAATAATGACATACGAAAATAAAACAGGTATTTGGGTTTATATTGAAAACCCTGCTCCATCACCCTCCCCCCCTTCCTTTTCCTGCTCCAGACTAGATTATTCGAGTAGTTTGGGATGGGAACATATAGTAGCATTTTCTAGAAGCATTCACACTGAAGTTTAGAAACCCTTTTTTGTCCTTTTCTTTGTAGTGAGTAATTATCATTGATAACATCACTGATGGCATCATCCAACCTCCAGCCTTTCACATTTATATATCACTGCTACATAGCGCAGAGTCATAAAAAGCATAAATCACATGAATCATGTGCTTGTATAACATTAATATGATCTACACACAAGCACCATTGCATAGAAAGCCCCTACTATGCACACCCTTCACACAGTCCTTGTACTTTACGAAGAGTCCAATCTCTCTGCACACCAAGCGTCATTATATGGCCAAGTCCTTACCAAGCACAACTGTTGACGGAGAGGCTGCTACTTCCAGACATTGAAGCCCCATTAGATGTCCAAGCCCCTTCTATGTACAGCCTTGATCCTGTGCTTGAGTCTTCTTTGAGACTGAACTCTCTTCACACAACCAACCCCATTAGCTGGCCAAACACCAGGTACAAACAACCATCGCTCTGTGCAAAGCTCTTAAGAGAAACTCCATACAGTTCAAACACCCAAACATATTTAGGAGGACCAGCATGTTGCAAAAAATTACACTTATGCGCAGTACAAATGGTATTGAAGATTTGGTGTAATGAGCTTATTAAATACCTTCCAGTGTGATAAGTGTATAGAAACTCTGACACTCGTTGGATGATGTCATTAGTGATGTCATCAGTGTAGACATCAATTATGACATTTGAGATGTCATCAGTGATGTAATATGTGAGGTCATAAGCAGTGCATGGCGGGGCATCAGTTATAATTAACTTGCTAAACTTTGACTAATTTTAGAGCTTTTGATTTATAAACTCATGTCAACACCTGACTGTAACATTACTTTAACATTTTTTTTCAGTATATATATATATATTATCCAGTAGCGGTTGCCACGCCACTGGGTAGTTACAGTAAGAATTGTGTTTCAATATGAAATGCATTTTTTGGTTTTCCTATATCTCTGTTGCTGTTTGACGTATCGCCACAGAATTTTACCCAATTCTTTTTTTCACCTCAGCTGCTTCCTGGAAATGTTTGGGGAGGGTCCATCAAAACGGGGCCTAGAAAAAGGGAGGTTCCCAAAATGAATTTCCCCATTCATTTTTCCATAGAAACTTTAGACACAGCTACAGCCCAAACCGCTGAACGGATTTACACCAGAATTGGCAGAAAGCTAGATCTTGGTCCAGAAAGAGTGCTTTTTGTAATTTAGTGTAAATCAGTTAACTAGTTTGTGTTTAATTAATGCTCAAAAATGTTGTATATTTCATCCCACTTAGGATCTGCAGGGTCGACAGATCTCCTGCTGAGATCTAATTGGATGCCGCTACATCAATCAGGAAGTGATGGCGGCCATCTTAGGACTTGGAACTCAGTCCCGAATCCTAAAAAAAAAAAGAAACCAAAGGCAATGGGAGAAGGGTGGGGATACCCTGGCCCCCTCAGACCTGGTGGTAGTGTCCCTGAAGGACCTCTCCTGGGTTCATGGAGTCTGCACAAATCCATGGTCATTTTTTTAAAAGAGCAGTAATAAAATGACTAATGTGGTAGGCTATGGCTTGGGGTCAGTGCATTGGTGAATTTAGGTACATTTACCCGCTCCCCAATCTGCAGTGGCCCTGTTCCCCCAACCTAAAAGGCCCCGGGATCCCTCATGCCGAGGTAAGAAAAGAAGGGATCCCCTCCCTCCCTGGAGGCTAATTAGGGCACGGGCACCTCATCCCTCAGGGCCAGCTCAGGTACCTTGTCCCTGGTAACCCACCCCTGGAAAACAGTAGTTTCCCTGACCGCACTGCAGGAGTGTAGGCAGGAAAGGCAAGTCTGCTCTGACCCAGCATGACATTTACCCATGCCCTTCCTGGCTGGAAGTAGACTCCTATTCTGCTTTCCTTCCTGCACTTCTAAACTTTACATGAGAGGGGTCCGTGGACCGCACCCTCTCCGACACAGAGAACAAGGTATGGTCACACAAAAAATTTGCAAAACATGCTACGCTCACACCACCTCTTTATGTGATACTCCTAAAGCAAGGACAACGCTCTCTATGCAGGAACATCAGCTAAACTCCAGAAACGACTACAACGAATACAGAACGCCTCTGCACAACTCATCCTCGACATCCCCCACCACAGCCACATCACAGCCCACCTGAAAGACCTACACTGGCTCCCCGTCAACAAGAGGATCACCTTCAAGCTCCTCACCCACGCTCACAAAGCTCTCCACAACACCGGACCAGCGTACCTCAACGAACGACTCACCTTCTACACTCTGAACCGCCAGCTTCGCTCCGCTGACCTCGCCCTTGCCACCGTCCCCTGCATCCGTTGAGCGACCGCCAATTGCAAATCGTTCTCCCACCTTGCTGCAAAAACCTGGAAGACCCTCCCCATCGGCCTACGACAGATCCAGGACCTGCTGGCCTTCAGGAGACTCCTCAAGACCTGGCTGTTCGAGCAGTAGCAGCACCCCTGCCCCCCCAGGGCCTTGAGACTCTCACGGGTGAGTTGTGCGCTCTACAAATGTACTGATTGATTGATTGACAGTAATCCAATGCCACAGAACAGGCACTGGACTTATCATTACTAGGGACGGGCCACGGACTCTGTGCACACGTAGATTCATGTGACGTCAGGGCCACGTGTATGTTTACCCTGCGCTAGTTTACCTTGTAGGGGACATTCCTATTCCAACACATACATTCTGCATCCAATTGTGTGCCCTAAGAAAAGCTAAGGGGTGTACGGCACCAGGAGTTCATCAGTGCACAGAGCTGCAATCACCGCAGTGGACTCAGATTAATAACCTCTGGTCCCCTCATCCCTTACCCTATTGCACCTAAGGTGGTTTACAACTTCCATCCCCTCATGTAATCAGGGTTGTCCCCTCAGCTCTGAACCTCCTGTGGCACATGTACGGTGGACATCCATGGGCGGCGAGAAGCGGCATTAACAATGCAGACTAAACCACACGTGCCGTTACCTCATAAGCGGAACAACGCTTGCCTTCACCACGCATATGCCCTAACCACGCATGGGTGGCAGCACCCTATGGCAGCTGATGTGCACTTTGTGCAGCTGAAGAATGTACATACTTAACAAAGAGCTTGGTTGTAAACTGTTGTTGTGTGTGTATCCATGGCAAGACATGCAGAATATTAAAAAGTGATTAAAAATGGCATCATGAAAGCGGGACGCCTTGTTTTTCATCACCAGGAAGGGATGCAGCTCGAGCTGTGCCGTGTGACTGGGTAAGGCTGAGTACTGTTGGTGTGCTGCCAGCCTGTACCATACACAACCACACGCTTCTTAATGCACGCCCATGACGTGACCCCCCCATTACACCTTCACTCATGTGGTCTTCCACTGAGCATGGACCATCACCCCTTACAGCCGAAGATGGTTCCAAAGTGCCGGTGCGCCACCAAAGTGCCAAGGCACTGGGACACTATTAGGGGAGCTGGACACAAGAAATGAGTGGCAAAACCCACCATAAGGGCCTCAACTTCATTTTTTGTTTTATTTTTTTTCTTTGAAGTTCAAAAACATTTACCCTGTTAATCAAGTCAATTTATTTTATTAAAAGTGAGCAAAACCCTATCGATACTAGACGAAGAATATACCTACCTGTAGGTCATGATGTCACAGAGTATGCTCTCAAAAAAAAGGTACAGTAGGGAAGTGGAGGAAATGCAGACCAAGGTAGTCAGTGACAGACATACCTTGAGGATGCCCTGATGGAATGTAGAGGTACACAGAGATCAGCTTACTTTTTAGACAAAGTGAGATCTTGAATTGTCTTAGCGCTGATGGCTCCGGGAAGGTCTGGTCACTATTAAACCCCTTTCTTACCTCTCCCAGCTTTAACTAGAACCTCCAAATACCTCTACAAACAAGACTGGAATGGGTTGGATCCCCCCTCATTATTAGAATCTAACCCAGAGCAGCAACTCTCTCCGACCCGTTGACAGCCACTTCTCTCCTTGACTTACCACCAGGGTCCTATAAAAAGAAGTGGGGGGACTGACAAAGTAAGACAGTATGCAAATGACATCATGACGTCACGTCGTAGCGCTATAAAAGTAATACAATAGTGCTATTTAAATTATTTGTGTAAATACTGGGACAGACCAACCTATCTGACAGTTTTACAGAGTCTGCATCTATATACAGGGACAGAACAAAGGCACAATCTTGCCGCTCTTAGGTACCTGGGAAGAGTTAACAAGCTGTGTGCCTTTGTTTCCCTCTGTGGCATTTACATTTAAGTGTGAGGTTCAAGGCGGCCCCAGTCAGCATATACAAACAAAAGGAGGCCGGATGGCCCCTTAACTTCGGCCCAGCTGGAGGTGAACAACAAGCCCCCTCGCTGCCCGCGGTTGCTGCTGGGAATGGAAAGCAGACAATGCACGGGTGCTGCTGAACGTGTCCGGTGTCTCACACTAGGACAAGTTCAAAATATTCATGTGGGGCCCAACTTCTTGGCTGGGGGTACGGCGTCCACCCTGTGAAAATAGTGGGTGGACGCCGTGTACCTGCGTGTACCCCGACTCGTGCCCTGCTTACCACTGCCCGAGGCATCTGTGGTCCCCTGACACCCTGCACCGTTTGAGCGAAGTCACCACTGAACAAAGGCACTTGTGAGGCGAAGCGCTAACAAGGGTGTGAGCAGGGCCTGACTGGAACCGAAACCGGTCCTGGCAAAGAACTCGGCCGTCCTGTGTGTGTGGGGGAGGGGGGTCGGGCAGTGCTAGCGGAAAGCTTTGGGCCACTTTTGTTGCTGGGGGCCGATACTGCAAAACCGGCCCCTGGTAATAAAAATGCCCCCCCCGTGTGAAACCGGCCCCCACCCTGTCAGCCCACCGGTGAAAGGCCCAGTGCCGCTTCGTACATTCCGGCTCTGGCTGTGAGAGCAAGGGTGCAGGTGCCATTAAGAGTCTCCTGGCAAATTGAATCACCTCCGACCCTAAGAGCATCAAAGAATCAATTGCATACCACTCAAAAGGCCTTATTGATAGCCGAATTGACAAAGCGTCATCTCCTGTGAAAGAGGGTATTATAATAAGGTAAATGCTTTCTGCAACCCTATAATGAAACGATTTACTATAATTCATTCACAAGTTTCCTGATTGGGCGTGAAGTATTCACGAGTAAATTGACAAACTATATTGTGAGATCAATCGTAAATCCCAGAGCTGAGGCTAGGGTGGCACGGCTGGTGGTCGCCTTCACCAGCGCCGCGTCACCTGTCTCCCGATCTCCTTAATTCAGCAGATAGAGTAGGGGCAGTGTAGGATTTCTGCTCTCAGCAGGACCTCTACCCTCTCATTGGTCCCTCTTTAAGATTTCATTTGAATGAACTCTAGCATGAACCCTAGCGCCTGGATACCCTCACGGGTTATTCCCCAACTGCACAAATCCTAAATGAATTGAATATGATGACATCATATTTGAATGAACCATGGAGGATGAATGACCTCCCAATACTGCATTTGAGTAACTCACATATACTTCATGCAGTCCGATGACATCCACCGAGGTGACTTTAACACCCCGGAGCTCACAACTCCAAAACCATAAGAGACCCTCTGCTAAAGCTAGCAGCTTCACGCAACCTCACACCATGCAAAAGAGAACTCCTCACAAACCGTGAGACCTCCCCACAAGCCCTGAGACCTCCTCATGAACCATGAAACCTTCTCACAAACCATGAAACCTCACAAACTATGAGACCTCAAAAACCATGAGACCTCCTCACAAGCGGTGAGACCTCCTCAAGAACCACGAAACCTTCTCACAAACCATGAGACCTCACAAACCGTGAGACCTCCCCATGAGCCATGAGACCTCCTCATGAACTACGAAACCTTCTCACAAACCATGAGACCTCACAAACCATGAGACCTTAAAAACCATGAGACCTCCTCACAGACGTGCCCTTCTCACAAACCATGAGACCTCCCCACAAGCCATGAGACCTCCCCAGAAACCATGAGACCTCCTCACAAGCAATGAGACCTCACAAAACATGAGACCTCCTCACAAACCATGAGACCTCCCCACAAGCCATGAGACCTCCTCAGAAACCATGAGACCTCCTCACAAGCAATGAGAGCTCACGAAACATGAGACCTCCTCACAAACCAGGAGACCTCCTCACAAGCCATGAGATTTCCTCATGAACCATGAAACCTGTTCACAAACCATGAGACCTCCCCACAAGCCATGAGCCCTCCTCACAAGCCATGACACCTCCTCACAAGCCATGAGACCTCCTCACAAACCACAAGACATCCCCACAAGCCATGAGACCTCCTCGCAAACCATGAGACCTCCTCACGAGCCATGAGACCTCCTCATGAACCACAAAACCTTCCCACAAACCATGAGACCTCACAAACCATGAGACCTCACAAACCGTGAGACCTCCTCACAAGCAGTGAGACCTCTTCATGAACCACAAAACTTTCTCACAAACCATGAGACCTCACAAACTGTGAGGCATCCCCACGAGCCATGAGACCTCCTCATGAACCACGAAACCTTCCCACAAACCATGAGACCTCACAAACCATGAGACCTCACAAACCGTGAGACCTCCCCATGAGCCATGAGACCTCCTTATGAACTACAAAACATTCTCACAAACCATCAGACCTTAAAAACCATGAGACCTCCTCAGAGCCATGAGACCTCCCCAGAAACCATGAGACCTCCTCACAAGCAATGAGACCTCACAAAACATGAGACCTCCTCACAAACCATGAGACCTCCTCACGGGCCATGAGACCTCCTCATGAACCATGAAACCTGTTCACAAACCATGTCTCCTCCCCACAAGCCATGAGCCCTCCTCACAAGCCATGACACCTCCTCACAAGCCATGAGACCTCCTCACAAACCACGAGACCTCCCCACAAGCCATGAGACCTCCTCGCAAACCGTGAGACCTCCTCACGAGCCAGGAGACCTCCTCGCAAAACACAATGCCTCCCCACAAGCCATGGGAACTCCTCACAAACCAAGAGATCTTCTCACAAAGCATGAGACCTCCCCACAAGCCATGAGACCTCCTCAAAAGCCATGAGACCTCCTCACAAGCCAGGAGATCCCACAAACCATGAGACCTCACAAACCATGAGACCTCCTCACAAGCCATGAAACCTCCTCATGAACCATGAGACCCCCACAAGCCATGAGACCTCCTCACAAGCCATGAAACCTTCTCTCAAACCATGAGACCCTCCCACAAGCCATGAGACCTCCTCACAAGCCATGAGACCTCCTCGCTAGCCATGAGACCTCCTCACAAACCGCAAGACCTCCCCACAAACTATGAGACTGCCTCTCAAACCGTGAGACTTCCCCACGAGCCAGGAGACCTCCTCGCAAACCATGAGACTTCCCCACGAGCCATGAGACCTCCTCACGAACTATGAGATCTTCTCACAAACCATGAGACCTCCCCACAAGTCATGAGACCGCCCCACAAGCCAAGAGACCTCCCCAGAAGCCATGAGACCTCTTCATGTGAGACCTCCTCACAAGCCATGAGACTTCTTCACATGAGACCTCCTCACAAACCACGAGACCTCCTCACAAGCCATGAGACCTCCTCACAAGCCATGAGACCCCCTCATAAACTGCGACACCTCCTCATGTGCAATACCTTCTGACTTATTCTGCCTGCCTCTCCCTCCCTCACCTGCTACAAACTCACCACCCTTCATTGGAGTGACCACTTCACATTACACATCCATCTTACTGCTCCTAACCTCCCTTACAAAGGTATCCTAAGCTCACCACTGTCACAACATATGTTCCCTTTAGGGAGTGCGCCTGCGCGAGCAAACACCTTTCCATTTAAAAGCACCCAGATTCTCTTGTGGAGCGCACACGCTGAACATGCACAGAGGGAGATTTTCTCAAGTGCTTATTTAAATGAGCGACTTGAAGGTTTCTCTTGGTGCAGGACGGTCTTCAAGCTCCGTGAGAAGTCTCAAAGAAGTGTGAGGGCACTCCAGGGCATATTGTGCAGAAACTAGCACATTTTGCTGACGTTGCCAGCTTGGGACAGCTGCTGAGGTGCTTTATGTAAATAATTTAGATATTGGAGTCCGGGATTTGGGCACTGTGTGCTAGGCCTTGTACTGAGTGGAGAAGGGCGGTGGCGGTGAGGGGTGCTTTTAAGAAGGAGTAAAGCAGTCCTGTGTGACTGGTGCCCTGGGGGGAGTCTGCTAGAATTAATTGGACACTTAGCAGTAAATGTGGGCATCAATGCACGTTGTGCATGACACTGGCCTCTCAGGTTTCAGGCAGCCTAGAGTGGTGGAGTGGTTGAGGCCAGGGGTGTATGTGGAGTAGGTCCAGTGAAAACAGTAGTGGGTTCACACCAGCTGCTATGTTCTTGCCCTGAATGTTGCAGGTAAACGCTGTCTTTCTCAATAATTTGTACAAAAACTCTAAAAGAAATACAAATCAGCAATTCACTCCCTGTTGCATTTCACTTGTTTGACTTCGTGTTGCATGGTAAATCCAACCCTGCTTCCTAGGAGTATGTTTTTTAGCCAGTTGTGTTTCAGTAACTTTTTATTTCTCATTCAGCTTATGAATCGTGTACACCGCATCATGCAAGCTGAATTTCCTCCAAGTGCTTGGGTGAGTTCAGGGTGTGGATGGGGTTTATGATGGGGTAAGCGTGAGCACTCAGAAATTGTTTCTGGAAGCAGTGTGAATTTCTCCTAGTGCCTCTCACTGGGTCATTATAGTGTTCAGAAAGCATGATCATGCAATCTTTGGCCTCTCTGTGGAGCACAGAGAGAAAGTCGCATTTGAGCCATTTGAAAAAAAGGAGACACATAGCTGTCTAGATATTGACAGTGAAGTATAAGAGGTGTGCGGGTCAACAAATTAACAGGGTGGTCCGAGGCAAGGGTATGGCTTGGCTCTAACAGCCTGTGTACGAGCCAAATCCTCATAATGTCTGGTGTGTAAATTATGCAATAAACACTGTACAAAAATATGAGAAAGTCTCCTAAAAAATCCAGAAAGCGTATTCATTTAACATACAGGAGCATTTCCCTTTGGTAAATCAGAATATTTCACTGAGTTGAAAAGCATTTAATAAAACTGACAGTTTTTAAATATGAACTTAGAAACAGTAATGCCTCCTGCCATGATAACAATGCCGTTAGTGAACTTAGAGGTAAGTCAGTTGTCATGTACACCCTATATATGGCCTATATCCGTATTGTAAGTGGGGCAACATTATAGTTAACTAAATCAAACACAAGATATGTTTTGTACAACAAACATCTTCACCTTACATATTCCAAGATGCTCTCATGTGCAATAATGAAGAAAAAAGAGGCACAGTTAAACAAAACATTTGCCTAAGATCACACAATTTTGTCAAACAGGGAAGCCAAGATTGGTCCCAGGTTTTTTCACATTGTCCAGTTCTGTCACTAGTTGGGTATCTTATTCTTTCTCATGCTATACATCAAGGGTTAATATTTGTTTTCACTCCTTGGTGCAGGAGCTTTGAGCGACATGAAAGCTCAGCTCGTTTTAGTCTTAAGAATCCACGAGGACCTCAAAGTGAGCCGGAGCCAGGCATCTGGCTCGAGACTCCAGTGGTTCCACCCACCTCTATGAAGTGCCGACAGTGCCAAAGGGGAAAAAACATTGTGATGGAGAGAGTGAAAGCATGGTCCTTTGAGGGGACAAAGCAAATAATGGGGTAATAGATAGTGGGAATAATGGAATAGATAGGACATGTCCTGGAAGGGTGTGCGGTGCTTGACACTCCGGAGGAACCGCTGTTCCATAGTGATGGACAGCTAATGATACAAGTGAAATGGCACCCCTGTCCCCTTACAGGCTGCATGTGTTCCCTCGAGGGCAATCTAAAGTGGTTTTGCAGTTCTGGAGAGGAGGGCTGTCGCTGCTGTCCTTGGCGACCCTTGGATCCACCATGTCCTCTGTATTGGGGAAAGAACAGTTGGGACTTCTGCTTCACAGGTTGTGAAGGATGGCACTGCCAGAAGGGTATACTTTGGGAGTAATCCCTGAACTTACAGTAATGTCTGTGGAAGCCAAGAGCAGGAAAAGCCAGGCCCATAAGAGGGCCATGCCACAGCCCTGTTTAAAATGCTCCAAGGGCAAGTCAGCCACCTTTCCCAAAGCATGATCAGCATCAACGGGAATGTTCATGAGAATTAAATGGCCATCATCAAACAGCCAGATGAGGTCATCCAGGCATAGTGATGCATGGCAGTACAGAAGCCCATGGGCCTCCACACAATTCCACAGTGTAAAGGCCAGAGCAGAAGAGGTTCTCTTTGGCCGTGTCCTGAACATCGTGCAACACTTTCGCAAAATGGTTCCAAAGGTGATCAGGGAAATTCAGGACAAACATCTGTGCAATCTCCGAAAGATCATGAGAGTAACAAGCCAGAAGGCAAGTCATTTTCAAGGAGCGAAAGGATGAGGCTCCCTGAAAAGATCAACTTCTTCCCCATTGCCTCAATCCTCTTAGATTCCCTCTCGGGGAGTAGAGAGGAAACAGTCAGGATTCTGCTAGGAGTCTCCAGGAGTGAGCCAGGGAAGGTTGAGGTGAAGGATGAAGGCATTGGGTGACTTGATGATTTATTATCTGAGCAGAAATGTGTCAACTCCATGTGACCAAAATGAGATCTGTGAAGGCCTTATTGAAAGAGAGCAAGGGATCCCAAGCTGAGGAGGTCGGCTGTGGAATCTTTGTGTGGCTAGCTTTGTTTTCATCTACAGGTAGAGGCATTCAAGAAGCCTCAGCAGTCGTGGGTAGCGCAGACATGAAGGAGGCAACCTCCTCTCTCGGAAGTGTTGATAGACTCTCCATATCTACCTCAGGGAACGTGCCCAGGCCACTTCCTTTCTGGAGATCCAACCTGCCCCTGCCATCTGTGCTAATAAGGGCGAAAAGATTACCCACTTCATTACCATGGTTGAAGATATTGGCATCTGAATGTGGTCTGAGTAAGAGGCAAATATCCCTCAAACCTGCCCAAGTAGTTATCACAAGGTGAAGGCCTGCAAGAACTCTTTCTCCATCAAATGTTGGGTATGGCGCTGGGATCCTGTCAAAATGGCTTTCGGCTTTTGGAAATTTGCCACGTTTTGTAACAGATCCGCGATGGTTGGAATACTGGCAGTGGATCAACTTACAATTCCTTTGGCAGAGGAAGAGGTTTGGCCAGTGGCATGGCAGCGCCAGGAGAGGCTGAGCAGGGTAGACCAGGGCCCGGGATAGGGTCTCTGGTGGAATCTTAGATGGAAGCACCAAGGGCTCTTGGGGCTTTCAGGTGAACCAGAGGAAGCTGGATGATAAAAGAGGCAGTATAGCCTGCGTGAAGCCAACAACCTGTGCAGTGTCAGCCCCAGGAGATGGAGACTCGTAGAAAGCAGGAGGCCTGATGGTTATCCTGAGCTCGTGCCATGAAGGGCTCTGCCTTCCACTCTCTTATGTTCTTGGCGTGCATGAAGCTGCACTTCTCACATGATCCAGAGTCATGTTGGGACTCCAGAGGCAGATAACTGTTGCTCTCAAGTGTCAGGGCACGGCTAGCTCATCTAGCACTGCCCAATGTCAGGCGTAGCTAGCTGATCCAATCCCTTGTTTCACTTCGCATTCTACCGCATGTAATCTTGTCGTTATAATCTGGTAGAAAAATACATGTTATGCAATGGCAAGAAATACTATGTCTGGGTCAGCTACTCATGACTTGGGCAAACCAGAGAGCTCTGTTTCATGCTTCCCCACACTATTCAAAGTAAATGTACTTGATGGTACCTCCATTTGAGTTCTGTCATTTCTGTAACTGTTTATGCAGGTGCTGGAAGAGTAAATGTCGTGGGGACCTGGTATGATCGTGTTAGTGTACAATACGTCTGAGTTAAATATGATTATTAAATGCAACTAAGTGGCGGAACCTTCTGACTTTGGCAGCTCATGCACTGTGATCACTTTCATAGTGAGTTTTTTCATGCCTTCAGTGCATGCAGACTTGGCTGCTGTGCACATAGAACTTTTATTGTCGTATGAAGAAGAAAAAAATTAGAGCAAACATTGGTCACACCCATATCCTTCAAGGAAGTCCCAAGAACTTCCTAAATTGGTCCTCATGTATCCTTCACCTCAAGGCCTCAAGAAGCAAAGTTGACAACTTCTTGGACACATCATCTTTCACACTAACACCCCTCTTCAACACTAACTCACCTGTCTGAACCTAGAAAGTAAAATCTAACCCCAGCTCGCCATTGGCACTCCTCTGACCAGATTGCTTCCTTCTGCACTTAGGAACTTAGAAAACAATCTTGGCCCTCATCCAGATTATCAACGTATCGAAGGCGTGCCAAACGCAAGCCCATTTGCACCCGTCCGTTCCCGAATGGGACCAGGGACTCTGCAGGTTTTAATAAAAAGAACCAGGTAAGAATGACCTATTCCCCAGACTTACTTTTAACTCTAAACAACGATCCCACTCACAGTAAAACCTGTTGTTGGAAAGACTCTCCTGGCCATTTTGAAGGCCCAGTCACGTGTATAAAGTAGCTAGGCAATCAAAGAGTCGCCCACGAGGTCAACTAAACATGATATAGATTTAATATTAAAATGTTTGTATTCCAATGCCAGGTACCTACCCAAACACTGTCTCATCTCAGACTCCAATCCAGATTTAGTGTTTATTACAGAAACGTGGTTAAGGTACTCCATCCTGCCCAAAATGACGATTGCGGTACCACCAAGCTACAGAATATTGAAATGTGACAGAATGAGCCGTGCTGGAGGCGGCATAGCTGTTTAAGTTCAAACGCTTTCGCTCTAGTTAATGATCAAACTTCAAGTGACCCCTCGCCGCCGCCATCTTGACATGGTCTACACACACATGGAGGTGTCTCAAGTTTGTTACTCTTTAAGGCACAGAGGTGTGCTGTCGTTGAAATAGGAAGGACCGGACAATTTGCAAAGATTTTATAATAATATTTCTGTTTTTGACATTCAATAAAGACATCAGTCGATAAGAACTGATTTTCAGAAGTTTTGCAATTCACAAACGAATATCGGAGATCTCTGGCCTGCTTGCAGAGACCTCCACACGCAAACATCTATGTTTTAATAGTAATTGTGCAAGGGACACGGGAAGTGTTTAAAAAAATGGTAATTCTTATTACAACATGAAAGCGGGTTTAGGGCAGAGCAAGGGGCAGTTTAGGGTGGGTTTGGGAAAGGTTTAGGGAGGGATATTCACCTAGCCTGAAAAGAGTAAGCCCATTACTATTCATAAACTACCCTCTAAAGTTACTACAGCCATAAAGGACCCCAAGACATTTGTATATGTATTCAAGGCCCAGTCCTGGAGTAAGTTCAGCACTACACATGGCCAACACTGTCACACTTACTATGGTAAATAATAGAGGCAGGGTCCTAAAACAGAGCTCCCGTGGATCTAATGTTAAAATAATATACTTTTTTGTACTTAAAAAATCTATAAATTGAACTTAATTAAAACGAATTATATAAATAAAAATAGTCACTTCTTTATTATAGTATATTTTTACAACCCTTTTTGACTAAATTATATAAATTACAAATAGATATTACTTTAATATAAAATATTTTAACAACCTTATTTGATTTAAAAATGAATGCAACTTTTTAGAAATACAGTAACTTAATTGGATTCTATATATAACTTTTAGAAATTTTTAATGCATAATAACTAAATATAAACATTTTAAGTTAAGTGGAAATTTTGTAACTGTATTATTAAAAAAATAATTGAAATGTAATTAAATATTTTAAATGAATTAAATATTTAATTCAAAATTAACATAATAGTGCTGAAGCATGTTCTTTATTTTGTTCTACATTAAAAATAAATATATAAAATGGATTCAAAACAATAGTTTCATAACATTATATTTAATGTGTTTTTAAGTTTAATAAACTTTTAAAGATTTCCTTCCACTGTACCATATGAGAACTCACGCCTGTGGCAGAGACCTCCGTCTATGTGTGAAAAGTTACTAGTAAAAACTTACTTTACAGTCTTAAATCTGGCTCCACCCCATGGTTTCAGCTGGTTGGGACAGGTAAGTCTACACCTTGTCCTAAAATTTCAATCGGAAATGATGAACAGGCAAAGTTGTATATTTACTGCAAAGCGTAAAAGTAAATTTACACTTGCAGATGTACTTATGTATAAATTGCCCTTTGTGAATTTGGCCCTCAGAGTGTTAAAGAAAACACGACCAGTTTTGGACTTCATCTAGACCACTTGGCGTTGTAGGACCTAAATTTCTACCAATCACAGTTCAGGTTTCAACAGTTGTGACTCACATTGCCTCCCTGGGGTAGCTTCTGTAACACTCTGAACACATGGCAGAATATTTGAAGCCATGAAACCCTCAGAGTTGGAGTTTTTCCTATAGAAGAGGCCATGCTCCCTGGTGTTCCACGTCCAAGAAGAGCTGGCAGATGTCCAAGGGGCTTGAAGCCAGGATGAAGAGTCATCATGCTTGCATTTGGAGTGGCTGATGACCCCGGTATTCCAAATATTTGATGTCTTTACCCTGTGAGTTATTTACCTCATCAGTGTGGGGCTGTAGTTACCCCGATTGAGGGACTCCTCAAAACTGTTAATAAGTTCTGGGCTTTTGGTGTTGAATTCATCTTGCACTGTCTTATGTATGATAAAAAATATTCTTTTCATCCATTATATGCCCATGAATCAGTTTTTAATTAAACATTTCACGTTCAGGTTCCAAAATCATAAATCGTTCCTCAAAGTTCATTTCATGTTAACCCCGACAAGGTGTGTTCACGGGATAAAGCGCCTATTAAAGATCTGTTTTTTAAATATACCGTGGCCCAACGGCAGGAAACCGAATTGAAAAAATCCACAGTTAGAAATTACATCGTAGTCATGTCAACACAAAGTATAGAACCGTACCTCACCCTCATAGCCAGTGCACATGATAGATTTTTAATTACAGGGTTTAGGCTGAATTTGTTTCATCATTTACTGGCTGTACCTGCTGGGTATATGGCACATCTTGAACAAAAATGGCCCTGTGGCTGCGACACTAGGTCTCCACAGGATACCCTTAATTTTGTTCTCCTGTATCCGTATTACTCATTCCCGAGAAGAGAGTTTCTTAAGGGTCTTTTAAGGAAACTTGATTCAAGCAGGCCCGTGTGGCCCTGATGTTTTTAAAACTGTCCCCAGATGTTTTTACGCTATTCTGTGTCTCGAACTTTTTAAGATCTGCTTTAAAGTTAAGAACTACTGGGGGAACATAAAAGCAGAAGACCTTTAAGTAACCTGTGTATCAATTATGATAGTTTGTAGAGTCTTTCAATGTATTTTAGTAACTCTTGAGTACTGCTTTCACTGTTTTATATTTTCTTGAGAGTTTTTCTCCCTTATGATCACTGCTTTATATTGTTGTGTTGATGAAATTGTATCTTTTATGGTCATGTTTTCTCATATGCCCAATAAAGATTGTTATTATTATTATAACCCAGTGTATTTTGAAACTTGTAATGTCTCTTTGGGAGGGTTTACTCCTTTTATAGCTGATCACAAAACAAGTTTGGTTTCCATAATAACTCAAGAACCCTTCAATTACACAAACCTGTCTCACTTCATATGTCTACTTTAGTCTCCCCATAACCACACAGATACGACACCTGCCACTGTCGGCTCCAGCCGCTCAAGAGATTCTCACATGGCCATCCTCCCTTTCCCTTCTCATCACATGGCTTTGTTCCCACTATGCCTCACGGAAATCATAGTTTTTTCGTTTTATAACCTGAAATTACCTCATTTAATATTTGTTTAAAACCTGACAAATCTGGCCTTTCATTTGATCCCTCAGGCTTACAGCATCCAAAGTGTCTGTCCACCATGTCTCTTGATGTAGCAATCAGTTTTCTATGTTTGTTCCTGGTATTTCCAGCACCCCCACTGGCATTTGGGATTTAATCTGTTCGTTTGCATTGTTCACAAGGCCCTACTTTAGTCTCCACCATCTGTATTAAGGTACCTGTTGGACTCCTACGCTGCTCACTAGACTGGGCATAGCTCATCCATATATTGCCCCACTCAATCACTTACTGGCGCCCACCTCAGCGCTCAGTGGCCTCTAATTTGAATGGGGATAGCGCTTAAGGAAACCTCTAAATACAAAGAATTAAATGGCAATGTTGTGTTTCATTTCACACGCATTTCTTGCTACTAGTGAGTTGACATTCTCCTTACAGTTGTTGCTGTGATGCTCTCTCCATCTCTCTAGCTGGTTTCCCCACACACAAGAGCCCATGGAACCATTTGATACAATACATAGAATTAAAAAAAAGGATATGTAATATTCCTTTGTATTTCCCAAAATCTTTGTTATTCTACCTTTGTTTGCGAAATATGTGACGTTATAATGCGGCTGTTACACCGTGGTACGTTACATCACAGTTATTACAACGCAAATCGTTACAACGACTTGCGCTAGAGGTGTGGATTTAGAAATAGTATGTCTTACTATTCCAACTCCAGCCTACGTAGCAGTAGGGAAGGTGTTGGAATAGTAAATCATACTATTCATTAGCGTAAAGCGCCATCTAGCGCAAGTTGTTGTAACGATTTGCGTTGTAATGACCGCGATGTAAACGCACCGCGGTGTAACAACCGCGTTGTAAATGTTGTTCGCCTTGTTTGCGATCGTGTTTCTATCAAATCAATGTTATGTTTTTCTCTTGTTGATGTAGCACATTGGATAAATCTTGAACTATTCCTTTAAATTCTGTCTGTTGCACTGAGCAACATTTGTTTATTAATTTCTTTATTGTTAAACCCTTCACTTTGCAAGACAAGCACAACATCTGCAGCTCTCGCCAAGGCTCCCCACTCAGCCCAACACTCTTCAACATCTAGACATCGTCAGATCGCATGACTTCAACATAATCTCCTACACAGAGGACACACCGCTCGTCCTATCGCTCTCTGCCAACCCCTCCGCAATGAACACCGACTTACACAACTGCATGAAAGACATCTCAGTATTGATGAAGGACAACCGCTTAAAACTTAACATGGACAAGATGGAACTTCTCAACTTCATCAAACACACCGCCCTCTGGAACGACTCCTGGTGGCCGTCGGAACCCGGATCTCCCCCATGCTGATAGGCCACCCCCGCAACCCGGCATCATCCTAGACAGCGAACGCTCCATGAAGTGCCAGGTCAATACTGCCTCTTCAACCTGCTTCCACACGCTTCGCATGCTCTGCAAGATTTTCAAGTGGCTCCCCATCAACACCCAGAAGATGGTAACGGATGCCCTCATCACCAGCCGACTGAACTTTGGCAATGTACTCTATGCAGGCACCACCACTGACTCCTTAAAAAGACTTCAGACAATCCAGAACGCCGCCACCAGACTTATCCTCAACCTGCCCAAGATGACTCACAGCACCCAACCCCTGAGGGACCTCCACTGGCTCCCAGTCCAGAAGAGATACCATTTTAAGCTCCTGACCCATGCCTACTAAGCCCTCCACGACTAAGGACCCACCTACTTGAACCACTGCGTACACTTCCAGTGACCTCCCCAGGAACCTCGGATCAGCACACCTTGAACTCGCACAGATCCCTCGCACACACCACTGCTGCACTGGAGGACACTCCTTCTCCTAGCTCACCACCAAAGTCTGGAACACCCTCACTATCCACTTCCACACCTCTACCTTGCTGACCGACATCAGGAAGGAACTCAAGACCTGGCTCTTCGAATGAGACCTGCAGCAAGCGCCTGAATACCATTGCTGGTAACAAGCCACGCTCTATAAATTCTAAATCTGATTGAGCGAATGTAGAATATTTAGAATCATATGTTTTTCCCTTCATAGTATTTTTAAAATTATTTTCTATAATCTCTCTTGGTTCTTTTCCTGCTTTCACCATCCAGTCCCAGATCCAATCCTGGAATCCTGGATCCTAGAGCAAGCAAGGAATATTCCAAACTGAGTTTGACAATAAAGAAAATAATATACAAAACTGAAGCTTCAGTGTTGACAAGAAAGATGTCATAGTCAACACGACTAAACTAAGGGGCCGGTGTAAAGGTCTCTGCGGGGACTCAATTAGAACAAGCAGGGGTGGCAGGTTGGAGTTTGGCTCGCATCAATGATGGCCTCAAACAAATCTATGGGCAACAAACTTTTGCAAACGCTGAGTAGCTGGATCTTGGTGTTATATTTCCTGTGGGACTCAAAGCTAGGCAGATCTCGCAGGAATAGCAAGTCCAGGTGGCCATCTTGCATGGCCCTTGTATTTAAACCGTGTCCTTCCTTGAGGGCCTTTGCTAGTCAATAGAGCGACTGGAGGAACACGCATCTCAGTGCATGCCTGCACACCTTCTCATTGGTGTAAACAGTCGACAGTGAGTACAGCTTTGGGCCTGCAAAATAAGTGGAAACAAGTTTTAGTGAACAGAGAACCTGAAGAGAAACATGCACTCTCATTGCTAGATCTTGATTGGACCGCTGGGAGAACCGGCGTAGTCGGTTTCAAAGAAGGTCCACTCAGGAACAGACACAAAAACCTAGAATGTAAGACACCATAGACAATCCAGATTTGTGCAGTAACAAGTCCTACCAAAATAGAAGAGCAAAGAGCTGCAATCAGTGACGTGTCACGATTAATGTCGTCAGAATTAAAGACATGTCAGAGCTGAAGACATACCAGGAAACAGAGCAAAGACTACTTCCTTGTAATATATCAGGGTGAAAGATCATCAGCGGTAAAGACACCACAGAAAGGTAAACCAAGCAGAAGCCATCTTTGGTGATCATAGAGCGATATCTGTGGTTAAACCCAAGAGCTCCTGCAACAATAGTACCCTTTACAATCACAGGTGTGTTTCACCGGTTCGGACTCCGCAGGGAGAAGCTTTCGCCTTGTTTGAGGAGGCTGAGGCTCGAGGGGCTGCTCAAACATGATAGCAGGTCCATGGAGATGGTACCAGGGGCCTGGTTTAGACTTTGACGGACAGGTGACTCAGCCACAACCTGACGGATATCCCGCCCTCCTTGCTACAATTGCAGTATATCTAAGGCTCCCAGTTTTCTGTTTTCTGATTTTTACAAATAAATACAGGTATAAAACAATGTGTTTCCTGGCTGTATTTATTTTTTAAAGTGGAGAAATACAGAAAGTTGGGCTTCTTGTGAGGGACTCTAGTTGCGTCTTTTATTCATTCAATTTCAACAGCAGAGCAGGTAGACAGCAAGGAGAGTTGGAAACAGGATGAGACTCCCATAAATACAGGCACATGTTTTTTTTAAATTTCTTTTTATTTGCATTTTCAACAACAAAACCAATACAATTTACTGCAGGTTGCATAGGATATAATATTGACGAGACAGCTCCCCACCCCCGCAATTTTATCCAGAGGACCGACAGGTGTCCACTCGTTAAATACAGGCACATGTTAACATACATTTGTATTATAACGCTAATATTTCCCTGTGGCTGTAGTGTTTGTTATATTTGTCTGCTCAATTTGCTAAAACATGACAGGCATCAAAGTATTCGTGCGTGTTTATTAGTTGAATACATGTGGAAATGCACCATTTTACCACTTTATTAATCCTCAAAATACTAAATAAATATGGATAAATACCAATAAGATGGTTAAAGAACTAAATATGGATAAATACAAACGGAAATGTTAAAAACCATAAATATCATAAAACTGGGAACCCTAATAATACCCTAAAGCACATATCACAGCCGCTCACTGGCACGTGTTGCGGGGTCTCTGTAGGGTATGTTGAGCCTCTGCACATCTCTCACTGGTGACGCTGCACCCACGTGACCAATCCTGCCGATGTCATCACAAGTGTCATGGTGGGAGGGGAAGGGTGGACCCCGCCTCAGCCTGTGTGGGTTTAAATACCATTGGAACAAGAGTTCCTTTCTCAGTCCACACAGACTAGGTGATGGTTCTCTGGACGTCCCTCTGTACTGATTCAGGTACCATTCCTGGAGCACCCTCAAAATGTATACCTTTGATGCAATTGGTTCCCAGATCTCTGCATTTACTTTGTATCGATCAGTTGACTAAGGAGTCGAGGCTCTCACACCACTTCGAGACATTGCTGAAAGTGTATGAAATGCTGCACCAGAGGGGGGCTGCCCCCTAGGTAAATGGGGTGATTTTCCTTCCAATCTCCTGGAATGTTTTTGGGGTAAATTTTGAGCCAGAGATAAGTCAAGTACCCAGGCTGTCACAGAGGAGATGAAGCTCCCGCTGCAGTACCTACCACCACCACTTGTTGTCACTCACTATTTGCCTGTAATGGAGGCAGTCAAGTGAGAGTGATCTTCACTGGAAGTGAAGACCCTGCCGCGGTACCTACCACCACTGCTTGTTATCACTACAGTGCCTGTAATTGAGGCACTCAAGTGAGAGTAATCTTCACTGGAAATGAAGCCCCAGGTGCTGTACCTTCTACCACTGCTTGTATTCACTACAGTGCCTGTAATTGAGGCAGACAGGTGAGAGTGATCTTCACTGGAAGTGAAGCCCCGGGAGCTGTACCTACTACCACTGCTTGTCCTCACTACAGTGCCTGTAATTGAAGCACTCAATAGAGAGTGATCTTCACTGGAAGTGAAGCTCCAGCTGTTGTATCTACTACCACTGCTTGTCAACACTACAGTGCCTGTAATCGAAGCACTCAAGTGAGAGTGATCTTCACTGGAAGTGAAGCCCCGGGTGCTGTACCTACTACCACTGCTTGTCACCACTACAGTGCCTGTAATTGAGGCAGACAGGTGAGAGTGATCTTCACTGGAAGTGAAGCTCCGGCTGCTGTACCTACTACCACTGCTTGTCATCACTACAGTGCCTGTAATTGAGGCACTCAAGTGAGAGTGGTCTTCACTGGAAGTGAAGCTCCAGCTGTTGTACCTACCACCACTGCTTGTTATCACTACAGTGCCTGTAATTGAGGCACTCAAGTGAGAGTGACCTTCACCTGCAGTGTAGTCCTTGATGCCTTACCTGCCATTACCGCGTGTCATCAATCTCCCCTTCATTGTAATCAAGTGAGAGTGACCTCCTACAAACCACCAGTCTCCACAATGATCATGGTCATTAAGGTCCCTTCCTGTTCAGGCTTCTAGTTTGCCAAAGCTTGCAAAAGATTAAAGACAGTGTCTCATGAACATACAGAACTGGGAAAGAGTCTAAATATATACAATAACGCTGTCTTGCAAACGTTAGCGTCCTCTCACTAGCAAACCCCGTCAGTTTGTGTCACCAGGAGTGCTGTCCTGAAGATAAAAGACGGACTTATGTTACATGATGCATATCCCGCCCGCCGTGCTACAAGTGCATTATATCCTATGTTCCGTCTTAGATGGAAGGGTCCTCATTGGACGCTAGTGTACAAAGATCCCCACAAAGTCGCAGTCTCCCCTCCGGCTGCCTCCTTGAGGCAGCTGCAAAGAAGGACAAAAATCTACTTTCTCCAAACTTTTCTAAATTTGCAGGTGTACTGGGAAACTTTTAAAAGGAAGTAGCTGCACTGCACTGCACTAATTGGACATTTTAGTTTAAGTACAGTAGTTTGTACTGGACGCTGCACCAGGAAGATACTAGAAGAGACCTTTGCACACGTACGCCTATGTTTTTGTAGTAAATGCGTGGAAAATGGGAAACACTTATAAAATGGGAGGGGTTTATAGCGGGACATACTCCAAACCCAGAAAAGAGTAATCCCATTGCTATTCACAAGCTGCACTTCTAAAGTTGCCACAAAAGGGCCCAAAACTGAATACACTACTCCAGTTCAGAGCTGGAGTAAGTTCAGCACCACACATGGCCAGCCACAGGAGCTGCAACATCATTTATATTTAACTAATTTACATATATTAAGATTGTACGTCATTACAAATAAATATTCATCTAATATACATGTATTCTTTTTTTTCTAATGTAAAAATAAATGTACGTTTTTTTAAGGTGTGTTAAAATCTTACTAACTTCTTAACATTTAGCTCCACTTTACCCTTTGGTTTTCTCAGTAAAGTTTTTGAAAAAAAAACAACATGTGTGTTACAGGCAAAGGCTGAGTTCCCTGTTTTCTCCTACTTCAGTTGACAAATTACATTTTCCCTCTGAATAATATTGACATGCTTAGAGTCTCTTTGGCTAATAATACATTTTTGTTCTTCATTTTGTCATTGCAAATAGTGGTACCAGAAGAGTGGTAGCTGGACCCACCTGTTGAAAAGAGCACCTAGGATGATCCTTCAAAGGTAAGATCAACCTATTTTACTTTTGGAACGTATTCATCATCTTCAGAAGAGATAAACCTTAGTGCAGTCTCCAAGGAGAGAGAATTCTATTCACATATCAATACTCAATATAAAGGTACATATTATCTAAAATTATCAATGCACTAGTCAGTGTTCCAGAATTTGTGGTTGAGATCGAGAAATGCATGCTGTCTGGCAAAGTGAGTAGGTGTTGAAACTGGCCCTTTTTGCAGGGTTCTCCCCAAACTTTGTGCTTCTTCCTCCTATTTTTCCATTAACTGTTTTTGTTGGTTTTAGGACTCTGGACACTTTACCACTGCTATTCAGTGCTAAAGTGCGTATGCTCTCAGTGTAAATTGTATTATGGATTGGTGTTTCCATGATTGGCTTATTTGATTT